>NC_058500.1:16454574-17673074 GCF_020382885.2 Scatophagus argus | reverse complement strand
ATGCTTGTCAAGGAGTCTGTGAAACACTGTGCCTTTAAGAAAACACACTGTGTGTCCTGGTTAGTTAACCAGTATCTGTTCTTCCGGAGATAAAGAATGTCTCCCATTCACTCCTGTGGCGTAATCATAAATTAACAAGAACAACCCTGACTGGGCTGGAATGGCTGACTCATCACATCACACACAGATATAAGATAAGACATACAAAACACAGATAAGACACATCTATAACAAAGTGAATATATTAAGGTATGGATACTTTCATCTGAACTCTCATTTGTTAATGTGTGTTTGTGTAGCATACCGTATACCTTTAACTCACATTCACACTGTGTAGGTTTCATTTTGAACAAATTTCTCCAAAGGCAAAAAGTGATTGACATTAAAAATGATAAATAATAAACAAAAATTACAGAAATTAATTGCAAAATTACTACATCAGTGAACTATAACTCACTCTATAAACAACAGAACAAGTACATACTGCGGGGTCATCTCTAATTTCTACCACTTCTGTTGCAGTTTGGAACTTTGCCCTCTTTTCCTCCACACAACGTCATATCTAGATGTCTCCTCAAGGTGTCAAGATGCAGCAGTGGACTCACAGCACAGAGAGGCTGTGTCCCGCTCAGACAGAGAGGAGGCAGAGAAGACAGAGGAAACGTTATATATGCAGGAGCCTTCTTGTCTGTTTAGTCAGAGATTCCTCTCTCTTGTGGATTTTACTTTACTTCTTCCACTTGGATCTGATGGACTTTTGATTTGAAGCCCGGGGGCCAGTGCATGCAGGCAGGATTAACTCTTCTTAAAGACAGATGTGCCATCTTACAGTGGAAGGAACTTTTTTAAAACTTTTGCAGCAGATTTTCTTTGCAAGGGGGACCCATTTGTTCTAAATGGGCAAAAAAGAACTGGTTAAATATGTTCTTGTAAAAGACGAGACAATATTTTACTCTTAAAACCTACACAAAACTTACTTGGTTGATCTCAGGGCTTCAGAACGTTCTGTGCTGAGAAAAGAGAAACGTTTGGAGTTTCAAGTCTTGTCAACATAATAGAACATTTCCTTTGATACAGCTGGAACACACAAGGTAATTATTATCCAGAGTTTCAAAATTTCACTTCCATGTTAAGATCATCAGCTCAATTCCAGAGGGATCCTGAACAGGGCTTGAATTAACATAACCACTGAGAACTGTATTTTTACAGCAGCTCTCTTTTTAAAAAGCATTTGAGGAACTTGGTAAAATGGAAAGGACTGAACAATGGAGAGATTATTTTTTTGCATTTGGAAAGGAAAGAAGCTAGTTTTTTTGTTTGTGTTGCAGTTAGTTTTAGCCATGGCAGAGCGGAGACGCATGGACTACAGCGTGCACAGGGAGATCCTGGATGAAGAAGCACTGGATGAAATGGCAGAAAAGTCTGACTCAAAAACTCAAACTCTGTCTGAGAAAGTTAAAAAATCAGTGAGGTAAAGTTCCCCACATCTAATGTACTGTGCATGTCAAATAACTTCTCTTTACATATTCAGACATTTTATGTTTGTCTGCATTTTCTTTTTGTATCAAAGCCCAAAGCATACAGCCATCATACCCAGTCCTGTGTACTCAGTACTCATTATTTAAATTAAAAACCAATCACCCTCTTCATTCACATAATTTCTTAACAAATAATGTACTAAATATAATGTGATCTATATTTTAGTTCAGCCCAGAACCCCCTAAATCAAAAGAACAGATTTTACTCATTACATTATATTACAATCAATAACTTGGGCAACAAGTGTTTTATCTAATTCTTATTATCTTACTGGTGTGTACTTGTCAAAAGGTCCTTGTCCTGATAGAGAGATAAAATGTGCAAGTAGTTCAAGTTAGAAGTTAAATTTCCACTTTTGTCTACTTCTAGGAATTGAGTACATTTTTTTCCATAGAGTAAATAAGTAAGGAAAAGTATTTTTATAATGTTATAAAATCATGAAATTTGGAGAGAGAGAAAATGAAACTAAGCAAACAGGATCAAGACCACATCCATGTCTGATACCAAGAGCAGCAAGTCAGGTATTCCCAAGTGTAAGAATAACACTTTACTGGGCTCTTAACCCCTTCCCCTCTCTCTCAGGTGTTCTGGTCCCAGGCTGAAAAACTGCATGCTGGGTAGTTTTCCTGTTGTATCGTGGCTCCCTCGATACTCCCTCAGAGAAAACGCCCTGGGTGACCTGATATCTGGGATCAGCGTGGGGATCATGCAGTTGCCGCAGGGTGAGGATGAAGGTTCAAGAGAAAGAGATGTAGTGAGGAGTGAACAGGTGGAAGATATAAAGGAAGAGATGTAATTTGTCTATTCTGTGGGTTGACTATAGAGTCTGATTGTGTTACCCAACTACTCCGTATATCTTTGATACTGCTGTTTCTTCATAATGACTTTATTGTGGCAAATCACATCTACCCTCTGCTGCCTCTGCAGGTATGGCCTATGCTTTGTTAGCATCTGTTCCTGCAGTCTTTGGCCTTTACTCCTCCTTCTACCCAGTCCTCATCTACTTCATCTTTGGGACATCCAAGCACATCTCAGTTGGTTTGTACTTTCACACTCGTTTAATGTTCTTAATATTAATTTTACCGCCTAATTTTCCTAACTAAATAAGAACTTATTTAGAATCAGAATAAATTAAGAATTATTATTTATTAAGAGTTTAAACACTCAAAACAACTCAAACAACCTGTCCTTAAAGACTGCGTAAGCATGGTTTAATTGACAATTTGACATTTTGATTTAAATGACAATGGCATCTCCCTGTTAACATGAGCTAAAAACGTATCAAACTTTAATGCCATTCTGAATCCAGAGACTTAAGATGCAAGGAGCCGCTGACATGGTTTCCCAATTCCGTATTACCATTTCAAAACAAAATCTTTAATGTGGAGTACTGTAATCCTTAATATAACATAATCATAGACATTTATGTGATGATTTTCCCATGGCAAACTGGTCGAAAGTCTTCAATACCCCTGAGTTAGTTTAACCTGTGAGTGGTAGCCAATTCAGAATTCTTTAAAGGTGAATTTGCAAACAAAACATAACCATTCCCACTGAATTAATTTGGACGTATAACAGATTGCAAAATTAAACTGATTTAGGCTGCAGATGTGTTTTGAGAACACGTCTGAAATGTGTTTTACAGAACTTCAAGCTCAGTCAGTTGATGTTTCTTTGTCAAAATGCATCTTAGTCATAGTTAACTTTTTCCATATAAGTTTCAGGGACACGGGTTTCTTTGGTTCTTTAATTATCAGAAAAGCTGAATTTTTCTGACACAGTTGTGAGTCACATAATATTGTTTATGGGAAAATTAAAGGGATTTCTACTTATGAGAGCCACTCAAAATAACCTTGCAACTTAATCACGATATTGTAATATATATTTATTTGTTTCTCACTTCTAAGCATAAAAATATATGACATCACTTTCCAGCATATGTCAAAACAGTAAGAAGGGCACACACAATGTAAAAAATGGCAGAAGTTAATGTATTCCTGCAGGAACTCGACAGTCGTAGTGAGAAAATGAGAAAGAAATTGGGCTTCAGGATGAAGAGATAATAATATACCATTACCATTATGTTGCTGTGTGACCAGTAAAAATCTGTGCTTATGCCTCCCTTCTCCAGGAACATATGCAGTGATGAGTGTGATGATAGGAGGCGTGACAGAACGATTAGCCCCAGACTCAGACTTTATGACATGGGACAACATGACCAACTCCAGTATTATTAATGTCACGTCCCGCGATGCAGAGAGAGTCCGAGTGGCCGCAGCTGTCACCTTCCTATCTGGATTATTTCAGGTACAATAAAGCTAACTTAATGTTCAAACATTTGGGAGTAATCTTCCCACTGGGTTGTTATGTGTCCCGTGTCTGGTCAGTAGTTGTGGAGTTGTTTAAATAAACACAAGAGCCATCATCACCATCAACAAAAAGCTGTTGGCAGCACAGAAAATGTCAGTGAAGAAAACATAAATTCCCAATGTTTTGCATTTATAAGATCAATTTCAAGAAATTAGAGTTCTTTTTAAAAAAAATCAGTGAACTACTACTTATTTTATTTCTGGCCATTAGATTCCACATGCATCCATATTATGTACTCAGTGAACTTCAACTTGGAAATTCTTGGCAGCTCAGTGCAGACTAATAACGGTTGCATGGCTGCTGTGTTTCCTGCTGAACTCCTTCCTTGATGACTAATTTTTCAATCTTCGATATGTGTTTAGATTGTGCTCGGTCTGGTCCAGTTTGGTTTTGTTGTGACCTACCTGTCTGAGCCGCTGGTCCGAGGTTACACCACAGGAGCTGCCATCCATGTCATTGTGTCCCAGCTCAAATACACTTTTGGCATCAGCCCTCTGAGACACAGTGGACCCCTCGCATTGATCTATGTAAGAGAAACACAGCCACAGTCATTAACACTTGCTCGTTTCTGCATTTTCTTTTAAAACTAATAACTATTTCTAATGTATGAATGAATGATGATTTCTACAAAAGGGGAAATTTTAACCATTAACACTAAAACTTCACTGAACATCTTGTGCTGGAAAATAAAATAGTCTTTCTTCAAACACTTCTTCCATTCTGCCTCATCAGTCACCCTTGTTGGCCTTCTTGCACTCATACTTTCATCCCCACAACATAAAAGTGCCACAGCAAATTAGGCTGTTCTGCCTGATGAATAGAGCTGACAGTCTTGTCAGTGAAAATGAGCAGGGTATCTTCTTGTATAAATGTGGTGTATAGTTGTTTTAGTACTTATTTCTCATTTCTCGTTCTTTCTTTCCAGACTGTGTTGGAGGTGTGTTATCTCATTCCACAGACAAACATCGGTACTCTCGTGGTCAGCATCGTCACTATAATCTCTCTCATCCTTGCTAAGGAGCTCAATGCGTACTTGAGTAAAAAGCTTCCTGTTCCTATACCTGTGGAGCTGCTTGGCGTGAGTTTATGCACGTATATTCACACACATGCACCTGCTATTACACTTGCATTCACTAATACATCTCTTTTTATCTGTTTCTCCAGATTATCATTGCTACAATAGTCTCCTGGCAAGTTAACCTGAATGAGAAATATGGAGTGGATGTGGTCGGGGTGATTCCGTCCGGGTGAGAAACACACACAGTAAACATCTAAGAGTGTGTGCTGACTCATATGAAAAGTGAAGCATTTGGAATTGCTGATGTATTTGACTCTGTCCACGTCTACCAGCCTCCAGCCGCCTGTTCTCCCAGCCTTCTCTCTGTTGGGTCAGGTGATCGGAGATGCCTTTGCTCTGGCTGTGGTAGGCTACGGGATCGCCATCTCACTGGGCCGAATCTTTGCCCTAAAATATGGATACACTGTGGACAGCAACCAGGTAGGGAGGTGATAGATGAACTCAAGCATGAACTGCTCTTTTAATGTTGATGTCTCTTATATAAATACTGTATTTCTACTGCTTTAGGAACTAATCGCCTTGGGCCTGAGTAACTCTGTGGGAGGAATTTTCCAGTGTTTTGCCATCAGCTGCTCCATGTCTCGCACCATGGTTCAGGAGAGCACAGGAGGGAAGACTCAGGTTGGTATGAGTGGACATTATTCTGCTGTGTGTGCTCTTATTTCTGTGTAGAAGAACGTTAAGATAAAAGTGCAACAAAAGCATTTGGTGTCATACGATTTTACAAATTAGTGAGCAAAGTAGGTCAAAAACACAAAATGAAAGTGAGTAGTGTATTCTTCACATTTAAAGGGTCATTTCACAAAAAGGACAAAATATTTCCTCACTCACCGCTTCTTGTATCTATGCAGAAAATACAAACAAAAATAATCCAACAATCCTGGCTATTTTCTTTTCTGGCAAAAAATGGCTCATAAATGGCACACAGATGCAAAAATATTAAAAACCCTCCATTTTAGACACTGAAATGTCTTCTGAATGAATGCTAATATTGATTTCCACTGAAAAACAAAACTGACACATATTATAAAATCATCATCAATACAACTAACATGAAAACATGCTGACTTTTTTAAAATGAACATCGTGCTATTGATTCACCACTTAAAGGTCAAATTTGCACTGCAGGGATAATTATCTTTATTTGGTTTGTATGATATGTGCTTTCTCTATGTTTATTCCATACAAGTAAAACATATTTTTTTGCAGTGATGGTATTTTAAAAAACTTGACAAGCATGTTTCATGAGATCATTTTTAAGATCAGAATTTTGAGCCAACACTACACTCTGTAGCTACAAACCTGAGCAATCTTAAAGGTTAAACAGATTGAGAAGCCGGTCATAATTAACGTTACTCTGATAAGTGGCATCATTAAAAAACACTTAGGGAATTGATTTTCACCCGCATCGTCCACCTACACAAACACAGATTCACTGAAAGGCTAAACCGATTTAGTCTGACAACACCATCAATCAGCTAAGGCCCATTATGGAGAAGAGGAGAGGAGTGGAGAGGCTTTAACTGATGATGCCTTGACTTCTCTCATAATCATGTACCAATTCACTCTAATAACCACTACATCATCCGTCTCTTGTGTTGTTTTTCTTTCACTGTCTTCCTCTTATTTCTCTCTCCTGATTTCTATTCATCATGCCTCTATCCTCCCTCTCTCGTCCCTGCAGGTTGCTGGTGCTCTATCAGCGATAGTTATCCTTTTCATCACGCTCTGGATTGGAGCTCTCTTTGAAGATTTGCCAAAGGTACAAAGTCTGTGTGTGTGGGTGACTGTGCATGTGTTCACATCTGTGCACAATCATAAGCGTACATGTGCCCAAGTCTGAGACTGAAAGTCTTGACAGTGTGTGTGTGCAAAATAAGAAGCCTTCCTCAGTACTCAGTAACCAGTATGGACAATGACTGAGATTTTGTTGCTATTAAGCCACCAACAGATACAGATCTTCAGACTAAAGAAAAAGGTTACTTTTACAAATAAAGCATCAGGGATAATGAATTAATCATATTGCTATATCTTAAGTCATTCATCTAAAAAGCCATAAGTTTAGAGTCTTAAGGCAGAGTTATTCTTTTAAAAAGTGATGTGTTTACAACCTATTTGACATAAACTTCCAAAAACTCCTTAGAGGTATATCTAAAAAAAAACCAAAACAAAACAAAGCTGGGTCGCTCCACATAAACTGTATTATATTTGACTCACTGTGTAGGCAGTGCTGGCCGCCATCATCTATGTCAACCTCCACGGCATGATGAAGCAATTTATGGACATCCCTGCACTGTACAAGAGCAACAAAGTAGACATGGTGAGAAAATGGTTCATGTTTTGGAAAGATTGATTCCTCATCCATTTATTTTCTGGTAATAAGGTACTGCACTGATGTTTGTATGTTGTTCTTTTTAGATTATGTTAAATCACAGTACTTACAAACTCTTTGTGACATAATCTGTTAAGATAAACTGAGCGGCATTGAGGAACAAGATGGCTTTTCTTATAGTGCTACCATCAAGTCAAATTGCACATTTTGCTACACTACTGAAGAATCTGAGAATAGCAAAGCTCCTTTTGAAAATGGACTGAGCTGCACTGAGATTTTATTGCCATCCAACAGTCTTGCCTCTAATGCGTAATTAGTTCTTTGCTCACTGGACTTGTCTTTTGTTCCCCCATTGCTGTAAGGTTCATTCTCACAATTTCTCTGTCTTTCTCCAGGTGATCTGGGTGGTCACTTTCGTCCTCACCTTGCTGCTCAATCCTGACCTGGGACTGGCTGCTTCCATCGCATTCTCCATGCTCACTGTCATCTTCAGGACGCAGCTGTAAGAGGACATTGCCGTAGGGGCAGCATGCCCACAATTATGCAATAACAAACACACATGTACATTGGGAGAGTGTGTCAAATTAAGCTATCATTTACTACTCCCCACAATTAACTGAATCCATCAGTCCTTTTCAGACCATCCTGAAAGACGTATTAAAAGTATTACAAATTACTTATACACTTATTTGTTTTGTGCACATTCCAGGCCTAAATACTCACTATTAGGACAGGTCCCACAGACTGACATTTACAGGCCACTGGAGGACTACACTCAGGTATGGCACATTGTATGCGTACTGATCTAGATAATCAAAAATGCAAGGTGACAGTATTAATGTAATGAGTGATGTCAGATGTCAGTCATCTAAACACAATTGATTTCAGGTGAGGCAGGTGCCAGGAATTTTGATCTTCCGTTCGTCTGCTACCCTCTACTTTGCCAATGCTGAGATGTACCAAAATGCTCTTGGAAAGAAGGTGTGGACAAACACACACACACACACATACACGCATACACCCACACCCTAAATGGACCTTTAATTGACCCTAAAGCCAAGTCTCAACCCTTTAAACAGCTCTTTAAAGAAGGGAAAACTGACAAAATATCTTCCCAAAAATGTCCTCATACTCAAAGTCTAAAAATAAAATTCGTCCTCACAAAGTGCATGAAAGCAGAACACAAACACATACAGAAATATTAATGGTATTAATATGTGGATACTCCCTCAAAAAGCAGTATCAGACATGCAAACACACCATGATGGACACACAAGCCCTGATTTATATGAGCATTCAGATAAACACACCAGAGCTACACACACACACACACACACACACACACACACACACGAGAGAGAGAGAGAGAGAGAGAAAGGGAAACAACCAACTCCAGCAACAATCCCCCTTGTCACAATTTCTGTGCAATTAACTCCTCTCTTACAAACATTATTTCTGACACATTAATAACTGACCTGACATTTCACCAATTCACACATCACGGCTGTGACAGACATTGTTCAAAATGCCATCCCACCATTTTCTCCTCTCCTTTCATCTGCTAAACCTTTGTTTCTTTTCTTCTTCCTCCTCCTCCTCCTCCTCTCCTGTCATGTCTCTTTGGGGCAAAGGGGGAAGACAGATTGAGGGAAGGTAGAAAAGAGATGACAAAAGTCTGAGGGAGGGTGAGAAGCAGAACCTGAATAAGGGATGGAGATAATAGAACATCTCATTCATTCAAATGTCAAAATGCCACAGCTACTGTGTTGCTCTTTTTCTTTTTAAACTTTGATGCACAAATAAGCTTTCATTAGAGCTGTTGTTGACTGGCAGAGGCTGTACACTTGTTTACAAGGTGAGAAATTTGCCGCCAGATGAATTTCAGTAAGTTTTAGATCTGGATGCTAAGCGTTTCCCCTCCAACACTCACTGTGGCAGGAGGACAGCTCAAATTTCGTGGAATAGTGAGAGGCAGTGGGGAAATGGGATCTCATACTGCTAAGCTGATGGGCTGATCTTGTGTAAGGGAATACTAAGGCTGTGACTGCATGGACTAGTGAAACAAGAGGAGTTTTTAGACTGAAATCAGACATTTTGAGATGTTAATTGTTATCAAATTAATTCTGGAGAAATCAGAAAGCCTCAGTGGATTTAATGAAATTCTGATCCACTTTGCAAGTGCATCCAGACATTTTATTAGTGGAAAAAATGAAAAAATCAATTGGATGTTGGTGACTGACGACCATAACAATTTTTCTAGACGTTTCTATTTCCTGGTTGTGCTTTAGACCTTACTGAGTGTCTTTTCTACACAAGATGATTTAAATGCAAATGAGATGTGTAATGGCCCATTGATTTGCTTGCGAACATCCAAAAAGAGTTCAGAGCCATCTACAGTAACTTTATAAGCGATTATTTACACTGAAAATGCATGATAAGGGGGTCACCAAGACCAATGATTGTTTGCTTCAACAAAAGTGAGAGGGTCCTGACTGCTTACAGCCTGAGTCTGTTAACTTGTTGCTTCCTTTAGTCGGGAAATACAGGAAAGCAAACTTTCATAGTTACTTGCATTTTCACTTTATACATTCCTGAGCAAGTAAAACCGGCCCATGTCTGTAGCTGTAGGGAGGAGCATGCCAACAATCCTTCAGTCTGCTAACTGTGTCACCTGCCTCACCCAGTCTAGCTGCACCACCTGAACTGGCTAAACTTATATAAACATGTGTTTCTGTAACTGCTTACTGACCTTGACATGACACCACTTATACTCTCATTAATAGTATAATAATTTGTAATAGACAGGTGGTAACAACAACAGCTGTTTACAGTAATCCATTTTCAAACAAACAAACATCTGTTTTCCCCTCACTGAGTTACGTCATACATATTACATATTTTCTTTGTACAGCAGGTCTCTCCTGGGAAAAGTCTTCTTTTTTTGATTTTATTAGTCATTTCTAAAATCATGTGCTCATTTCTTTTAAACATTTAGATGAAAGTAGACATGAAATGAATCAGACTGTCCTTTCCTGGACTACTTAATTCAATTAAAGAGAGAAAGAATGAAGAGACAGCAACTACTTACTTACATAACCTGGGAGTTGATTCAAGTACCTTAGGGAGATAAAATGCTGAAAACAATGACTTGGTGTAGGATGTTTGTTTAAAGAGATCTACGGTTCACTTTGGTTTTATTGAGCTTCGTTATGGCTTTTTGCGAAATACTTAGCTTATTGGATTAAATATGAAAGAACAGAAAGATACAGCAGTTGCAACAATCTGAGCCAAATATGTGGTGACTCTCAAAGTATGTGAACCATATCAAGTAAGTATCCATCATTCAAGTTTACTCAAGAACTGGTGCCATTTCAAACTAGAATGGTGCTTTTTGCTGAAGATAAAAAAGCTGAGAAGAGTAGCAGAGGCATAAAAAGAGTAAAATTTGTCTGTACAAAATGAGTGTGACTTTAACTGTTACCATGTGTGATTGTCTTTTGCCGCTGCTTTAGTCTGGCATGGACATTACCAAGATCCTGTCAGCAAAGAAGAAACTAGAGGCCAAAAGGAAGAGGCTTGAGAAGAGAAATGCCAGGAGAGCTGCAACGAGGAACCAAGTTGAAATGGTTAGTCACGATGATTACTGTAAATGATACAAAAGGATGCTTATTTTGTTAATTTCCTCTAAAGTAATTAAATTGAAATCTTGACATATTCCTTATGGGCAAACATTTTTGTCCCCAAGCCTTGATAATCTTTCTATTTCCAGCATTTTCACTAGCCGTTGATAGTGACTCACAATCTGAAGTGCAAAATTTTAGTTTGATTAACCACTCATTAGTCTCTTCGCATGGTGTCTTGTCTCCTCCGGTACAGGAGAGGGAGCCAGAGAATGAGGAGCAGAATGGTATTGCCGTCATTGACATGGATCCTGAGCCTGACCCCTCAATCCCCAACGCCATCATCCTCGACCTCAGCCCTGTCAACTTCCTGGATACTGTGGGAGTCAAGACGCTGTGCAGGGTATGACTATGGTGGTCACATTTGCACACGTGTATACGCACAAAGAGAGGGAGGGAAATAATCAATCAGTGTTTGCACAACTTATAAATATTAAGAATTTAACTTACTTAATGCATTTGTATATGAATTACATTCCATCTCCACTTTCTAAATTTGAAATGGAAATGGATCCATAAATGTCTTTTAAAGGACAAACACCAAACAGTTGATAGCTAACAGTGAAAGTACGTCAAAAATCCAATAATTAACTGGTCCTGGAAGAATAAGGCAAATACAAGATGACTGAGGCTGATTCTTTCATTTTTGGTCTATCCATTTCTTCTTGATTAATAAGCTCTAGTAACTCTGCCTCTTTCTACAATAACTAGAACATGTCCTAGTTATTCCCCGGTCATTTAGCTCCTCAGGCATTCAATTACTGTAAATTCAATTGTCAGACTAATGAAATGATCCCCAGTATAACCTTTGGTCTGTGCCTGCGTCTGTTTCAGATCCGGAGAGACTATGGGGAAGCTGGTGTAGAGGTGGTTCTCGCTGGCTGCCAAAGTAAGTCCCTCTACGTCACTGGAAAATAAAAACATGGAATTTTAGCCAAACAGGTTAAAATTTTCGTCATCAGCAGTGCAGCCATGTGACTGTTTACTGCTGTTTGTATGACTATGGACTATTTTCTTAATATCAATAAGTTGATTCTGTTTTGAATTGCCTTTTTATTATAAGGTAAGCCTTTAATCCATCTGAATAGATCTTACTCCGTCGAAAATGTTAGTGAACCCCTGACAGAAATATTCCTCAAGCCCACTAGGATTTTTTGTTTCACGTGCTATAACACACACGGGTGTATTTTTACATTCATTTTCCAGACCTGCTCAGCCACACATAATTTAGATTCTTTCAACAACACCGGATGTTGTTTTAGGTGTTTTCTGATGTTAGTGTAACATTTCTATGAGAAATGTTTAGTCAATAGCGGGTACATTTTCCAGAAAATACTAGTCCATGTTTTCTAACTAACACCAATGAGTCATGAGAAGTTCATAATGAGTTCCAAGGGAAAGAAAACAGACAGAAATCTGGTGGGCTGGTTGTGGTTTTACTGTAATAAAGTATGTACTCTCTGTGTTTAATTTCACGCACTGGCCTAGACTTGATGAATGGGATAAAATGTGGGTCTCAAAGAAAAGAAAGTTTACAATCACAGTCCAATTTACCTATATATATGTGACCCTGTAATGATTAAAATTGTTTATTGGGATTGTTTGAACTTCAGCTGAAATTCAGTTAATACAAGGACACCCCTCCCATCCCCTGTAACTCTCTCTCTTACCAACACAACTCTTGTCCTCTTATACTGACATCTGTCTACGCCCAACTTTTCATACTTGACCCTGCCTGCTTATCCGTTGCTCTCTCTCTCTCTCTCCCTCTCTCCCCCTCTCCCTAGCTGGTGTGGTGGATACCCTGCAGACTGGAGGTTTCTTTAATGACAAAGTGACAAAGTCTTGTGTCTTCTCCACCATCCATGATGCTGTATTGTACTGTCAGTCGTCCAGAACACAGAGCCAAAATAAGGTGATATACTGAATTACCACTCACACGTGCACGTCAACAAACACGTTGTCCTACGTCACAAAATACTAAAGTGTTCAAAGACAAGCTGCAGGTTTGCTTTTAGTGATGACCTCAATACTACTTGGTGAGCAGGAGTCTCAGGAGGAGGTCATTCACAGGAGGTCGTTTAAGATATGCACTTTAAAGATAAAGCCATTGTTAGAAAGAGCTGGTGTGCACTAAATACTGTAGTTCCCACTGGCATCATGGCCTGTTAATGTGTAGAGCATGCTATCCCTAACTGGGGCAGTGCAAGAGTGTGGACATACAACACTGACACAATATTATCTTAGAAAGCTGAGATGGAGAAAATGGACATAGAGGAGAGGAGATAGGACACTATCGTTCATTTAGATTTGTAATGAATTAAAGGCCGATATTCACTCTCTTTCAGCCCTGTTTTTGCCCTGTACCAACATCCAGCTCTTTGCAGCTAAACATTCCACTGTGCCCACTCTTATGTTTTGGTGCTGGATAGCATCCAGGGTTATTAGAGCTTCAGAGCGCAATGAAAACAGCTGTCTGCTGTGGCCGAGAATGACACTGATGAGGCAGAACCAAACCAAAACACTGACATGTAAATGTAACCAAAGTTAACAGGCAAATTACTGCAATTAAAAAGCAATGTATGTAAACCTGTGAATGTAGCAGCAACGTCTATATGCAGTACACTCTGTCAGTGAACCCCCTCACTGGCAGGTGAGAAGAACTGAGTGGAGACATAAAAATAAAAAACATAAACATCAGATTTCCAAAACACTTTGGCACTGATAAGAGACTCAGAAAATGGCAGAGTCCCCTACTGAGCTGGACTGCGAATTGATTTCGCCCTGTAAGATGGTTGGGGGATGGTGAGCTTGGTATTTTAAGTATTCTCTGAAATAATATTATATCTTGAAGTATTTTAATATCATAAACAGTTAAACACATTTTTAAATGACATTTTGCATTTCTTATACGTGCAACAGAAATACAGCTCATTCCACCACACACCATCAATCTCTGTCTGAAGGCAAATTACTGTGTGTGTGCGCGTTAAGCTTATGCGCCTATGCTTGCATGCATATTGTTCAGCAAGTGTGGTTTTGTTTCTGCCTGCTCTGTTTTAGTGTTTAGTTGGGTGCGTGACTTTGTGTTTCTGCTCCCATAGGAAAAATGTAACAAAGAACAAAGACATGGCACTAGTCCATGAAACACAGGAGAAAGTGCTTTTTATGGGAGAGAAAGGGAGCTCACACACAAACAAATACAGTCACTGACATACACACACACAAGGGGATTTAGAGATACAGATGATTTAAAAGAGTGGATGATAAGAGGAACATGAGGTTGTTCAGGGAAATAGTGCAAATGCACACAAATGCATGCAAAACACGTTCATATATGCAGCCTGTACTGCATGCATATATTTCACATGGAAATGGTTCCATGTTAGAGGTGTTTGGAGTGATAGAGAGAGAGAAGAGAAGGAAGAGGCTGGTTTCCATCTGACCAACTGAGTGTGTCTCCAGTTCACTTAATTTAAAATCTTTTTAATTCCATTCACTAAAGTGGTCTTTATTGGCATAAATAAAAGACAGACTGAAGGATTCCAGCATATCAGGAAACAACTAGACCTTTACACACACCCCAGAAGTTAAACATAATCCACATGGTGCAAAGTGAATACATGACATTTAAAGTAGCTTGACATTATTTCTGAGGCTGTGCTCTGTAAGCTTAAGTCCTGTCCTGTGCCTCTTCATAAGCTGCTACTGACACTGAAAAAACAAAAAAATCTGACCCATATTGTGAAAAATCAGGCTGGTTTTTTCCTCTTCCTTCTTCTCTGTCCCACTTGTCGTCTCTCTGGTTTTTGTCTCTGTTTTCATCTCTCCTGTCCTTCTATGTTACAGGATATCAATGGGACATATTTGTAAGTCCTGAGAGGAACGATGGAGAGGATTATGGAGAAGTGCCAGACACTCTGTCTATACGAAGATTTTATCTCGTGAGAGTCAGAGAAGTGCAACGCCCGTCTGTCACAAACACAGACACACAAACCTGCAGGCACGCACACACATTGTAACAAACACAATACAGGAAGACAAAAACAACAGGATGTAAATAAATGACAACAGACTACACATATGGAGTCACACATGTCATGCTGGAGGAATATACGAAACAAAGCAATAGAGCGCGCACACAGAGTCAGGCAAGAACGATGCAAACACACACACTTCCAGTTAAAGCATATTAATTCAGATTTATGTTCCTCTTTGGGATTGTCGCCTTTTAATCACTAAAACAGAAAACTGCACGAATGGTTTATTTATGACAATTTAAAGTTCCACCAATGTTCACGTATTTACATAACAAATAAACATTATATTGTGAAGTCAAATGCGTCTCTTTGCTCCTTTTCAGTTTTGATTTGATTCCTTCAAGTCTTCCTTGGAAGATTCAGATCAAAACTGCCTGTAATTGGCTACACAATGACAGGAAATCTCCAAATACCTCTGAAAATCTGGACCGATGAAAGTGATGTCTCAGTTATGGAAGCAGGCTGTTCTCCTTTCCTGTCTCACTGGGACTGGCTGTTTCGTTCAGTCAACACCTTATCCACGGGTGTGTTCACTCATTTTGTTTACACTGAATTTGTTTACACTCAGACAGTTGCAATTCTTTTACCAGATGCTGCAAATGTTTGTTATAGTAGCTCAAGCACAAATAGCATAACACTAAGGACAACCAAACCTGTAACCACCGCAGAGGTTCCCACAGTGTAGCACACAACGCATCGTTTTGTTCGCACATCTCAACCTTAAGGAAGTTAAGAAAATGCTCATTTTTAGATACAGCCTACCATGTACCGATCAGAGGGGTTTCTGTCCCCAGGCCAAAGTCACACATGAACATAGGAACAGAAACATGATTGAACACAAGATTTCAGTTGGTCACCTCCATGTGTTTTTGTTTCAGTTCAGTTTTGTGTCTGTGAGCAGTTAGAGAAGGGGGAAGAGATTCATTTCCACCACAAAGATGTGGCAGAACGAGTCAACGCTGCAACAAGAACTCTGATTTACATTTAGTCGTAACAACAGAAATCCAGCAAACGCTTGCCTTTTTACAAAGACAAATTTCTCCGAGAGATTAGCCTCGTTGAATAAATGACAGCATGCTGTTTGCCAAAACCAACCTATGTCACAGAAATAGCTGGAAAAAACAGTATAGCACATTTTCTTCGGGCAAAAGGAGAACACGTCGACATCATCGCAGCAAGGTGACAAGTTAAACCACTAGAGGTCAGCAAAAACGAAAAAAGATTTTCAGCCGCTATAAAGTTGCTCTTTAATCACGAATATGCTTTCTGTCTCAGTAATCAAACTGAACTACCATTTTCCTTTTCATTTCATTATGTGTTTCTATTAAGGGTTGTAGTTTTGCCCCCACCAGTCAGGAGTACGATGTGTGCAGTAATTTATCCTTGGATAGATGTGGCAGGATAGATTTGCTCCTAACCTTAAAGCTGAACTAATCAGTATTTTTAAATTCCTAAATGACTCGAATGTAAAAGGGATTGTCCAAATTTATCACACCAACTCAGCAGTTTACCTCAGCTCAGGTGCATGTTTGTTTCTTGAGCATTATTACTTTACCTGATTCACAGCTGTCATCAACCTCATTTACTATCATAAATGAACACACTGTACACCCACCCAGCACCAAATGGCAGAGAGATAAAATTAGTGACTAGTGGAGTATTTAGCAGCTAAAGAGCCAATTATTTTTCTCAGGAATTGGTGAGGATCACAACAACCAAGGCAGTAAATAGACTACCAGGCTTGGATTTGTTAGGCTGTTAGAAGCAGGACTGCACGTGAATGCTGCGTGTGAGTTGGTAACTCACTGCAGCAACTTAAAGGTGCCCTTGAGAGTTTTCCTGCAAATAAACAAAAGTGACTTTAAGTGGTAGCAAAAATCAAAAAAAAAAACATACATTGCGCAAATAGCGCAGCACAGAGATTTTATTTGTGTAACATTTCAGTGTCACAGAGAGCTTTGTCAGGCTTTGTTTAAAACTTACCAAACAGGAAAGAGGTGACAGAGCACAAAATATTCATTGTTATTGTAATGGAAATCGGCGTCCCTCAATGAGCCACCGTAAGACTAGATCAGAACACACGGAGGCTCGTTCAGTGAGACAGTGATGATGACTGATGACAGGCGATGATTTAGACGGTGGGAACCCCACATGAGAGTATTGGCAGTTCTAATAAATGTCAGTGGGTCAGGTGTGTACAACAAGGAACCACTTTTTACAATAAACGAGGCTGTAACAGGAAGCGAGAGATACAGAGAGCTGTATCACCGCCTCTGGGGAAAATATGTAACATGTAGCCTGTGTGAGCGGATGTCTGTGTGTGTGTGTGTGTGTGTGTGTGAAAGGAGGGGGGGCGTGAATACTTATTTAGTTTCTCTTCAAACATCGCTGACTGCATTCTTCTCTTGACGGGTGGCGAGAGCAGAGCATCGGAGAGAGAGAAGAGGACAGACACATACAGAGCACATACAGGGAGAGAGAGACACAGAGAGAGGGAGACAGGGAGAGAGAGAGACAGAGAGAGAGACACAGAGAGAGAGAGGGAGACAGAGAGAGAGGGAGACAGGAAGAGAGAGACAGAGAGAGAGAGAAAGAGAGAGGCAGGGAGAGAGACAGAGAGAGAGAGAGAGAGGGAGAGATACAGAGAAAGAGAGAGAGACACAGAGAGAGAGACAGAGAGAGAGAGACAGGGAGAGAGAGAGAGACACAGAGAGAGAGAGAGAGAGAGAGAGAGAGAGAGAGACAGGGAGAAAGAGGCAGAGAGAGAGAGAGAGAGAGAGGGAGAGACAGGGAGAGAGACAGAGAGAGAGACAGAGAGAGGGAGACAGGGAGAGAGAGAGAGACAGGGAGAGAGACACAGAGAGAGAGAGAGAGGGAAAGGGGGAGACAGACAGAAGGAGAGAGAGACAGAGAGAGGGAGAGGAGGACAGAGACAGAGAGGTTGGAGAGTCTTAGAAGAAGCTGAAACTTCACAGCAGACGCTCCTTCACAGGTTGGTTCCATCTCTCTAATATCCTTAACATATTATTTATTCTAGTTATTTCTGCACGGGGACTTAACAGTGCGCCTGCGGGTCTCAGTTCTGATCTTATTTTGGACATCCCAGTGTGTTTAATCTCAGTCCTCCAGCCTTGTGGTTTTACCCAATGTAACTTGTAGTTTTGCGGTGGCATTAGCACATGCGGCATCTTCTCTTCCTCCATTCATCTTTTTTTTAATTTTTGGTACATAAACCACTCAGACCTTAATATTGATGTTATAGCACGTTTTCCACTCGAATACTACAGGAAGCTGACAAACCAGATTCGGTTCTTTGCAAAGGTTTTACATCAGATGAATCAAAGACACTTGCACTGCAAACGTTTGCTCTTTTTTTTTCTGAAGGCTTGCAGCCAATAATCATCCTCCTGTCCAGTTATGCGGTCTTTCCCATGTGGAAACGCTTGGTTGCAGTCGAGATGAAAAGAAAGGGAACGTTTTGCGCACAAAATATAATTGGACCATCTGCCAGAAATGACCCACTCATGTGTATAGCTACAAGTTTAACGATAGCGATTATTTTAACGTGTGGTGCAGACTTTTATAGCACTGTTATTCATGTGAGCTTCTCATATGCAAATGAAACGAGCCACGTTCCCCTTTACAGAACTGGCTGCAAAGCGGAAATGTAGCCTGTTATTGAGGGTAACATCAGTTGGTCAGCACTGTGGTACATTTCGATGTCAAAATGTCACAAGCCCTGCTGACCAACACTGGCAGTCACTAAACCTGAAAGACGACACCCGATCACCTCAGGGTATGGCTTAACTGGTCCTCAAAGATCTATTTTTATCTCCGTGGTGTGTCAGGTGCTACAAACGCTATTGTGATGGCGCACGTCTTTACCACAACAGACTCTGGCTGGTGTATTCAAACTAGACCTGGTGTCAGGAAAGCCTCGTGGGTAATGAGAGGGAGAGGGAGGAGAGAGACAAGTCACACACTTGTCTCTCTCCTGTGTGTGTGTGTGTGTGTGTGTGTGTGTGTGTGTGTGTGTGTGTGTGTGTGTGTGTGTGTGTGTGTTGGGGGGGGGGCGCTTACAGGAAAAAGAAATCTACACAAAGATTAGAAGGTTCTGCAGAGGCTGAGAAAGATAATTGGAAGTAAAGCTCGGTGTTATTTTCAATTCAAATCGGTTTGCCTTGCAAGTGATGCTGTTCATCATGAAATCAACTCATTGTTTGTGTACAGCGAGCAGGTGGATACACGCACGTGTACAGAAATGTTGTTTTCTGAACAGCGGGAGATATCTCGTGAAACGAACAGGTTAAATCGAAATTTAAATTTAAATGACCTCAATCAAAATATGTTCTGTCTCGTATGCTGAGGCGTCTGATTCTTTTTATTCGCTAGTTTTGATGATCTGTCTCTTCATTGCAGTGTAGCGCAGCTGTTGGTAGTAGATGTTGAACACAGTAGCCTAAAAGCAAACTGTTTGCTGTTTCATAGGCTGCAACCTACTGCACTTTAAAGTATGATAATCTTAGCAATAAAGCTAATTTGAATTCGAGAGACAGAGAGACAGAGGAAGGGGAGGAAAGAGAGAGGAAGGGAGAGAGAGAGAGAGAGAGAGAGAGAGAGAGAGAGAGAGACCTTGTGGAAAGCAGAGCATATGGTCTGGTGACGTAACGCCGGTCGTTGCCTCCGTGTGTGTGTGTGTGTGCGTGCGTGTGTGTGTGTGTGCATGTGTGCAGCTCAGGATTAGTTCCAAACATCTCCGATGGGCTCCTACAACACACACTAAAATTAATAAACAAGAGTCGAAACAATGAACGCCGTGACCGCCGCCACCTGCCTGCTCGCCGCCGGCTTCAGCTGCTACCTCTACGGCAGCGACGTGTTGTTATCGCTGCTCCGTGTCTCTGTTGCAGACCCCTCCATGCCCGAGCCGGGAGCTGCTCCGCGGCGCAGCCCGCAGGGAGTTCCCTACACCGACCTCCAGCACATAGTCAACGCCGACGGACTGCACCTGTTCTGCCGTTACTGGGAGCCTGCCGGCCCGCCAAGGTCAGTAGCGGAAGACTGTCTCTGTTTCACTGTCTTGTCCCTCTGTGGTACGCTATGTGTGCGAGGTTCAGGAGCCTACACCGAAACAGCGCTGTTTAAAGTCTTTATCCTGAGTTGTTTAGCAAAGTGATCACATTCGCATGGTTGTTTTCAGCCCTGGAGTCACATGAGGGCTTTCTCCTACTGCCTCTTCATGTTAATCATTAGAAGTGAATGTGTGTGTGTGTGTGTGTGAGAGAGAGAGAGACAGAGAGAGTCCAAGACCCAGCTCTTTGAAAGTGCACAGTTTATTCTCCAACCCTGGCCGCTCACTTCACACTGATCTCACCACCAACACCAGTGTGTACCGTCCACACTCATGCAAATCAATTTCTCTTTTTATTTCATGTTGGGGTTTCATCTGCAGAGCAGTCAGCCAGCACTCCCTGTCTTAGTCTATACTGTCACAGTAAAACCAGCATTTACTTAAAGAATTTCCCTTTGGGGATAAATAAAGGAATTCTGATTCTGATAAGTTATTATAATCTTCAAATGCATTACATTATCAGTTATTTAAATACCCTTAAATAATCAGTTCACTTCTTAACCATATGCAACACAAAAAACATCACATGGTCAAACTGAGGCAACAAAATGAAGTCAAATAAAAGTAATCTGTGGTAGTCTGCAGTAAGTCTGGTCTCATTCTTTGACCCAAGCTCATTAAAAATATTATAATTATGTTAATCTGCTCATAGCAGTGACTGCCAGATGACTCATACTGGGTCATGACCCTGTTTGAAAAACATGACCCAGGAACAGTTACTTGTACAACCCACTAAACATTTTGTTAATCATACAGAAATCCTCTCTGTAGAAATACTCAGCAGTTTTGGGGGCTGGGAAGGACGACAAGCTGGACGTGAAAGATTTGACAGTTACAGTTAAAGGTATCATTGTGGAAATAAGTGTCTATAAGTGCTGTTTGCTGAGCCTTCATTTGAATCTTTCTGTAAATATCTCAAGGGTCCGTAACACAAATGTAACACCGTGTGAGGATGACAGACTGCTCTGCAAAGGGAATCTCATGTTTCTTTAAGTCTGAGCTGCAGTGAAAAAGCCATCTCACTAACATTTGTGTGATCGTGGTTCATTTGTATTCACAAACTCAGGTCAAATTAAAATTAGCACCCATTGGATCACCCTGGAGACTCTGTGGCTGGTGGCAGCAAAAATGAGTTAAGATAAGGTTTATATGTTATTATTCTATAGACATTACATTGTGCAATCAACATTTACTTCATTATAATTCTTTATAGCAAGAAAATGGTTTTTAAGGAACAAACTGATGAAATGGATGAATATGAGCATCAGTACAGACTGTAGTTTCCCCATTTCTTTGTTTTGAAAGCCAGCCTAACACAAGGAAATTCTGTCTGTCAAATGTCAACATCTGCTTCCTCTTACCCATAAACCCTTATGTTATAAGGCTGTTCCTTGTAGCTGATTTAAGTTACGTTCTCAACCCTTGTGAACAGCATCATAGTTCATCTGCAAAGGCCTGAGGCATTCTGGTGCGTGAAAGAGTGTAAATGGAAATGTTGTCTCTTAGTCAAAATGACAACAAACAGTACAACGACATGATCAATGGGTCCACATTAGAAAAACCTTGCTTCTTACCAGTTTATTTTCAGTTTTAATTTCTCAGCTGTTTTGAGTCCCCTGCACACATGTGGCTGTGGATGGGCATGAAACACAGCACAGATGTCGCACTTATCACTTGCTTACAAACCACACAGTTGCATATAATGTGAGAGTCCAGAAGGAAAGAGATTTAACAGAAATGGGAAACCCATAAAACATCTGGAGCCAAGATACTACTGATCCCTCTCTCTCTCTCACTCCCTCACACACACACACACACATTCACACACAGTCTCACACACCTCAGCAGGGCAGTGACTCATTAACTGACACTGTGTCTGTGCCTTTTCTGTGTGATTGCTCCATAAACCATCAAAGTTCATGTTTCAGTATGGGTATGTGTATGTATGTCTGTGTGTTTATTCTGCAGTCATCCTTAATTTATTCTGTATTTGGACATGCAGGTCCTTGTATACTTGTGCGTAGAGATCTGTGTATGCAAGTAGCAAACCTTGGGATGTTGTTTTTGTGGCTGGATTGAACTTGTTTCCCTGTGGCAGCTCTTGTTAACATGTAGACACACACCATTCCACACAGGCAGTGAGACAAACATTTGACCTTTTAACTGTCCACAATGCCAATGAGGCGTGAGGGTTCATCAGGGTTACACAGAAAGCCCTTTTCCTGAGCCATGCCCACACTCCCACATAAACAAAAATCTGCTCATGCACATATATTTAAATCTATAGAGAACAAAGAGTCTTTGAGACAAATAACAAGAATTCAACAAATAATAAGTATAATAAGGTGTCCTATTTTCAAACGCCAAAAGCACGAATGCATCAAATAGCATATGCAATTTTGTCGGCTGCTTTATTTTTCCGCTGCAAATCATGCTTTTGGAAGTAGAAAGCTGAATCACTTCAGGCTTAAAATAGCAGCAGATCTCTCAGCATTGTAACTGTTTTAGATGACTTACATAAGAGCTCTCTCACTGGAGGCCGGCCAGTGGCCATGCTAAAAATGCATGCAGTTGTGGCACAGAGAGGCATGCAATATATCTGTGAAATGTTATGCATCGTGATACTGTATCTATACATCCGTTAATAGCTGATACCATATTTGTGGACTGATGCTGCTGGTAGCAGATACGGTGTGTTTTGTGGGTTGTGTTCTCACATTTGAAGCTACAGGACATTTAAATCCTTTGCTGAGACCCAGACTAATGAAAATGTTTCAGCTGAGCTAGCAGCTTCTGAAAGCGGCGTGTGGTAGGTTTACTATAGGCTTTACAAGCTGACAAAACAGAAGCTTTTCAGTAAAATCACATCCTCACCAGCACATCCCATAACTGATTTATTGGAATTAAAAAATACTGTACTGTAATATGCTGCTGCTCAGAGTCAAATTCTTGGTAGTTGAAAATCGGCATCTCCTGAACACCTGCCATCGAATTCTCTTCATGCAAAAGTCACACACAGAATCAGAGAGTAAAACTGCTGAGCAAGCGTCTCTGCTTGAAACACTGCAGCCTTCTGTCTGCCACACAGCCTACACTTTACCATGAAAGAAATTATTTGACACACACCTCCTGTTTTAACACTAAGTGCCTCTGCGCTCTGAGATTTCACAGTCAAAGAGTTCTCAGTGGTCTGGGTGGATGCAGCCTCCAGACTCGCAGCAACCCACTCACTGCAGCAGTCAGATTAGCAGTTTAACACAGTGGGACACAGCATGGCTCTGCAGCGAATCCAGAAGCTTATAACATTCAAAGTATTTGAGTTTAAAATGTGGTCCCCGCCAGTGGCATGAATAGAAAACAGGAATTATAAGCATACTGTGGAAACTTTCAAGCTACAAGATTCATCATAACTGCATCTCTAAAATGCTGTGTTTTATGTAAGGATGAGTACATTTTCGGTTTAAACATAATTTCTGAAAACAGCAGGGACATTTTTTAAAACTTTTGTGGTAGGACGGTGGCAGCTAATGCAATGAGAGGCTTTAGCTTTTTTTTAGCAGCACATCTGTACAGTTGAAAAGCTGGAACCTAGTACCAGTAATATGAAACGTCACTGCTGATTTAAGCAGTAGTTAGAACTAGTGAATTTTTGCTTGAAAATGGCTAAAGGGATCCATCAATTATCTAAACAGTTCCAGATAATTCATCATCAATGTCACCACTTGAAGTTGTGAAGTGACATGCTGTAACCATGGTTACAGGTAGAAGTTTGATAATATTGACTCAACTAACTGGACAAATTACAGGCTGGGCAGTTTATTGAATGGAATGTTTGTTTAGCCATAAAGCGGAAATCAAGCAGACAAGGGGACATGGAGTGCTGTTTAGATCTCATGCATGGGAAAGACCCATGCAATGTGCTTCATGTTAAACAGCGGCAAAAATTAAGTTGTGGTGAGCAAAGGAAAGCACCTTCAGAGAGAGATACGGTTGAAGTTTGTTTGATCGAGTTCAGACTTTATCAGAAATGTCTTTGCTTTATGGTAAAACTGTATGATGAATCAATTAATCTGTTGCAGGGGGGCCAACATGCACTGGTGGCCGACTAAAGTATAAGCTGTCTTTTAATTAACAGTTATATTATACCCAAACAATCCCTAGAAATAATTCCTTCTGGAATTACACGACAAACAGACAACTTACAAACTTTTTAAATATACAAATCTTTATTTAAAAATGTCCTGTCTGGAATGAGAATGGGTCAAAGGTCATGGGCTCCTGAAAGCCCTTTCACTAGAACCAGGAAGTAGGTGAAAGGTGGAGGGGTGGAGGGGAGGGGCATCAGCAATGATTGACAGATCTTTCAACAGACGTCCAACCGGGGCTTTGAACCCACATAGAGACCAGCACATTTTTTTTTTTAGAGTCGTGCACACACAGACACACACACACATGCGCACACCTGTCTTAGTAGGTCATGCTCTTGTCTTTTCGCTGATAGTGTCTGGATGAGTTTCCTTCCCTATTTGTGTTTCTATGGTCAGACAGTTTAATTCCACTGCTGCTCTTAGTCTTGTCGGTGGAGGATTTTCACCAATACAAAAGCTCTGATTTCCTTCGTGTTTGCACTTAGGGGCAAATTTTAACTGAGTAACGTAGTTTTAGAAGTATTATGACCTCAAGTTTTCCCATTAAATCTACTGAGTTGGTGATTCCAAGGGAGACAGTCCGTTTTGACAGTCACTGACAAGTGACTTTGAGGGAGCTATAGACATAGCATTGCATTTGCATTTCATCCATGAGGACTTCACTTCTTTCAGCTCTCTTCAGCTCCTTCAGTAACCTTTCACAGGTAGATGCTTGCATGTTGTGGTTGCTGAAGATAGACAGTGACAGTTGAGTTTTTATGCTATCTAATGTTTTGCAATTGCACCACAAATGAACTCCACTGTATTTGAGATCTGCATTCTGCAAAGAAGAAAGGTGAACTGGAAAAATGAGTCTTTCACTGTGTAGTAAAATACTTTCAGTATTTTTTTTTTTATATTTTTGTGGGGTTTTTTTTTTGGTTTGCCTTTTTGTCTCACTACTGTTCACCTTCCTGCTGTGGCTGCCTGCTGACTGTCTGCCTAAATTTCTCTCCATCACACAGCAATTTCTTCTGTCACTCTCCTTTGTGTGTGTGTGTGTGTGTTTGTGTTTATGTTTCTGTCTGTTTTTTTTTCTTTTTGTTCCTGCACAGCACACACACTTTCTATAATGACTCCACATTTCTTGTTTTCTTTTCCATCTTTGCCACACTTCTTCCCCCTTGCAGACTCCATCTCATTTTCAGCCTGTCACATTGTTCTTCACTGTCATATCCATTTTGTTTTTGCTCCAAGTGCATCAAATCTCACTGTCACCTGGGAATTCAATGTCTGACAGTGTCTTAAACTGTAATCTAATGTCTCGAATCGAACTGACGAGATAACCATGGATATGCTAGCTGGCTGTGACATGCTAGTCAGTCATAATACCTCACAGAGCTACTTTCTGTTTTCTCTGCACTGTTTACTTCCCGTTGGCATTTTGTTTTCAGGATTTTTCACTTTATTTAAAAAAAAAAAAAGAATTAATGATTTGTGCTGATGTGACCTTCATGGCCAGAAATTCAATATAATTTGTTTCTAGTAGAGTCACTGTACTTTACTTGGGAAACTCTTCATTCTGTTTATTTTAGCTGAGTCTTAAAAAGGCAGCTGATGTCCTGTTTCCTGTCTCACATAGTTTCTCTTGTTCTATCTTTAGTCCTCTCTTCACCTTCTTTTCCTTTCATCTTTGCTTCTATATTTCTGTCCTTTGCACACACGCCTATAACTGTACATTCACAGAGTCTGCACTTAACAGCACTGATGTGGTCGCCCACCCACGTGAATATATGCCCACACACACACACACACACACACATACACACACACACACTGTACATGACATCCTTTTGGGCAGCTTTTCAAAGAAAGCTCAGCAATTTGTGGCTCTCTTTCCTTCTCTCACACTGACACACACAAGATTAGCGTAAAGGGACACGCACATCCACACACACACACAAAAACACAGACAACATTAAGCAGTCTAAGTCTCTTAATCAGATTAACATGCCAGTGTTCAGTTGGTCTGTCTCAGTCTGGACACAAGGACAGCAAAATCTCCAGAGTTAATTTATTGCTATCCAAGTTTATGTAAGGCTACATAAGCAAAACACATTCACACTGTGTTTAAACTGTTGCCTTGGAGACATGTCACAGTCAACAATTTAAAAAAGAAAAATAAAATGTTATTGAAAATTGCAAGCTAGTGAACTGTGGAAAGTTTGTAACTATATGTACAAGTGTTGACTGAACTGCTAGTGTTGATGGCTGGAGTTAATTTGGAGGCCTGCACACCTGCACATGTTATTCTGCTTGATTAAACCAATTAAACCAACAAGCTAACTGTCGAATTAGTCGTTGAAAACTATGGCTTCATTCTATTCAAGTAAGTCAGTGTGACAGTGATGCAGCATATGCAATAGAAGGGCCATCCTTCATTAATTCACTGCTGTCCTGCGTGTGGATGCTTTGTAGCTTTGTGAGAGGTAGCACCAGTTTCCTTTTTCTTAAATATTGAGATGTTTCAAATGCTGGTGTAGCTTGTGCTAGTGAAGAAAACCTAAATAAAAGTAAATGAAAGAATGTTAAAACAACAACATCAAGTATAATTATTGCATGGCTTAGTAACTGGCTATATATACACCATATAGCCTCGACAAATATGTATCTGGATAGTGACTAGCTACCTTTGACTTTGCTTGATTGCACCTTGTTATACAGTAAACTTCCATACTGTTTGTCTGTTAAATTGTTATACTTCTCCTTATTTGGTCCTTGTTATTCTGGTGATTAAATGCAAGACAATTAGTGCCTCCCCTTGCAGTAATTTAGAAAAATGAAATTGTCAGTTTTACTCATGGCTTTAGACAGTAGTTATGGTGTTTTAGCAGTGAGTGTAAGTGTGGTGAAACCAAACCACAGTTTCTTGTTACAGTAAAACAAATTAAGAAACTACAAAGGAACAGCAGTTTAGATTGTTGAAATACATGGATTGTGTTGTAAAAAATAGTGGGAAAGTCAAATGAGGACCAAAGTGGAAACCCTGCAAAGATTTTGTTGTTCCTCCTTCTACGCGTTGGTATCAACCTCATGCCTGAAATGCCTTCAAGATTTTTGCTTGTCTTATAAAATGCAGGTGGGGAATGTGGAATATGAGCACAGTTGGAAGATTTGTGAGTTCCTGTATAATCTTGGAGCAGCCAGTAAGCATCGCATTAAGAGGATTAGGGTCTCTGCTTTGTTTTGGGCCTGTGGTTGTTTAGAGTAGCTCTGAGTAGAGCCAAAGGGAGGACAAAACTCTCTCGCTCTCTCAGAGTGTTTTAATAAGGCTGGTTATAAGCTGTGTTGTTCCAGCAACTGAAACTGGTGTGGGAGACAAGTGGGTCTGCAGTTCCCATGAGAGATGAGACAGGAAGACAGAAGGAAAAAGAGAGAGATATAATGAGGCTGAAAAGTAAAGGCCTTTTTTCTCGTTAATGGACAATTAAGGTACTTCATCAGAAAATAAATCAGTATATCTGTGAAAATACAGAGTGAGCCTTTGGGGTGAAATGAGCAACACAATAGGATAAGTTTAATGTGAGGATCCTGCCATTTTCAATGCAAAAACATCCAGTTCTGAACATTAGCTTATTGCTTGAACCAGTGTAGTGCTGAGAGAATTTTTCTGTTAATCAGTTAGTTGATCATTAGAAAATAAACAAACCTATATTGACACCTGATTAATTGCCAAGTTGTAAATTTGTATGTCTGGGTTTGGAACAGTTGGTAAAACAAAACAGGCTATGTTAAAACACAGATTAACAGAGAAGTAGTTGAAGGATGTATCAGTAATAAACTACACCCTGCAGTCCTAACTCACAGAATCGTGTTTTCTTTATTCTCGACCCAAACTTTTGTTTGAGGCAGGTCACTAAAATCTGCAGCTAATTTACAGGATTAGCAAACTTTCAAAAGCATATTTTCAAAAATAAAAAAATAAAATAAAAAAAATTCAGTAACACTAGAAATGACACAACTGTTTATAACTTGGAAAAATTAAATTGAACTTTAAATACCTCAGCTGTTAACATGTGTTGTTCAGATCCACATTTGGTTAACAGTTTATTTGGGGACATGAACAATCACCAAGTGAAGTAAATATATTGGCATCAAGGTCAACAGATTGCCCGCAGGATATATGTTAAATTACCCCATCAAATGATAAAGACAAGTCAATACTTATCTGTTTATTAAAAGGTTAATTCAATTTAATTAAATGTGAGTATAAATTAATTCAGTAACAGAGTCAAACCTCTGCCTTCTTTAAGCTTTAATAATTCCCTCAGTAGAAGCTGGTCTCTCAGCAGCTTTGTGAACGGCTCTCAAGAGGAAACCGATGGCTCGTGACCTTTGGCTCCACTTAGGAGGACTCCCGGTGGTAAGATGAGACCACCCTTTGCAAATACGGCCCCCGAGCTTTGATTTACAAGATTTTTGTTTACCTACTGAGAATCAGCTGAGTCGGGCAGCTAGAAGTCAGACCAGTCTGAGAGGGATTGGTGTAGATCATTATGCTACAGACAACATAAGTGCTGTAGGTGTTCAAGATACAAAATAAAGAGCAATTCTGCAACATGACCTGCTTTTAGTCTAATTTAAGCTTCCAGAAACCAATTTTGGTGGAGTGTTTAAAATACAACATATTCAAAAAGTATTTTTTACAGGACAAAGACTTCTGAGAACCCATAGTGTAGTGCATTTCCTCACCCAGGTCTAGAAATGATTCAAGTTGATCTCTGCTCCAAAGCACTAAAATGTCACAGCTTATTGAAGTAACATTCGTTCCAAGTAAAAGTCTTTTGAGTTTTACCAGAACATTTTTAGCAAAGTGAAAATAGTGGGCTGGTTTTGCATAGCTGAGCTGACATACTGATGATGCCTGAATATTGTCACTTGTCTGCAGATTCCTGTAGCTGAATGAATGCAGACATCTGTTAAGATTCAGTTTCTGGGTCATTAAATCCCTCTTACTTAAAAAAAAAACAAAAACGCAGCCTTCATATCTCCTACTGTTGGCTGTCACCGGTCTTTATTTAATTTTTTCTCTCTTCCCATCAGCTCAGATTCACTCAGAATTGAAAAGTTTGAGAGCAAGCAAACCAAAGAGCTATTTAGAGAATGATGGATGGAGAAAATTTTAGAGAAAGAAGACAACAAATTACAAATGTCACATTACGACTCTGGTTTTCAGTGTGCAGCGTGTTGTTCACTGTACAGTCATATTTACAATGAACCCAGATTAGCCCCATTAATCCCCCGCTGCCCCTTGGCATGTGTGTTACAGAACATTGTGCCTATACAAAGACACTCATTCACACACGCACACACACACACACACACACACACACACACACACGTATACACACAAGTACAGAGGAAGTCTTAACCCGAGGCGATGGCTTTCTAAAAGGAGGGAAAGAGCAGCGAGTGAAATCAGAACGATTTGCTAATGAAGCCTGATGAACAGCTACTCTTATTCTACTCTTTCATATTCCGCCTCACTCTCATTCTCCCTGTTTCTCTCCATTCCCTTTGCCTCCGAATACATTTGGGCTAATTGTCTGCTGCTGATGATTGAAACTCTCACAGGTTTTCCAGCACTGCTGCTGCTTAGAGAAAAGGCCACTGAAGAGTTTCACTGCTGCTCCACTGCTTAATATTCACTGATAGAACAAGGAAAAAGTTGTTTGGTGTTTTAATTAGCAAAAGGTTTCTCTGTCTGGGCCCATACTTACAATGCCTGAATATTGTAATGCAGCTGTGCCAGAGGCATTGGCATTGGCCATATATTCTGGCACAAATAAATAAATGTGTTTGGGGAGGATGTAGAGAGAGGCAGAAATAAAATAATCAGTTAACTCCATTTACTCTCCACTCTGAAAACTCACTTAAAGTTGCGGGCCATCTGATGAATTTAAATCCAATAGCTGGAAGTGTGCAATAGGCTCAAAGCTACCTACTGTGGCTGAAAAACAGCTGCTGAGAGTGGCGAGTGTAAACCATCCATCCATCCATTATCTATCATTGCTTATGGATATGAATAGCCAGAGACACTGGATGAGACGTGGGCTACACCCTGGGCAAGTCACCAGTTCATCACAGGAGTGACATACAGAGACAAACAAACATCCATCAACAACAAACAAACATTCATCCTCACATTCAAACCTATGGGCAGTTTAGACTCACCAATTAACCTAACCTGCATGTCTTTAGAGTGTGGGAGGACCCGAGAACCTCCCTGCTGTGAAGGGACAGTGCTAACCGCTGTACCACCGTCCCGCCTGAGAGTGAACCAAGTACACAGTAAACTGACACTCACTGTAAAGCTCCGTAAAGCCGAGGGGAGTTGCAGATTCAGGTGCTAAGTCTCTGCAGGTTCATCACTATGAGTACCATTTTCTAAGTTGTCCCACTGTTTTCCCTTTATCAGTTGATCCATTATTATTATAAAAATATAGAGAGCAGCATTATTTATTTGTGTCTGTTTCTTAACATAAAATATGTCACTATTAGCAACAAAACGTGTCCTTCTGAACATAAAACACAGCTTCTCTGCGACAGGAAACAGAACTCTGATAAATGCAAAGAGAAATGAACTGTGAGATTTATGGGAGAAGTCACTGTATAATTTCCTCATCGACAAAATAGTTTTGCCTCAGACCAGCATGAAACCTTCAGGATATCTGAAGTGTTTATTTCCATGCAACCTTACTGAGTGAATCCATCATAAATCATTTCTTCTGAAAAACACGTGATGGAAGCTGTGCTGTTGAATATTCTCTTCTGAAGAAATATTTGCATGCAGTCTCCCTTATCGTTCTTGTAAAACCAAACCATAAATGTTCAGCTCAAGGACATGAATATTCTATGAAAAGAAAGCAAGACTGACAAAGCTATTTTCTATTTTTTACATTGTGTTTTCCTGGATTGCCTCAGATCTGTTTTGAGGGATGTGTTGAGCCAGTTAGAGGGACAGATGGATGATGGCTGCTATCTATGAAAACATTCTCATTTTTTTCTATCATCCTGCCACTTAATCTCTGTCTCTCACATGCATGAAGTCAAATTCACACATAAAAATTCCACAACAGTCGTCAGTGAGGTTCTTTTTCTTCAAATTATCAATCCGTTAGACTGTTTGTATTTTTAACTCTCATACGCATTTCTGCTTTATGCTTGCCTCGACTCCACCTGTTCCTCCATCTCATGGTCCATCTTGAGAAATCCTCAGCCATAACGGTCTGATAAGTCAAGGAGTAATGAAGCACTCATGGAGAAAAGTTCACATATTTGCTGTTTATTTGCGTGTGAGAGAAAAATGGAGGCCGAGTGTGAGTCTGTGTTTGTGAACATGTGAATGACTTTTTCCCTCTCCTCTCCTCCTCTTAGGGCTCTGGTTTTTATTGCCCACGGGGCTGGGGAGCACTGCGGACCGTATGATGAGATTGCACAGAGACTGAAGGAACTGTCCCTGCTCGTATTTGCACATGACCATGGTGAGTCATCAAGCACACTTCACATTGCAGTAAAGCATGCATACGTTTACATCTTGATTCGTCGTCGTGATGTTGTATGGGTTCTTTGTGTGACATTGCTCTGTGAGAGGTGCTATACTAAACTGAACTTAACGCACTTACTCATTCACGTTCAGCAGTTGCTCAAAAACTGAACAGCGTGTGCAGAGCTTCAAAGATCCCCCCCCCCATCTGATAGCAGTCTTTGTTAATCGCTGGGGGCTGTTTGTTAGGGAAAACTAATTAAGCTCAGTGGTACATTTCTGTGTTGCTCTGCAGCAGTGCCTCTGTAAGTGTGTAGGTGGTGAGCTTTTAATGCACTCTTCTCAAGTGTCGGTTTACCATGTGTGAATGAAACTTCCTGCTTTGCTCAGGTTTCAGTGAAACTTTGGCATGCTGACCCTTCAGCACTGAGAGAACCAGACAGTTCATTCACACATTTACCTGTAGTTTCTCATTTTAAATGGTTCTCATTTCCAAAACATAAAAAAAACATAAACAGGTAAAAATGAAATACAAGAAAAAATTGAGTGCATCATTAGCACAGATAGATTCAAAGGGGGCTTGAACACCACCTTTTGCCCCCAGACTCAACAGGTGCCCTCTTGGCTGGTGTTCATTTTTTAATGTGATTACTGTAGCGTTCTCATACAGGCTTACAACCCTTCTCGGGCTCTACGTTCAGCAAACGAACGTCGTCTGGCTCTGCCATCCCTTCACACAATGCACTCCCAAGCCAGACTTTTCTCCCACAACGTTCCACGCTGGTGGAGCAGCCTACCAGCCACAGTAAGAGCGGTGGCATCCCCCTCTTCCTTTAAAAAGCACATGAAAACTCATCTCTTCCAACTGCGCCTTCTCTTCTAACAACCCTAACCCTTTAACACCCCTTCACTCTCTCGTGTTCTCCTGCTTTCTTGCTCTTCTACTTAAGCACTTTTAGTTATGTTTTAACTCTATTTTTGCTTTTGTCTAATTCTATCTTACTGAAACTTGTGATTCTGTAAGTTGCTTTCTGTTAGCTTTGGAGCATTTCCACCCGTTTGGGATTTTTGCCTAAAGTAAATATGCCAGCGACCAGTGGAGTGTGTGTGTCATGCATATCAGTGACTCTGTCCAGTTTTGGTACCACCTCGGTGTTGAACTGGCACTAGATAAGTTTTTAGGAAGTAATTAATTAGCGCTCCTTCTATACTCATGGAGAACTTCTGTTGTGTTGACTGGATATGCAGTATTTTTCTGTTGCATTTGCTCCAGGCTGCTGTAGCCTATTGGTTAGCTACTGTAAATACAAAACTAATGATGTTTACATCAGCCTGCTGCTTGTTGAGTCGTCACATTAGAATTTACTGCAGCAGGGTGTGTTTTTCCATTGATATAATTAAGAAAACCTGCTGTGTTTCTCTGTTTCCCAACAACATGTGCACTTTGAGCAGAAAATGTGCGGTCAGAAAGAGGGATTAGATAGAAACTGAATAGGATACAGAGGCCTCAGACAAAGCTAGCTTGATAGTAAATAGTAATCAGGTAATGGCATGTATTTTCTGATACACACTCACACCTGCGCTGTTTTATTAAACAGAGCAAGTCTTAGATATAGCAGGAATATGTGAACTCATTTGACTATGCAGCAGGGCCTCACTTGTAAAAGAGCACCATGTGTGTTCACTAAAAGCTTCTACTGACAAACAGGAGAGACGGACACAGAGGAGGATGAGAAGACAAAGAAGTCAAGCCAGCTGTGAGTGGGGAAATATTTTCAGAAGCGAATATCTCAATAAAGAGATGGCAGAGATAATATAAAAGGGTGAAAAGCTCTCAGTAAAATGTCACACTGAATTGGAACAAGTCCCTGTAGACACTCATTTTTCATCTGTCTGTCACACACACACACAAACACACACACACACAAACACACACACACACAGCTCCAGGGTTTAACAGTTGAGCTCTTTCATTTATTCTTCCTCGCTCACACTTTCTTTCTTTTGTCTCTTGTGTATTTCTTTCTATCGATAGGACATTTAAGTCTTTTTCATTCACAGCCTGCAAAGACTGGAAGTTTCTTCCAGCTGGCGCACACTGAATCTGTTTACCAGAGAACAATCTCCAAATTTGGCTCAATGGCTGGTTAACTTCCAGCTGCTTAAAAGCTTATAGCTAACACACATAAACAATTGTGTGTTTTGTGCAATGTGGATGCACAAATATATGCATATCTCTTGATGTATATAAAAAGCATCCTGCATCAGTACTGACATTTTATCATCAGGCAGTGGTGAAATATTCATAAAGGACTTTTTGTGAGAGCAGCAGACAGGAATAACCTCATGCTGTTTGGTGCTCAAAGCATGTTTGCCTTGTCATTACTATAGAAAAATAATGGAATTTGGATATTTAATTACTTATCATCCCCAAAGTCAGAAAGGTCATTATCAGGAAAATTATTTGTTTTGTACTGTTTGTTTGAGGTTTTTTTTTTTTCCAGACATTAAAAATTCAACAAAAGATGAAAGATAAAATTGCATACACCATAAAACGGCCTTAATTTGAGACATTATGTACATCAAGTGCTCGAAACATCATGAAACACATTCCCTAACACACCTATTAAAAACACAGACTCCTGTGTCACAACTCTGAAGTGTATCCGGTGCAACATTTGTTAGGATTCAGCCGTGTTTCTGTGCCTGCAGGTTCAAGATGTTTGTGCAGCATCCATGTTTTAGAATTTGTAGTTTCTTTGCAGCAACATCCATATTTGAAGCAATGTAGTCTACCACAAACTCATTGGTTTTGATGATGTTTAGCTTCAGGTGCTTGTGGTCTACTGTGTCATGAAGCTCTCTATCAGTCACTTCATATACACAACATATACAAGCCTATAGACAAACACCTGACATGTGGTCACATCATGGTGAGTCTTTATAGTTCTATGAGATGTCGTGTTGCTCTGGCATCAGCCCACTTGTATGTAATTAGCAAGCACAACTGGTATTAGTCCTGCATGAGATAATACTGGATGAGTCAACTTTTAAAATTACCAAAAAAAAAAAGCAAAAAACAAAAACACTGATTAGTGTTCTTTCTTTCCACCTTCACCGCTGGCTTTGTGTTATAATCAATTGTCCAAAAAAAAGATTCAAATCACGATGGCTTTTTGCTGTTGCAGCTCTTTGCATGTCTGCTGCCTCAGCGGCTAACTGTGCTCATGTGTGAATATCTGAATACATCTGTGTGTGTGTGTGTGTGTGTGTGTGTGTGTGTTTGATTGAGTGCAATAGCAAAAGATGTGGATTCACTGGAGTGTGAGGTCATTGATCTGACATGGGTGGGAGGGGATACTGCGCTCATCGATTTCAAGTTTGCCGTGCTCCATCACTCGCTGCTGCAGTTATTGGACTTCCACGCTACGTTGATCGCTTCAGTATTGACGAGGAGAAAAACGCAATCCCCTCATTTATACATCACACACTTAATATTAAAGGATGAGAGGAGGAACGTGTGAGCTGTGCATGTGGTGAATGTTTAGGAGCTCAGAGGTGTTATTTGTTCGCTGGTCGCCATGGCAACCCGCCTCACCTCTCAGCCGCTGCTACGGAAAGCTTGAGAAAAACACACACACTACATATGAATGCATGCACACATACACATTCATGTATGTTTTTGTCCTCTGCTGCTGCCAGTCACTTTTTTTGTCCTGTCTTTCTTCTTTTGTGTTTCTCTCATCTTCTTTTGCATTACCTCCATTTTCTCTAAACTTCTCTCCTTATTTGTCTACACTCAGCCTGTCTTCTTCCCATCTCTCTTGACCCAGAAGTTGGTTGTGATTCTCTTATTTCCGCTCTGATGATGGAGAAGCAATCTCTGAGGAGACGCAAATGAGGATAAACTAGTTTGAGGAAATATTTTATCAGAGCGATACACCCAGTTATTGGAGATCTCTTTGTGGAAACTGCAACTGACGGCAGTTTTATATTCAGTTGGCCAGACAAATAAGAGAACCAACTCAGTGGTCCTAGCTTTTAGATGGTATTTGTTTTTGCATCTACTGGTAGTGGATCTAGGTCTGATTGACATAAGCACCAGAGACATCTTCTTTCATTCATTTCCTTTCAGTCACATTGTGTGAGGCTGAAAATCCCTGAGTGTTAGGTAGAGAAATAATTGAAGTAGAGATACGGTAACATAATTCACACTTTGTCCACATGAGACAAAAGACTCACTGAGGGAAAGGTGGAGGCAATTAAGGGAACTGGGATGTACTGGGGTGTATTTTCTCCTCTTTCTAGTTCACATCCCTCTCCTCTCTGCTACTTCTCCCTGCTTATCCTCACTGCTCTCTGTCCCCCCCCCCCCCCCCCCCCCCCCCCCCCCCCTTCGGCCAGGGCTTTAGAGAGGAGGTTGGATCAATGTTTGGAAATTACCACCACTGGGAGAGAATGGCCATTAAGCAGAGTATATCTTGCTAACAGAAGGAAGACACTATTTTTTTGTAATACAGACAAATGCTGGAAATATTGACAAGCTAAGAGTATTTTTTAAAAGCTATCTGGATTTGGCTGAAGGCTAAATAATTGTGTACAATTATTACAATTGTGTCTTTCTATGCAATTTTAAGAAAGTGTTTATGTGCCTGCTTTTTTGATTAATCTGTTTAGTAAACAGTTTCATTTGTTCAAATGTCATGTTTAATGTTTTTTAGGTTACAGAAATGTTTTCAAAGGCCTCTTCTTGTTCTTCCCCCTTTCCTCCACAGTTGGTCATGGTCAGAGTGAAGGCGACAGGATGAACATCAAAGACTTCCAGGTTTACATCAGAGACTCCCTGCAGCACATTGACCTGATTAAGTCCCGCCACCCTGACCTGCCTGTCTTCATTGTGGGTCACTCCATGGTGAGACACTTTCCATGCAGTACTTTGCTGTCAACTGCAAAAACTGTTTGTCTCAGAGCTCGTGGTACAGTATGCTTGACGCACAGGGACAGACAGCTGCAAGAAGCTGAAGGTTAAGTCCTGTTAAAGTGCAGGAAGGAAAAGTTCTGGGAACAATTTGAGGAGGTTTCCTTGAAATGACATGCACTCTTCTTTTAGTATGAAGTAGTTTTTTGTCCCAAAATAACCAGGCATTAATAATGAGGGCACACAGTGTTCTGCTCAGAACTGAATGGCATCTGGATGAGAAAGCCAATAGAATTAGGGTGTTATATTGAACTTTCAAGAAGGCACTGTATAATACCATTTTAATGACATTTTATTTGGATTGTCTTGGTCCTAGCACCTGATACATTACTTCTGCATTATGGACAAATGATCCCTTTCACATGTAAACTGTTCTGGAAGTTTTGCTAAGTTGGCTCTTCACAGAAAACCTCTGCTTACCTTTCACACAGTGACACAGATTCAGCACAACCTGCAGCTGCTCGCCGCTCGCTGAAAACATTCAGCAGAGCAGTTGCAGGTTCAGTGGCCCATTCAAGGGCATTCAAGCTGTATGCTGATGGGGAGAAAAAAGTGTGTTTTTATTCTTTGTCCCTAATATCTCTGAAAATGGCTTTCACAAGTATGAATAATTCTTGTACAAATGTTTTCTTCAGTGACAATAATGCAGCGCTGCAACGGAGGATTATTGTCATCATTCATTAATATGTTGACTACTTTTCACTAAATGGATTCATTATTTAGTCTGAAGGGAATAATTTGACATTATGGGACCTGCATTTATTCACTTTAGAGTTTTTAAGTTAAATACAAAGCAAAGTTCAGCCTATCATACAGGCTGGAAACAGATAGCCTGGCTTTTCACATTCTACATTCTCCTAAACAAATGAAGCAGGTGGGAACTTGTTTAAAAACATTAATCTACAACCCCACCAAAACCTAAAATGACTAAATACAGCTCAACCAGCATAATCCAAGTCTCTGGACACCTTGAGAGTTATTAATATATGTTTTTGCCCTCTCCTGCAGAGTCTGAAGATGTTGTTATTTCGACCATTTTATAAGTCAAAATCTTCACCGTAGCCCCTACACTAAAAGCATTGGCATGCACGTCATCTGAAGTGGGTGCATAAGCTCAAACATAAGTACATGGGGTGTAAGTACTGTTTTCAAATTAATTTGGGATCCCAAGGCTTTTGGAGATTTGGGTTGTGCCACATGACCTGTACGGAGCCATTTTATGTTTTCTTTTCCACACACACGCTGCCTAACATGAATTCTCACTGAGACAAATTACATAACTTCTGGACAGAGAAACATCAAGGCTTTGCAGAGAACTATTAATTCAGTTTTTCACAAAGAGGCTGCATTCAACATCTCTGTCTCTCACTTTTGTACTCTGTGACCCATGAACTCTTAATACAGCTAAGAGAACACAAACAGTAGTGATGAGTTATGCAATGAATGATTACTGTCAGTGTTTTGTAGGTCGAGTCATTGTTTATGCCCAGGCTGGATGAAAAAGAAGCTCAGACTCTTCCACCAAACGCATAAATGTTTGCATGTACGCTAACGTTATTTGCAATGTAATATCTTGTGTCATATAAGAAAGAAGCTGGGCTCATTGTCACAAGGCATGAGATTCTTTGAACAGGGTGCCTTCAGCACCACCTGTGAAAGTCAGAAAAATTTCAGGCCAAACACAAATACCCAGTTTTTAGTCTTGTAGCTCACAGCTGGAAGACTCGTTTCAAACAGGGAACACAGAAAATGAATGCAAGTTCTTTACAGCCTTGTTATCTCGCAGCGCAGCAGTGCTTCAGTGGGCATGTTGGATTCAGCTGAAAAAGCGGGTTGTTACAGAAGATGTGACGGGCTTTGTGGAAAGAAAGAGAGCTTCATTGTTTGAAAATATATATCTCTGTTTACAGTTTTTCAAGAAAAGTTAGAAGCAAAAGTACTTTATGTGCAGTAGGAACACTGTACACTGTACACTGAATCTTTCATGCTTTAAAGACAATGAGCGTTTCAAAGCACTTCAAAGGAATTCATTTGTACGTCGTAATTTGTGTCTTTATTAATATTCATAAATAATTCATGAATGCTTTAGCTTAGTGATAAGTCTTTTGGATTGCGGGAGAAATGCCTTTTTCTCCACATGCCACTAAAACACTAAATCAGCCACCCTGACCTGCCTGAGAGAAAAATGGTTTCTGTCAGAACCTATTTTACTAGTTAAGGTCAAATAAAAATCAAGCCTCCTTCTCCTGGGAGGGACTTTGATGTACTTCTCAAAGTTGCCGAAATCAAATGAGATCCCAGATGGGCTGTCTCAACATTTACATCTGCAGATGTGATGGCATATTTTAGTCAAGAACCCTTCATTGATGAATTATTAATACTTAAAGTTCCAGACCTGATGACTTACTGATAAACCCATAAGAATTCATGAATGATTTGTATCTGCAGAACTGTTGGCTTCTTAGAAAGTGAGAAAACTATGGGTGCTTAATGGATTCACCACGTTATCTTTTAATGATTTATTAAAAGACACTTCATATCGCTGCATATATTTGCTATCGCAGCATCTGTTTTCATGATAGAAAGCTCTCTCTTTGTTTCAGATGATCCAAAACTATGTTCAACATTGTTTTTTAATCCGCAAATGTTATTCAGAGCCCCCAGGCTGTGTGTTTTACATCACACTGTCCTCCATTTAACACAACAGCTTCTACTTATAAATGAGGTCACATTCAACATATTAAACAAGATCAGCTGGGCTTTTAGATTCTTTAAACAAGACCCTATGTAATTCATGGATCTGTTTTTGCACACATTTTATGGCTCATGTTTTAGCGACCGGCACTACTGTATTTATATAACGACTGAGGCAACGTTCAAAACAATGTGAGGATGCAGGAGCACAGACGCAAATAGTTTTGTGTAAATTAAACTGTGGTTTCCCAGACGGGGGCTGAGTGCCTGTTTAGAGAAACAGAGTCTGTAAATATTAAGGCATAGCTGACCAAAGCCAAAGTCTCTCATCCCTCTTCCCTCTTTTCTCTCTCTGAGCCTGTTCAGCCCTAGTATCAACATGCGTCCTGAGTGATCCAGTCACAAGTGGACCACTTTGAGTCTGTCAGTCCAAATTTACAAGAAAACCTAAATCATTAAGAACTTGTAATAGATGGTGTTTCACAAAGTTTATGCAGTTTCTCCGACCTCAATAGTTCACAGCACTGAGCAGTTATAATGGGGATCTGTCCCCAGACTCCCTTAAGAATTGCTTTCCCTTTTGACAACAAGTAGCCTGTATTGATTACTGTTTACTGTATTTATATATACCCAGACCACTTCTGAATGTGGTTTTAGTGATCTGGACTCAAATGTGTCCTCAATGTGTCTTGGGAGCAGTCAGACCTGTGCTTAGAGCTGTCCAAATGTGATTGGGTCATTCAGGACAGATGTTAATACCAGGGCTGAACAGGGTCACTGTTCTTTTTTATCTTCTGTCCATCTTTACATCTTCGATCTCTGCTGTCCTGTAAGCCGGAGCACCTGTGCTACCATTATCTGCTTTAGTTTTCTAAGCATCTCTTTCCTCAACAGCACCTTCTCTTTTCCTTCCTTTCATTTGCTTTGCTTAAATTTAATTTTCTCACTTTCTTTCTCCTTTTTTTGTCATAGCTGTCATAGCAAAAGTATCCAGACACATCTCTTTATGGGGTTGTTTTTCAGGGGCTGGTCTGGACCCCTTACTTTCAGTGAAGGGAAGTCTTAATGCTTCAGCATACCAAGACATTTTGGACAATGCTATGCTTCCAACTTTGTGGCAACAGTTTGGGGAAGGTCCTTTTCTATTCCTACATGACTGTGCCCCAGTGCAAAAAGCAAAGCTCCATAAAGACATGGTTGGATGAGTTTGGTGTGGAAGAACTTGACTGGCCCACACAGAGCCCTGACCTCAACCCCATCAAACACCTTTGGGATGAACTGGGATGGAGGCTATGAACCAGGACTTCATCAGTGCCTGACCTCACAAATGCTCCACTGCATGAATGGCCAAAAAGTCCCACCGAAACACTCCAGAAATCTTGTGGAAAGCCTTCTCAGAAGAGTAGAAGCTCTTATAGCTGCAAAGCTGTCTGTGTATTTAGGATGTGATGTCATTGAAGGTCATGTTGATTTAATGATAACGGGTCCCAATACTTTGGCTATATTGTGTATCTTTTCTTCCTTTTTATTTCCTTTCCTCTACTCTGCTTTCCTTGGAAACAAATAAAACCCAGACCTAAAGTTTGGCAGCCAAATGAAATGTTGTTTTGCTGTGTTTTTACAGGCCTCATTTCTCAGCTTCCCAGTGTTGTGATTCCTCATCCTGTTTCTATTGGCCTGGTCCTCTGTGTCTGTGTTTGTTTGAATCTCTGTTTGATGGGTCAGGGATGACGTAAAAACTACAAAACAATGGAAACCACCTGTGTATTCTACAATATGTGCAGAGACACTTATCTAAACATAACACCCCCAGGTTTCTGTGGAGCAGTTTCCAGAGTCCAGCCACATAGATTTAGTAAATATGTCCCACTCCTCACACATTACCTGCAGAAATCTCCTTTCTCTCCTTCTCCTTCAGAGTTGGTGGCTGAAGCCAATTTGTCCTAATGCCTGAGAGTTGAATTGCAATTGCTGGACTATTTAATTTAACACAGGGAACTGAACATCTTTGTCATAAACAATAAGTGTCTCTCAAACACGTTCGAAACTCCAGTCCAGTGAATTCAACTTTAAACTTTAAGAGACGTGTTGTTTAATCTAAAAATGGATTTTCTGCCTCAACCTGACAGAAATATTTATGTATATTTCCATAAGACCTCGTTCAAATTTTAACTTGGAGGGTTATTTATTTATTAATTTTTTTGGTGCTGACCTGTTGAATGTACTACTAGGTCATATAATGCCAAAGTGCTCACAATTGAGACCTTGCAATGTCAGTATGGTAGCTGCACAGCCTACATAATGTCACTATGTTAGCTCCTCAGGCAGTTTTTGACAGTTGAAGTCCACTGTCAGGGGGCATACAATACCCGCATTCATCCTCTCAAACAAAGTTCAGAGATAGAAAGTGTATTGAGGCCTCTGATCAGCTTCTTAAAGAGCTCCTCTGTCCTCTCTCTCTCTCTGTCTCTCTCTCTGTCTCTCTCTCTCTCTCTCTCTCTCTCTTTCTCTCTCTCTTTCTCTCTCTCTCTCTCTCTCAACCTCCCCCTCTGTGTGTGTGTGTGTGTGTGTTTGTGTGTGTAAGTGACCCACAATGGGCTTTTACATCAAATTGCATTCTGTCATCATGTTCTATTTAACCAGAAAGCAAATGTGTTGAACTGATCAATTAGTGTGAAGAGAATTTTTACCATTTGATTTGCACATGGTTGATTTACACATGGATATTTCAGTTGAGGCTTGCTTTTGAGTATGTGCTAGAGTGAGTGTGTAAGGGAGAGACATGAAAATGAGAAGAAACAAGAGATTGTGCCTTTTTTTTTCCTAACTCTGTGTGGGCATGCATGCAGGCAGCAGCGAGTGAGTGCTTTAGAAAGTGAGATTTTCTGGTGGGAAATGTTTTGTCTTTTAGTTCCCTCTTTCATGAAGCGAGCCTGTCGTTGGCCCCAACCCGATGAATATTCACAAAAGTGACAAAGAATGCTCACATGAGGTTGAAGCTAATTAGCTAGTCTCCAGAGAGAGAGAGAGAGAGAGAGAGAGAAGGAGAGCGAGGGAGAGTGAGAGAGAGAGAGAAGGAGAGCGAGGGAGAGAGAGAGAGATGTGAGGGGAGCAGATTCACCCATTCATAATCACTGTGCTCATGTGTCTGTATGACACTTGCACTTGTTGCATTTTATAAACCATTACAAAATGAACTATAGCCCACCACAGAGCTGCTGATTATTATGGCCCTACATCACAGGATTGAAATCACAGCCCTAAATGTCAGCATGGGTTCCAAGGTGTGGCCTTGCGTTGCTTGTGTAGCTACATGGTGCACGTCGTGTCCTGAAGGGCTCAGGGCTCACATTCACATTTCTCTCCTCCAGCAAAAGAGGAGGGTGGAAATTCACATCCGTCTAAACAAAAGACAGATTGTTTTAGGTTTGTCTTGACCTCTGAGAAGTTTTCCCATTGCTCCTTGTATCGCTACCTCTCACCTACTTTGCTGAGACCGTCCCACATCTGTCAGAGGAGAAATGACACTCCCTGTCTTTGGGTAGACATCATCGTCCTCTCACTGAAACATGTTTTTTATTCTTCTTTCCAACTATTCATGCTTTAATTTGTTTTATCTTTCAAAACTCCACCTCTTATCCATACCTCTTGTTTTAACATGATGTTATTTCTTTCTCCATCATCAGCCTAGATCATTGGAGTACTGTATTTCTGACCAATGGTTGCTTTTACCTGCATATAAATTCCACCAGTGTCCTCATTCCAAGCTGTACTGTCCGAGTGTCAGTTAGATTTTTACCATGTGATAATATAAGGTTAACAAAATTCATGCAGCCTTGTTTTATCAGCCATTAATTGAGTGAAAGGCTGCCAGAAACTTGACACTGAACTATTTGCAACACTATGCAAAATAGTCATGTGATACCAGGTCACATGACTACCAGGAGCAGAGCAGCAGCTATATCCATGGATCCACTGAAAGAATATCTCCATGATCGTAGATTAACTTGTAGATTGTAGATTAACACTCTGTTAAATCAGATTTACTGTTGTCTTCCTTCCAATAGAAAGTGTTTTGTTTGAAATGTTTGGACACACCTGATGCAACCAACATGAACAAAGTTGTGTAATGTCGTCCTGAAGTTTTTCATAATGTAATGTAAATGTGAAATCTCACTGTAATGAAAGTTATCTTCATTACTGGCGCATAGTACACTATACTTCATACTGTATGAAGTATACAGAGTTGTATCAATTTTGTTGTTCTGTGTATTCATGATTTGGCGATTTCAGATTTTCTTTCTTGCTTGCCTCTGAGGGCTTCCATAATTTTTGGTTAATTTCCAAAATATCTATTGCGTGCTTTTTCTTTACTCAGGGTGGTGCAATCTCCATCCTGACGGCCTGTGAGAGGCCCAGTGACTTTGCTGGAGTGGTTCTGATCGCCCCAATGGTTCAGATGAACCCGGACTCGGCCACTCCGTTCAAGGTACCACTTATTCTCTCTTCTGCTCATCAATTTTGCTTTCTGCTTCGCTTCCTAATTGGGTCACACTATTTAGTTAAGTTCTCAGTGAACCCAGCAGTCACTCGTCTCACTACACACAGCCCTGCTGTGTGTGATGACTGTAATACTGACACCTTTTATTCTCTGTGTTTTGAGCACCAGTGCAAGTACCACTTGAGCAGTATTAGCTGTCTCTTACTGAATCACAGATACAAGTGTGTCCAATTTTCATGGCCAAACACTGACAATGCTGCACTGCAAAAAGTCAGAACTCAAAAACAAGAAAATAAATGCAATGAAATGAAGGAACTATTGCTTAAAATAAGCAAAATAATCTGCCAACGGAGCAGGATTTTTTTTAATAGTTAAAATATAAACCCACCGATACCTCAGAACAGCCTTGAAACAAGGCATATATTACTAAATATATGCCCTGTATTACTAAAAGAAGTACATTTGTTTATTGGTTATCTTTAACCACTTATCTCTTGGCGTGTTACAGGTGGGTGGGTGAAAGAAATTAATTTCCGGCAATAATCAACTAATAAAGACTGTGCCTGTTTATGAAAGGATAGCAGTTTTGTACTATAGTACAAAACTGGAATACTGGTAAAAAATAAAATCTAAGTAAATATTAAATCTGCAGAGAAAAGCAGGAAGAAATGTGTTTTCACGGTCCTGCACTGACAATAACATACAATAGAAACACACTGGGTGCAAACAGGTGAATTATACAGTACACACTCAGTTTCAGGGCTGTGTCTCTTTGTAACACTAGGCAGATGGCGTAAAAAAAAATGAGAGCGGGAGAGAGAGAGAGAGAGAAACATTTGTCAGGGACGTGTTGATGTGTGAAAATAAACTGCAATGCTTTGATGTGTTTTTCGCTGTTTGCAGGTTTTCCTGGCGAAGGTCCTGAACCACATGCTGCCCAGCCTCACTCTTGGCTCCATCGAGTCCAAATGGGTCTCAAGGGACAAGAAGCAGGTGGGAGACAAATGTTGGTGGGAGCATGTTTGGCTGGGAGAACTGTATTGTGAATTGTGATTGAACAGCTGAAAATAGAATTTGCACGGTCCCAAAGGGTAAATGTGCGTGTGTGGATTATGTGTGCGTGTGTGAAGTCATGTACTAACTTTTTTTGGACAGTCCCAGGATGGAAGTCCATCCCACAGTACATACTTTGAACACTTTCCAAACTATAAGTAGTTTGTCATATCTCACCAAGTTTGTGCTGAATGGGTTGTATTGTGTTCTTTGTAATTATAAAAGTAGATTAATATAATACCTCACCTACAGATTGGTTGGGGTTTACAGTATTTCAACCAACAAACAAAGCTGTATTGTTTAGTTTGTCTTTTGTTGTGTGTGTGTTATGCATCCATGCACACACATTTCTTGTATAACCTGAAGATGAATCAAAGAAGAAACAAAAACACACACACAAGCAGGCACGTCTGCACATCTCTGTCAACACGTACTTGTGGTTTTCTACTGTTGGGGTTGTATGTGACCGTGCTTTGTATATATGTGTGTGTCTGCACATCAAAGCCAAAAGCCAGTCGTTCAGTCAGTAGCAGCAACAGTTTGTAGCAACAATAAGATCCCACATCCTGCTGCCTCTGCTTCCCACAGTGTGTTGGAGTAAGTAGTGTTCTCACATTACCCAGGTACAGGAATAGAAAGACTTAGTACTTAAAATATTTCTGACGGTAGTTAAAGATGGCATGTGACAAGGGTTGCTGACAGGATTCCTACTGTAGACACCTACAGTACGGTGTAGGTTTTGATTCAGTTCTATACAATACTAGATGGTTATATCATTCTTAAATGGACCAGATCATGTCCTAATTATATTCTGCACAGTAACAGTGTTTACAGTCTTTCATTTGGGATACTAACTACAGTCTAAAGGTTTTCCTTGTTTTATTATTGGATATGAGATTATTCTGGTCAGCCACCTTATTTGCCTTGTTTCATTCACTGTGATAGCAAGCGGGTGCGATTCCATCTCCGATCTTCTACCAAAAGAAGTAAAATCACCCAATATTCTGCAAAAGTGCAAAGATGAAAGTTTGTATTTTAGAATTGTTTCCCTCTCCCATTAATCAACTCACTACCCCTCACAAAACCATATCTCTACTTTTATTTTGATAGCTCAAGTGCAATTTCCTGATAATACTTGCGCTATATAGACAAAAGTATTGGGACACACACATTACACCAGTGGTACTTTTGTTTAAGTAAAGGGCCTGTGTACTATTAACTTCACTGATTAACTACAGGTATCAGAAATTTGTAGAAGAAAATACGAGAAGAACATCACCATCGATCACAGTTTTGTGGTCCTTGTGTGGCAACTTTATATCAATGTTGTCTACTTACTTTTTGAGGAGCAGACCATAGTCAGTCCCTGTCATGGAGAAGTATAAATGAAGCTTCATTGTGCATAAGGATATACTGTGCAACAACATCTATCAAAGCCACTAGGACGCGCAGCTGTCTTTTTATGAGGCAAATCACATATACTCAAATGTGGATGATACCGAAAAAATAACTCATCGCAAGACATTTTTGCAAGGCACTTCTAAACGTTCACTCCATGTTACTTGTATCGTATGTATTAACTTTACCTTTTCTCAAAGGTAAACTGTAAAACCATCAGCCCAGCAAAAAAAGAAAAAAGTTTATCTAAATCATTCCATCTGCCTTTTTATGATACAGTGTTATCTCAGTTTTGAAGGAAATCTCTCACCTCATGTTTTTGAGTGTAATGACTCCTCTGAGCTGCTGAACAGGTTGTGTTGTGTCAGCTCAACTTACAGTCATTCATTATTAAGGCAGAAGCTCGTGTGTGTGGAGAGAAGCTGCTTCTTCTTACATGTACTGGGGATGTGTATGTGACTTGTGTGAGAGCTTGAAAGTATTCATGTTTAATTTCACAGAAAAATAGTATGCCATCAGGCATTTCTGTTCTGATTCATACTAATGTAAACTGTAACATCTATTTTTGTCTTTCCCCTGTCTCTTATTTTTCTTTCCATAAAAGCCTCTCATCAATTTACTTACCATCCTCACTCCAGCTTGCCAACTCTCCTGGTTTTTCCCAGGAGTCTCCTCATTTTCAGTGCCCTCTTTTCTGCCATGGAGTCATTACTTCTCTTGACTTTATTCCATATTTGGGTTAAACTACAAGATTTATTGTGCTTGCTAATTATAGATCATCAAGGCCTTACACTGCCACTTTTTAAATGTTCAACAAAATATGTATGCGAAAATGTAGTTGCTATGGTTACATCATGAAAGAAATGGGACAACATGCAGAGTTTGAAGTAAAAAATATTTTTTTGCAAGTTTCAGATATTATTCAATGATAAGTTAACCTTTCAGACAGCTGTGAAGGAAGGTTTGGCCTTGTCCATTTGATTCTGTGATGAAGAAAAAGTCTGTGAACAACAAACAAACCAAAGAGTAGCAGGACTGAGTTCAAATGGATCAAATGGAGATGAGTGACCAACTTTGGCCCATAACTCTTGTCTTCTTCTCTCTCTCTCTCCTGTCAGGTGGAGGCATATGACACAGATGAGCTGAACTTCCATGGCGGCATGCGGGTGTCCTTTGGGATGCAGCTGATGGGGGCGGCAGCACGTATCGAGAGGGAGATCCCGTCCATCAGCTGGCCCTTCCTGCTGCTGCATGGAGACGCTGACAAGCTCTGCGACATCAGAGGCTCTGTGATGATGTACGAGAACTCTCTGAGCTCAGACAAGAAAATCAAGGTGGGGATGTCCTTTGTCATGTAATTTTTTTTTGGATTTTAAACAATCTTTATTTGAAATTATTTTTTTGTCTGACTAAATGTTACTGAATGGTAATATATGAAAAGGAAAATCAAGACAAAATAGTCTGAAGTAGCCACTCCTTTATTTTGACAGTGTTGTTTGTGTTTTTTTTCTAAACTCCATTTGTTCTGTACAATATTCAAACATTAGGGAATTATGTACTGCACTGCTGCCTTCTGAAATTTGAAAAATGCAGCTTGACCTGACTGTATGGAGATCATAAAAGTTGCTGACAGTTTTATGGCTGACTGATACTGAATCTGCAAGTGTTAAAATCTGAAAACTCAGTTTAACATGCTCAGCTTATGGGGAAAAAAAATAAAATCTATCTGTGTTGACTTGAAGATGAGTTTGGATGTACAGAGCAGTTTGAAATCAACAAACTGTACATTAAAACCTTTCAGCTAAAACTTTCTCACACACACCTAGAACTGACAGCAGGCTGCGTTCACTGAAGAACAGACTAGCTGTTTGACTAAGCTGTTCTATTTGTAAAGAAGGAAGTTCACACGCTGTTTGATCACATAGTTAATCACATGAGAGATGAGCAGGAGAAAAGAAACAAGCAAAGTCAGATGTGAGAGAAGGGAAAAGAAAGAAGATCACGTGGTGATCATGAGGTTCAAGAACCTCTTTTCCACACATCTTATCAAAGATATGTTGGTGTACTAGAACTAGAACAATAGTATCAGGAAATCAGTTGAATTTCTTTCAACTTTGTCTCTTGGTAACAGGAACTACATTGTGTTTAGAAGTGGATTATTATTATTATTTATTTAGTGGATTAGTGAGTTAAATAAAACTGTTTCCAGCAACTTCTTCATTGCATGCATCCTGTTTCTCTGACCCTCTCTCTCATTGTTCCTGATCAGGTCTATGAGGGAGGCTACCATGCCCTTCACCATGACCTTCCAGAGGTGGCTCAGTCCGTATTGAAGGAGGTCACCAGCTGGATCACAGAGCGCCTCCCTGCAGCGACATCACAACAGCTGCAAGACTCTTAGAAACGTGACTTGGTCAATCCCCGTCAACTCGCGCTCCAAGGCAACTCCCAACTTCGACCCAAGAGGCCTGCTCACTTCCAGTAGTCTGTCAGGAATAACAATACTACTATACTCTCTGGTCTGGGAACTACATTTGGCTATATAGACTGAAATTACTATCTTTGTATAAAAGGTTTACTGAATATATCCTCTGGGCATTTACTATACAATATATCCACCTCTGCTCTGTGCTTATCAACCAGTCCAGGTTACACTGATTTAAATTGGATGATGGGGTCAGAAACCACTGCTTACTATAGATAATCAGCAGCAGTGGTCAGTTTCCCTACAAAATTTCCGATCAGGGATGTGTGGGGTTATTTGGTTACCTTCTTCATTAGACCTCAGTTTAAGCTACAGTATGCTGGGGTTCAAAGTGCAATAATTAAGCCTCCATCTCCTTGTTTATATACACAGGCCAGATATTTTCATGACAAAAGTAATGTGATACATTCTTGATCTGCACAGGGCCATTTCCTTTTGCTCATCCATCAGGCAGGTCAGAGGTCAGGATCAGCTAGAGGACAGGGCTTCTGGAGCTGCTGTAGGTTCAGTGCAGGGTCAAAACTTAATAGCAAGGTCCTCACTGCTTCATCATTCCATTTCTGAGCCATCTGATGGCTCAGGAGAAAGTGTCATCTTCTCAAAAAGCATCCTCTCTTCAAAATCTCCACTGCCTCCCCCCGAAATATATGTGACTCTGACTCCCTCTAAGTCCAGTCTGAAATCTACTTTCAAGTCTAGTCCTAATAGTTGTATTAATTTGGCATTTTGTTTTACAAATTAAGTGAATAGTGCAATGGATATTTTAAGTTTTATTTTCTTATTATAGCCAAGGAAAAACTCGATGTATTGACAAAGGGACCAGATGACATAATAACTCTCCATATAAAGTAATGTTCGATGAGCTTACTTATGAGTGTAGGGCAATGAGGCAAACTCCGCAGGTGGGAATTAGAGGTCTCTCTTCTATGTGACCCTTGATCTTTAGGACCACAGATGACTTCACTGTTAGAATCTTTTTCTGGAGCCATAACTTAAGCTGACAGGGGCTGGGCTGGAAAATGGGGAGAACACGTTGCTCTGTGGACAAAAGAGTAGATCTTCTCTGTTTACATCCGCTATTTGGTGGACACATTTCAGCCAGACACACCGTGAAATGATATGGCTGCATGCATTTCTAGCGTGAGTGGACACACTGAGGACTGCACCTAAGCTCATGTTAAAAAATCTTCCAGTTTAAATAATAGATATACTGTATGCAGGATAATTACTGCCTTCTTTAAGGTGATGTGCTTTGCAGCATTTCTGAGACTCAGTATTGAAATTACTTTTGACCTCAGTATCTCGCTACTATTCTGTGTGCAGCAACTAAAATACAGGAATAGTGCATCACAAGCATCCTGATTCCCACCATATCCCACCGTGACTAAAGCAGTGGTCAGGCACACACTGCACTTTTTCACTCTGTCTTCAAAGTACATTCTCACAGTGTTAACAGCTGTGTTCAGTATGTGAGGTCAAGCCTGAATTCAAATAGGTTTTCAGCAAAACAGTAGCAATAATGTCGCAGTAGCATATATTTTTGGTAGCTGTTAATTATAAGCCAGACAGAAGTGCACTGAGCTCACACTTTTATATTGTCAGGTAGACTGTAATTAGCCTGTAATGCTACACACATTAAGCTTTTTCCACCTGTCCCTCAAGCATGAGAAAATTTCAGCAGCAGTCAAGAGTTGCATGTGTTCATCCACCCCCAACATTAAACATGGAAAGGGATCAAACATTGTGATGTTTGTGGCAGTTCAGACATCCAGCATGTTGACTTCAGACATTATTCATGTCCTATATAAAATGCATCTAGTGTGGGGCTCTTGCAAAATTCTCATTATCCGTCAAAGGGACTTGTACAGAGAAGAAGCATGAAGCCTTTTCCACCTTAAGTCACGGGTAACCACAGCAGCAGGCCGGCAGCTCGAACAGTTTTACATGTGTAGTAACCAGGGTGATCTCATTGACTCTGATAGAATGAGATGAACTTCTGGCTTCATGCCTGCTCTGTCTTTCCTTCTAGTATTCTGTTTCCTCTCTCTTACCCTCTCTTATTCTCCCTTTCTCACCCCGTGTCACCCTGTTGCACCACCCTTTTCATTTTTTATTTATTTTTTTTTTTTTTTAGTTGCTGGGGTGACCAGTAGTCTTTGTTCTGTCCATCACAGAGCCTTTTGTTCTGTTACAGATTCAAGCATCTTGTAATGTCAGCCACCCACATTGCCCCAAGTGGTCAATTATCAGAACAGCAACAGTTGCATTACATATGTTGTTTACATACATGGATGTGTTTTTCCCTGATCCATTGGATAGAGCTGCCATTAGCTCTGCTCAGCTTAAGGCTGTATTGTGTCTATGAAATGGCTTCAGGAATGCAAAAAAGCTGACGTTTCTGAATATGTATGCAAGACTGTGACCTAAACTGGCTTGCCTGCTGACAATTTCCAGCGCTGATATGTTTTACTATTTTTATTTTTATAGTCTCTGATGTTTGCAAACTGTTCCCTGATCTTGGTACCGAGGGAACCTGCTGGGTTACATGCAAACATGAGATATTAATGAAGTGAGATCAACAGGGAAAGAACAGCAAGGCAGGTTTAGCAGTTTATTTTATCCCTTAAAAAATGCAATTCATATATATATATATATATATATATATATATATATATAGGAGATATACTATAAGATGAGAAAACATAGAAACACACAGCTCAATCAAATAAAAGAAAACAAAACAGAAATAAATTGAAAGGAGTTCATGATGTAAGTGCATTCTCTGTTTTCTCAGGCATCAAAAATCATTTTCCCTGACCAAATATCAGGTCACATTGCCACTTGTTCACACATAGATTGAGATGTGTTCATCAGTACCAGTGGGAGTCAGACCCTTAAAATCAACCAGAACTGCAGGGGTTTATATCACAAGCACAGCACAATGGACTCCTGATTGGACTGCAGGAGGCACCACACACAGAAGGGCTGCACAGTCCCAGCTGTATTCAGTCTGCTAATAGCACCCCTTCTGCGTAACAGTGAATTTCAAAAGCTTTACCTGACAGACTACATGAGTGCATATTACTGCTATAGCTAGCTATGGGGGTGGAGTGAGGGAAGAGAGAGAAAAAGACAGGAGAGAAGTTGTCAGTAACCATGGCAGCACTTCTTTCAGCCAGTGAAAAGTGTGTATTTGTTAATGTTGTAGGACGTAAAGCAGACGATGCTGCACTTTCAGAGCAGGTTGTCCATTGTGCTGCTCTATGGATTCTCTTTTGTGTGAGCAATGAGATAAGAGAGCAAACAATTATTGTCATCAGTTCACAGTGAATAATAAGATCTACACACACTCACTGAATTCAGATCAGGCTGGTCTGCTGTTTGTATTGAAAACCCACTATTTTTCATTGTGACAAAGTAGGATTTCTCTGAAATTTTAAAGCCAAAATATACATATGTATTTTTTTGTGAGTTTGTACGTATTTGACCCCATCCAGGCCTATCCCTTGTCTTGATTAAAAAGTGATGGAGAAGTGAATGTAATTAAGGAGCAGTCCACCACCTTTTCAAGAGATTTCATTCCTACTCACTTGTCTTAAAGGGGTGTTCTCCCTGGCACAATCCTCATATCGTGTAAAGCCTTGTCCTGTAAGCCTCCCCTGTCTATACCAGTATCCTTCTCTATTGGCTCGTATACTTCTACAAACATGAATTGCATCTGCCATGCTGAGAGATAGCCATGTACCGATGCATTGCTCTGTTAATATGTAATACTCTACTCTGTTCTGACTGTTAATCTTTTTTTTTTATTTAGGACAGAAGTTCTACATTAAGTCAGGGAGAGAAAATAACAGACAACCACTGAATCTAATTGGGTTGTAGCTTTTCTGACAAAGCGAAATTCAGTTGGCTTGTCTTTGTCAGTGGGACCTTTTTTTAAATCTTGACTTTACGACTGTTTATAAGGAAAGAGCTGGTATATGTAATGGTGGACTAATGGGTACCGGCCAGTCTTTCTGAAGTTCTATGAGATTAAAGTGCACTGGAAATATTCAGTGCAGAGTTTGCATGAATGAAGTGTCAAGTCAGTGCTGAAGTGTACAGCAAGAATTGAATAAGTCTCTCCACAATGCTGTAAATGCATGAAAAAAAAAACCTCATTGTACATTAATTCCATCATCCTATCTGTAAAACATAGAAGATCCAGGTTGTTCAAGTTTCACGCTAAAATGTTCTATTGATATTGCATTTTGGAACAAAACCCCAATTCAAATCTTGCTGGTTGCTAATGGTGTTGATTGATTTGATTTATTTCTAATGGCCAGACTGCTTGATTACTGAACATAATTGTAATACACTGTTTAATAGCATAGCATTGCTAACAACACTTGATAGAAATACAAAAATCAGTATTTTACAAATCTTTTATTTATCGTGTTTAGAGTATTTATAGGAATTAATTTTATGTATAGGCTACTATATATTGATTATACATCAAGACAAGGCACTTTTTTTTAACCATAAACCAGTCATATTGTGTAATTTTCACTGTTGATTCTCAGTTACATTAAGCTCCATATTCCTTTTTTGAGATGGAAACTGACTCAAGGTTGTATGTTTGTACAGCAGCCCCAAAAGTGTATGACGATGTTTCTGATATGGTTTTGCACAGAGAGTATCTTACTGCTGTCTGTTTAAGTTGGTATTGTGTTGAAAAAAGTCTTGTTGCAGTTTGTCAGAGAACTATGAATGTTTAAACCACCTGATAATGAAAAGTTCAAGAGATTTAATGAAGCTATTTCCATTCATAAACCCTCTGTTACATTTCAGAAAGACAGTTTGGTTAAAATATGTTGGAGTAGTAAATTGCAGGTATCAGTTTTAATAAGCCTTGGATTCATTTGACTAAGAATGCCACTCAATTTTAGAGATTTTCTATTGAAATATATATGCTTTATTTTTGGATTGTGGTCCAGTGTTGTTTGTGCCTTATTATGACAAATGCGTATCTGAGTGTATTTGTGCATGTGTGCGGGTGATTGATGTAGATGACCTGTGCAGAGCCGCAGATCCGTGATCCTGTTACTCTAATTTCTGGCTGGCTGTCATCACATCTGTTTCTGGTTCAGTAATTGTGTCTATCTGCTTGTCTTCCTCCTGTCTGTCTCTTCCTATTTATGCCTGTCTGTTCGAAATTTATGTCCAATCAGGGCTCTAAGTGGACTTGAGTCAAAAACAGTTTCTAAATCTTAAGGCATTGACAATATGACATATCTACCATCTCTTTTGATTTAGTTTGCCTAAAGACACCCACAATATCAATAAACACAATACATTACATTAGCACTGCTTGGATCACTATAATGGCAGAATGACTGTATAACATTTGGAACTTTTTTCCGAATTGATTTCCAACAGAAAACAGGGAGCTCAGTCCATCACATGATAATAACGGTAGGATTTGTAATACAACAAGAAATAGATGTTTTTTCTGAGTCCACCCAGATTGTTCTGTTGAATGTTTTCATTATTCATCCTTGTTGTTATTTGTGCATGTTGAGATGGTGGGAGGCTTTTGTAAAAATGACAATACATTTCAGACTTCAGAGATAACTTTTTTAAACTACCCAGAAAACAAAAAAAGCTGTATATGTACTTTGTCTGTGGTTATTCAGTTTTGAAACTATGATTTAGATTTCTTCCAAGCAAAAACGATACAATTAACATCCTGAACAATGAGATCTACATCTTATTTGTCTGAGAAAAATCAGAATGCATCGTCATTTAAGGATTTTCAATCAGCTGAAGCAGGAAACTCAGCTATGTGATGTAGAAACTCAGAAAATGCAATGTGAATTATTGTCAGGAAAAGCAATGCTCATGCCAATGCACATATACAGTAAACATGTAATGGAGAAAAGGATGATACTTTTTTCATTATATTATGAGAAAACAATGCATATCAAATTCCAATATGTCAAGTGGAGTGTTTATAGGCAGCACATAATGGACCACATAATGTTTGGTGAAGCATCACATTCTTGAGTCTTCCTTGTAAAGCAATGTGTTGTTCATTTAAACAGTTCACCATATAAACTGTCTGACAGTTGAATAGCCCATTACTGACCCTCAACTGTCAAGTGACGAAAAGGAAATGTTAAATTTAACTCAAATGTGTATATAATAAACATTGTCAGAACACTACATTTTTCACTGATGCATTTCAGTCGCATCATAACAAGCTGACTATTTACTTTGGACAATTAAATTTAAGTATGAGAAAATATTGTTTATAAGATGTATATAAAATGTAATAATGAAATTATGTCCGAATCACTGAAAGTCGAACTACTTGTCACTAGAATGTTCATAATGTCCATAATCTCTTATAGAATAAACTGCGTGACTGTTTAACTGTACAGTCTGACTGGAATACTTTCACATCTTCTAAAAATAAAACAATTAAAAAAGTTATTATTATTTGCAACATCTACCCTGACATTTTTCTTTTCACCATGATTTCCAGCTAATTATTGAAGCACTACCTTTGTGATATTAGAGGAAACTATTAACAGTAATAACAGTCATTAAAACAAACCAGCTGCATACAGTACAGACATACAGACATATCAGCCAGTAGGTGGTGCTATTACATCACAAAACTCATTCAACGTGGCCAAGGTGACACGAATGTGGTGTTTATAGATGAATGCATACACATGGTATGAGACTAATGTGGATTAGATACTAATATTCACAAGGTACACAATATGTACACACATCCACATACAGTACATACTATCATTTTCCACTCTATCTCTGTCTCCCTAGGTTTCTCTTTTCTCTGCCCCATTTTTTCCTCAGCTCCCTCATCTCTTCCTCTCTGAAAATGTAGGCTGACAGCTCTCCTTGAGACATTTTTAGAGATTGCTGGAACCACATTAGTGGCAACTCTCAAAGGATTGCCCTTCTAAGAAAGCTGAGATCAGAGTCTTGACTGTAAATGTGAATATTCATCTGTCACTTTCAGTAACAGTTGTGCTGCCACTTGTTCATGTTCCTGTGGGTCCAGTGGGAAATCCTTCCACAGAAAAATGCACTCCCATGGGGGACACACATGAGTTTTGTTGCGGGGAATGTGGAGTGCAACACATACAGCTGTAATTATTCATGACAAGGGAGAATAGTAAGGTTCACTGCAAATTGATTACAGTAGTGTAACCAATCTCTGTCATACTGATGATGTGTGATAAGTTTTTTAAAAATTGAAGAATGTGTAAAGTTTATGTTCCCAGCAGAGGGAGCCTGGTGGTCTGTTTTCCCTCTGTGATAATTGGACACAAAGACCTAAGCCAATCACAGACTGATTCGAGGAATTAAATCCGGGCTCGCTGTGGCCATGGCAACGGCTTTACCTCTGTGACAGCTGAGGAATGTAAATGGAGGCAAGGAGATGCTACATGGACTGTGGTAGTAAACCTGTCAGAAAAGGTACCTATAGATCCAACCTCAGTGACCCCGCTCCACATTTACCGATTCATTTCTGCAGGGGAAACTGACTATGGACCTGGGTTAAAATAAAGTAGACAAGAGTTGAAAGAAGGATGGATAGTGATGGTAAGAAACTGTGTGTACAAAAATAGAGGAAGAAAAGGAAAAAAGAAAAACAGATTAATGAATTTACTTTGACCAAATTCAAATTAGAGGGTTCCATGAAGATTTGATCTAGAAGCTCAGAGGATAAGAGCAGAGTGTCCTGTTTTATCTTAACAGACCTAAGAGCCTTGAAAGACTGGAAGGAAGGAAGGCATAGATGATGGACAGATGGCATGTAAGGGAAGGGAGTGAGTGAGTGATAAGGGCAAAGAAAGAAACTGGCATAGAAGAAAATCTGAGGTCTTGAGTCTTTTTATACTTAATACCAACATTCTGTCTGTTTGATGTGTGTTATAATGTAATTACAACACATATCAATAATTCAGTCAATATATAAAGGAAACAAAACATCAGTGATGGATTCCCCAGGTTACAGTGCAACAAAGTTGACCATTTTCATTTTATATGTTAGTTATAAAATTTCTCCATATAACTTGACAGGTATATTTTCAAAGAGACATCCCACTAATTGCTGCACAAATGCAACTACTGTGAACACATTTTAGAATTTTGTACTTGGCGGGAATTTGTTTGAGCTCTTATATTTTTCTGACGATTTAAATATACATATATAGATCTCTACCAAATCCACTTTTGTGGGTGTGGTCCTGTCTTGGCTGTACAAATGTGGTTCTTCCTCTACTTACAAAGCTATATCCAATTGGCTTGTATATTCAGAACTTCTATTTTGATTGGACCTGCTTTCTGTCAATCAATGTCAATCGCTTTCTGCCCATTGGGTAACCACGCCTGCTTACGCTTGTTAGAGCCAGGTCCAATCGTGCGTGTAGAATTGGGGAGTACCTCACCGGGCTGGAGTAATCGTGCTTTCGGTTATTATTATTTTTTGCAGGTTTCTTCCGTTTTGTTTAGTAGCAATACTGCTGGAGGAACGTTAAAAGGGGTTTTCGTCGGTACTTCGGGTTTTACTTAACGGCGGTGTGGCGCAACGCTGTAAACGCTGAGTTTAGGATTTGTCACCTTGGCCGCAGCAGCTGACTTAGCTACTTGTGTCTTGAGGAGAGTGGTGTCGCTAGGTAGTTGCCAATCGAAAACAGGCATTTGCTAACAAGTAGTTAGCAAGTCAGTCAGTTAGCCAGTCAGCTAGCCACCTCTCCCTACTGCCACAGCAAGTCCCACCCTCACTAAGTGCGTGGACGTCGTAAGAAGCTGCAGCGGTGAAGTCGAGTGCTTTTTCCTCTTTATTTAGCCAGCATCGCTGTACAGCTGGCTGGCGAGCTAAAATAGCCCTCTAAAACGTTAGCTAGGTGACGCCAACGTAACATTGTTGGCTTTAACGGTGGACGAGTGTGTTCTGTGGCAGGATACGGTCGCTACACTGGCAAAGAGACTGGCTAAAAAGAAGAGACGAAATAAGAGCGAACAAGGAAGACACCGAGAAGGAGGGGACTGGCTAGTTTAGCCGGGGAGACAGAATCTCATGTAAGTGACACACAGTTGGTAACGTTAAGTTAGCTTCCCAAACAGCTTACCGGTACTGTGCAACTTGCATGGCAACGTTTATCCAGCCAGCCACTTAGCGTCATCTGTGGCTTAACGTTAGCTTCCACATCCAGTGCGCCATACTACAGCATAAGCTAACGGTAAAGGCTTCCTTGAAGGTGGCACGCTAGCAAGCAAAATAGCTAATGCCTGATAGGTAGGAAGTGAGACTGCGTTTGAATCACACCTGGACCACGTTTGCTGCGCTCATTCGTTTTTTGTTAAGTTAGATAACTTTAGTTGAGTGGGAAACTCGTCTGTTTGTGGATTGAACAACGCAGCAAAGCAGTTGTCACGAGTATTAGCGTATTAGCTGCTTTGCTTGCTAGTTCCAGCGGCCACCCACCCAAGTTAATAGTTCAGTTTCTGACGATTTCAAGTAGTAACCTTAATGTTACTGAAACTAGTCGCTGGTTATCTTTTTCCCCCATAGCAAATGTTGGGCTCATATCTGTTTAGTAAAGCTGCTGGAACTGTGTGTTCCCTAACTCAGCCCTAGATAAAGTGGCTTCTCACTGACAATGTCACAGCAACACTTCTAGTACGGTGTTACAAGCGGCAGTGTAGTATCTGTTGAGCCGCCAAACCTGATGGTTATTGCTTCAGTTAGCCTGGCCATCCCGGTATTTTTCAGTTGCCATGTAGAGCTGTCATCAGCTGCTTAACATTCTCTGGCTGCACACAGTGTACTACTGTCATAGTAAAAGTCAAAGTCAGCTGTTCAGATCAACAATATAGACAATACTTACATGGCAGCCCATTACTCTCAACACACATACTATTAACATAAGTATGTCTCTTTACCAAAGCAATTTCTGACTCATTTTCTATCTTTCTGCAGACAGACAGCCAACGCCGCCACTGAGCCAGGCACAGCCATGAGTATTGAGATACCGGTGGGGTTGACAGAACTGCTGCAGGGCTATACTGTGGAGGTGCTGCGACAAAGGCCGTCAGACCTGGTGGATTTTGCAGTACAGTACTTCACCCGTTTGCGGGACACCAGAAGTCAGGATGGGGCCGGTGCTGGTGGCAAAGCGGGGAAAGGAGTGATGTTTGATGGGGAGCCAATGCAAACAGAATCTAATGGAGAGGATGATGAAGATGATGATTCCGACTTTGAGCGTAAGTCAATGTTCTTTTCTTATGCTTTTCAGCTGATGTGTTGAACATGCTTGTGTGGATGAGATGGGACAGAATGAAAGACTGTGGGAGTTTCATGTGAAAGGGTTGGACAATGTGATGGTAAGGCTTGGAGGTTTGTCACTGATGTGGTCAGAATCTTTATCATCTCTTCTATAAGGAAAGATTTCTTTTTTGTGTATGGGGACTGTTATATTTGCGTACACACACTCTTATCCAGAAAATCCATTAGAGCAGACAGTTCAGCTAGGCAGCCTTCACCTGCCACTCATCTAATTTAGGTCTTCTCCTTTCTCATTATCTCTCTGCCTGTCAGGGTCTAAAATAGCACTTTACCTATTTGAACTATCAAGTTTCAATGCCTTTTAAAGGTCTCATGTTTTTAAATATAGTTTTTTAGTTGTTTCAGAAACTGTTAAAATATAATACTGTGAAAGGTGAAAATTATGCCCTTACTTTCACTTTTACCCTCAAGTTAAGTAAGCGTCTTACATTCCATCGGCACATACACAGTATAAAAAAGATCAAGGACAGCAAATACACTATCTTCACCACTTGACACATGTACCATCTTTAAAAGACACACAGCCAGAAAAATATAATATTCCCATTATTACAAAATGTCTTTTCTTAGCTGTATATGTAAGTATTTAAATTTACAGTTCAGCGAAAACCATGTGTATGCCTCTTTCACATCACTCTCCTGTGTTTGACAGACTGGCACAAGATGTAAGCTGCTCCACAGCTCGGTTTTTCACTGTGCTGCTGAGAGCAGCGTGGCCTAGATCACATCAGTGTGCTGTGTAGCCAGGGATTGCTATCATCTGAATGGAGGTTCTGTGTTTTCTCAATGAGTTTAGCTATTGTGATGACCTCTCAGTCCACTGTAGGTCTGTCCTCTAAAATTTGCTGATGTACAAATACATTTTTTAAATTTATGACAGAATTTTACAGTGCTTGTGGTGAGTGGGAAAAGAAAAATTACCACAATCAAAGTTATGTTTATGGCACTTACTGTCTTTCTCCCCATTACGTACCAAAGCAGTGGTGGAGTGCCACATCTAGGCCTGCTAGGTAAAATAGTACATGTCCTTGTAAGTTTTGGAATCCATCTGATTTGTTTATAGGTTAACCATATTTATTATGCCCCGCATGCACATGTTCATCTCTGCTGAAAGCAATGTTGGCCAACCTTGTAGACTGGTACAAGCTGGGTCAGGGTAAAAGTGGGATTACAGTTTTTGTTTAGAAGCCCACATTAGAGGAGTTTGTCTGTTGTCAGACAGCTGTGACCTGAGCTGTGGGAGCGGTATGTGTGTGCGCATGCAGATGTTGTGTCTCTGGGTGTGTGAATATCTGCATCCTTGTTAAGGCAATCGGTGTCAAGATTTCATCCCCATTCAAATTCCAGCCTGGTGAAGCAATAATTCATAGCACATTCTGATTAGCAAATAGTTGTTAAGTATTTAACACACCTCAATCAGTGTAGTAATAAAGGACACGGAACTGAATTGTTGAGCTTGAGGGAGAAGGTTTTGCCTGGATGCTTTGGGTCACGCACATGACATCCATGACAGATTATCCAGCCACTCTCGTATTCACTGCCCCCAGGGGACATTCGTTTCTGAGGGAAACAACACAGGCCTGTATGCTGAAAGACATCATGTGCTCATGCCTGACCAGTTTTGTAGCCTATAGGTATAAAGAGTACTATAGAGCTGCTCGTTCAACAACACATGCTCCAAAACAATTTGATCTTGTGAAGAAAACACCAGAATAACTTTTCAAACTCGGGACTGCAAATCTGGGATGGTTAGTCTTAGTTATTTCCACAAGTGACACAACCTAGTTGTGTTAGTTTTAACTCTTGTGACACTGAACAATCTACAGAGAAGAAGGCATCATGGCCACATTATTTGGGCCATTGCTGCTGGAGTGCAAATGGTGTACCTCTGTAACTTAAAGTGAAGCAGAGGACTAATAGTTTTACTAAGTGTTCTGGTTGTGGCTGTGGATTTTAAAATGTTTGATATAATCACAATTTCTCTGGTTTGAGTGCAGCCCTGTGTTGGATGTTATCACAGTCCTGCTCTCAGCTGTCTACTGGACACTACCCTTTAAAGGAAAAAAATGCCCATATGTGCTTAAAATAATTTTGGTTTGAATTATAAAATATTGTTTTATTTTTCAGTATTATACTGTCAAGACCGAGTACATTCTCGATGGTCAGACCTTGGAAAAAAAATTACTTCAGAGAAAATCATTTTATCACTTTTTTAGAGTGCAGCACATTAAAACATAATAATGCAGTAAGTATGCCAATGACTCCTTTTGGGTGTTGATTCCTTGATTAAGAAATACAGCCATTGTGAAATATAGTAGTGACCTGAGAGGTGCAGTCTTTGAACGTGAGAAGTCGTTTTATTGGACCTGTAATAAGGACTGAATTTTTTCAAAAAAGCTAAACAGCTTCAAGGTGAAATGCCAATTGTGTAACTTGAGTATGATCTGTAACTGATGTATCTGTTGTATATATAAAAAAGTTCTTGACACCATTGTCATTGTCTTTTATTATGCTATGTGCAGTTATGATGATTCATCAGTGTGCTCTCAACTTTTCATTTGTGCTGCAGGAAATCACTGTGTATGAGTGGTCCGGCTAAACGCCTAAAATGTAAATGAGTTAGTCGGCAATATATTCCCATGGACAGTACAGTATAGTTCTAAAGCATGACGTCCTATTTTACGTGCCTTGTTTTTCTAATTCTTACTGTCTAAACCCACAGTGGGATCACTACACAGACATAAGCTGCTTAACAAAAGGACATTCTGTTTTGAATACAAACTTGTACCTCCATCATATGGAGTGGTGATGGGACAAAGATTTTTCAGTAACCCTTTCTGTGTTGAGACTGAGCTTCACTGAAGGTCCAGTGTGGGATTTAGTGCCATGTAGCAGTGAGGTTGCCGTTTGCAAAAAACTGAATACCTCTCGACTCAACCTCTCTTTTCTAGCGTGTATGAGAACCTACGATGGGACTCCAAAGCGTTAAAGGAAGTGATTCTCTATGTAGTTATGAAAGGCTGATTCCAAGGTAATCAAAACATGATTCGAATTTTCATGTGATTATACACTAATTAAAAACATACAGTAATTCTAAATATTATATGCTATTTCTGCCACTAGATCCCCTTAAATCCTACACACTGGATTTTTAAGAAATGCTATTTTGATCGATTGAAATAAACATTTAATTCACAGATGCTGTGTCTTGCCAAACAGTTGACTTGGAGGCTACTGTATGTAGGCTGTGCAAGAAACTGAAAATTTAGTACTCTAAACATCAAGATTCCCTGCTCTCTTCTTTAAGTAAGATTAGCCTGTGAATCCATGTGAAATGTGTAAAGCTTTTTTTTTTTTTTTCAAGCAAATATGTCAAACTCTTACTTAAGATTTTGGTGTTTTCCTCATTGTCATTTATGAGTCTTTGGATTTTGGACTGTTGGTTTAACAAAGACGCAATTTGAAGACATCACTTTGGGGAAACTGCAGACCATTTTTCATATTTTTTTATATTTTAAGGATTAAACGCTTAGCCATGAAATCAGTCAGTAGATTAATTATAATCACTGGCTGCTGCCCTATAAATGTGTGATCTTTCCATTTTACTCAGTATTCACTTGAGGAAAGAAGAAGAGATTTAATGCAAAAAAAAAATAAGACAAACATGTCCTAATCTGTTCATGTTTTTTTTTTCTTATTTCAAGCTGGTTGGTCTAGTGTCAGTTTGGTTGCGTGTTTGTGTGTGTTCACAGAGAAAAAGAGGAGGGGATGAATGGCTGCATCTGTGACTGAAATAAGAGGGTCTTTTTATTAAAAGATGGATTGAGGGACAGATGAGTCCCAGAGACGATGATAGAAGTGAACTAGATGTGTTTTTATAGGGAAGACAGGAGGGATTAAGCAGAGGTTATATGAAAAAGTGATTGAAGGAAGAGACTTTTAGAAAAAAATCTGTTCATGCTAACTCAACACAACCTAGCAAGGTTTTGTAACTATATGATAAATCACTTGGATGCGTAACAGGTCTCATGCTCAGCTCTTATTCGTTCTTGATAGGATGGTTTTTACCATGTGACCTAGGCATGTTATTATTTATAGGTGTTAATAATTTGAAAGACATATAACATCAATAGAAGCCAGTGAAGTGTTTCTTTCTTATTACAGCAGTCCTTTTGAGTGCAGTTTTTTCCCAGATAGTGAGTATTCATTTTGGATTTCAGTTGTAAATGCTCCAGTAAATTATGACATAAGACCCGTTCAGTGATTTCCACTGGTTTAGAACTTACTTGTGATAGTAGCAATTTGACATCAGCTTAAAATTAACCTGCTATCATTGACATTTCCTTAATTGTCCATTATTTCCCCATGTTTTCATTGTCAGCCCCGACTATGGTTTTGCTGACCTGTGTTCTGATTGGCTGGGACACTTCCAGGGGTCTCTACACTAATGGTCGCCAGTCATTCATTATCATTTTAAGAAACCAATTATTGGCCATTGGCAACCACTTTTTAGCTTAAACTTAGCTTTGAGCTTAAAGAAAAACATAGGGACGTTGAAAGAAAAACAAAAAGGAAACTCATGAAATTTTGGGGGTGTGATGTCTTTATCCAAACTTATTCATATGCTATGGTTTTCATGTGTAGCTTTCCTCTGGTGACAAATTATGTATGACCTAAGTTGTTTTCTTTTTCCTCATTGATTAAAAATGTTTTTTTTCTTTCAAGTGAACTGAAGAATGGTAGCTTGTGAAATTGTTACCTATGTGCTAACCGCCCCCGTACATGGGTTTATGTACATAAGAGAACACAGAAAAAAACCTGTCTCTGTCTCCATAATGTGTGAGCATGTCCTTGTACACAGATGACAGTGTGTGTGTGTGGAGCAGATGAATATTCTTGCGTGTTCGGTTGTTGTTAAGCTTGGGGTAAATGTGGCTCGGGTCATGATTACAGACAACCTGGTGAAATTCTGCCTCTCTGACCTCTTTGTGTCTCCTTGCTCTTGCTCTATAACCTCCTCATTGTTGTGCTCTCTCAATTTGTTTCTGTTACCCTGACTCCTGCACTCTGTCCCTCCCTTTGCCCTTTGCTTCAGTCTCTTGCTCTCTAAATTTCCTCTTCCTTTCTCTCACTGATATCTGCGTTACCTCCCTAGTTTAGTAATGATTAGGCTGTTAGGTGTTTAGTGGATCATCCCTAACTGTCATAACATAACACAGAAAATTAGTGTGCACTATTTTTTGTGTTGTCTGAAATCATTGTACCTTATTCTTTAATAATTCACATGTGTGCTTTTAAGTTTATTATTCTCTACTACTTTGTTCATCAAACTTTTTTTTTTGTGATATTTTCCTTTCAGTTGGGCTTGATAAATGGACATTATACTGAGCCATTATAGGCACAGGTAATTAGTGCAATAAGCAGAGCTGAGATGTCCGTATTCATTATCCTGTGTGTGTGTGTGTGTGTGTATGTGTGTTCATGGTTGTCTGAGCAATTAAAAGGGAGAGGAAGTGCGTGGTTGCATGGATGCCTCTCACCAAGTGTGTACATTTGTATGTCTGTATAGATGTGTGCGTGTAGCAGGTCTCAGTGCAGTGCTGTGCAACAGGTGACCTGATTAATAGGCTGCAGTGTGTGTCCAGTGTACTTTTAGCCTGCAGGCAAATCTAATGGAGCCTAGCATCCCCACTGAGACCTGCTGGACTGGCTGACTGACAGCACTAAGTGGAAAAGCCCTTAGACGGCTCATGCTAGTCAGTCTGGCTTTCTGACTGTTTTTAATACGGTACCTGTCTGTGGATGCACAGGAGAGTCAGGACAAAGAATAAATCTGTAAAAGTATAAGAAAAATGTTGGATGTAAAGAGGAATAAATTAAATAAAAAAGAAAAAAATAACAACATGTTGTTTAGAAACATTTCTACATTAACTTGTTCATTTAATTCTACATATATGTTTTTATATATTTAAAAAAAGTTTTGTTCAGCTATCACGATGTGCACCCTAAGTAGACTTTTTGCTCTTTATACCATGCGCTAGGTAATACTCAATTCTGACCGGCTGCAGGGTGTCCATTAAATCCTGATAATGGACACCCTTCTAACTTAACCTGTATCTAAAACGAGTAACCATAGCAACAGAGTTGCAGTGAAAGCCTCCATTTACAACTTAGAATACTAAGTGTAGCCCTTTGGTTCCTTATTTTGTGGATGCCACAATATGGTGACTCTTATCACACAAACTGTAATACATTGCCCTTCAGACTTAGTGAAACTTGATCACATAAGTGATTATCTCAAGTTTCATTTGCTGTTAAACTCACTGCTTCAGGCTCTGGCCGACAGAATGTTACACACGGCCTGGTATTTGTTAGTGAAAATCTTGATATTGGTTTGGGGACAATGGAATGACTGAATAGCAGCTAGCCTTTTTTAAAAACATACTGTCAACTTTTATTCACTCTTTTTCCAGTGGTTCACAGTGATACTGACTTTCGATCTTGGTAATGTAACATTATCTTTTGGCTCATAGCTGAGTCAAAGGGCTCTGTGAGCTGAGTAGACAGGAAATATCTCTCTTTGCCAAGTTCTGTTCTTTTCAAGTTCATTCTATTGACTGGATTAATGAACAGTGTTTCTGTTGCATAAGAACCTGATGGAATGGTAGTCATTGTTCCGGGTATTATTCAATCTGACAGGTGGTACCTGGGAAATAGAGTTATGGCTTGTGAAAAAACTTGAGATTTTTTTAAGTGTTTATAATTGCACAGGCCTGGCTGACAGGAAGGAATACTCATTTGTTCCATCCTTTGTTTAGGCATTTTATTTATTAGTTTGTTTTCTTTCCCTCATCCTCTCTGTTATGTGTTTAGCATCATTAGCGATGCAGAAGTAACTGACAGTGTAAATTGTAATGGGACTGCTACAAGATCTCTATATTTCGTGATGGTGCACCGTCTATCGCTGTAATGTCAGTAAAGACTTGCCGAATGGCTTTAGAAAGTCTGGTGCTGTAGAATAAAGAGTGATAGTCTGCCTTAGGAGGCAGTAGGGAAAGCAATAGAGAAAAGAACAAGGAAAAATAAGGAGATTAAAATTATTAAATTACATTATTATGTAAAAATGTAAAGAAAGTTAATTTATTTTTAATTTAATTTTTTTTAAATAATTTATTTGCAAATATATATTTTTAAAAATATATAAATAATGTCCAGAAATAAATGTGAAAATAAATGAAAATGCTTGTATCTATTCTTTTTATTGTGTTTTATGCTAATTTATTTCCACACTTGTTTATCATTCTATTTGATTTGATGAAGCTTTCCTCATTTGGTAATTTAATTATTTATTAATTGACTGTCCTATGTCTCTATACTTACCTTGCTCTCTGTCTTGCTTTGTGTATGTGTTTAGCACTTTTTTTCTGTGTTAAGTACATTTGTCATGTTTTCCTATGCCTGTCATCCTCTATAATAATTGAATATTTTTTTTGCGTCATTCCTGTGAAAGCCAGTCTGCTGGTTTGTCTACTTTCCTGCCTATCTGTCTGCTGTCAACCTCCTTTTTGTTTTTTTATCATTTGGAGTCTTTTTCTTTGAATCTCTCTACAGCCTTATCTTTCTGCTTCTTGGTACTTGGTTGTCCACCCCCTGCCTCTTATTTATATTTTTCTGTCAGATTTTTTTACATCTACATCTTTATGGAAGAACATTTCTATGCATGACTCTGGATTACTTTGTGTTTTTCTGTGTCTAGAAATTATAAAACATTAATAGTAATGGCTAGAGACATTATGTGTATTATGCAACCTAGATACCACTGTAGATAAGGCAAAAACAACTTGAAACAATGCAGTGTAGCAGTTGAGGAAATGTATTTATCAATACTTAGGCCACAGTTCAAGTCACAAAGTCACACGTGTGAGCAAGGCATTGAAAGTTTGTGTCAATATGTGGTCATCATTTTCATGTCTGTGCATCCACTAGTGCATTTTGTGGTTGATGAAAGGATGGAAAACAGAGTGGCAAATATATTTGTTCTATTAGAATGACATAGTGGCATTTTCCTTTGCAGTATAATAGAAAGGGAAAAAATAAAAGGAAGGAAAAAAACAAAAATGCATAAGGATATCTGAGCCAGAGAAACAACAAATAGAAATGGAAAAAATACAAAAAGAGAAAAATGAGAAACTAGGAAAGACAGGTGAAGCAGTGGCAGAGCAGGCTGTTGTACAACCTGGTTTGCTTGCATAACTGATAGACATCATTTGGTACTTCCTCATTCTCTGTCCACCAGCCATCATTAGTGGTACTGGAGAAAAATGAGGAAATGGAGGCCCTAACTGGTGACTGTACATTCTCATCCACTGCCCCTGTTTAGAGTTCACACGCCCTCCCTTTGCTCCAACTCACAGTTATAATGTTGTCTGACCACTGCCTTCCCAGTGCATTTTAATGCCTTTTCTCACATACCACTTACTGGACCAGATGGAGGTCCTGATGACTGTCTGAAAACAATTTCAGCAAGTGACCAACACAATCCAAAACATTGTTGTAAATTTGTTAATATCCTACACTGTTATGTATAGAATAGCTAGGGTATGTTGCGCTGCTTTTCTGCCCTTATGTTTCTGAATTTATAAACGATTGTAAGTTACCTCTCACCTCAGACTGCATTGCTAGTTGGCAACAATAGGGGCATGGGATAAAAGCCAAATGTCCCATACACAGAGGCACCAAATAATACAACTAAAACATTACTGGTCACATGTGAGGCTGAAACCATTGGAGAAAAATATGTGGGAATCAGAGTGCCAAACATCTGAGGCATCCTACATTCAGATAGAAAATTGCAAGTTTGATGTTGATGTGTTAAAACAAGAGGTGACAAAACAAGCAAGTTTAAAGAGAAGCACTCAGTGGTTGTGGACCCAGACTGACCCCTGATCCTCTTTGTGCAGAGAGAGGGACATTTATGGTTGGGGAATGAGAATATGAGGGAACAAGAAGGGTCACGTTGAAAGACATTTTTATAAAGGGAGAGGGCATAATAATTTTACAAACTAATTTTTAATTCTAAAGCGGATATCAGCGTTTGTCAATTCGACCTATTGTTCAAAGTTCAGGTGTTGCTAATTTGAAGACTGCATTAAGTGAAATACTTACAGGCAATAATATTCCAAAAATGCAATTTCCCTGGTTGTCCAAATAGCGGTTGTAAAATGAACACTGGGCCAAAATAACACTGTTACAATCCTGGTACTGGAAGCTATGCCCATGTCTTGATGCTTCTCTTGGGAGTACAGTGTGGGAGTACAGATAGGGTGAAGAGAGAGGGGCATGGGATAGGAACAAAGTCAGGGAGGGAGATGAAGAGAGAACAAATAAGAAAAAACTCAAAACAGAAAAAGAGGAGGAGGAAGAGGACCTGCAGTGAGAGTGGTTAAATTACAGAGGATGTGGGAATCAGTCTTCCAGGGATCAATGTTGAGACTGGCTCCTTATTAAGCTCAGAGGGCTGTAATGGGGACTTCACGAGAGCGAGTTTAGAATCCTTGGTCATTCCTGAGAATGTTTTTTTTTTGTTTACTACCGTGTTTTACAAATGACTTTGTTTACATGTTACACGTTGTGGAAGTTGTGTTTTCATGTATACCAGCTGTAGTAATATCCTAGTATCCAATTAGGCCAATGCATTTGCCAAACTAAGGATGTATTCTGTGTTTGAGGTTTCACAGCATTTTGTCACACATACGGCAGTCTAACTGACATCAATCTGTATATCTTTCCTTGTTTTGTCATTTACAAGCTCTCTTGCCACTACTTCATTCTCTGCAAACATGCTTCCTATGTGGCCATATTCCAAGTGCTGTGTCTCTCTGCAGGGCAACCATGTTAATGCTCCAGCTCCCAGCTGAATCTGCTCCTGTATATATGTGTTTAAATAAGGTGCTTGGAGCAGTGTTTTTGCATAATTTGCATGGGAGGGCATAAATCATAATAGGAAAAAATAATGGGAGCGTAGGGTTTGTAGCTGAATACTGGTTGGAAACTGTACTGTAATGTAGAGATGGTAGCCTCATTCATCAGGCTATACTCATGAGCATGAATATGCATTAAATAGTTCTCCAAGAAAACTATGCAGCTTAAAAACAAGCAGTACGAATATAGGAAGTGATTGGATTCAAACATTCATCAGCCCTATATCCTGCTTTATCAGGCCACTAGATGTTTTCAAATACAACAGTGGTTGGTTACTCAACATGGTGGCTGTAAGAGTAGATAAATCTAGCACCTACAGTTCTTGAACAGTTCTTGCTGTCAGTGTTTCCCAGCATAGCAATGTGAAATAAGGATGATTTGGAACAGTGGTTTACCCAGTGTTCTCTTTTAATCATATTCTATTCTATACTTGCACAAGAAAGCCTCATGCAAACAGGTTGCAGTAACACATTCACTTTGTCCTCCACTGTGGGGTTGGTTTTAAATATGGTCTTAAACTTGGTTAGAATAACAGAATGATGAATTGTGTCATGATTTTGTCTCTCTTTTTCGCTGTCACCCAGATTCAGTTCAATGACCACATCTCATCTTTGGTTTTAATTTGTCTCAGTCTGTCATTATATACCAACTGTCACTCTCTCATCCTGTTTTCTCTGAGCCTACTCTGTCATCCTCTCAATCCCCCTGTCTCCCTCGCTCTGCATGTGTTGGTCTCAGTGCACAGGCCCAATCTCATTAGACAAGATGGCTTAGAGGGGAGAAGGGGTTACAAGGGCAGTTTAGCAGAACTGTCTTTGGCACGGTAAGAAAGAGAATTAACAAGGAGGACAAGTGTAGAGAAAGAGGGAAAACATGAATGAGACAAGACTGAATGAGAGGGAGACTAGTGGGTTAGAGCCAACATTAAATACCAGCCAAATGCAATTGATTTTTGACTATGGCTGCTGGGTCTACCCTTTCAACTACTGCGACAGACGGGATATAGATATTGTTAATGGGTATGCCAAAATAGTTTTGTCTTGTTAACTGTGAGAAGTGGTTGTTATTTTGTGGAATCCTTCTTAACTTGCTTCGATATTCACTCCTTCACTTCAAACATTGCAATAAAAACATGCAGACAGACAGGTGAGAGGCAGTCAACCAGTCACTCCAACCAATTGCGGTTATCCATGTCCCTCAAGTATCTGCAGAGCAAAACATGACAATGTATTGAACTTCTGTGTAAAGAGAAATGTGACTTTGACTTCACCTGTTCAGAGTAACCTTAGACTGTGTGAGTGATAAATGTACTTGAGTATTCACCTGTGATTGTGTTGTGTGAACAAAAGCGGCCTCCTGCCAGAATGAGTTTTAGAAACGGGATGATGGTTGGTTTTCTGCCAAATTGGCTGTTAGAGCAGACAGCTGAACAGACAAAGACCAGACGCTGTCGCTCGTGGCTGCATCACACCCTGCCTTAGGCATTATTCTGTCAACTGAACAGTCAAGCATACATGTGAAAATGAGGTTTATTTTATGAATTATGTGCTGTTGCTGTAATCTTTTTTGTTACTGTCATATGTATATGATTTAGGTCATACAGAAGATCGTAATGAACCTAAATCTGTGTGTGGATCTGGAAAGTAGTGTATGGCCATTTTTTCCAACAAAAATATAGAATTTGTTGGTACATTTTTGAGGTAGATATGTATTTGTTTTGTGTATCTTGATAATAAACAAAAACAAACACAAACATCATAAGTCAGGTATGAGGAATGACTGGGTCTGTCTGTAACTGAAAAGGAGAAACATTGGGAGTGATAATAGCTGATGGTCTTTGATTTAAAAAAAAAAAAAAAAAAACAAATAAAAAGAAAAAAAACAGATTCCCAAACCTACTCGACACATTATTACCCCTGTTGGGTCTGACAGCATATCCACTCTACATGGAAATGTAACCTTTTTGTTGGAGGCAGTGAGAGGTTTCACTTCTTCTCATTTAATTTCATTAATGTGGGTTAGACATAGCAAAGAAAACATCTTTTCAGTTACTGATGGATTCCAAAACAGCTGTTTCCACTGTTAACCAGCCAGCAAACAGGCCAAATAAGATTCATTTGGGGGGCATTTTAATACTGTGTAGATTGTGTGTTGAACATGGTGTCCAAAAGAGGCACTGCCATGGTCACCATAGAAACCACTGACATTGAAACTGCTCTCAGCCAATCGCTGCTTGAAGTGACAGTGATGGGCAGTGGCCTCGCTTAATCGTGAGCCAGATAAAGAAAGTCAGGAGGTCACTAATAGTTCACAACCCTCTGCTTTTTTACAAGTTTATCAGTGTATTTGCATGGCCTTGATATGGCAGACTTCCATATCACTGTCTTGTATTGCAGTACTGATAATGTGTGTTTGTGTAACCCTCTTATTTACCTTCTTAAATGGCAGCTGCACTGTTTGCTGTCCATCGTTGAGGGATAAAATTGAGAGAGAGCTGTCATTTTCTGCCCCTGTTGTTTAGGTTGTATATTTCTAATTGTATAAACTGCCTCTTTTTTCCTGTGCCTAAAACTATTTTTTATGGCAGAGTGCTGAGGATGAATTGAGGCGTCTCACAGCCAAAGGAAAGGAACTGCTCTGTAGTGTGGTAGTACGGCAGCGAAAACTTCTGTATAGCCAGATGACAGAAGGACAACTGACTTATGATGTAAGCCAGCTTTCGTGTTGGCCTTGCCACCATGCTGTATTTTGCTGCTGGCTTTTTATTATAATGACATAACATTGCTGGTAAATGTTGATAACTAAATAAAATTACTGCAACATAATCTGTTATCATTACATTTAACCTAGTTATATGACAGTTTATTTTGTTTCACCATTTTAGTATTCGAGTATCATAGCCACAAATAAATAATTTAGCTCATCTCTGTCCATCTCGCAAAGAGCTGGGTTAAAAAAGAAATATAGTATTAAATATTGTTATTACTTTTTTTTCTCTCCCTTCACAACAAGACACAGAAGGTGGTGGGAACACTGCCGCGTAGGTGCTTAAAGCAAGCGTACAAGTGTATATGTTTAGGTTCCATGGGACTGCAAGTAGTATCACAAGCTCCAAGTCAAATGGTTTTGCATTTAATGACCTAACTCTAAACATAGGCTTGAGAATGTGGCAGTTTGGAGTTCTTTTGTGACTGTAAATGGTCACGTAATGGGAGACCATATTGGCCTTGTTTACGTTACACCCCAGTGATTTGATGAGAGCGTATTGCACTCTCTTACCCGCAAGCTGGCCTCTAATGTTATTCTGCAGTTTGACGTTTTACCACCACACAGGACTACTGGCTGATATTGTGCTGTACTTAAGTGTTAAAGCCATTCTACCCCACTGATTTTTTTTTTGTTGTAAACTTTAACTCAAGAAGCAAAAATAAATAAATCGAGCATTATCCTAGGGATAAGAAAACATGTTGCTGTCGTCATGTGGAGACTTGATGCTTTAGACCCAGATATAAATTATTAATGTCTCTGAGCTTGCCTTTGGAGTACACAGGGTTTGCCACATCCCTAGGTTACTGGGACAATGCTGGTTCATGTTATTTCTCGAGGGTCTCACCTCTCAGACTGTGAGTTAGAAACCCAAATAATTATAGGTCCATCTTATATGGGTTTTCCTCATGGCAAAAAATTTCAATGTGCTTTAATGAAACAAGCTCTATGGGGTTGATCAGAGTCAGTCAGTTATGTATGCATGTACTTTCATAAACTCAGGACCAGATAAGATCAGAAAAAGGATTCCTTTCACCCACATTCTGCAGTGTCACATTCTACAGGTATCATTCCTCAGGTACTGCATGTTTACAATCATACAAACGGTCATTGATAACAGGGTGGACTTTGTAAGCAGAACCTGGGTGAAAATTTAAACTCCATCAAAGGAGTGCATGCTACACATACTAGACCTGCATAGTAACGTTTCAACACATTAGGGTTATTTTCACAGTTTGACTAAAGATCAAGTTTTCTTGTTAAACTGTGCACCATTTTTAATGCAAGCACAAAACAAAAAAAAAAAGACTATCAGTGCCTGCTGGTTCTTTTCACAAATGTGTTGTTTCCAAGCTGCTTACTGCCCACCCTCCAGCTGTAAAAAGAGGTCTGAGAAAGGCAACCCATAAACAATCTAGTGTTATTGAAGTCTGTCTCTCCCACAGTCATAAGTCAGAGCAGTTCTGTCACTTCTGAAGAAATGCATTGTTACCCTCTTTCAGAAATTAAACAGGAATTTTCTCAGAGCTGGTGTACAGTTTTAGAGTTTTTTTTCCCTATTTACACCAAAGTCATGATTACATTTCATTATGTTGTTTTATTTATTTACTTATATTTTATCATTTTATTCTTTTCTTTTTTCATTTTTTGGATAGGATTAAAACTGGATAAGCATACAAAACATTATTTTGTCATAGGCCTATTTTATCAGATGATGTTTAAATGCTGTAGTCTTTAAAATACTCTTTTGAGTAAGATATGTAGTCCTCAGTGAACTGTGACCTTATGTGGTTCACTCTCAGAGCAGTATGTTCTCTATAGGAGAATATAACTGTCAGGTCAGGAATTGACACAGTACAGCACTTTGACACTTAAAAGCTGTTCAGTCATCCTTCCATGCAGCATGGCTTGTCTCTGTGCCTTGTTTTTTGATGTGTCCCATTAATTTAAAAAATATCACACTTGTGGGATTTATAAAACAGTCGCTTATCTTTCTTTCTCTGCAGCTTTCTCTGGCCTGTGTAACTTAGAAAAAAGCAGATTGTTAACTCTGCCAGGGTCATGGGGGATTTCCACAAACACTAAATCAGCTCTTTCTCATGGTGCTCTGAGATACTTTGAAAAAGCGTCTGCTAAATGCCGTATGCATGCATGCACTGCTACTACTAAAGTATCAAACAGTAGCTGCTGGACTGATAATGCATGGGGTGTACAACCTGTGAAAGTTTGTTCGAAAACTGATTCAAGCAAACACTTAAATCGGATTACATTATTCCTAATCAGCATAATCAATATAAACACAAGTTATTTCATTTGGATTTTTAGAAATATAATCATAATTACATTTTCATTAGTGTATTTATGTACTTGAAACAAAGATTCTCTGTGTTTTCATTACCCTGGGGGAGCCTTGTGTCGACATAAGGAGTGAGTCTGTCATGGTTCTGCAGTAGCCCAAAATGTACAAATCAAACACTGGCAGAGAGGGCCTCATTTTTCACAACCATAGTAGTTTTTCCTATATTGTCGTAAAGGGAGGGTAAGGTGAGGAGCATTCAGCTGATTGCAGCCTGAAACCTGCTAGATACCACTAAATCCTATACTCAGGACACATTTGTTGAGCTGAAATTAAGATAAGTTCATCTGTTGATGTTAGTGTGATGTATATCCTTGACAATCAGTAGCTTGGAAACATAAACAGATGGGATATCCACTTTTTAATAATTACCTAGCAAATTATAAATTTATTGGTGGGTTACTTAAGAAGTTGGGTTACTGCAGATACTTTGATTATAGTGCTATTTTTTGTGGTAATTAAGAATTGAACATTATTTCTGCTAATGATGTCACCCTGTGCTTGTAACATGCTGAAGCATAGTCCTTGATAAACATTTGAAAAGTGTTGTAAGGCCATGTCAGGCTTAAAGGGGTGGCGTGAGCAAACCTGGTGATGCTGGCAAAGGGTTAATTCCAGTACAGCTTTAAACAGGACATGGCTACTTCCTTTTAAGGACTTAAGTCCTCTGAAGAGCGCAATAGACAGAGAGAGTTGGGAAAGAGAGAGGGTGAGACACTGGGAGAAGGACAGTCAGACATGGAACAAGGGGAGAAAGAGAATGTGAGCAAAAGTGCAAAGAAAAGAGTGGGAGGGAAATATGGTTAAAGAAGAGTAACAAAAAGTTTTTGTGTTGAAAAGCATTGTTAAATAGGGAAAGACAACATAATGTAGGAGAGGAAAAGCAGGACAGACAGAACCAAAAAAAAGTGCTCCACCAGAAAGACAAGCTGTGACGTGAGAAATCTATCAATCAATCATTTAGAGGCTATTTGTATAGCACTTTTCATATAAGAGCATTGTAGCCCAAAGTGCTTTACAAATCCACTGGACCCCCTGCTTTCCATCGATCACAGAGGAAACCCCAAGTGTGTGTCTCTGTGTGCTTGTTTTGTGGTTTAGGCATATGTGACATGTAAATATTATTTCCCTTCTGCAAGGTTATAGATATCCTGTAAACCCATATCTCCTTTTAGTTTACAACTTCTATCAAATAAATTCAACTTTCAGACAGGTTCTCCGTACCATAAAATACAGCTGGGAAACTGTAAATTGGTACAGCGAACTTGCTAATTCAACTCATGTATGCTCTCTGTGTGTTTACTTACACTCCTTATATCATACTTGGCCTCTGCTTACGGGTTCAGTCGTATATGTCCACATGTTTGTGTCACAGTGAGAGAGTGACAAATTTCTACTCCTATTGGTTAAAGTGATAATTCATGAGGGAGTGTAAGGAATGCAGTAACCTAATAACACGTTAGTCTGTTATTTTATTTGACACTACCAGATCATGTCTATCATGGCTGTCTATAAAACAAAAATGAGTGTCACCATAGGAGAGGTAATGTCCTCTGTTGTAAAATATCTGCACATGTCAAGAAGAATCTTTCCTGATCACAGAGCCTGTTGTGTCTCATGGTCATGCAGTTCACCAGAGGGCTGTTTTCCCCCAATATTGGTTTATTTTGATCAACTTAACAGTATTTGATATGAAATTGTTATCCAGCTACTCAGTATAACCACAAGACTTTAAGAAGCTCCACTGAATGTAGTGTCTTGCTCTAAGCAGCCTCACAGCTAGTTGCCATAATGTGTCCTGCTTGTTTCAGGATTCAGGTCAGAATAAGGTCAGGAGCTTGCTTTCTGTAATCTCTACTCCACTGCAATCCACATTACAATGTATTGTTTCTTAACAGTCGAATCCATTGATATGTCATGTATTTTTCCATCTGATGCTCACATGATACAGTAGCTGGCATGAAACAGCCAGTACTGATGACACAAGAACTCCTTGTGTGTATGATTAAAAATGAATTCCACCATGAAATATAATCTTGTTGGTATTCATATATTCTACAGGTTTAATATTCATTATTTGCAGCTTGTCCCCTATCCATTTGGTTAGGGCCCAATTAGCTGGAAGCAATAATTGACATGTTGTTTCACACTCATAATTTGGCTCTGGTGTGATGCACCACAGCCTGCAGACATGATGCGTCAGCTGCTTTGATACCTGCATTGCACTACATATTTTACCTGGAACTTCACAAAGGATGTCATTATTATGTTAATGTTTATAATTTGCTGTCTGCCTCCTGTCTTTGGTTATAAGCTACATCAGAGTGTTCAGAGTATGTCTCTACCTTATCAAACGAAGAAGTTTGGGTTTGGAAATAAACTTCTTTGTTAGATTCTAGAACGATTTGGTAACACATATGCACATTAGCACCTGATTGATACGTCGAAAGCTGTTGTGCTTGTATCCTTCAACTGTTGTACATGTTGTACTTGGTCAGTAAAACGTGTCTGATAGTGATCCCAGCGTGATAAGTCCTGAATTATTACTATGTAAGATGAAAAAACCAAACCAGAACTAAAATACCATAATGCATCATTTTTTCGAACAGAACTATGGGTTTGAATAGACTCAAAGCAAAATATGTCACTATCAGTTAAACAATGTTTTCGTTTTTGTAATAGTAATTTTGTCTCAGTTGCCGACGTGCCACAACTGTTTTGGGGTGGACAGTCTTGTTTAAAGAAAGAGTTCATACACTGTGATGATATTGTGTGTGTTTATGAATTAGACTGTGGTGCCTCTGCTTTTTATTGTGCGTCTCCTCACATACACTGCAAGTTTGCTTCCTGCATGTGTAATTGTGCAGTTGTGTGCTAATTTATATAACTTGTAATGTATTGCAGATATGTGCTTTTTGATTAGATTTCCGCATTAACCTGGTATTGTGGCTGTTGAGCCTGCAGCTAGTGCTGCTTAAGTCAGCACTTCAGCATGCACTGACTGCTAACATACAGAGCCAGACTGCATATATCTTCTTTAGGGAGGAGGACATGCAGGGTAGGATTTATGTTAGTTCCTCTCACTATGGATCTTGGGGAGAGGAAACATGGCAGAAAAATTAAAGAGAGAGATTTGGAAAGATGAATGATATATTGATAATGGTCATGTTGGAAAAACACTCACTCAAAGACAGGAGAACATAAAGTAGTCGTTAGATTTTGTGTAGCCGTTAGTAGGTGATGCTACATCTGCTAATTTCAACAGTAGTACATAAGCTGTTTTCAGGGGAAGTTATTAATGATCTTATTTTTATTTTTTGTTTGCTATGTTTGTTTATCACTTTCAGCCACTGTTAAATATAGTAGAGGAACCACTTCACAAAATCCTCGCTCCTCTGTACAGGCTGCACGTGTGCATTTTGAAGGCATGATTCTGGAGGGATTTCTGTGTATACGTGGGTGTGCAGTAGGAGACTGGAGCTGATGATGTGCTTTATTGAGTCTGCTTTCGAGCTTGCCAATTGTTGTATGCCTTCCACCTCCTGTGTGTGTGTGTGTGTGTGGATGAGTGAGTGAGTGAGTGTGAGTGCTTGTATGTGACTGTATGAGGTTGTACATGTGGACATGTACTGTACATATGTGTTTGGCTCTTCCTGTCTTATTGTGTGCTCAAATGCATGATTAAGCCTCTGTGTGAGTGCATGCCAGTAGAGGCTGACAATGACGTCTGAGGCTGCTAGCTCTGGAGGAGATGGCAACACGTGAGGGGAAGCTCCCTGCTTCACATCTGACCCTGTTTTTATCAATCAGACCTTGAGAGGAGAAGAGAGTCACAGAGAGGGGAAGAGGCGTAAGTAGGAGGGAGAGGGGCTGAAAATAAAGGAGGGAAAGAAATGGAGAGACAGAGTGGGAGGATAGAAGAGCTGGAACAGATAGTGGGGGCTGTTTTTGAGAAAGAGAAATGTGGGGAAAAAATGGGGAGATACTGTGGGTGAGGGGAGAGAAAGGTGGAGGAAAGGAGAGATAACTTGGTGACTGTTTCCTGCTTCGTTTATCATTTAGTCTTAAAAATGTATGGAATAACATATCAAAATATATGTCTTGAGAAAGCAAAGAAATATTTATAAGAAGAATCAGCTTTATTGGCTTTATTGCCCCCTAAATTGCTATAACAATATGAATTAGGGACAGTAAAAGTTTACATTTATAAAAGTGTAACTTTTTTGTAAACAACTAAAATGGTGATCAATTATAGAAATTTCTGTTGAGCAGAATGTTGGTCAACCTGTTGAATTAATCAACACTAAACTATTTCAAAGCACTATGTTTGTTGTATTCGCTATGAAATTTTCATATTGTACTTAACATGCACAATTTATTTTTCTAAATAAAAATGCCACTGTGCTATAAACTGTGACTTAGAAACAGAAAGATTGAAGAACAATAAATGGCTGGGGATCTTGTCAGCTACTCTCTGATACTTGAAATGGACACAAATTGGCCATTTAAGTGACAGAAGTGTCACTGAGTCAGATGCTATAACAATGGGAGAGTGCTTCACTCATCACAGGCTTGTGTGTAAGATATTTGCCGTTTAAAATGAATTGTTCTCACAAAAGAATCCTCATGTGTACTGAAATTTTAGAATTGGGATGTCTACCTCACCCTCTACATCTTAATGCAGCAAATGAATAGGAAGGAATCAGTCATAGTCATCATGACTATTTTCAGTGATGGGCTGAAACACTGCCAACAGCATACCCATCCCCAAAGATGATCTAGCCCCTGTCACTATTTTATTCTGCCAAATTCATCCTGTCACAGAGATTAAAGACACCAAATGGTGGTTGACTCACTGCCAAAGTGGCTCATGTAATGGACAGACTTGTCCTTTTAAAAGCCAAAATTCTCTGCATTTTTTTCTGTTTCTATTCCAGGAAGCACAATGTTAAGACAAACCAGGAGGTGTTAGCACCAACAGGTGGGCGGACAAAAAACAGACCTGTCCAAGCTTTGTTTATGTCACTTATTTTCATTTAATTCTCCCATTTGAAAGCCAACCTTTGCTTCTGCAGTTTAGGTTGGGGTTCATTTAATCCTTACTGACTGTGTCACCAGATCCGTCTTTCTGTCATGTATTTTTTTCTTTCTGTTTCTCCCTATCTCATCCATCTTACCAGTCTAACCACTCTAGCCATTTTGACGGAGAAACAAAAAAGCCAGTGAAAATGTTAAAATTTGAAATGTCTGAGACAGAGTGGCCCCATTGATGCTTTGGCCTCCCCTCCAGCTAACTGGCTGATGTATTGATGGGCTAGGCAGACAGTCGCATACTGAGAATGGCTGTTAGCAAAATCAATGGAAAACACCAGACTGGGATGGATGAATTGCTCCTTTTTCTCCTTCTTATTCACTCAATGGGCACTCTCTGCCCCTTTGTCTGCCTCACTGATTATCTCTCTCTCTCTCATCCTTTTTATTGTTTCTCCACGTGATTTTCTGAATTACCAGTTATCACATGCTATCGTCAGCCTCTCATCTTCTAATCCTTTGTTTATCCACCTCTTTCTGTATATATACACACACATAACAAATCTGTAGCTAGTTTGCTTCCTGTTCATTTTTTTTCTTCTCCTCTTTCCTTTTTCACTATATCAGCAAGTCTGTACAGAAGGTTACTGCTCATTACTGCCATCATATTCATATTTGCTATCATGTCTTTGTTTTTTCCTCCTCTATATTTCTCACTGTATCTGTCTGCTGCTTTTATCACATCACAGTAGACCTGTCCCTGTCACCCATTCTGGTCTGTGTTTTTGTTTGTTCCCCTCTGGTTCTCCCTCTGTCAACCCCCTTGCCCGCCCGCCCTGCCCGCCCGCCCGCCCATCCCATCTCTCTCCTCTCTCCATCTGTTAATACTGTTATGGCAATGAGTGGGTGTATAAGGAGGGATGGAGAGAGATCGAAAGAGAATGTGAAAGGGGGGGAGGGGGGGTTCTGCCACTTGGATAGAGGAGAAGGGATCGCAGTTTAGGAGGGAGGGAAGAAGGGTGAAGGGGGTAGAGTTGTTATGGTGATGAGATCTTCTTTGTGTTAGGTTGCCAAGGCAACTTCAGGCGTATACTTGATACAGCCACCATCACCACCACCATCAACCCCCACCCCCCCAAGCCACATGACTGTAGGGAGAGCACTTCACACATTGTACACTCAGACTTACGCACCCACGCATCGGAACACACATAAGCACGTGCACGCACACACACTTTTTTTATTATGTGCACCTGCTCTTGACAGACAAAACCACATTTCATCTGACCATTTTAGACAATACATGATTCATTTTCAAATTGTTCAAAACACTGGGATTAAACACGTGATGATCAAGCTGCTTTATTTGTCCTTTTGATTTAAAAAGACCCCAAAAAACTGCTGCCCAAACAAGTACACTGGTGTTAATCCTATTTTAATGACTTTATTTATTAATTGATTGATTGATTTCCTACAGATGTGGGGCTAATATGTCAGGTAATTCACTAGTTGTATAATATGTGCTTAAGTAAAATGTGAGAACTACAAATTGTAAGCTAACTTGTTCAAATGGAACCAAAGAATGTTGCCACAAATAGTAATACTTCAGATATAAAGAAGTAGGGTCCATAACAGTATAAAGAATAATAAAAAAGGAGCAAACACCAACAGTTGTATACATTGTAGGTACAAAGCAAAACATTAACATGAACCAAGTATAGCAAATAGCAGTAAGATTGGTGGTATTACACCTTTACACTGAATCTTAACAACTTATTGTCCCCATGCATGACCTGCTTTGTTCACATCTATGTGTAGATCTTCAATTCTTTGTGTATGTGTGTGTTTTTGTTGGTCTTTGTGCCTCCTTGCTGCGGTACCTGCAGCGATTTGACCTGTTCATGAGTTTGATTTGGATCAAAACAAATCATTTTAAGCAGTCTGGAATGTGCCCTCCTTGGGAGGTGGTTTTGTTGTACATAATGGAGTTTTGGATGAGAGGGTGGGTTGTGCTGGATGAAACAAAGTGCAATTAGGGGAGAGTAAAAATGAAACAGCTGAAATGATGATTTTTGTTATTTTTCCAGGTGGTATTATGATTTCTGTGAATGAACCTCTGTAAAGGACGTTGGAGGAAGATATAGAATTGATAATTGTGATTTCATACTTTCCAAATTCTCTTTTCAGCTGTTCAGCTAAGCAAAAACTGAAAGATATCAGGCTGGAAAGGTCAAGGTCAAGAAGAGGATGACATATACACAAAAATACGATGATTGATATCAGTTTCATGATATCAGCTCATGCGAATGAATACACAATATAAATAAAATTTCTGGCAGTGAAAGAGGAAGAAGGAATTAGGTTTAAACGGGAGTCATGGGGAATAGGCATCAGGGAATAGATAGTGGATGATTAATATGTGAAAAGTTTGGTAATGCTGTATATGTTTTAGAACACATGACTCATTCATTTTCCCATGGAAATCATAGCTATATCAATATTTGTCTGTTGCTGCTTTTTTTGTGCTAAACACAGATCAAGTCAAATGTGAGACATTTAGGGTGTGGTTTAAACAAACTTACTACCTCTTTTATTATTTTGTTCTGTCCGTTTTATAATTTCTCTTGTTAAGTGCCAGGTTTAGGAAGGTCAGAGGTCAGAGCTATAACCTGGTGACAGAGGCTCTGGCTAAATCTGATGTTTGTTCCATGAAAATGTGTAAATAGAATTTACTTTACCAGACATAACAGTCACAATTTTGGCACCACATAGCTCAGCTGGGCATTAACATAGAGCACAACAAAACACATGGGAGGAAAGCTGTATAAAGATAGATGATTTGATTGCGATTTGGGAAGAAGCTTTGGTTCAATCTTCATTCAAAGACCTAAACTATCATTAGAAATAAAAGAAGTGATTTTTCTGTAATTGTTGCTCTAGTCATTGCTTTGTTGTTGTTCATTCCTATTGATGTCCCATCATCACATAAGTAAATAACACAGTGTCACCTGAGAAAATATGTGAGTACCATTTTGTAGTGTTTAGCAGAGTAATCAACCTTTGTATGCATTAAAAACAAGAACAGTATCAGTTAACCACTGCTATTTGGATGTTGACCTTTGTCTCTATCATAAACTGGTCAAAACAGCCAGGAAATACGCCACAGCCTCTATTTTGCATCAGTCATATTGTTACCTTCCCCAACCACCAACTTCAAAGGGCCCACCTATGTTTTGAGGTTGAGAAGATCAAGTAAGAAACCAAACTCAATGCAAAACAGGAGGTGGAGGAGGGGAGCAGAGTCAAGAAGATTTGGGAGCAATACGGGGGAGGAAGGTCTGTTTCTTTGAGACAGCTGAGGGGGCGAGGTATATAATAAATGACAGAATGTAGGAGGCTAAAGAAACTGAGAATAGTGTTGTACTCATGGGAGTGTGTTACTACAATTGTATTTCTTTGTAGAAAGAGGATTGAAATTGACACATTAGTGGAAAGAAGAAGCTGAGATTTTCGATATTTCGATACTCTGTTGTCATGTTGGATTCCTCTCGGCTAGTCTCCAGGGAGAGATTATGTATGAAATTAGTGTAGATCCAAATGAAAAAAAGGGAGGGGAGGAAGTAGGGTATTGTGGGCTGTAACAGTCCTACTGCCAGGTGATAGGTAGCTGATTTGTAAAGGTGCATACTGTCTACTGGGATTTAACCTACTATGGCATCTGTACTTATAGCGCACCATCATTGATCTTACACCATGCTGGTTTTGCTCCACTGCATGTGTTATGAATGAATCATGTTTTTAAGCCAGCCATATCGGTGTTTCACCTATGAGTGTTACAGGCCTGGTGTGCCAACAACCTTTGGCAGGCTAAAAACTTTTTTTTTTTTTTGTTAAGAATAATTAAAAATTCATTCATTCATTCATTCAGTCCTTTTCTTTATTTTGAAACAAATGTTGAAGTTTGTTTCTACTTCCTTCTTAGCAGTGCAAAGATGTATACAACACAATAACTTGAATCTCTCTCTGTATTTCATACTGTTGCACTATTTAGTTAATGCCCTATGTATTTATTGTACCAATGCAATGTTGTTAAAGATTTCTTTCCAATTTTGGCTGTGGCTTGTCTGTCTGCCCTGTCTTGTTGGCAGGCACCCAAACATAGTTCTGAGGTTGTTTCTATCCTTAAAAATCAGTTGAATAGTTGAAAGTGAGGATAACAAACCTGTTTCTTGAGACATGGTTTATAGATGCATAGTTATAGACACCATGCAGATGAATGGACTGTTGTGAATGAAAATATCTCATTAGAAGAGCTCCTGTAAGTAGAGACGGTCAAGCAAAGTGAAGAAGAAACTAGTGTGTACAAGTGTACTTAATTGAAGTGACACTCGTATCTTTGTGCCATGATTTTATGTCCATCTTATATTGACTATATAATTCACTGCACACTTGCAGCATCCAGTACTGACAGGATTAGAATGCTTCCTCTGTTTCTTTTTTTCAACTGTTCATTAACATTAACCATCCACCTTCTGAAACACAGAGACATCAAATGCCACTACTTTCTATAAAGCAATTCTAACAGGCTTCCATGTTGGACCTTGTTTAATAAAGCCATGGTTTTGCTTTGTTCTGATTGGTTAATAGCCAGAATGTACCCGTTCCTGCAAGGAAATCATTATCTGCTGAGGACAAGTTTAGCTGCTGTATAGGACCTTTATGGGACTCATTATTGCATGTCATGTTGTGAATTGTGACCCTGTGCTTAAAGATCATTAAAACCTAATATGTGGGCAGGCAGAATGACAGCAGTTTAGTTTGGTGCTGCAGATGAACTATGGTTTTTATGTACATGTAAAACGGAGTGTTTGGGAAGTCTTCATTCATATGAAGCAACAATAACTGTGGATTGCTGGATTTTTATTTATTTATTTTTTTTAAGTTTGATTAGCAATGCTAGGCCACATATCAGAAAGGTGTTAAACAAATAAAGGCAAAGGTACAAGTCTCATGTAACTATAATTAAAGACAAAAAATATCTGCTTGTGTTTGTGTATATGTATATATTAGACAGAGGGGGAAATATCCATGTAGAAAAATATATGTATACATATAAACAAGACCCCTGAATGTATGGTATGTATGTGAGAGTTAACCCGTGCATACAGATAGAGTTGAAATGCAGAAGTCATTCTTCATGCAGTTTTCCTGTGTGCTGAAAAAAACAAAAAGCAAAATTCCTTTCAAACAATTGCTGGACTATTGTAAGTAATTCCCTAAATTGAGACAAATGTTTTTTTGTAAAATATTCCCTTGTAGACCCTATAAATATCAGTGTGGCATTAGCTGAGATCATCATGATAGCAAGAGTGGTTTCCACAGAGAGTAGAGTGTTGAACTCTGTCCATCTCCCCAGGTGACCATGCGAAAGTGGCGTATATGTGTGAGTTTCCCCAGGCTCCCATCTTCACAGTTTAGATCTAATGGACTCTGACGGGGTGGTAATAAGGTAGCAATGGACGCATACTGTGTGTGTGTGTGTGTGTGTGTGTGTGTGTGTGTGTGTGTGTGTGTGTGAGTAGTGAGCCATGTCCATGCTGGTAAGTAACAACTCAGCGTTAGAAAGCAGGTGTTTAGAACCCTGACCTCACCCTCTGTGTGCGTAAATTATAACACCCTATTATACACATTCGCATTTCACACACATTCACGGGGAGACCCATAGATGTGTGCGAATGTAGCACAAGGCCAGAATCCATACCCAAAGAATGCAGACATACACTGATAATTGTACAATCACATCGCACATACACACTCACTCATGGTATGCACACACATTCTTTTTTTCCCTTGTGCCCATGGTTTGTTCCCTCTTGCCCTGTAACTTTATCAGGCCTGATGCATTATCACACGCCATCACACTGTACAATAACAGCTGAACTCTGGTCATAACATACAGTCACTAGGCACTTTATATGTTTTACTCACTCACCTTACATTCTACTGGCACCTTACACTCTACCTCTACGTTATTTTGCACTACATTACACTGTTTACTGTTGTATATATACTTTTCTTATATTGCCTTGTATATATATTTTATATATGCCACTTTTTATTTTGCTATTTTTAACATTTTGTTTAGCTTGTTGTGTGTATTGCCACTGCTGCACTGCAATTCCCCAGCCTGAGATCAATAAAGTATATCTATCTATATTTCCAGATTACTTTGATGAATACTGCCTAGTGTTCAATGCACAGCACTGAAATCATGACCAGAAATTAAACTCGATTACAGTTGCTGTTTAAACATTTCCAGGAAGCATCCTCTGCCTTGGACAGGATGTTTTTCCTGTGTTTGCTTTGATGTTGTTACGAACGTTAGTTGTAGCTGGGTTCTGTCATCGTCATCATCATCTGGCAAAATGTTGCATCAATAAAAAATATTAAACTATTTAAAAAAAACCTATGAAACACAAAATGACTGCTGACATAAACATTACCATTGTATATCCCCAGCTCCTGCCTGGAGTTAAGTATGCAGAAAGCTTGCAGGCAGACACCTGGCGGCTTGACCTGTACTCATGGGGCTCAGTTGGTCAAAGCTTGAAAAAAAACAAAATAGAACTGAAGCCATGTGGGCCCAACATCAACAAAAGAAAGTGGTAGCCCTGCATTAGCCTGGAAAAGCAAGAAGAAATGGGTGGATGGAACTAGACCTTTTAACAACACAGGATTGGTTGCCCACTAACATAAATAAAAATGCATATGCCAGCAAACATTTGCATTGGGTGTGGGTATTTTTACCTTTTAATGCTTATGTTGGGTTAGGCTGTTAATCAGCTTAATATACTTACAAACTTCCCTGTGTTTTGTATATTTCCATAGAACCATTGCTCTGTTAATAGGATAATAAATTTAGGGTATGTGCTGTACCCTCCTCGCTAATATAAATGTTTCTCACCAGTTACATTTTTACATCACATCACATAATCTCACCCCTCTGGCCTGGTGAGGCACGTGGCGTTCTCATGGGCCAACTCTTAAATGGATTAGAATCTCAAACAATATGTGTGTGTTAATGGGAACACAAACACATTCATTGACACAATGTTTGCATTCTGAACTAGCTGAACAGTGTGAGTGTCTATGGTCTATAGTTAGAAAAGACATTTAATTTTTTAATTACAGGATCTGACCTAGATAAAAGGTGTCAAATGTAGCAGGGCTCAGTAATGACAGGCAAACACATGATGCCTCTGTGTAAAAAACACAGAGGCATCATGTGTGACAATATTTTACTTCATATGAATGTATTTGTAATACTAGTAATCTCTGGCCAAAAATCTACAAAAGGGGTCAGAGATATGGGTCAGCCACTCAGCGGCTCTCCAGGTTACATGTTTTGCGAAAAGAAAGTCTTGGACAGGTGCCTGCTGTTGTGACTCATTGAATGGTGAATTTTAAAGCTGAGAGACATCAGATGCACCATCCTTGTGGTTCAGGAACCTTAACAGTTTCTCAACAGCATCTGTGTATCCAAAAAGTGCCTTGCAACAGCTCGAGGCTGGCAGATCTGCTTGTTGAATCGCAGTTGACACTGGCATAATGGCAAATGAAGACAGGGTTTCTGTCAATATTTGGTGAAAGAAATGTGTTGCTGTTTCAGACAGCCTAGTGGATTGTATGTAATTGGAGTTGTTGAATCATAACTGTCATTACCCTTTCAGCCTTTCTCTCTCCTAATACATTATTCCTTATATCATACTTGTAAACATGTAACAGTGAGGGTTCTTATGAAGTTATTTGTTAATCCCCTCATATCTGTCTGGCTTCAGGCAATCATTGTGTGACTATTGCTGCTGAGTTTTATCTCATTTTGTTTGATTAGCTTTGGATTAATAATCATGAAAAACATATGCCACAATTTGTTGGAGAGAATGTGTGTGTGTGTCTCATGATAATGCTGGAGGCTGTAGCTACCACTCACAATAGAATTAATGTGTATAAAGAAAATATTAACTTTGCAATACTGAAAAAACTCTTTAGGGATGCACAAAATGGATTTTTTTCAGCCACTACCAATAACCAATAAATAACCAGTTCTCATAGCCGATAATCAACAATAATTTCACATTTTTGTATTTTAAAAAGAAGTTTATAAACTGTAATTTATGCACACTTAAGAGTAAGAATGATTGTGAATTAGGATGATTTAATATTCCATAGCTTTGCTGTGTTAAGTCTCAGACTTCTTCTGCCTGAACCCTTATAGAACTTGTACTTCAATTACAGTTGTGTTGTCTTACTCTGAAACTGTAAAATGTGTCTATACTAGTGACATGTTTGTGTCTGTAGTCTACACTGTGTGGATCTGCACAGGTACAGCAATTAGGCTTTGTGAGCACAACAACAGCATGTTGCAGTTGTTGTTATTGTTGTTCTCCTTCTGTGTTTATTGATAGATTGCAAACTGACTGCTATACTGGAGTGTGTAGACTCTGTCTTTGTTCAGTCAATTAAAGAAATTTGATTTTGTTTTGCTGGCTCCATTTATCATTTATTTTTTCATTTTTCAATAATATAAATTTCCCATTGCTGGGCATATCATTTATCAATGATATGATTTGTAATATGCATCTCCACTTTTTTTCTTTTTCAATTCATCTCTTAGTTCATGTCCTCTTTCCTGCTTATGTGTCTCTGTCTGTTTTTTTTTATATCTTTGAGCATGTCCTACTTTTTATCTTTTCACCTCTTGTTGCCTTTATCCGTCTGTCTGTATCTTTCTCCAATGCTGTCACTCTGACTCACTGTCTGCCCTTTTGTCCCTTCTTCCACTTCAAAATCCACTTCTTTTAATTCAGTTATTGATACGAACACCATCTGTTTAGAGCAAATAATGATAATGAGGATTTCAAAGCAATGCCAAAATCATATTAAACCTCTGTATGTACAAACACCGATGTTAATTTCACCTCTGTCTCTCTGTCCACAGCACCACCACCACCCAGCAGATTCAACAGGAGAGTGTCAGGTAAGGGGTGTGTGTGTGTGTGTGTGTGTGTGTGTTTGTGCGTGCAGGTGCGGGTGCGTGCGCGCCTTTGACGTCATGCTCCTTAAGTGTAATCCACACCAGGCAAAACATTACATACATCACTACCTAAGTGTCTCACCAGCAGCTTGTATGTGCGTTGTTGTGTGTGTCATACACATTGAGGCTAAGTGGTAGACTGACTGATTTGTGTCTGTCTGTGTCATTGATGTCAAACACTGTTCATGCAGTGTTCATAATGAGTGTATTTGTGTATGTCAAGCATGTAAAACAGCGTTAAGAAGCATCACTGCGGTGTGTTTTGGTTTGGTGTGCGTCTGTGTTCTCTGTTTCTGTGTTGGCGTCTGTGGTCTTGGGTGTACTGTGCTCTTGTTTTCTCACGCTTGGTTTTACCCGTGTAGTGTTTACATATGAGTAATTGAATGTCGTCAGCCGTCACAGAGCACTGCACTTTGATTAGGCTCTGGGTGTGTCAACCGATGTTTATCTTTACTGCTGTCCTACTGTCGTGTTGATCCTGCTGTCCAAACTACAGCGCCTTAAAGGTTTGATGTGGAGGATGTGGTGTTAATCTGTTTTTGTTTTTTGTGGTTTGTTTTTTTTTTTTAACTTTGTTATACTGTTTTATAGCTTCAACATCCAGTTGTATGGAGTTCCTTGTTGTTCCAATGTGGTAAAAAGTTGACAAAAATGTTGTATGGTAGTCCTTCTTTGTAGTGGTAATGTTGTAAGACATAATGATCCATTTTGAGCCCTGAAAAGAAATTGTGTTAATACAACAACAAAGATAGAGAAACACTCTGATGCTCTTTCTTTCCCAGAGATGTTTCTACAAAGGGCCTTTTTCATTTATTTTGAAAAAGATTCTCGTTTGTAACTTGTAAGTTGTAGCACTTATGCAGGTGTTTTGTGTGTGTGTGTGGTGTTTGATCAGGGATAAACATTTAAACCTCTCCAGAGAAGAACAGGCTTATTAAAGGTTAAAAAATTAGCTTGCGTTTTGGGGACATAAAGACGTAAACTATCATGCATGGCATGATGGGAAATGACAGCTCTAACTTTGATCAAACTTGGCGCAAAAGTGACTGTCGAGAGAGCCTCACACTTTGATCTGTCTGGTTTGCTAAATGTTGACAAATACATTTATTCAGTTATAAGGCATCAAAATTAAATTATGTTATGCAAACTATGTGTGCATAGTCAAAAATAAAAACAGATGTGAAGCAAAAATAAGCACTCCAGGTTGCAGTTAGGTTGCCTATCAGACACAGACAGACACAGTTGAATGAGACACAGGTAAAATGCAAGCCCACATGGAGTCTGGTGCTAACAGCTGCATAGATTAAAATGAGAGCAGATCTGTTGCATTAAAAAACACAATATCATAATCAAGATCATATCCATAATGCTAACTATGCTAAATGAAGAGCAGTGTTTTGGTGAGCAGGTATGTGGAGAACAGAGATGCAGGGTGTCAGATATCATTATTATTGATATTATTATTATCATTAATTATTTCTTCTTACTATTATGCATTTTATTTAAAGGTGCCTTTCAAATTGCTCAAGGTCACCGTAAATCAACAACAATAGATAACAATTCCAATAAACATTGGAAAATTAAAACAACAGATTAAAACATGACAGCAGTAAGTAGAACAAGAGAACAGAAATTAAGGATAAACTAGATTAGAGTGCAGGCAGTAGTCACAAGGAATAACTTGCTCTGAATGAATTTGGCTGTAAATTAGGCTAAAGATTCTGAGTTATGGATGACAACTAGGAGAGAATTCCAGAGGGGAAGAGCAGTACAATCCATGAAAAAGATATGACAAACTGGTTTGTAATTACGGATTTACAATTCACTCATGCTGATTAATAGGGCTCAGCAGGTGGGCGTATCGCTCCAGCAGAAACGTCTCAAAATGCACAATAGACTGCAGATTTTACTTTTACTGTTAAAAAGTAGAACCATCTTTGTTCTGATAGTAAATGCAACTGGGAAAAAAAAGATAATCACATAATTAAATCATGTGCAGACTATTAAAGGAGTATATCACAGTAAACTGAAGCTTTAAAAAAGTTACTCAGCACCGTTTCCATTGCCCTCTCCGACTGAATATTTCGTGCCTCTTTTACCTCAAACCACAGCCATTGTCATTGTTGGGTTGAGTGTCGTCAAAACTGAAAGTGATGTCACAGGATCCTGGAGTACACCTGTACATCACTGCAGTGAGATGAGAGGTTGAAACTTTGGCTGTCAGCAAAAAACAAAATTCTGAGGTGTCTTTAAGTGTCTCTTCAAAGTGGGGTGGTATTAAATGCGGGGCTTCTCTTTTGAATAACATTATTCAGGTTTTTCTGTTTTCTGTTCGCTCAGCAAGAGCAGGACATTTTAAACATCTATGTAACTGTTAAGAATTATGTTCAACAATTATACAAGTTAAAACCTGTTGTATCAAAGACAAAGTGACATGTCAGGTTACTGTTAGAAAGGACAAAATATGGTAGAGGTACACCGATTTTTCTTGGCCAATTCCTTTCTTTTTTGGAGTGTGATCAGATTTTTGCCACTTTGTCTTTCTGAGAACTATAATTGACAGTATATATTAACAAAATCAACTTTTCTTCAATGCAAATTTTTTATTTTCATAATAAAATAAATTATTAAGCCTTACATTTCCCTCTCAAAATCAAGGGAAGGAGCCAAGCATAGCAATTACCTGAAGCTGTTCAACTTTATCTGACATATTTTACTTTACCAAGTAGAAGCAGGTGCAACAGATTTATAAAACAAAACAAATGTCAGTTACTTATCTCATTTTACAGTATGCCGACTGACTGTGACTCGCACTGGACACTTACAGTCAACTCAAACTTTTCGCTAACTCTGCGTACACTTCTGCTTTGTTGCACACGTCATCAAATGGGCTGATAAAGCAGAAAAATTGCTGATTCCGCTCTCTGACCAGATCTGTGCATCTCTAATATATAGCTACTGAAATATGTTTGCTCCTCTCCAATAGCCTTTCAAGAATTTTAGGAAAGCAGTAACTGAATTTATAGACAAGACAAGTTAAGAGAAAGTTTTGTTATGCAGGTATTAATAACAACTGCAGATAGCTCCATGAAATCTTTCAAATTCACGACGCCTTAAAACATCAGCTTATGTTTAGGATATTCCTTTTTTTCCCCCACTGCTCTTGTGGTGTTGTGGCCCACTGGCACAGTTGAGATCCTGATCTATAGTTAAAATCACTTAAGGTGTTGCCAAGGTTACACTAGGTTTTTGGTTTTTCAGGTTTTATATATTTTTTATATTTTTGAGTTATTTGAATGTTAATAGCTAAACTTGAGATTGCTCTTGCGAGGGTAACACAGGACTAATTATTGACACATTTAGAGAATGAATATGTTTACAGTCAAAATATGCATACAGCACCCAGGAAGGAGGACAGCATCAACGTCACTGGGAATCAGTGTTTTCTAACATCAGAAACATAAGACCAAAATCACATCCACAATTTATTTTCTTTGGCCAACTACAGGGTGTAAATGATGACTTGATTACATATTTGCATTAGATTTGATCACTTTGCCCTCTTACAAGACAACTTAGGCTTGTAAACAAAAGCATGCTTTTGGCCAGTGTTTTGATATCCTGTCATCCTGCCAGTTATAGATAGACATTTTGGCAGCATGCAAGAACAACAAATCTGACTCATGCAACTTAAGCATGGTGAACCTGCCTGCACTCCCTGCCTTATCTGATTTTTAGTGGCATTTGCACCAGCAAAGAACATGCTGAATATTAATACTAACATCTATGTTTTCATACTCATAAAACCCTTGTGTTTTGGGGTTGTGGCTTGTCATTGGTTGAAATTATATTCTCGCTCCCAGTTAACCGCATCCCATTCTCGTTGGCAGAGCACTGAGGCTCACAGTTTAACTGCTTTTTGCATGGTTCGTTGTATTTACCTGCCCAGTCAATCTGAACCAAAGGAGTTAAAACACTGACGCTCCTCAGGTCACACTGCTCTCCAAACATGATTGGTATGAATGCTGAGAGATAAGATGTTACACTCATGATTACGCACGCACACAGGCACATATACTTGGAGACTTCCATGCATTTTGTGTCAAATATCATGTGAGAAGTAGAGTACATCTCTGCAGTGTTAGAGGAAATACAGATACGTTGTGACAATTTAAAAATGACCTTGTCAGTGTTTGTCATGCATTGTGGTGAAACATGTCGTTGTGCATGTGTCATTTCCTCACTTCTGGGCTCCTTCAGTGTCCTGTTGTAATGATGTCCTCCCTCCCCTTCTCCTGCAGGCCATCGCCTCATTTTTTGTTATACAATATCTTCTTCTCTGCTTGTGTGTGTCACATCTTACCTTTCACTGTGTGTGTGTGTGTGTGCAGAAACATTTAACAAACATGAAATGAATACAATGTCTTCATTGGCATCTCTGTGGTTCATCTCATCTGCTCATCTGTTCGTGTGTGTTGAAAATGTAACATGACTCCTTGACTCCCTTTTTCACCTTTTGCATCTTGCGCTTACATTGTGTTTAGTTATGATTTAAATTAGAAATGGACAGATTGACAGGCCAGACACCAGCCCAGATGTATCTCCAACTTCGCATGTGCCACACATCATATGCACAGCGGCACAGCAGTAATTTGCAGCTGCATGCTAACAAGTTCTTCACCATAAGTGAGGAAGACTCAAGCAAAGGAAAAGTGGCTAAAACTAAAGCTAGCTAGAGCTCAGTGCCAGACAGCAGCCTCTCCTATCTTTCCTTGGTATGAGCAGTGAAAAGATTAAAGCCATCACAAGGAAAATGATGGATTTCATGACCCTGGATGATCGGCTGTTCCATTGCTGAGAATAGAGCGTTACCAGAGAGGCGAGTCAACTGTTGCTTGTGGCTCTTTCCAGTTGCTTGATTTTGAGAGGGAAATGTAAGGTTTAGTAATTTCTTTTATTATGAAAGTAAAATTTTGCATTGAAGGAAAGCTGATTTTTGTTAATATATGCTGTCAATTATAGCTCTCAGAAAGACAAAGTGGCAAAAATCTGTGAAATCAGATCAAGAAGCAAGTTACTTATATCATTTTACAGTATGCCGACTGACTGTGACTTGCACTGGACACTTACAGTCAACTTCAAGCAAGAAAAATCAGTGCACCTCTACCATATTGTGGTGTCCTTTCTAACAGTAAAGAAACAAAGAAAAGTTTTTTTTTATATATACGCTGTCAGCAAAAATCTGTATCAGCAGATCACACTTCTGAAAGAATTTGAAATCGGAATCGATGCACCTCTAATTTAAATTTCAGGTCTCCACACGTATTGAAATTGTTCATCAGTGTTATGATTATTAGTTGTGCGGAATCAGGAGGAGTGGTATTAATTACAAAATTGTTTGTCGGATGACAAAATATATTGTAAACAGCTACCTAATATCAATTTTAAAGTCATTACTGACTTTGATTCAACATCTGTGTCTGCCTAAGGTGAAGTTAGTAGGGAAAAACACCTTTACCATTACCATTAATGATGTAAGTGCTATGGAAATGAGCATTAGTTTGTGCTTCAACAACTGCAATGAACATTTTGTATTTTGTATTGTAAGTATAATGGTAGTGCAGAGCTAACTGTAATCTTTTTGCTGGCTTGTTTTTTTTTTTCTTTATTCTTTTTGTTAAGGTTATTTGCAGTTTTTCATTACACTCTCTGAATGTTTCAATAGTATACTTTCTTTCCTAGATTACTTGCTTTCTCTAATGGTTACAGTATAATCACACAGGGCATGTTAATGCAATATGTAAAATTAGTTTACATGTCTTCCCTCCAGTGTGTGCCGAGGCGTTCAACCCAGACGAGGACGATGAGGACACGGAGCCCAGGGTGGTTCATCCAAAAACAGATGAACAGCGCTGCAGACTGCAGGAGGCCTGCCGAGACATCCTTCTCTTCAAAACACTAGATCAGGTAAACAAAATGTACACATGTACACATCAACATATCAGTGCACAAAACAATTAGAAAGTTGAGGTTAGCAAGTCATACTATTGGTTTCTGTAACTTAACAGTTAATTACCTAGCCCTCCCCTGCAAAATGTAGTACATGTTTATTATACAGATGGTTTTTACATCTACTTATGGTGGAGAAAAAATATTTGATATGCCTATGAAGCTCCACAAACTACATGTCTAATGTCAAGGGAAAGTTCCATGTTTCATTCAAGTAGTATTTATTGCAGAACTGCTGCATGGAATTTGCTTACAGTTTAAGTACAGTTTCTGTTCTGTTAGCTCAGTATATAAAATCATTTTACTCTCCTCAGGAACCACACACAGAGCAACTGCTGTTGTGGGAGGTCAGATGGTAAATATGTGGTGGAAAAATGAGCAGAAATAGAGTGAAGTACATGAACTGCAGAGAAAAGAGACAAAGAACTAATTGTTAAATATTGTTACATGTGTAAATTATATATCAAATATCAAAACGGTCTCTATTCTGTGCATTTGCTTGATTTTTGTTTGTGTAGTAAAACTGCTTGACTTAAACCGCTCTGTATTAGGGCACTGGTAGTTTCTCTCACCCATTGTCCAGAAATCGTATTTGTGTGATGTCACTTTATTTGATTTATCCATGTTTGTTTTGGCTGAGAAAACACACTTCAAGTAAATTTGATATTTTTAAAACATATTTCTGTTCCCATTGTGAACCATGTAGCACTTGGCATCTACTGTGATAAATCTGTGACATTATGATGTACTCAAACCCCAGAGACAATATTATCCAGATATTTCATATCCTGATAAAACATGGAGAAATTGTCATGATATGAAAAGAAATGTCCCCTCTTCTTTCTGCTGTGCACTTTCTCACAGTTTACCCACTGGGATAACTCATTTTGATTTCATCTTCCTTCAGGAGCTGCACTCACATGAGCTAGATGCCATTTTTAGCCGCTAGTTGAACTCCTCATACAATTCACCATTGTTGCTCATCCACCTCATCCTGTGTCTGACATACTTCGCCTCAACTCCCCATTCAGGAGCAGTTTTCAGAGGTGCTGGACGCCATGTTTGAGTTGAGGGTTCAGCCCCAGGAGCATGTCATCGACCAAGGAGATGACGGAGACAATTTCTACGTCATAGAGAGGTACGAGGCAGACACTTGGGTCATTAAAGAGTAATTAAACGCCTAAGCCTCTTTTTTTCTGCTGAAAATCAATTTAAATAGATATTTAGTTGTGTTACTGGTTGATTCAGGTCCAAATCTTGACATTTAAGTGCATAGTATTTGAATTTTACATTTTGTTTTATAAAAATTTATCGCGACTGCCCTCAGAAGGTTAAAACCCAACTATTGCAGTTGAATTTTGTGAGTGGCTGATTTGGAGGCAGGTGACATTTTGGAGCCAGTCTGCATCACCAAGCACTGCCTGCCCCCACTCCCACCCTCCCTCCCCATCACATAAAACCGATGTCTCACCACTGTGTCAACCGTGGAGAGTCAGAAGCTGTTTAAGCGAATTACGTGAATTTATTATAGTGACTGACTTGTTTCATTGTACTATTTTTGTGTTAATTTTACAGTTAGTTTTATGTTTCTAGTATTTGGTTAGTGATTTTAGACAGTAGTTAGGTTGTTAGATTTTAGTATATGCAGATTCGCTTTAGCTCATAGTTGAACTTTGTGTGTGTTAGAGAGTTGTTTGTTGTAGCATCAGTTAGTTTTAGTTTCAGTATTTATTAGTTAGTGGCCAGAATGGGTCGACACTGTTGCTTTCCCTGCTGAAAAAACACCACTGGACTGCAGAGCTCTCCAACTCCGCACCGCCCATCCAAGTTGATACTTTCACATTCTAGATGCATTTTTGAGTTTTCAGTATAGAGGAAGTCAGTTCAAGACTCTGGTCTTTAGCTTGGTTTAGTGTTTAGTTTCACTACATCAATTCATTAGTCAGCTTAGCTGTTATTTTGGTTGAGGCTGGAGTTGTATAGCATGGGGAGGGTATTTACAGTAATGGAGATAAGTAAAGATATATGAAACAACTACAGCTCATAATACCATACAGTTGCATCTATTAAAAAATATGTTTTTCTTAATTACAGGTCTGTTATATTTAAAAGCAGTAAATAAAGATGGAACAATAGTGTGGATCACTAAAAAGTTTAGGGTTTACAACAGTGCAGCCATTTTGCTGGTCATTACAATTGTGTTTACACTACACTGTTTACGATTCTGGTAGTGTGTAGGTCTGTGTCCATGTATCCATGAAAGGTGAATGTAATTTTCCTGCCGTGTTGCTCATGTAAACTGCTGCTGTGTACACAAGCCTACGTGACAGATTTTGTTGTCTGTGGTTGGGATAAAGGGTTAGGTTGTTGGAACACTGAAATGGGTCAATGTACATGGTGTGATCAATAACACATTTTGACTGGAACACTATTGCTATGCGTCATGCTGCAGGTGGTGGTGTTAATAACTACAATAATATTCTCAGGTCATAGTGAAAAAATGTAACTTGAAACATCTGTGGGTTTGAATGTTGGATTTATCTTTAAATAATAGATGTAACTTTGATTATTTGTGAGACTGTACTGCACTGTGAGATAACCAGATCAGCTACAGTCTTTTACACTGTTTTCCTCGCCCAGGTGATTACTTGGCATAGAAAAATTCCTCACGATGGCAGTGTTTAACCTCTGCCAACAAAGAAAGAACAGACCTGCCAGTGTTTGGCTGGCCATTGTTTACCCGACCCTGGCCTCTATTCATTCTTGACATGGCTCATAATCAGTCCAGCACAGTGGTTTAGTTCTGCTTGTTGTGTGCTATCTTTCCATCCACATACACACGTTTTTTAACACAGTGTGCTTCCTGTACAAGAGACATGTGATGACCTTTAAGAGCAGCACGCCTCCCTGGTCATATACTATCCCGGGGTTTTCCCTGTCCTGTAAAAAGCGTAGGTGGTAGCTAATGGCACCAGCAGGGTGGTGTGTGAGCATGGATACACACAGAGATGGAGGGATAAACAGAAACCAAAAAACAAAAGCAGGAAAGAAAACAGGACAGAGTAACACATTGTTTAAATGTTTCCTAGTAGGGCTGGATGCCATTTTTTTAACATTAACTTCTCTTGAGGTTTTCAAATGAAGCTTCGAATGTCTGTCGTCAACACCCTAAAAAAAACAAAATCCTTAAACAAAATTCTTAATTTGAATAAGGTGATTCTTCACATTAAATGAGCTAGTTTTTTGTAATGTTTTACAAAACATTGTTAGGTAACAACATAGATAAACTTGTTTGTATTTAAGGCTCTGATACAGTGGCCTCTTTCTCTCAGTTTAACGATCTACTGGAAGTTGATTTAGGATGTTAATGTTCATGTTTGAAGTATTCAGGACAGTTGTTTCTTTTTTTTAATTGTTATATTGTGCAACTGAACAGTATGTATTCAGTACATCTCTACTCCGTTCCTGTTAGCATACTGTAGTGCTAGCCATTCATTTACATTGACAAAAATGTCACATCTTGGCCATTTTTGAGGCACAAAATAAGATTTAAAACATAGCTGCAGGGTCTTGTGTGCTACTACATGGATACTATAAGGAGCAGAACTCGTCACAAGCAAATGCTTAACAAACCTGTCTTGAAGCCTTGAAGACAGAAAGTAACTAAACATCTTCCAGCTCTCAGAGATGAGAGGCAAATATATAATTGGAAAATTGATGTTTATGATGTGAACAGGGTCATTGTTGTCTTTAGTTCCGATTGACTGAAACATGTTTGAAGCAACTTTAATTATTGAATTGAATTGTTGCCTGCCATGGTTTAGTTTTACATTCCTTGTGGCCTGGCTACCTCACAGTTTTGTTTACTTGTAATAGTGCACTTTTCAAAGGCTTGGTATAATTTTAATTAGGTGTAAATGTTGCTCCTATGGACTTGAGTTATTAGCTGCCATGATTTATTTTTACTTTACATTTTGTTCACGATACTGCACTTTTAAAAGGTTTGTGTTTGCACTGTTTCAATAAATGAAACAAATTTTCCCATCACATCTTTGATTTATTTTGTCCAACATTTGCAAGCTGTAGACTCTCTGTCCAGTCAGAGCTGTATATTGCGTAATTGATCGATGCTTTCAGTTTGCAGTTCAATTAATTCACTCACACTGTTCCTTCAAAACCTTTCAGAAAATGATGCAAGTGTATCGAATTGTATCAAATCGCAGACTGTCCTCTTCCTGGCTGCTTCCAGGTCGTCTGGGGGGAACACCGAGGCATTCCCAGGCCAGGCAAGAGACATAGTACCTCCACATGTGCTGGGCCTGCCCCCGGGCACTCCTCCCAGATGGACATGCCCGAAACAACTCCCTAGGGAGACGTCTGTGAGGCATTCTAACCAGAACTACCTCAACTGACTCCTCTCGATGCGCAGGAGCAGCGGCTCTACTTTGAGCCCCTCCCAGATGTCCCAGCCCCTCATCCTATCTCTAAGGCTGAGGGAACTCATTTCAGCCCCTTGTATTCATGATCTTATTCTTTCGGTCACTACCCACAGCTCGTGACCATAGGTTAGGTTAGGGTTGGAACGTAGATTGACTGGTAAATCGAGAGCCTTGCCTTTCAGCTCAGCTCTCTCTTCATCACAACAGCAGTACAGCGTCCACATCACAGCGAACCTCCATCTCCCACTCCGTTTTTCCCTTGCTAATGAGCAAGACCCCAAGATACTTGCTGCCCCAAGTGGAGGAGTTCAAGATACAAGATACAAGATAGGTTTATTTGTCACATACACAATCATACACGGTACAATGTGCAGTGAAATTCTTTGTGTCCCTGCTACCAAAAAAAAATAGGTAAATAAAAAAATAAAATAAAATAAAATATAAAATAAGTAATAAAATTAAAATTAAATTTTTTAAAAAAAAAGTGAAAATGTGCATTATTTACATCAGTGGTATTTACAACTAGTGCATGTAGTGCAGGTGGGAGTGAGATTGTCCAGATTAGCGCTCACTGTTGAGCAGACGGATGGCCTGGGGGAAGAAGCTTCTCCTCATCCTCTCAGTGTTGGTTCTCAGGCAGCGGAACCGACGGCCTGATGGCAACAGGGAGAAGAGTGAGTGTCCGGGGTGATGGGGCTGCCTGAGGATCTTCTCGGCTCTCGACCTGCATCGTTTGATGTAAATGTCCTGCAGGTCGGGTAAGGTTGTTCTGATTGTCCGCTCAGCTGAGCGGACTACCCTCCTAAGGGCCGAGAGGTCCTGCTTTGTGCAGCTGCCCATCCATGTGGTGATGCTCCCACTCAAGATGCTCTCAGTGGTGCAGGTGTAAAAGTTCCTGAGCACCTTGAGGGGGAGCCTGAAGTCTCTGAGGCGTCTGAGGTGGAAGAGACGCTGCCTGGCCTTCTTAACAGTCCTATGAATGTGCAGTGACCAGGACAGGTCCCGTGTGATGGTCACACCGAGGTATTTAAAACTGTCCACCCTTTCCACCTCAGACCCGCCGATGCAGAGTGGACGGATGTCCTTCTGCTGCTTCTTCCTGTAGTCCACAATCAGCTCCTTAGTTTTGCTGACGTTCAGCAGGAGGTTATTCTCCTGGCACCAGCTCTCCAGGTGGGTGACCTCCTTCCTGTAGGCCTCCTCCTTGTTGTGGGAGATTAACCCCACGATGGCTGTGTCGTCAGCAAACTTTATAATGGTGTTACTGTCTGATGTGGACACACAGTCGTGTGTTCAACTGTCCTGGAGTGGGCAATCCACCCTCTTCCGGCTGAAAACCATGGCCTCAGACCTAGAAGTGGCTCTTCACACTCGGCTACAAACCGCCCCAGTGCAAGCTGGAGGTCATTGTTCGATGACGCTAATAGAACCACATCATCTGCAAAAAGCAGAGATGGAAACCTAAGGTCACCGCACCCGACACCCTCCACCACTTGGCTGCGCCTAGAACTTCTGTCCATAAAGATTGTGAACAGAGCCGGTGACAAAGGGCAGCCCCGGCAGAGTCCAACCCTAACTGGGAACAAGTTTGACTTATTGCCGGAAACATGAACCAAGCTCTCGCTCTGACAATACAGAGATTGGATGGCCCGTGTAAAAATGGTTATTAGAAGATTCTTGGCTGTTTCTTTTTCATGAGTCCTTTTTGGCTCAAGTAGATTTATTGTGTGAAATTTATCAATGATTACAGCCTCCACACCTGCTTAGTTTGTTTAATAATTAAGTCCAAGCAGGACATTATTTTAGACAGTGCATATATTGGCTTGCTTAACTGTGCTCAGGTAGACGACAACACCAGTGATAATCACCCTCATGGTCATGGTAATCCAGTCAACCCACGTTAATACTCCTCTAGCAACAAGGGTTTTAGCCCCACTACGCAGCCAATGGGAGGACAGGCTATCAGTCAAAATGACTGGTTAATCCTGCCGAGCAACAACGCTGCAAATTACCTTCCCCAGGTTTAATCCTCATACAGAGAGTGGGGTAGGGAGGGAGGGAGGGGGAGACAGAGCTGCTCTTCTGAAGTATTACTGTTTGTTGGAAATACATACAAACCATGTCAAACATTATCTGATACTATACATGCTGATATACAGCAGTGTTCACAGAGAAGAAAAATTTCTCTCACCACTGCGTATTGTTGCAATTAAGCATAAACTAATCACACTCTAAGGGTTGACAACCTGATTTCCCTCCAGGGGTTAATAAATTTATCTTATCTCATCATTCTCAGCAGTTATGAACATTTGAAAAACATTGGCTTAAACACATCTGTACACACCAGTGAACCCACATAAACGCAGTGAGAGGTTTGCTTACCAAAATAACACAGGGCCCTGTCCAGAGGCTACAGATAGTCTGTAATGAGATGTCTATTTAAATCAGTCAGTATGTCAGTTAACAAAACACTGACCACCTCTTAAGTTCTGGCTCAATTAAATAAAACAAAGTCACTCAATTTCATGGATTTCTTTTCTTTTCTCTTTCCACGTTTGCTGTTAATTTGTTTCTCTCTTTCCCTAACGCTGTCTGCCACTGCTCTCTCTCCCTCTGCAGGGGTGTGTATGACATCGTGGTATCGGGAACATGCGTGGGTCAGTATAACAATAAGGGCAGCTTCGGGGAACTGGCACTCATGTACAACACGCCACGTGCCGCCACCATCATCGCCACCCAGGAGGGGGCGCTATGGGGACTGGTAAGAACATTAAAATGGATAATGGGATGGTATGTGTTTTACTTGTGTGCATTCTTTTTTATAATCATCATGAGTTAAAGTTACAACACCATGTAGCCATTTTTGTCAAAGTAATCAATTGCTTAATTACCTGAAGGTGGCTTTCAAATAAAAATTATGATTATAAATGAAAAAATGTGTCAACTAGGTTTATTCAGTTACCTTAAAATCAGTACCATATTTTTAATGTTGCTTTGTCAGTGAGTTTCTAACTGCAGTTGTCACCACTGTTGAAACTTAAAAGCTTACTTTTAAACTCATGTTCCCTGTTGTTTCTAAGAATTGTGTTGCGATCAGCTTACATTTTCTCTTACAAAATACAGTACATTGTGCTGTGACGCTCAGACTTGTTAAGAATGGAGTTGTGTTATCTATGAATGGAACCGGTTTTGTGCTCTTATGGTTTATGCTGCTGCAGCTCCTCCCAGTGGCCAAGCAGAGGAGGACCAGTCTTTGAGAATTTGCCTTCAGGAGATGTTTGTTTACTTGCATATGTTTTCCCTAGGACCGCGCCACTTTCCGTAGACTCATTGTGAAGAACAACGCCAAGAAGAGGAAGATGTACGAGTGTTTCATTGAGTCTGTGCCCTTACTCAAATCACTGGAGGTGAGTTTAGTGGTTGTAGGTCTTTTTGAAAAGCTATTTTTTTTAATTCTTTTCCCTCACCCTCTCTCGTTCAGCTTTACTACACAGTGAAGGCAATAGTATCACCTGTGAAACTAGCTGTCAATCTAAGAGCAGCAAGGCTGTTTTTCATGAGAAATTTGTTCATGGAAAAAGTTTCATTCTACGCTGAATAGTTCACAATAGCTTAAAAAACATTTTTATTGGACATCCTACTTCTACAACACTTCCCCCACAACATTGGCTTTCAGGACAGTCACCCACCCCCAGACTTTAAATGTACAGTTCCCAAAATAAATGAATGAATGGACCATCACTGTAGAGAAGATGAAGTGACTGAGGAAAGGAAGTCTGTTGTAAAGGAGTTTACATGGACATAATCTGCACCAGTCAGTGACTGTTTCTGCCTGCATTTTTCCCCGTCTTTTCTGTCCAGGCAACAGAGAGGATGAAGATAGTGGACGTATTAGGAATGAAGCAGTTCACAGATGGTGAGCGCATCATCACGCAGGTAAGACTGTAGTTGATATGGTTACATATAGTGTGACCGTAGCATTTAGGATTTTATCATACAATCATCATTACAGTATATTAACTACTTTTAAATATATTTAGAGGTGATCTCTTTTCTCTCTCCTCAGGGTGACAAGGCTGACTGCTTCTATATTGTAGAATCTGGGGAGGTCAAGATCATGATGAAGAGTAAAGTAAGACACTCCTGCTCACCTTCTTCATTTTCTGTTTCACTTCTTCAGAGTTTTACTGTGGTTGAATTTACAATATATAGACAAAAGTATCGGGACACACCTCTTTATTACTGAATACAGGTGTGATATGGGACTGTTTTTCGGGGATTGGACAGGGTCCCTCACTTCCAGTGAAGGGAAATTTTAATGCTTCAGCATACCAACACATTTTGGACAATGCTATGCTATGCTTTTGCTTTGTGGCAACAGTTTGGGAAAGGCCCTTTTCTATTCCAGCATGACTGTGTCCCAGTGCACAAAGCAAAGCTCCATAAAGACATGGCTGGGTGAGTTTGGTGTGGAAGAACTTGACTGGCCCACACGTAGCCCTGACCCCATTGAAAACACCTGGGACAAACCGGAACGGAGACTACAATCCAGTCCTCTCATCTAACAACAGCGCCTGACCCCACAAACGCTCCACTTCATTAACAGGCAAAAATCCACAGAGAAACACTTTAAAATGTGGCAGAAAGCCTTCTCAGAATTGCAGAATCTTCCACAGTCACAAACGGGGGGACCAACTCCACACCAGTGTCTATGCGCTTAGAATGTGATATCACCAAAATCCTCTTTGTTACAGTGATCAGTTGGTCCATTATTTTTGTCTTTCAAATGTATTTTACCTTATGTCCCCCAGAGACCCATGTAGGTGGATACATTTTTCCTCTCCAGTTCCACTCGACATGAACCCAGCAGTCACCTTACTAAAGATTCAGCTATAATGTAAAGACCCAGTGTGTTAAAACGAAACGGCAGATCACATTAATGTAATGCAAAAAATGATTCAGCCACTCTCACAGATATTTTTTTACCAGGTAGTTTCTATGCAGAACATTTAGACAGTGACAACCCACACTCCTCAGTAAAAACCACCAGAGTGTTTCCTGGTTTTGCCTAGCAACAGTGGGAATCGTAGTTGTCTTCTGAGGAGCTGAGTGCTTCTGGGGGAGTGGAGGGGGGGACGAGGCGCTCAATGGTTCCAAAGCTTTAATCCTCCTCTCTTCTTTCTTCCTCTCTGTGCTCTCGTTGCCTCCCTGCAGACGAAAGCGGACCATGCAGACAATGCGGAGGTGGAGATAGCGCGCTGTAGCAGGGGTCAGTACTTTGGGGAACTGGCCTTGGTCACCAACAAGCCCCGGGCCGCCTCAGCCTACGCGTTGGGCGATGTCAAGTGTTTGGGTAAGCTGATATGCAATGATGCTAATGCTGCTCACAAGGAAAACAATAACGAAGGCTGCATCTTACTTTTTAATAAATTGTTCTGTGCCATAAGTTTTTCTTGAGTTCCTGTTTTCAGCCATTTCATTGTCAAGGAATTTAATCCCAACTTCTTTATGAAGCTATAATACAAACTATTTAATAAATGCCTGGTATATAGTTTGTAAAAATAAAAGCAGGTTAATAAACAATATATCAGTCACTTGGCCTTACCTCATTGTCTGTGGTATTCATTTTCCCCAAACAAACAGTTTGTCATGAGATATCAAGTGGTGTTTGAGTTTTGTTTCATTCACGATCGGTGTGAGGCACTTCATCCCGGCTGTCGTTATCTTGTATTTTTTGTTGATGTAAAGGCCGTTGAGTAGGTATTTTTGCCTTTCAAGTGGGTTCACTAATTCAGGCTATAAATGGATACACGCAGCTCTTCGCTTTTGAAAATGGACACAGGATTTTTAACAGCTTTAACAACACTCTTCTCGCTGTAGTGAAGGCTACTTAAAGCTTTTTTTAATATAGCACTAATTGCTTTTTCACTGTAGATGCAGTGTCAGTCACTCACACTCTTTGTGCTCCCCCGTGTTGTCCTTTTCATGATTAACTACGCACACACTGTCAGTATTCTCACCTGCCTGTCTGGTCTTTCTGTTTGCTGTACTTGCACTACAACAGCCTGTCTGAAACAGCTGATCAGCTTTGAAGCAGCCAAACCGTAGCCGTAGTAGTGCAAAAACAGATTGTCCGTTCTGCCATCCTTTCCTTCTGTTATGGCTGTAAAAGATGACCGGGACTTTAAATATCCAGTGTGTAGAACTTTAAAAACATCTTACTGTTTATTTATATCGTTGCCTCGATTACCAAATTATCAAAGACCTGGGCAATTGTTCTGACAAAGGACAGATGTTTGGAAGGTGGTGTTATTTTCATATTTCTTGTAACATTTTTAAAGCCATTAACAATGAGTCCAGTGGACTGTTTGAGCAACTGAGATGATGCTAAAACCGCCCCCTCTCTCCCTCCCTCCAGTAATAGATGTGCAGGCGTTTGAGCGCCTCCTGGGCTCCTGTAAGGAGATCATGAAGAGAAACATCGCTCACTATGAGGAGCAGCTGGTGGCCCTGTTCGGCTCGAGCATGGACCTGAGAGACTGAGCCTCCCACACCACCCTCCGTGCCTTCTACCACACACACACACACACACACACACACATACACACATACACACATACACAGACTTACATGTGTCCTCTCTAACATCATGCAGTGGCTTCACAGAGTTGTAGTAAACTTGACACAGGCCGTGCAAACAGTACAAATTGGCTCACCTGCAAGTACTTAAAGGGCCACACAGTATGAACACACACACACATATAGATGAAGACTGACACTTAGGTAGGCACTGAGAGACGGCCACTTCAATTAGTTCGCTCACCCTCGTGCACATACTAGCTCAACACACTCCTTGATAAGCTCACTTTATGGATGCGCACACAGCTAGTCTCATATCTTGTTTGAGCCAGCTTCAACTTCTCAGTATGAATGTCTTTGCTGCACTGACCATAAGACAGGTAATGCAGTGTAAGGACATAAAATACACACACACACACACACAGATACGTGCACGCACTGCATACACATGTTTAAAAACACATCATCGTACTTCATTTGTGCAGGCTTTGCATTCACATGAGCACTTAAACAACTCATAGTTGTTCCAACAAGCCTCAGTAAAGGACAGACACACACATACACACACACACAGAGGAGTACAGATACAGATACAGATAATCACAAACACATAGGTTACCACACTTGCAAAAACAAGACACATTGTGGTAAAATGGAGACGAAAAACTTTAAAATCTCAGAAAAGGAAAATGAATCAAAAATGCAAAAAAAGAGAAAAGTTTAAAGAAGACATACGTTTTAGAAACATTTTATGAAGATAAAAAAAGAGAAGCTTTGATAAAATATTATTTAAATAAAAAAAGTGTTTCCTCTTTGGGAGGCCGGGGTGCAGAACTTTGTGGGCGCGCTCCATTTCTTCCTCTACTGTTGTTGATTGAGTTGAGTTGAGTTAGTGCTGGTGATTATTGCAGTATCGCAGAAGAAGCAGTGAAAACAATAACAACCCTATGTTTTCTGGGCCATTGTTATTCTATCATTGACGCCACACTTCATTGTATTGAATTAATTATTAATGTATTGTTATTATATATTCATTTATTATTTTTTTTTTGTTTTACTTTGACCAATTCTGATAAAATTCACCATCCATCTCTGACAAAATGTAAAAACATAAAAAAATTCTAATAAAAACAGTAGTGCTTATTTCTCCTTGATTATCCTTGAATGAGTTGTCCTGGATTTAAAAATAATAATAAAAAAAAAAAACTGAAAAAAAAATAAAACATTTTGTTAAAAATGTTGTCTTGTCTGCTCAAAATCGGCTAACAACTTTACAGCGACAGTGTAAAATGTTGTGAAACTGTTGACTCTGATGATTCAGCCATATACTGTACACTCATACACAAGGCATGGATAAAACACCTTACCTTGCAGTAAATACAGCTTGCTAGTTTTATTAATGGTGCATATTATGTGTTACAGAGGTGGCAAGGGCAAGCATTGTGAACATCCTCGTTTTTAATACTCTGTTGAAGAAGTTGCAAAGTTTTGATGAGTCAAAAGCGACAATGATAAAATGTCATTCATTAGAAATATTTGCACACGAAATAAGACCCGATAGAATACCACATCATATGGATTATAGATCAGGGAATATGTATGGATACACAGCCAGAAATTAATCAACTTAGTTATTTTTTAAAGTAACTAGTTTCCGCCGTTGTCATACCACGCATGTGCGAAAGAGACCCGACGACAAATCACGTTATTTCAATGAGTGAAATATGTTAAATTCGGAATAACTTTGTCGAAAGAAAAGTATATTGTGATCCGGGGAAATGAACATGACAAATTTCAATCAAATGTGTGCTACTAGTTCGAAAAGAAGTTTTCGCGAATGCGGCAGGGAGGGTGATCACTCTCTTGTTACGTTGTTGTCTTTGGAGCGTTCAACGGTGCTGGTGTCCAGTTTTAGCGCAGTAGAAACGGAAGTGTTATTCTGTCTGGTAACACGTCACATCATTGCTTCATGCAAACGTCACAAGATCAACAATGTTTTTTTTTCTTTAAATCGACAAATGGAGATTTTTAAAACAGAAGAGCCATGTTCACGCTTTGAGGCGTGGCCAAGAGCCTCATGGCCCCACAATGCACAGCATGCGTAAAGTAATTGCCGCATAAGTTAAATTACTTATTCTCATTTTACACTGAAATCTTTATAGTGCGATTTAAATAGTAATAGTAAGTACTAATTGTAAAAGTATGTGTCTGAATTACACAATTTAATTTTTATTTACTTCTTAAGGTGTATCCCTGAACCTTAACCGAGGTAGCTAAGGCGGAGAATGGGTTGGGGCACTCAGCTTGTTGTTAGTCACGCTCCTGTTTCTCTTCATATCGTATAAATCTTTCGCCTTTTACTAAAGATTTCCGTGGAGAGGAGCTGTAAGAGTTTCTACAAATTTTTTGATGCCCTGCAGCAATGTGGGGCTTTCTGAGAATGTGAAAATAAAAATGTCGCTCCTGGGAGTATACAGTATACAGTATGTTCTGTGTAGTACTTTGTGTAATCGCTATGTCGCTAATAACTGTAAGTGGGTAGAATCGTGATTAATTATACCGAAATGCCCGTCTGATGTGACGTTTTGGGAAATGGTTCACCAGACTTTTAAAACACACATAATTCTTAAATGTTGTGTTAGGAAATGAGTAATTAACTAACCTGAATTTCAACTTTTTTTTAAATAAGGAAAGCTTAAAAGTAGTCTATGCTTTACTGAAATAGTAAATGTATGTAACCAGTGTATCTGAAGTGTCAGTTTTTGATTCAGCCATATACTGTACACTCATCCACAAGGCATGGATAAAACACCTTACCTTGCAGTGCAAGAGTCTTGCAGTAAATACAGCTTGTTAATTTTATTAATGGTGCATATTATGTGTTACAGAGGTGATGACTGAACTTATGATATTTGTGATGCGCCAATTTGCAATACTATAAAGCAAATATCCTGTTAAATGTGTTTCATTGTTGGTGAGGGTCAACTATGCTGTTTTATTGTATGTGCTACCAGGTCAGCTGCTCAGACATAGCTCATTGTAGAATACTTATTAATGCAGCTGCACGCGTGACACCTTTTAGTAAAATTGCGTTTGAGCAGTGTGTTTCACCTTTAACAAAGGTCTTATGATTTCCGTGTTTTGTAAATACATAACACTTCACCTCAACATTTACTGCAGGCTGTAATTTATTGTGCAGTATCAACAGGTAGGTAGCGCCATCTTATTTTATGCAATAACACTCCTATCCGCAGGGTGGCACAATGGCTGCTTAGACCAATGAGAAGATCAACAGCAACATTTCCTTCTGTAACATACCAGGCCGTATTGACGTCCAAAACTGATCGGAGAGCAGCTGTCGTTGACGGTCATCAGTATTTATTTCACGTTGTAAGATTTAAACCTGGTCGTAGATCAGCTGTGGTTCAAACACCCCCTCTGTTCAGGAAGACGAGCACCGGCGAGGAACCGCGAGAATAAAAATGTAGGTAACGTAGCAATGTGATAAACGACCAAGAGTGTTGCGTGTTATTCACTAATAAGCAGCAAACTTATGATCTGCCATAACATCTAACAAATGCCACGTGAGTGCATGTATGTCTTATCAACTGTCCGAAACGGAGAAGTAGATGAGCTAGCTAACATGCAGGACCGACTTCAGTCACTTTTCAAGTCTTGCCTTATATAGAATTTGATGCCTAGAAAGGAGGAGGGCTAACGATTTACAAGTGTTGTCTGTTGTGTGCAGAGGATCCTATATATTGTTTTTTTCATCTAGTAAAGGAAGCCTACGAGCCCACACACGAGTACCAATCTCTGAAGAAGATAATTTGATACCCCATACATTCAAAGCCACCAAAATGCATGTGTGCAGCCGAGCAGTTTCTGCCAATCGGAAATACGTTCCCTGACATGCTGGCCATGAACTAAGTAACTATTTAGATCACACCATGCTTGTATCTCACTGACCGCCCACTTAGCACTTGCTTACTACAAAGGTTGTGTGGAAAACTGGCAAGAGCAATCCTCGTTTATAATACTCTGTTGAAGAAGTTGCAAAGTTTTGATGAGTCAAACGCGACAATGACAAAATGTCTTTCATTAGAAATATTTGCACACGAAATAAGACCCGATAGAATACCACATCATATGGATTATAGATCGGGGAATATGTATGGATACACAGCAAGAAATTAATCAACTTAATCAAATTAATCAACAAAATTAGTTTTGAGAGTGTTATTCTGTCTGGTAAGACGTCACATCATTGCTTCATCCAAACGTCACAAGATCAACAATGTTTTTTTTCTTTAAATCGACAAATGGAGGTTTTTAAAACAGAAGAGCCATGTTCACGCTTTGAGGCGTGGCCAAGAGCCTCATGGCCCCACAATGCACAGCATGTGTAAAGTAATTGTCGCATAAGTTAAATTAATTATTCTCATTTTACACTGAAATCTTTATAGTGCGATTTAAATAGTAATAGTAAGTACTAATTGTAAAAGTAGGTGTCTGAATTACACAATTTAATTTTTATTTACTTCTTCAGGTGTATCCCTGAACCTTAACCGAGGTAGCTAAGGCGGAGAATGGGTTGGGGCACTCAGCTTGTTGTTAGTCACGCTCCTGTTTCTCTTCATATCGTATAAATCTTTCGCCTTTTACTAAAGATTTCCGTGGAGAGGAGCTGCAAGAGTTTCTACCAATTTTCTGATGCCCTGCAGCAATGTGGGGCTTTCTGAGAATGTGAAAATCAAAATGTCGCTCCTGGGAGTATACAGTATACAGTATGTTCTGTGTAGTACTTTGTGTAATCGCTATGTCACTAATAACTTTAAGTGGGTAGAATCGTGATTAATTATACCGAAATGCCCGTCTGATGTGACGTTTTGGGAAATGGTTCACCAGACTCCTAAAAGTCTCTTAAAACACACATAATTCTTAAATGTTGTGTTAGGAAATAAGTAATTAATTAACCTGAATTTCAACTTTTTTTTTTATTATTATTATTTTTTTTTTTTAAATAAGGAAAGCTTAAAAGTAGTCTATGCTTTACTGAAATAGTAAATGTATGTAACCAGTGTATCTGAAGTGTCAGTTTTCAAAAAAAAAGTGTCATGGTGAAGTGGCCATTGGACTGTCATTTTCTTTGTGTCTTCTGCGTTATCATCACTGCCAGTTTCCTGTTGCCTCTTTGTAACATCCCTTTTTGTTTGTATGTGAAATTGTACTGAGTGGGCAGTTCATAGCAGTTCATAGCTGTTTGACAGTCGTTTGGCTTTTCGCGCTTGGTGAGTTAGCTTTTTTTAAAATGTTGCTGTGTTTTTCTTTTTTTAAAATTTATTTATTTAATTTTATTCTATTTCTGCTATACTAAAATGAATCCCAGATTATTTGGACCACTGCAATTTTTATAAACATTTTAGACATGCATTGATTCTATTTTTAATTTACAGACACTGAAACTGGATAAACTCTCCTGTGCTTATTCACAGCTTTGAAAAGTAGCTGACCTGTCTGCTGCTGTCTGTTTGATGATTGAAAAGGAAGATGATTTTAATGGCGAATAGAGTCTGAACTTTAATATTAAAAAACGAATGCACTCGTAAACAGCTGCTGACACCTTAGTGATGTATGATAACTTTAACTGCCACAATACAGCTATCTCCTGCCATTTGTTGCTCACTTTGTGATACCAAATGCCTGCTTTCGATTGACATGGTGATATGATGTGAGAGTATGAGGCCACAGTGCAAATCTGTCAGTGTAGACTTTTGAGGGATGCTGTTAATGTACTAAAATTACACAAACAGACATAGATGGAAAACTAGAACACTGATTAAGCCAAATAAGTAGCAGAAAAGCAGTTCAGCTTTTTCAACAAACTGGGTGGCAAGATGTGTCAGCTAAAGGTCCACTTCCCCATTCATGATGGCAGCACTGAAACATTATATGATTGTTCAAGGAACACTCAAAGATCTGTAGGAGACGTCAACTGAACGACACATATAAGAAGAGGTGCGCGACACGGTATATGAGTAAACTTATAATATTACTTTAAATGCAGTGAACTTAAATGTACTGTAAATACAGTACAAGTGTAATACATCAACCAACTGGACATGGTTTCATCAGTTTACTTTAAAGTCTCTCAGTATGTCACTGTGTTAGAAAGGTTTCATTTTCATTCTTGAGTTCGTAGTGGACACCATCTTTCCACCTAATCCATCTAGTCCAGTCCAGTTGAGTCCTGCCAAAGCTAACATGATGCCACAGTGGTCAATGATAGAACTACAAGGGGAAAAATACAGAAAATTCCACTTTAAACTGTTAATTAAGGCACCTTCTGTGCTCACCCTCTCAGTGTACCATCCCGTTGCAGTTACATTGTGAACAACAGGATGGAGCTGTGTGACCGGAGCAAATGATGATTTTCCTTTAGTTTGGACTGTATGAGAGGTGATTAATAACACTGGACGTTGTATCTCCAGTCATCGAGTCTGTCAGTTCTTTCTGCTGTGGCAACACTTGAACATATGCACACCCACACTGTTAAATGTAGCAGCCTGAGAGTGTGAGTGTGAGTTGGTCCTAAAAACAGCTGTGGTTATCAGTAAAGGAAGGATGCTGGTTCACATTAATGAATCAACAGGCAGACAACAAATATCTCACAGACATGTCCCTGTACATGTCCTCATCTCATTACACGCCAGAAAACAACACCGATGGATGAATAAAAATATTAGACCTCTTTGTATAAGTCTGTACCAGTGCTGCAAAAATATAAAATGTTTGGCTTGAGCATGACACCAAAAGAAAGGCCATGTTTTCCTCTAACTGAGTACATCACAAGGGTTTGTCCTCTGTACGGTGGGCACTTTGGGATCAGTCTGAGTAGGCTCAATTTCTACCAGGCTCAGCTTTCTCATTGTTAGCTGCGTTGGACTCAGCGTAATTTTGTTGGCTTGCAGGGTACGTGTACATGCTCACTGTGCGTGAAAATCGATGTGTAAAATGTTTATCAATGATGCACCCAGTGTTTTTCAAAATACTGCTGAATTCTTCTTAATACTCAATAAGAAATCCCTAGAAAGTCGTGACTTGAAGGGATTTGTCAGTTGGGAGAATGCTAATCTACAGTCTAAGGAATTGGTGCCACTACTGTGGTTCTAGCCTCTAAATGGGATTATATGGTCACAACTGAGTGCTTCTTCTTTTGCCACTGATGAAGTGTTCGTGAGCAAGGCGCACAACTCCCAGCAATCTACTCGCCGTCTGCTGCAGAAGCAGGAGAGGCGGGCAGTAAAGGTTGCAGTGGAAACATGGAGTACAGACAGATTACAAAGAGATCAACACTCTCGTTTTATCCTCCTGCATGCTTCTCCTCTGACAGCAGATTACACATCTGATCCCAGTGTGCTCCTTTCAGCATGATGAACGTCTGGCTCTGTGAGATTTGTTGTATCTTAGAGTGCATCTTTGATTAATTAGACTTGTGGGCTCAGACTACCAGGTGTGTAATACAGACTGTGACGTGATTAGACTAACCTCGAAATTCATTAACTGCTTGATGAAAACATTTTCTAATTTCTGTTTTCTAACATTTTACACTCAGCACAAGGAGAATGATTGATGACTGACTTTAGTTAAAAACTGATCACCACAGGTCTGAAATGTTAACATCAACGAATTCCAAACTGGAGAGCGGTGGGGAGCTGAGCGCTGATCTGTGCTTCATCTCGACATCTGACAGTCAGACGCAACATGTTGACAAAGACTCTGAACTCCCAGAGAAGATGCGCGTGGTTCCGATCCATCGGCGTCCGGATCTGTTGGTGCCCTGCGCTGACCTGGTCAACTCTGAGTGGCAGAGGAGCCAGGCCGCTCGGGTTCACTCTCTCCAGAAGTCCTGTCCAGAGTTCCCCATCTGCCTGGTTCTCCTGCAGGGCCACAGAGAGACAGAGCGGCTCCTCGGCCACGCCCGGCTGTCCCGGGTCGTAGGCCACAGCGGCAGCCTGTTTGTCGAGTCTGTGGTTGTATCCAAGGCGGAGAGAGGGAAGGGCTATGGCCGGACTCTGATGGAGGAGACCGAGCGCTATGCAAAAAGCAGAGGGTTCAAGCGCCTGTGCCTGACCACACACGATAAGCAGCACTTCTACGCCCACATCGGCTACGTGCTGTCAACGCCGGTGCAGAACGCAGGTGCCATGACAGCATTTGTTCCCATGGAGATGCTTCTAAGGTTCTCTAGAATGCCAAATGAAGAGGCTGAGACGCAGAAACAAACAGGGACGAAGATGGATGCTCGAGTACCACCAGGAGACAGAAACTCAAGAGTTGCCAGTGTTGAAGGATCAACTCCACCTTCTGGTTTACATCCTCTTTCCATCCCTCCTCCACCACCTCCCTGTATCCCTCCAACTCCTTCCATCCCTCCTCCACCACCACCACCTCCCTCTGTCCCTCCTCCACCAACTCCTCCCTGCATCCCTCCTCCACCTCCTCCGCCTCAACCTGCAGGGCACCTTGTAGTTCAGACTCTGACCGAAACTCCCTACAGAGATGCCAAAGGAGTTCCCATCTATTGGATGCACAAAGACATTTGACGAACCCATATTCAGATACACTTGTGAATGCGTTTGCAAAAGGACAGAGACAAGAAAGCTGTAAAGGACACACTGCATTAGTGGTCTCTTAGAGGATGAGGAATCGAGGAAATACAGAGTGTGGAAAACTTCAGAGAGGGACAGAAAAGTTCGAACCAAAGAGAACCAAACAAAAACTGAAAACATCCATACATTTACACATTCATTCACTGCTGGTACACATTCAGTCACACTCAGTTTCATTCTTTAAAGGCTTTGTAGCTTGGGCTGACATAAGTACAGAATCACTGACGCCAGAAAACAGCACTACGTACAGCCAGAGACATATCATAAGCTTTGAAACAAAGATCATGTAATGCTTCAGTTGACTTGAGCTGGTCTTTTACTGTGGGACATCATTTGTGTTGGATATTCATGAAATGAAGGAGATGAAAGTGCTTGTCAGTGGCAATTTGGATACACCCAAGCTTTGTTTTGACTTCAAACTAAACTGGTTTAGATAATTACATAAAACTGCACATTGAAACAAACTAATGGCTGTCCTGGGCCCAGTGTGTCTCTGTGCAACAAAGCAGTGGGTAAAATAAAAAATGGTGGCCAACACTATGACAGTTAGGAACAGGTTGTGATATGAGAGAGACTTGGTGAAATACCTTAGTGTGAATTTTTTGTATTTATTGTAACTTGAGTGAGATGCTTGACCTTCACTGTGCCGAATGACGTGTGTGCGCTTTGACACCATAAGACGTGTATGTAAGACATGATTCTGTGACATGCAGTTTACCCAAATGTGATGTGTCACAAACACTGAGAATGAACTTGTGTTCAGTGAAGTGGCAGACATCTTGCTCAGTAAGGGAGCAGGAATCGATAAAGAATTTAACCTAGCTAATTGAATATCAGACAAATTATTATCCACAGAAGGGTACATATATTATAATGTCTGGAGCTGAAGATGGTGTTTGACTGAAAGCTCAATAAAGATAATATGGAAACAAACTATTTTGTCTCATCCAAGCAACTCAAGCTGCTAATAAATTACACTATATGGACAAGAGTACTGGGGCTCCATTGCACCAATAGGGATTTTAATGGCATCACAATCTAAATACACAGACAGCTATGTGGCTATAACAGCTTCCACTCTTCTGGAAAGGTTTACAGTTTAAGTTATTAAGACGTGTTATTTAAGGAAAATGTTGCATACTTTTATATCTGATGTTTCGATTCTGAAAAATAGGGAAAATAAAGAGAATCCATTCAAATATTCCTTTGATTTGTGTTCATTTTCATTTTAATAACTATCAGGATTTTTAATAATTAAATATAAGTTACATTGTGGTAGAAATATTCCAGAGTGCAAACAATCAATTAATGGCTGACTTGTAAATGTGTGTATTTCCTGTGACAACACTTTGTGTCCCAGTGCGGAAAACTTCCCCATCAATAAATCTTACCAGCACATTTCTCTCCTGTCTCCTGTCAGGAAAGATACGTCAGAGGGTGAACATCCATGGTGCTATCTCACCTCCCTCTCCCCTTTCTCCCCTTCTTGCTGCTCTCTCACATCCTCTGCTCCTCTCTGTCACAAGTCTCCACCCATGGAGCGGACCTCCCCCACAGCCCCCCACCCGCTGTGTCTGCAGCACCTCCCGTCCTGCAGAGGCAGCCCTTCGTCGTGGTGTGGAACATACCCACGGCACGCTGTCAGAAACGCTACAATGTTGAGCTGGACCTGGGAGACTTTGATATTGTGGAGAACAGACAGCAACGCTTCCAGGGACAGGTGATTGATCTGAGTGCGTCTGTTGTATTTGTGTGTGTTTCAGGTGTATCTCAGCTGTGTTTTAATAATTTCAAATTTGTCACAAGTTTAAAAAATCAAAACAACAAGCTAAAAGAGGAGTTTGGTAATAATTTTTTGATGGGTGAATATTGAAATTTTCCAGAAAATGACCATATTTTACCGAGACCGCCTGGGGAAATATCCATACCTCTCCCGAGAGGGCACCCGGGTGAACGGAGGGATACCACAGCTTGGTGACCTGTCAGCTCACCTTTCCCTTGCTGCGACACAGATGTCCTACTTGCTGCAGCCAAACTTCACCGGTTTAGCTGTTATTGACTGGGAAGAGTGGTGGCCACTGTGGGAGAGGAACTTTGGAACCAAGATGGCGTACCGGAGGCTGTCCAACCTGCTGGTGAGACAGGAGAGGCCAGATTTGTCAGACAGGGACATTACATTGTTGGCAAGGCAAAAGTTTGAGGAGAGCGCTCGAAAGTTCATGGAGGAGACACTGCAGTTGGCGGTCAGAGGTCATCCAAAGGGACTCTGGGGGTTTTATAGTTTTCCTGCCTGCTTAAACGAGCATAAGAGAAAAACAGGTAGGACAAACACTGACTGTGTGTTAAACATTTTGGTTCATAGGCTTTATCCTCCATTCTAGAAAGTGAGCTAATCTCTGTCATAAGATATTTTAAGAGATTACACAAACATGATGAGAAGCTGTAGGTACAGAGCTATAAAGCTCTCAAAGGCCATAAAAAAAATTAAGAGCTATTTAATGTTTAAAATGCAAATTCCTGAGCATAAAATTTGTAATAACTGAAGGTAAAAATTGTCTTGTTTCACGTGTGTAATCAGATAAAAGCTACACGGGATGCTGCAACAAGGGGACCAAAAGGAACAATGACCGGCTGTCCTGGCTTTGGCGTCAGTCAACAGCTCTCTATCCCAGTATCTACCTGCCACAAAGGCTCGCAGGATCCATGGATGCAGCGCTGATGATGAGGTACAAAAAATGAGAAACGCAACGAAATGTTCACCCACGTTAAGCTGCTTCACCCAGAACAACAGAGCACCAAACCTCCATGACACCAAGGACAACACTTACTGTCTATTTTCCACATGGTGGGCACACACGATGTTAAAGGTGTTACTGATGGACATTTCTGTCTCTTCACTCAGACACAGGCTGCTGGAGGCTTTGAGGGTGGCATCAGTTTGGCGCCATAGCAACACCTCCAGCCATGCCACACCAGTCCTTCCTTACGCCAGGATTGCATTCATACACACCCTCACCTTTCTTAATAAGGTGTGCTTCATTGCAAAAAAAGGATACACACTCATACAAACACTGCCAATTTACAATAGGCAAATATGTCATTCAAACCAGCTACTGTGTGTGTGTTGTGTGCAGACAGACCTGGAGCACACACTAGGGGAGAGTGCAGCGCTGGGAGCTGCTGGAGTGGTGCTGTGGGGAGAGCTGAAATTTGCCAAATCCAAGGTCTGTACTGTTTGTGAGCAAGCCTTATTCATGTGTAATGTTTGTGTGTAACCCTCTTCCCTCCTCTCACCCTCTAGCATCAGTGCATCCTTCTCAGAGACTACATACACGCTGTTCTGGGTCCTTACATCCGCTCACTGAGGTCTCACACCGACCGCTGCAGCCTCCAACTTTGCCACAGCAACGGACGCTGCACCAGGCGACGCCGCGGCTCTGGTCATATGGTCTCCTCAGGTCCAGCTATTACCGCCCACCCCAATGAAATCAGCCTCCTCACGTACTCCTCTACTAGCAAACCTTTTCACAACCACTTCATGTGTCAGTGCTACCCAGGCTGGACTGGGCAGGAGTGTCAAGTAAAGGTGGACGAAAACGGACAGAAGAACAAATGACCCAAACTTCAAGTGTTCAAAGTGTTCATGGAGAACAAAGGACATGTTTGTAGATTTGAGGCCTCCTAACATCACAAACAAACTTTAATAGCTGGTCCCAGGGACATTAAATCTGTGGGTTGTTTCATCAAAAAAGAAGAAAATGAGGATACAAAGAGGCTACCTGGTACATGCTTCTAAAACAGTATTATTCCATTTATTTATTTGTGCTTGTGATCAAAAGCAGGTTTACTTTTCGTCAGCGTACTGCACTGACATAATGGTATGGTGTTCCATGTGTTACTTTTACAGTGTTGCACAAAGTTAAATGAATGACAGTGGCACCTTCCCACACAACGTGACTGGCAGTACAAAACAGACTCGAGCCACTCATTACTTTGAGCAGTAATGCTGAATAATCACTTTGCTAAAGACATTCATTATGCCATGTAATGTTAGGAGATGATATACTGCCTGTGTTCATTTAATCTGACCTGTTATGCTGATTTTACGACATTGCTAACAGAGACCAAACATATCTGAGTTCGTTTAAAAGTCCTTTTCAAATCACACAGAGAGTGGAGGAGTTCTCACAAACCTCCAGTCTCTTAACAGCAGGGTTAAGTGACATTTCATTTTGAAACACAGAGAACATTTAAAAACAGTTTGATTCATCTTCATGCAAAAATCCAATGTAAAAAACACAGTTTTACTATACTTTGGTGCATTTTATTTCCAATATTAAAGGTGTATCTGCGTGTATGTGTACATGTGCTATGTGTTATTTTTCTGTGTTCTCATGTCCCTCCTCTCATGGCTGTCAGGTTGTGTCTCAGAGCCTGCAGTTCTTGGATCAGCAGTGACAGCTCTGTGGCTGCGGCCTCTTTCTCCCTCAGTGCCTCAGTCAGCATCCTGACTGTGCCGCCCTGTTGGACTGGAGGAGAAACGGAAACAAAGACATATCGTCTGTCTGTCGGTCAATCTTGAGTTACCTTCAGCAATATTGTTTACAAGTATCTAATGTCTCCATGCCATAGATTGAAGGAGAAATCTGTAAACAAGACATTTGGGAAGAAACGGGCTGAAAAATAGAAAATATCATTGGACACAAACGACAGTGACAGAATATATTATATCTCACCCAAGAAGTAGAAGATGAGTAAGACTGTTAGCAGAAGCAAAGTGATAATAGCACAGCCCATGGCATAGGCGCGTGATGAACTGGGGGTCAACATATCCTGCAGGCGGCTCTGCCATTTCCTGCTGACTGGACGACCTCTTTGATTGGCAGCTGTCACGTCACATGTGAGATTCCCATTCGGGGAGGGTGTGTAAGCAGGTCGGGGAGGCCTTGTCCCTGAATTCAAATACAGCAGAGTCCATCAGTGTCAATATGTGTGTACTTTTGTGACTTTTTTTTTGTGGCTGCGTTTGGGGTGTGTGTACCTTTCTGGCTGTGTTCGTGGTGTGTTCGGTGCAGGTCGTTGATGGAGTCCACAGAGTGGAGTTCGATCTCTGTGAGATCTTTGTCGCTGACCCTGTAGAACTGAGGGGTGGTCTGGGAGGAAGGAGGCCTCGACATCTCGCCTCCTCTTGACAGATGAACAGGTGACTAACAGATGGTTCAAGTACTCCTCAAGTCAAAATCTTCTTTCCAGTGAATATATCCACAGTATTAGTTTGGAGCTCGTGTCAGTAAACAGCACATATGATGATACCAAGAAATGCAAAGGGCCTATGAGTGGCTCTACAAAAGCAATGATGCATTTATCAAGACGTGGTCGTAAAAAGGATGATTGAGCAGTTTGTCACAGGGAGATCAGCCATGCAAAATAACTCGAGAGTCCCTTTGATTTTTGATGTTAGTGCTGTTTTTCATTTTTAGCCATTCTAAGAGCGAGATGCAAAGTAAAGGGAGAGAGTGAGTGATTTGATTTATCAAGAGCTGGCAGCTTTTTATGATGTGTTGATAATACACAGTCAGTCCTGTGGAAATCACTTTCTGTTCAAGCACTTGCTTCATAAGAAGCACCGTGATAGCAACTGCAGATGCTTTTTATCTGTGATTTAAACACCTCAGCTTAGTAAACGGATTTGTTTGTTCTGTTGGGATCTAATTTCAAATATCACTGTGATAATTAATAGGGACAAGGATATGGTGGGTTGTCTGTGAAAGTGAAACTGAATGGAAGAAAGTAACAATAAATAGAGCTGTAGGTCAGCATGTATTGTGTGAGAGGGCAAGAAAACAGATCAGTGTGTGTACGTGAAGACAAAACAAAGAGGCCATACGCGTGGCTGATTTATCAGAGCTATTAATAGAGCTGGTTGTCAAATCCATAAAGTGTTGGTGGAATTTGAATCAAGGACCAAAGGACGCCACAGACTCCTAACTAATGACTGACTGAATGGATGATTAACTTCATTACTGCCTGAGAGCCTTGTTTACAGACCACCTGACTGTACTCCAGACATTGTGCTGCCAGATCAGATGTGTTTTATTGGATAAAAGCCTAAAAAATGCTTTTTTCCTCTGCCCTCTTACCTCCTCAGACCTTGTTATGTCTGCTTGTTTGATCTTGACAATCTGTTGCTCTTCTTGTCCACCCTTACACTCAGACACCTGATTGCCAAAACATGTTTCTACACCCACAGGAACAGCGATGAGCTATGTTGAATATCCACACTGGGTCATCTGGGAGCCATACTGTGAAAAAGTAATCCAGCCAAAATCAAATGAATGAAATGAAATCCCAATGATGAATATGTGATTCTAGCACAATCCTTGACGTGTGAAAACAAACGAGGTCCTACTCTTCCTCTGGAACATGTGCGTGCGAGCGACTGTGGGACACCCCAGTGCCCACCCCTCCTGCCATGTTCCGATTTAGCCCATCATAGCAATGCCATGAGAGGGGTAGAGAGAGAGGGAGTAGAAGTCTTCTCAGCCCTGTCATCCCCCTCCAAATATGCTCACGCACATGCCCAACCCTGCAGGCCCTCAGGGCCGAAAATAGCAGCAGAGACACGGTGGTATTATTAGTTTCTCAGGCCATAGGATGACTTAATGGTCTGCGTGGAGGGCATGAAGGGAATAAATAAGCACAAACAGTCACATGAACAAATATCATTGCGTACACAGTCAAGAGGGCAATGATATCGGACCAAAAACACCTTCTCAGTTGTCAGGACCTTCAAAATCAGCACAGTTTTCTTCAGACCAGACAGAACTGAAATGTCTACATAATAAGAACGGTGCAACTGACAAATTCCAACGCCTATTCATATCATTTCCAATTCACTAAGACAATATTTGAAAAGAAAAAAAAGGTTCAATATGCATAAGACTTATGGTCTTATAGCACTTGTGTTGATGTTAAGTTCCTCTGTGTTCACAGCACAGCTTGACGAAACCACTAAACCACACTCTTTTAGTGGTCTTTGGACAAGTTGTCCAAAAATATAATGTGTGAGGACTGTTTCGGCTCAGCGATCGAAGACACATGATGTTCCCTTTCTCTCCCCACTTTTGAACGGATGCAAAATATCCACAGTGTGCAAAATACTTCTGCTTTTCGTCTGGTAAATTAGCAGCTGGGATGAAGAAGTAATTTGTTGATTGCTATTGCCCTGATGCAGAATACATTACCAAATGAAATAGGACACCTGTGAAATGAAGTACAAAAAAACTTATTGGTCCTATTATTTACTCAGTTTACTTCGTCCATCATCACATACGCAGAAGTCATGATGGAGTCCATCTAATTGCAACCGCGATTTGCTTTCATCCAAAGCACGCAGCCATCCATCTGCTTCCCACCTTTTCCATTTTTTGGTGATGAATTCATACAGCCTTACATTATGAGGAGCTGCCATATTATGCCTGAGAGCAATTTAAAAAAAACACCACATTCGTCTGAGTTGTCTGATATGAAAAGGCACAGATCGAGTTATTGCAGCATCAACCTGTGAACCCCCGCAGGGCAAACCCACTCATCAACTACATTTCCCACAAGTCGTTGCTCCTTCCTCTGTCGCTTTATGTGTTTTTGCCAGGAAAGCAGGAATTCCAGCGGAGTCCTTGGAGTTTTAGTAACAGGGCGGAAGTGTTACCCGTAAGGAGTGTGTGAGAGTGTGTTTGGGGGACTTCAGCGGGGACGCAGGTGACATGATGTGGGCTCGGTTGATGGTTGGGGTCGGGGGGTCGGGGCTCGGGCTGCGGGCTTCCAGGGACACCTGGCTGCGGGTCGCTGGAGCTGGATGTGCGGGGCAGCAGCAGCTGCAGCAGCAGAGGCTCGCTTCAAGCGCAGAGGTAAGCGAGACATGGAGAGCCGCTGCACGGTAAACTTCTGTCGCTACGAGTGAGCCAGAGCGCTGTTGCAAAACTTTTTGCACAGTTTGCTCACTGGACGAGCACTTTTATATTATTCTTTTTACGTCTAAAGTGGTAATTGCCCTCAGTAGGCGGATTAACATAAATGAATCATGTGCTTTCTGTTTTATATTTTCCTGGATCGTATTTGACATCCTGGTAGCACAGAGTTTTCAGGATACAGTCAAGTGTTTTTGGAATCTGTGCGGGAGCTGTTTGGGCCGTCATATTTGAATCACTTTATTGGTGCTACTGCATATTACAATAATAACATCAAAGTGTGTCACAGCAGCCGTCAGTTCATGCAGACATAATTTGCGTCTGTGCCAGCAGACCGACACCCTCCCTCCCTCTGCCCCACTTCACTGAGCTGCACAACGTGGTTTTATTAAAACCACGAGTGACTGACTCTACTGTCCTGTCAGCACCGTCTCAGCCTCTGGCCTTACCCACATTCATCCATTCAAAGGAAGTTATCTATCAAATCATCTTTAATTCATCAGGCTGCTATGGTAAAAACTCTAAGCTGTGGGAACCTCCAGATTAATATGTCCCCTATAAGGTATCAGATTAATGTTTGAGTGTTGCACAAAGTAAAGGGGGTAAAAGACTGAAGTCCTAAACACAGGGAGTGTCCTAATTTGTAGTGGTTCACTCAGTGTATGTACTCAGTGTGTGTATATGCACATATTACAACCAGAACGAGCACCCCTTCTCTGTTCAGGGAAATTAATAGCTTACTTTGGACTTGAGCACTTTTGTCACAAGCAATTGAGTCTTATGTAAAGTGCAGACAAACTCGTGTCCCACAATGCATTTCTGCCGCTGCGCTGATAAGCCCCCTTCACCGTCTGGTTCAAAGGTCAGGCATGAGGGTAGAGAGAACATTCAGCCATTCGACCGTCTGATAGATCAGTCTGGAATCAGAGCTTCATAAAGATGTGTTATTCTGTACATAAACACTGTGGGATTTGCACAACATACTGTTGCTGAATGCCCAGCTTACTGAAGGAGAAAGAAGTCTTTCCAGACATGCTGCCTCTTGTCTGGTACTGGTTTGATTGTTGAAAAGTACTACACAACAATTAGAGAGTCATATCTTTGGAATCACATTTATGAACATCATCCATAATATTTCAACATTGTAATGATATTTCTAATCTTAACTGTAGGACTTTAAGATGCATAATTTCAGGAACCATTTAGTATTTGATAAACCAACTTCACCTGCCACACTTCACCAGTGGTTCTTCCCTTTGTTGCACACTCACTATAGGGTTTTATTTTCTCCAGGCTTCCTTGAAGAAGACTGCGCTGTTTGACTTCCACAGGGGACAGGGTGGAAAGATGGTGGAGTTTGCAGGCTGGAGTATGCCTGTCCAGTACAAAGACAGTCACATCACCTCACACATGCACACCAGAGGGCACTGCTCCATCTTTGATGTCAGCCACATGCTGCAGGTGAGATGAATGTGCAGAAATATGTACAGCAAAGCCCTGAACACGTGTAAACAAACACACAGATACAAACTCACACATGTTGATAGGGAAACATTGCTATTGTTTTGATCCATTAAACAACCCACCAGAAAAACAATATGCTATGCTTTGTTTAAGAACCTCTTTTTCCCTTTTTTTTTCTGTCAGACCAAAGTCCATGGAAGAGACAGGGTGAAGTTCATGGAGTCTCTTGTGGTTGCAGATATTGCAGAACTCAAAGACAACCAGGTGAGATGAAAGGTTGTTCAACCTGCAATAACTGATTTTTGTGTCCACTTATAGGAATGAAACTGATATTATTATCATAATATCGAGTGTAGCTGGTGAACTTATCTGCACTTGCATACTTACACATCTTGTAGTTCTGGGGAAATATAAGAACTAATTTGGAGTCATTCTCGACAGCGCTTGCGATTCCACCAAATACGTTGCATGATGCCTCAGAAGCTTCCCAGAGGCAACTCTTCACTCTGCTCTGTTCAAAAATATGGAATTTTTACTATATTTTTTGGATGGGAGCCTCGTCTTGCTACACATTGCAGATCAAGCTGTGGGGCCGTGGGGGCATAGAGCCACTGCAGGCAGGTGTGGATGACCAGTGCATAAATATGGAGAGTAACAAAGTTGAATCAATATGGTTTATGCAGGGAAAATGAGAAATGGGTTTGCTGATGCTGACACTGAGTGTGTTCATATGGAGCAGCTAAGTGGGAGTAGTTTGACCAAATGAACTGTGTCCCAAACACATATGCAACATTTACCTACAAATCCTCACACACTCATCTTGTTCTCTCCCCTCCCTCACCTTCCAGGGTACATTGACCCTCTTCACCAATGAGAAAGGAGGAATTATTGATGACCTCATAGTGACAAAGACAGACCAGGGCTACCTCTATGTCGTCTCCAACGCTGGCTGCGCCGATAAAGACTCGGCTCATATGAAGGTGAATACACACAGAGAGTGTGTACGGAGGTCGGTAGACTGATAGAAAGTGTCTGATGTGAGTGTGTGTCTGTTTGATCTTTAGGCCAGACTGGCAGAGTTCAAAGCTTCAGGTTCTGATGTGGACCTTGAGTTCCTTGACGAAGCGTTGATTGCTGTGCAAGGTAAGATATTATTCCTCTTACATTCGTCCTTCTTACTCCTGTCCACCGCCAGTCCATTCTGTTGTTCTTTCCTTTTTTCCATTTTTTCTCTTTTTCTGCCTTTCTTCCTTCTGTGTCTTACCTCTTTTTCCTCCTGTGTTCACCCTTCAATCTTTCCCTTTCTTCTTTCATCCTGCTATCCTCTCTCCGTCTTGTTTTCCTCCCTCTATCTTCCTTCTATTTAATTTCTGCCAGTATTTCTCTTATCATTTCATATATCTGTTGCGCTTGGTTTAACTTTCTTCCATCAGTTCTTTTCACTCTTTTTCACTACTTCCTTGTGGCATCCTTTTTTTGACCTTCTTTGACTCCCCACGTCTTAGTTTACATAGATAGTTTATCAGTTGTTGTGATGCGTGTTGTCAGGTCCGTCCATGTCTCGGGTGCTCCAGGAGGGGCTGAAGGACGACCTCAGCAAGTTGACCTTCATGACCTCCACGCTGGCCACTGTATTCGGTATTCCTGGCTGCAGGGTCACCCGCTGTGGATACACTGGAGAGGATGGGGTGGAGGTCAGCATCTCTCACTCTTTCTGTCTTCCTCTTTCGACTTTTTTTTCCCTTTTCCAGCGGTGACCTTGAGCAAAAATTTGTATTCAGGTTTCCAATTTCACACGTTTGTGGCTTTCTCCTGAGGCCATGCAAAACCTTCAGTGACTAGATGTAGAAAGTGGTTAACAACAGTTTTGATGTAGACATGGAAAATCTTAATTTCTGATTGGTTGGTAAGTGTCTTGTAAGGTCATAAAACAGGACACTGATATATAGATAGATGTTATAAACTGGTAATCTTGTCTACACTGTTAAACCAAGTGTTCTGTGTAGTGAGGAACCTGCGGCCTGATAGCAATGGTTTACTACATGGTTTTATCTATTTGTCTCTCTGTCGGGACACTGTGCAGAGCAGCAGTGATGTGGGTGGGTTTTGCTCTTTACAGAGAGAATGTGGGCGTTTGCTTCTTTGTTTTGCTTTTTCTTTCATATCAACTCTTTTCATTACTTTCTCCATCATTGCTAAGACTCACAGAAATACACTACATAAGCTCTGTATAATTCAGTGTTTTCCTCATCTGCTTAATACTAATTAAGCACACACACACAGAAATTTGTATTTTTATTTCAATATAATTAGTTACAATGAGCTGTTTCTCTGTGTCTCTGTTTCCCAGATCTCTGTACCTCAGTCACGAGTGGTGGAGCTGACCGAGAAGCTGCTGGCTAACAGTGAGGTGAAGTTGGCTGGTCTGGGTGCCAGAGACAGTCTGCGGCTGGAGGCGGGGCTTTGTCTCTATGGCAACGACATAGATGAGACCACCACGCCTGTGGAGGCCACCCTAGTCTGGACCATAGGTTAGATTTGACAATGACAGTTTGCCGAAAAATCCAAGAAATACTTTCATAAACAAAGAAATGAGATGTCACATGCTAAATCAAAAATGTTTAAGTTCGACACACTCAGCATTTTTGTAAACAGCATAAATACAAAGTTAGTGAATAGTTGTTGAACTTTGGCAGATAAGAGACCGTAAACAGAGCTAAAACAGACAACAACTTCAAATGAATGATAATGTTGGATCAGACAGGCAGTGATGTATGGGCTGCATGTTGAGAGTCATTTGTAAATTGAACTGAATAACTCCACGGCTTTGTCTTCTAACGCACAGGAAAGCGTCGGCGGCAGACCAAGGATTTCCCAGGAGCTGATATTATTGTACCTCAGATCAAAACCAAGACAGCCAGGAAGAGAGTTGGTCTGGTGTCCACTGGCCCCCCCGTCAGACAACACACACCCATACTCGATCCTGATGGAAAGGTCATAGGTGAGAAAGCAAACTCTGTGGGAGTGGTAGACAGAGTGGTATGTGGTACCACTATACTTCAATTAAGAGATAAATAAATCTGAAGCCAAGAGTAAGACAAGCTCAACATGCCGACCATACAGATTTATTCTGGCTCGTAATCCATTTTTTCCAAAGATGTAGCCATAAACTCTGTCAGACAGAGATTCCCAAGACCTGTTCTTTGCTGTTTTATTTAGGTGAGGTGACCAGTGGCTGCCCCTCTCCCTGTCTGAAAAAGAATGTTGCCATGGGTTACGTGGATGCGGCATTTGCTAAGAATGGAACAGCCATCCAGGTGGAGGTCAGGAAAAAAGCAGTGCCTGCCACCGTCAGCAAGATGCCCTTCGTCCCCACCAACTACTATTCTGGATAGGAGGGGCACACACTGTCATGCACACACATACAGAGTGCACACACTGAGACTGGACCATTTCACTACTCTGTCCCTTAGTTATATGTGCTGCCGCCATTTGTTTACCTTCAGCAATGCAGCACCTGTATAAGAATGAAGACCTAATGATTAGTGAGTCCTCTGAGAGAAAATGAGCAAAAATGATAAGCATTTATACAGTACAATAGGTGTTCTGGTTTAATGTCATCAGTTCATTATTAAGCAGTGCATTTCCTGTGTGTGTTTAAGCACCACAGTGTCCAGTATTGTGGTTTCACCTGTGGATGGGTGTGCATGACATAAATTACAAACAGTATTGTTTAGTCCAGTAATGTGTATTTAATGAGATGGGGCTAGATGCTGTTAACACGGTTCATAGACCAAGTTTTTTCTTTTTCTATTTTGCAAGTGGACAGCAGATTGAACTGAATGAACTTACTGCACGTTCAGTAAGAACAAAAACAGTGAGGGCTGTGTGGATCCATGAGGCAAAAGTATTTAATTAACTTTTTCTTGTAGAATAATTGTTTTGTTAATGAAACATGACGACATTTCCTTTACACTGGACCAAAACAAAGAGATTCCAAATGGTTCTTTTGACATTAAAGCACTACATGTCTTCAGTTTTTTTTTAAGGTCTTTCAAATAACAGAGCCAAATTTCCATTCATATTGTGGTTACTCTTAAACTGCTTTATGAAGGGAGGTCAAAAGGGACCAGCTCATAATGCCTCCAACACAAAAGTGCTAGCTGAAATATGCCATTTAACACAAATTTGCCAGTTTGTAGATTTTTTTTCTTAATCAACAGATTTTTCAACAGAAATTCTTCTCTGGGGGGATTTCGAGGGAGTTCTGGTTCTTTCTGTTGATATGGTCAGTAACCTGATCTCCACATCAGATCATGATGAAGATATTTACACTACATGAGGTGCGATGATGACCTAACTTGAAAGATGTTAAATATCATTATGTTTGTTCGGTCTGGCGACTGATTAAATGAAATTTCCATGTTAAACTAGGACGTTGTCCTTAGTTTTTGTAGAGTTTTGAATGTCTTATTTTACAAAAACAATAACACAAGTAACATAGAACTAAAACTACTGATTAACAGGTTGTCATTTCTTGTCACCTTTGTGCATTACTGTGGATTTTAATTTTTAACTGAATTGCCATGTAAACATTTTAAATAGAATTGTTTATTTGGTTATAAAATATCTTCTCTTTGTTAAAGACAACTTCTTTTTCATTTCCTCACGACTCAGTGTTATTTTGCTATTGAAATGGCTTCAGATTTCTAATTCAAAAGTAAATGTTTTTATTAATTTTGGTTAAATAATTCCTGACTGTACTTCCACTGCTATTATTCTGACATATTTGACAGACCCTTTGGGTTAGAGCCTGATTTAGTAGAGTTTAAGTCTTACACATATACGGGAATCGGGGGATGAGAACAGAAAAAATCTGGCAACCCCCGCTGCCGGTCTGTTCGGCAGTTACTGAGAGGAAGATGGTGGACTTGGCGACAGCGGCGTGCTCCAAACTCCATCCTAAACACTTTGGGAAATACTTACCGTCTCAATTTAGTATTATATATAGATTGCATGGTGACAATTATAGATAATACATTGTGAAAGCCGTTGAAGAAAGATAATTTTTGGCGCCGGACAACTGTTTATTTCACGACAGAAGAAAGCGGGGAGTTGTTGAGCGTGGTTGTAGTGGCTGGTACTCGTAAAGGACGCTAGTCAACATTAGCCAAAGTGTCAACAAAAGTGTGAAAGAAGGTGGAATTGTGGGAATTTTTTACCCAGCTGTCGACATAAACCACGGAGACCATCCAGCCCTTTACTGCTGTTGCCTTCACACCAACTGTCAAATCTGTGAGGAGCGGACTTGACAGTTGGGTTGAAAACAGGCTAACTTTAGCTAGCTAAGCTCAGCTAGCTTTGTTGTGAAGTGTGGATCAAAGAGCTACTCAAAATGCCACGGAGTAAAAAGGGGAAACGTGGCTCCAGCAAGCCGGGTAAGTAGTAGCAGCAGCAGCAGCAGCACCAGCCATGCTAACGCTCTATCCAGCTTCTGGCAAGAAACCAAATGTTATGACTGAATTTGATAGATGAAAGTGTTATTACACAGCCACACCTTAAACGTGTTCTAGATTAACAGTAGCCATTTGGAATAACTTAATGTTCTTCCAGATGGCATGTATGATATCAAAGCGAGACAGTGTGTTGCTCTTTTTGACTTAGACTACCTGACATGTGGTCTATAATTAGTGCTACAGCTGAGCAATTGCAGTCTGCACGTGTTTGTGACATTTTATCTCGTAGCCACTCACTTTTATGCGTCTCTACTATACATGTGTAGAAAGTCAGAAAGAAAGTGTGATTCACTGGTTCACTGAAGAGCTCTGCTAACGTTATGGATCTCGGCTAGCCAAGGCTGTACTTTTAGGGTTAAGGTTAACCGCGTGTTATTTTTAGCAGCAAAGCCATGTCACTTAAAACAGGTAGATGAAAGCTATGTAGAACATACACAACCCGTGTAACAAGTGCAACAGGATTCCTCAGAACTTTTGATGAATTGAGTGCATTTATATGCATTTTATTGGCTGCTGGCAAGACGCAGCCACATGGCTAGTTACATGTACAATAATGGTGCAGACCATACATGTGCTTATAGTAGTGTTACATCCCCCTCACGTTTTATGGAGTGACGTTGCCCTGGAAGCACACACGTGCCAGCACCTAAAAGCACACTCACACTCGTTCTTGTGGAATATTGATATTCGCCTAAGATTAAACAGAGAGAGTGGAGGACAGGGTGATAAAGATAGAGCTCATGTGTTTTATTTCCATTATATTTGCCAGTCTTTGTCAATCGTACTTCATGGCTTCTGAGTTGTGCCTCAGTGTTTTGCAATGCAAAACATAAATGGGAAAATGGAGCTCACTTTTGATTTTTTTTTTTTTCCTTCTTCTCCATCATGGTCAATCCTGCATTTCACCTATTTTATTCATGCATCTGTCTGCCATTCTTCCTTCAATACACACTTCCTTTATTTCATCCATCCATTCCTCCATTCTTACGTCATCTTCAGGCTCTCTTCGTCAGGAGGTTCTTCAGCTGCAGCTGTCGGCTAAAGCTTCGCTGAAAGGTAACTCCTCTGACCCTGACCTCAGCTTCATGTCCCGCTCAAGGCTTGTCCAGAGACTCTTGAACCCTACTACAGTGCATGCAGTAAACCCAGTAGCCATTTTTATGCTGCACTGAAAAGTTTCAACTCCCTCATGTATTACATGCCCAGGCTGTGTACTGTATTGAATGACTGGCAGACTGTACCACAGCCTTTCTCTTTCTTGACTGAGTTTCTTCAGCACTCCATGCATGTCATGCTTGAACACCACAAGTTGATGGCTTTTTAAAAGTCAGACAGCATAGAACTGTGAAGAAGGTTTATCCACATCTGACCTATTCACTCACCTACTGGCTGCTAACATCAGCACTTGCTTCATCACTGTTTGCCTGATTGTGAGTGTGCTTCCATCACGGCATTAATTTATGTGAATTTCCCAATGTGGGACTAATAAAGGTCCATCTCATCTAACTTGGTTGAAACCTCTCTGATCAGCCAATCTCTTCTTCTTTGTTATAACCATGTTTTACCGATGGGTTGATTGAGAGTTGAAATCCACAATTTTCCAGAAGTTTTTACAATCTGATGATAAATTGGTGAGGTTGTAGTGAGGCAACTAGCTTGAGTGCTGTTTGTTTTTTGTTTCACCACAGGAACATCCTATCCCCCAAAGTAAATGGTTTCTCATACAGTAGAACTGTTACCGGTTAAGTTCCTTTATTTCCAAGACCTGTTCAAGGAGTTTTTCCAGTTTCCAATTACAGCATGAAAAAAAGAGCAAATGGCAACAAGAACAATTATTGATGCCAAAATATGAGTTTTGTTGCATAAGTTTCCTATCTATGAGGGTAATATTCATCAGCAGAATACTTGTTGAGAGAAGACAGATTAATTCAGTCTTGCATTTAAAACTTGTACTACCAGGCCAAGGCTAGGGGGATCAAGCACATTCCCACCACTTTGGCTCTGAGTTCTGATTTTCTGGTCAGTTGAGTCTCTTCCTCAGGGATTGACTGACTGCTGGTGCAGTGTTTGAGTTATTGCTATGTAAGCACAAAGTAGCAAAGTGGAGACAACACGTGAGTTGTGGCCGGGAGCTCACACTTGCCTTGAGTTAGCTGAGTGTGAGCAGGCCTGCGTGGGAAGGTGTGTAGCTGTGTGTCTGTGTGTGTGTGTGTGTGCATGTGCATGCGTGTGTGGTTACGGGGGAGTAGATTGAACAGGGGTTCAGGGACGATGACTGGGAAGTAACTCACTGATAAAGGCTCATAAGGTGTGTTGTATCTGCTGTGAACAGGAGCTGTGTGAGCGAGAGAGCCCACAGGCTGTTCTGTCAAAGAAATCAGAATATTACCTAAGGAATACAGGGTTATCAGGGCTGCATACAGAATTGTCTCCTAACAGTGAAATGAAAAGATGGATTTTGTATGAGATTATCTGTTTAATCAGTGAATGTGTTTAACCTCTAAAAAAAAGTCCCTGAATCTCATTCAGACATGTTAGCACAGTACCACTGCCAGTCATCATCCATTATGACTATGAAATCGTTGAAAATATTGATATAAGATGCAAAGTGTCATTTTTATCTACTAGAGTTGTTTATCCATGTAAATGTGACAGAATGTGTTTCTGCGTTGTGACACTTGAACATTTTACTCTGACTGAGGACTTTCAGTTTCCCATATGTCCCCAGTGTGTTTACCTAGAAAGAGCATTTTTTTTTAATGATTTCCAAGTAGGACAGGAGGATTTACTTTGCATTACCAGATCAGCTCTATAAATACTTAAACAACCAGTTTCGCAACGGAGTGTGTAATACATTGACACATTTTTAAAGGTAGCTAATAATAAGAAGGTAACATGCAATTTTTTTTGTTGTTATTGTGAAGCACAGCTTTGATGCTGAATAATTATCCAGCTGTTATATAGTCAGCCTTACTGTAACATTTCAGCAGACCTAAAGTTTACCATATTACTGCTGCTGTCACCATTCTGCCACGAAATAGCAAATTCAGAAAAATGGAGAAAAGCCTTTAAATGACAGTCTGGTACATTGTGGTACATTTGTCAGCCACAGCAGACATTCAGCAACGTGTGGCTGAAGAAGAAGACTTCCACTCTAAATGCGTCATGTCTGCAGTGTTAATAAAAAGCAGAATAGCAGATCAGAAAACAACCATGCTACAATTGGGTCTGTACAGGTCAATTGGCTGAACTTTTCCCCAATATAGTCCTTGATCTAATTACTCATTTAGCTGCATTTGAATTTTCTTATCAGACTGAGCACAGGTGGAAACAGCTGAATTATATCAGAAAATGCTTAATGTACAGTGTAGGCATTGAACACTTAAAAGCAGAGTGGAGTGAACAGAACTTACTTAGATACTGTTGCAGGTAGTCTGCTTATAATAACATAAAAAATTGTAACTACAACTTCCATGTTTTATTTCTGCAACAGTAAATGTGACCTTGAGGTTATCTCGACTGTCCTGGTTGACCTGCACAAGAGCACACACACCCACACACGCAGTCTGACCATTCTGGATCGTACACACTCAATGAATAAATGAATGGCCACTCTGGTCTCCAGTAATCCCACAAACAGTAGAAAGTCCTGAGCCAGCAGGAACCTGAGGGTTAGCTTAGCTTAGCTCGCTGGCTCTTGTTCTGTTCAGGCTCTGTGTTACAAACTGTCCCACTCCTTCACACACACCCAGGGCTGAGCTGTGCTGAAACACTAAAATATTCATTACCTCTTGGTAGTAATAAAGACATAAAAGGTGACCAAGTATTGCAAATTCCTTCTGTTTTCTGCTGTTTTCTATTATTATTTAAGAAAACATCAGCTGCTATGTGGGTGAGATTGGTAATAAAATAGTGACTGTGGCATATTGGAGATTGTGTGTGTGTGCGTCAGAACTGTGTGCAGTTACTTACAGAGAACGACAGCTGAACAGAGTAAGCCTACAGTCGGCCTTCTTAAACCTGCTGGGGAATCCTGACAACTTCTGGTTAATTTTGGGATGCTTCTGGCACTTTTTATTTCCCTTTCACAGTTAACAAGCTGTAATCCTGAGTTGTTGTTTACTATTTATAGAAAAGACAGTATGGAACGAGCCAACACTTTGGGCAATAAAGGAAGGAAGTAGCAGTTGTTGCCCAACTGCAAGTAGTGAACTTGTCATCATACCTGTCACAATCGAAATGCTCAGGATCTTCAAGATCCGTTTACTTTGTTCTGTTGAAGTCACCTTGTACCCAGCAACAGTCACGCAGCACAACGTGGCTGCCACTGAAAACAACATTCAAACTTGTGTTTGTTAATTCATGTCTGTGATGATTCATTCACATTTGCTCCATTGACACATCCCAAAAATATCAGAGCTTACATCCTGAAACTCCCAAGTGCTTTGAGTTGAAGTGTTATGCATATAAATATAACACACCCCTTGCTCTCTCCTTTCTTTTTCATTCATCTCACTATTTCAACATCCATCTTTTTAGGTATCAAAAATGGGGTAAAGGGAGAGTCGGGTGCCAGTGATGATGAGCTGACATCTGATGTTCTCAGCCATTACAGCAGTGCCAGCGAAAGCACCTCTGTGCTGGAAGAGGGCACAGGTATGTACACAAATGCAGACAATAATCCACAGGCTTTTTAAATTTGGTTTTATTTTGGTCAACAGCCTAAGTACTGCTCACATACATTAAAAAAAATTAATGCAGCCAACGTTTTGTTGTCATCACTGTGATTCCCATTCATAATTTATTCCTGTGTGTGTTGACTGGCCAAACACAGGAGGGGAGCAGGTGGATGAGCAGACGGCACAGGAGGAAACAGAAGACAAACTCAAGCAATGTATAGACAACCTGATGGATAAGAGGTGGTTGTTTCTTTTTTTTCCTTTCATTCAGTCGCTAAGTGATGATGAAATACTAGACTATAGTAGATATTGCGGGAAGAGATACAACTACAATACAAATATTAACCTTGTTCACCTCTCTTTCTCCTTGTGTCTGTTTGTGTCACTTTCTCTCAGTGCTAAGACACGTCTTGCAGGTCTCGAGTCATTGCGACAGGCCTTCTCCTCCAGAGTGCTGTTCGACTTCCTGACAGAGAGACGCTTCACAGTCAGCGACTGCCTGGAAAGGAGCCTGAAAAAAGGCAAGACGAAACGGATGACTGATACTCTAATCCCGCTATATTATTTGAATATATGGATCTCATCCTCTGTTTCTCAAGAAGGAATGGAAATGCAGTCAGCAACAGCTGCAGTTACTGATAACCAAATAGTAACTTTGTGTTGCCTCCAGGCAGCGGGGAGGAGCAGGCTGCAGCAGCCACAGTCTTCGCCCTGCTCTGTATTCAGCTGGGAGGTGGAGACCAGGCAGAGGAGGGCTTCAAGATGCTTCGTCCCATCCTCACCTCCATTCTGATGGACAGCAGTGCCAGCATGGGAGCCCGCCAGAGTGTGAGTAACAACATAAACCTTCTGTGATGTTGTGAAAAACTGCAACTTGAAACTCTGTCAGACACGTGACAATAAATGTTGCACAACAACAAATCCATTAACATCTGGCTCAGCAACGAGTTCACTGAGTGCAACGTTTGCAATGCATTTCTCCCGCCCGGTTGACCTCACTCTCACCTCCATTGTTGTACAATAGTCAAGTGAGTCATGGGTCAGACATTAAAGGAAGGCTCCACTTCAAAAATATGACCAATTCCCTTGTTTTGATCTTCAGCAACTTCAGCTGTAAGGTGGGGACAGTACACTGGAGAATTTCACAGCCTGTCAAGGTATTAGCTTTGTTCTAAGTGTCACAACTCCTTTCAGCAGCTTTTCAACCAAACCAGTGGGTTCATTTTGGAAACAAACAGAAGAGAGGAAAACACATGACAGTGTTTAGGGCACTCTTGAGGACTACTCCCACTATGTGCCATTAACAGCATCCATCTTGAACTCTCAGGGTTTTGGAAAATGTTTGGAGAAGTAAATACAGACCAACCACGATTGATATGCCTACAAATACACGTTATACAATTTCAATACCAGGTTATTTACCAGCAGTTTTTCTTAACTGAAAACATTAGGAAACAGTGACAGAATTGTTATTTTGGAAAAAAAAAAACAAAGCCTCATTAGGACCCGAGTGCAATGGTTATTTGACTTGGTGGTTTTGCATTTGTCTCCCATCAGTGTGCCAGAGCTTTGGGGATGTGCTGCTACGTCTCTGCTGCTGAAGACGGAGAGGTGAGAACAGCTTTCTCTGAAAGGCTGTTATACATCTGCAGTCTGTCCTTTCCATATTTCTTTACATTTTCTTGGTTTTTTCCCCTCTAACATCCCCACTGAACCCTCCCAGGACTTGATCAAATCGTTGGCCCTTCTGGAGAGCGTTTTCATGTCTTCGTACCCCAACAGAGAGGGAACACTGCCTGTGCCCAAACCCGGCGGTTCAGGCCTTCACAGTGCTGCCCTGCAGGCCTGGTCACTGCTGGTCACACTCTGTCCTGCATCCAGACTGACTGAGCTGCTTGAACTGTGAGTGAAACAAACTCAAAAAAATCCATCTCAGTGTGGACTAGAGGGTAATCTCCTTCTGTTAATCTCCCTGTAGTCACCTCCCCAAACTGCAGGCCTGTCTGCAGAGCAGTGACGTCAACTACAGAATCGCAGTGGGTGAGACCATCGCCCTGCTGGTGGAGCTGGGACGAGATATAGATGAGGTAAACTCACGCACACAGCTGAAACAAATTCATTAACGCATCTCTCCAGTTTAAAGGTTTTTTTATGGTTTTATGTAATATATTGTGCTGCAATTATGTCACTGGTGTGTGCAGGAATTCGAGGTGGAGGACAGTGAAAGTCTGTGTCAGTGTCTGAAGAGTTTAGCCACAGATGGCAACAAGCACCGAGCCAAGAACGACAGGCGGAAACAACGCTCCATCTTCAGAGAGGTGCTGCATTACATAGAGGTATGTTTTATAGCTGCAACCATAATATTTATTTATGTTCTTTGTAAATTAGTGACTGAACAAGTGGTCTTTTCTTTTTTGAGTTGAGCACATCTGCCCTGATTTTTGTCAGCAGTGTGAACATCACTGGCTTTGACTTTTTGATGCTTCTTCTCCTGCAGAACGAAGACTTCTCGGAGGATACGATCGCATTCGGGGTGGAGAGACTTTACATCGACAGCTGGATGAGGAGAAGAATCTACGATGCCTTCAAAGAGATCATGGAGTCCGGAGTCAGACACCATCTGCAGGTCGGTAAAACACACAGAAGCCAGTTGTGGACTTCAAATAGACTTTGTGTTTGTGTTCTCACAGGAATAACGTTTGAGGCCCAGTAGTGCTGCATGTGGATCAAATTGCCACAGTTTTCTCAGGCAGGCAAAAAGAAGTTGTTTGCACCACCTCGTTCATGACCAGCTGATTTTCTGTTGCTTGCACCCTTTTCAACAGCGATTGCTTTATTGCCACATATTTTCTGTGTTGCTCCTGTAGAATATTACTGCTTGTAGTTTTGCATCTAGTTTACAATGATGGTATTAAGCAAACACCTGAAGCTGAACCTGAGTAAGAAAACTGGAATTTGCCTGCAGTGCCAATGTCAGCAGCAGGCCGTGAGCCCGGCAAATGAAACTCACAATGAACATACCGACTCTTAAGTATAAATAAGCTGAGCAACAATGCACAAACACTCTAAAATGAGACATGGAGTACTTTAGCAAAGTGGTACTTGTGCTGCAAAATGTAACCAATAATGGCTCATTGAAAATGAAATGCTAACTGAGGTCTTTGATAGGTGAGATACTGAATTTAATTCAGTTACTCTACAGATGGACATTCATGTGTTGTCAATTTTGGTGTTTGCTTTTAACTTTGGTGCAGTTCAACTCACTGCTGAGAGACATCTTCGGCCTCGGCCCTCCCCTCATCCTGGATGCTACCGTCAAAGGCAACAAGATCTCTCGCTTTGAGAAGGTAACAGCTTCACATTTGTCTTGCATTTATGCTGCACCCTTGTGGAGAGCTGCTGAAAGTTCAGCTATAAATACTTTCAAAAAATAAAAGGGGGGGAGGGGGGGGGTCATCCCTTGTGATTTCACCTTGAGAAATATTAATATCTAAATTTTGTTGCCTTCATGTCTGTATATTTTTTCTTGGACAGCATCTTTTCAACTCAGCTGCCTTCAAGGCCAGGACTAAACAGAGGAGCAAAGTCAGGGACAAACGGGCAGACGTCATGTGAGAGAAGGACGAGGACGGAGTGAATTTATGAGTAATGGAGGAACTCCTCGGGCTGTGTCGAGATGGATACAAAAGGATGCCTTCAGCTGTCACACACACACAGACTAAAACTCTTTAACAGGGCTTTTTCACTTGTGCTCTTCACCTGCTATTTAATTTACCAAGATTCAAGAGGCCAACATTTATTCTTATTTCCATCAGGCAAAGGCAATCTCACTAAGGAACAGATTTACTGCTCCTCCTCACGGGCATGTGCTTTTCACTTATTTTTACATCAGAATGGACACCAACTGCAGAACAACGCTAAACCTCTTTTATGTGGGATTAAACTGACTCAATCACACAGGAGAGTACATTATTGGTGCACACAAGAAATGTGATTTTCAGATAAAGGTATTTTATTCATTTTATCAATACAAGTACTGAGAAATTGAAGTATTAAGTCTCATTGATGGAGGTAAAGATTTTTAAGGCTTTATTTAAAGCTTCCATGCTATACTCACTAAACCGCTGTTTGGTGCTGATGGGTATTGTTATTGATACTCATTTTGATGCTCTCTGTGGTTTGACAGTCAAGTCTTTTAAATCCTAATTTCAGACTTAAGTTTTCACGTAAAGCCACTTTTTCAGGACGTAACCAGTCCTGGTTAATCTCGAAGTTTCATGTCTGAGCATCCATCTCTGTGACAAAAAGTAAAAATAAACAAGGAGGAGCTGCAGAAATATGCTGGCAGAACTCAGCTCTACTCTGGGATGATGATTCCTTGTTAGTCCCCGTTTTCACCCTGTGTTTCCCCTCCCAGAGTGGAATATTCAGCTGCCAAACCAGAAACTGACTTTACAAACAATGCAACACAAGAGAAAATGCGTGTGGTGTTTTTGCGTGAGTGTGTTTTATTTGAATTTTATTCAACATCATGAAATAAAACACTTAAAATATATAAACAGGAAGATGCCTAATTAAAATATGAAATCAAAGAGTTCATATTGTCAACATTGTATTAATAATTTTGAGAGGAAAAATACATTTTAACCATTTCAGGTGGATAATTGTATTTTACTTTCTAATTTATTAAAAGAGTACTGTGTGATTTCTAAGATAATGAAAATGCTAAGAACTGTTTACAGACAATTACAGGATGACAAGAAGAATTTCTAGTTTTTTTTCCATGCATATTTTTAATGCGGGTTGGTGGGTCATACAGTTTTTCCATGTGTATGTACTGCAGATAGACTGTATATAGGGATTTACAGTCACATGTGTACTTGAATTATTAGATGCATTTGAATGATTTTCCCTCTGATGAGCAGTAAATACGCAAAAGGGCACTAATCAGAACTGGGTGTAAAGGTGATCAGGTTCACATCTAAAGTTCAGTGTTAACTCCTGATCCTGACAGCAGCGTCAGCATTGTAAGTGTTTTTGATTACATTGAAGTTTTAAAGCACTCTTTACTGCTGCCTGTAAATTTCGTTGGTGAAAACTTCTCATCTGCTTACAGTCTCCTGTGGCCTCACCAAACTGTCTTATCTGTGGTTCTCATCTTGCAGCACATGGACAGAAAATGGATCAAATGAAATAAAGATTTGTTGAGCACTCTGTGTCTGATTTGTAATTCCCAAACGTCTAGTGGACGTCTGCTGCCCCCCTGTGGCCACTATCGCCCACTACACCCCTCCAACCTGAACCAAAGTGGTATCGTCCATTCATGAATTCAACATGGAGGCGCTGGTGCTGTACAAAACAATTTTGTGAAATGTTGAATCGGCTCCAGGGGAGGCGGTAAAATCATTGAGAGACTAATGTATTTAATTCATGAACGGAGCTTCAGTAAAACCGAGCCTGTCGACCAGGCCTAATTTAAACTTCCGCTAACAGGAAACGGTTTGCGCGTGTGTAAGAGCAGCTGGTGTTGACCGTACTAGTCTGACAAGTTGACGATTTAAATGTGAGCTCTGTGTGTGTGCGTGTGGCAGCAAGACACACATGGACCCGGGACAAATCACCGGGGTGTACGCAGAGATCAGCGGCCTCCCTGCCCCTGTTTCTGCCCATGTGAGCGGGGAGCAGCTCCCAGAGCTCCGGATCTACACTGTGGCTGCAGGTGAGACACACGATTAGCGGCACTGCTGATGAACGATTTTGCAAAGCGTTCACGAAACAGTAACCGTTCTGTTTGTAAGTTTGCGTGCTCGTCATTATGACCACATATCACTGATGGAAGATCAGCGCGGATTAGGACTGGGACAAGGTGCAGCTGTATGCTAATTCATTGTTTACTATTCTGGAAATCAATGGAAAGCAAAAAATAGACAAATTCGGAAATACGCGCAATACACGATTTAGTTTAGCTTTTTTTTTAGATGTGAGCTTAAACTTTTCTAAATAGTCGATACAAACCTCGAACATGACAAAAGACAAGAATTGTCCACTTTTTTGGGGCGGGGGGCTACAGATGAGAAAATGCCTTAAGGACAAACAGTATTCTTTGAGTCTTGCCAGTAGTGTCCTGAGGGTGGCACTGTAGGAAAGGCCATGGAGTCACTTGAATATCAGTTTGCTCTGATGATCGCACACGAAGAAAACTCATGTCTGACATAAAAAACCAAACAAAACAAAACTGACTCTTTACCTAAGAATGTCCACAGTAAACTTCCGGGACATATTTACATTTGTTTATAAATGTGTGAATTTGTTAATATGTCCATTCAAATGCACATGCGAAGACTTGACCTGAAAAGTCAAACGGTCTTTGGAAATCATCGTTCAAGAACAAAAACCCTCCACATCAAATTTGTTGACAGTCTGGCCAGCAGTCATCGAGGTGTCTCTTTTCTTAGGATGGACTCTGATTGGCTCGTATTATTGTCTCTGTTGGTTAGGTTTAGGCATGAGCAGCAATGATTGGTTAACAATGTCAGGGTAAGCCAATCAGTGGCAGAGTAGGGCAGGTCATTCCTTTGCCATCCTAGGAAAGAAATGGTTACCTGAATCAGCAGGTAAATAAAGCAGAGAATTAAAGCCATCCTGCCAGCATCGAAAAAGGTCTTCCAACAATGGCTGGAGATTTTTTATTTATTTGTTTTTCATTGTATTTGGATTTCCAGCTGGTCAAAGGTTCTCCAGGACTGTCACCAGTGATCTGGGCTTAAGGATTTAAAAAGGTTTACGGACTAAACCCATCTGTGGGTCTGGTAGAATACCTTTCAACCAGACTGTAGTTTAGTGGATGTTGTACGGCGCATCAGATTGCGGGGATAAGAATAAGGGTTGTCATTCAGCTGCTTAAAAGGCCCTTGACATAACACCAACAAAATATTATAATTATATAATATTAAATAATTATGTTAGAATTTTTGCAAGCATTCTCAGGTTATTAAAGAGGTGCCATGATGACACATCTACAGCAAATTATTTTAAAGTTGAACAATAAACATTCTTATCAAAGAAAGCAAATTTAAGTCAGTGTTGCTGAAAGTTTTGTTATTCACAGTAACGCAGTAAAGTGTGCTGCAGTTTCTTTTTGCACGTCTGCCAACACAAATATACTGCATCTGTGATCAGCTAATCGTCTTTTAAACCAGGAAACTTGCATCTTCTGATCAAGATCCCGGAATAGATAAAGGTCCAAGATTTTGTCTTTTCATGTTTGTATTGCACAGATCTGGATAATTGAAATAAATGATTTAAACCAACATTGGAAAACTCATTGTGTTAACATTCAGAGTGGAGTCAGAGCGACTTGGTCCGAGGCTGCAGACGTCGCTACTCACAGCAGTGGACTCTGATCACAGACAACAGCAGCCCCAAGACCATCAAGACCGTCCTCCCACCAGGACCCTGTGTACCTGTGTCTGGAGAGTGAGTACACACACACACACACACTCACGTTTTGTGAGTATGATATAGGAACGTTTGGTCATATCATTGATGACCAAAGCAGTGCTCATGCATCCTCACTCACTGTTTTCGCGCATTGAATTCATCATAAATTTGTAATGTAAAAACACGGTCACCGTTTTCAGAAGTCTGTCAGAAAACATTACATAATAAAATAGTAATCTACTGTCCATTTTGAGGGTTAAAGTAAAGTAAATAACTTTGCTCACCTCGCCGCAGTAATGCCAAAGCGTGACATCACTGTGGGTGTGGTTACAGGTGCAGCAGACTGTTAAACCTTTACTTTCTCTTTAACTGAGAGCTTTTATTTCTCTTCTGCTCTTCAGGTTACTGAGTGGACTGTCTCCCGTCCAAGGCCTGAGGGCCGTTGTCAGGGAAACAGGCGGCCAGCAGTTTCTTGAGGTGAGAAAAGCAGGCTGAATTATCCTCTGTAAGATCAGCGTTTGAGTATTTTGACAGACCGTGTTGTTGTTCAGATATGGGACTGCCACGGCCTCAGAAAATGCCTCAACCTGACTGCTCTCAACAAACACGGCAGAGTGTACGATGACAGTAAGGCGCAATGTTATGTTTTCTTATTTTCTCCTTTCAGCAAAAGTCAGCATCACTGACCCAGTCAAATCTCCCTGTGTGTGCTTGTTGTGCCCTTGTATTGTTGTCTGTTCATGTGCGTGTGTGTGTTTTTAGCTCAGTTTGGCTGTCTGTCGTGGTCGGATTGTGAGAACAAACTGTTGTATGTAGCTGAGAAGAAGAACACGTTATTAGATCCACATGATGGCGAGTCTGCAAGCGGGAAGGTATGGCAGGGCACACACAAAATCCAAGATTCCGTTTATTTTGTGTCATTAATGACACAGAGAAGAGTTTGTGTGTGTGTTTTTGCTCAAACAGGACAGGAGTGTGTACTGCGAGGACTGGGGGGAGGCTCTGAGCAATAAGAGCCTTCCGGTGATTTGTGTGGTGAATCTGCAGAGTGGCTGCGTCAGCGTTCTGCAGGGCGTCCCCCCTGACGTCTCACCTGGACAGGTGAGGACAGACGGGGCTTTCAGTTACCTCATGTGACTCGACACAGCAGGCTTTAGATGTTTTTGGACTGTTAGTGTTTGCAGGTCAAGTGTGAGTTCAGTGTCGCAGTGTGCCTTTGTGATTTATTCGTTGATTGATTGATATCTTTAATTATGCTGCGGGTACAAACTCTTCTTGGCTTTTTACTCACACTAGTTAAACTTTTGATTGTTTTTAACTTCTGTTCTCCAGGCTCTGTGGGCTCCCAGCGGTCAGTCTGTGTTTTTTGTCGGCTGGTATCACGAACCCTTCAGACTCGGACTGAAGTTCTGCTCCAACCGCAGGTGCGGTAGCTGCCTCTGCATGAAGAACATCAGCAGAATTTAGTGAATCTTGTAGAGCTCATTTGTATCAGGGTCAGACTAAACAGTGGAAGTTAAATTCTCTCCAAATTTCGTTTCAGGTCGGCGTTATTCAAGCTGGACCTGGATGGAAACTGTGGTGAGCAGATTGTCTTTGTCTGTTTGTTAATGAGCTAAAGTCCCAGCCTCTGTCTGCTCGGCTCATCCGATCCATGTGCATCCTCCTCCCTGCAAACCAGAGTGCCTGTCTGGGGCTAACCTGTCAGTGTCCTGTCCCAGGCTGAGTCCAGATGGGTCCACACTGATTCACCTGCAGGGTCAAGTGTTTGGTCCTCACAACCAGTGCCTCAGTCTGCAGCAGGTACACACACACACACACACTCACTCTCTCTGTGTTCATGTACTTGTGCATGTGTGTGTATCTGTGTTTTCCTTCTGTTAACTCCGACTGTTGATCCTCCACAGTTGGACCTGAAGAGCAGGAAGACATCCACACTGTTGGATGTTGTTAGCAGACCACAGCCTGGTAAGTTACATACAGCACTGTTAACTTTTAGCCACACTAGCGATGTGGCACGAGGGATGGAAGTGTTTGTTCTTTTTGTTTGTCTTAGATGATCCACTGACTTTTCCTCCAGCATCACCATGAGGTTGAAATTTGCAGGTTTTGGCTGAAATGTAACTATTGGATGGATTGATGTGGAATTTGGTGCAGACATTCATGGTTCCCTCAGAATGGACTGTAATGTCTTTGCTGATCCTCTGAGCTTTCATCATGTGGCATCGTCAGGTCAAAATTTTAATTAGCGTGCTCAGTGGACTACAGTAAATAAAGAAAAAAGTGTATAAAGTGAGTTCTCTCCTTGTTTCTGTTTCAGGTGAGTTTGCAGGTGTGTATGAAGCTTTGGCACCGTGCTGCTGGTCAGCAGACAGTGAGAGAGTGGTGTTCAGCAGCGCTTGCCGAAACTGGAAGGTAACAACCACCCACTTAATGAGTAGTTTGGTATCAGTAATGGACATGTTTTATCACATTTCTGTAATCTGCACACAAGTCAGAGTGCAAACACCACAACTTGTGGTGAGCTGTTCTCTGACCTGCTGGCTTCAAATCTTTATGCTAAGCTAAGACAATCAATACACAGACATGACAGTGGCATCAAACCTAGCAATGTCTCTAAATAAAAACACCAAACAATTTTTGTAAATATTTATTTTGTGCTTGTTGCATCACCCTACAAAGATTTCCATGGCATGTTTACGCTCTCTCTCTCTTTCTCAGGATCTTTTCGTGGTCAACAGAAGATCAAACAAAGTTACTTTCCTCTCCGATAGTAAGAGTCCATCCTCTCCTCCACCTCCTTCTCCTCTCTCTCTTCTGTCCTCATCTCCATCAACTATTTTCCCTCCTCCTCCTTTCTCTCCTCTGCTTCCACCTCCTCCTTCCCCATGTTTGCCTCCCCAGTCTGCTGCTTTTCTTCCTTCTCCTCCTCCTCTTCCTCCTACTCCCCTCTCCCCTCCCCTTCCACCGCCCCCTTCTCCTTTTCCTCTACTTCCTGGTCCTCCTCTTTCTTACTCTCACTTTCCTCTTCCTCCTGCAGACCCTTTTCCTGATCCTCCTCTCTTCCCTCCTCCCCAACCTCTTCATCTTCATCATCAGGAGCAAAAAAGAGAACATGAAGGTATGACAAGACCAGCAGGCTTGATGTTGCCACCATCAACCTATGGGGGAATTTCATAATAAAAGTCAAAAACTGCAGAAGCACCATAGGAGCACTGAGCACCAAAGATGACACAAAAATTAGATTAGATGACACAAAAGATTTGTTTTAAAGAAGTGGTCAGATGAGCATTACTGCAGTGTGATACACTTAACAGTATCATTTCACCATTCAAAATAAAATTACTTCATTTCAAATGCATTTTCTGCATGTTATCTTCATCTCTGAATTGGATAGTCAGGGTGGACATAATATGATCAACACCTGTACATTTTCCTCTTTAATCTTACCTTTGTTGTCTCTCTCTCCTCTGCAGATCTGTCTGATCTCCCTAAACTTTATGGCAGCTGGAAGCTGCTGACGGTCCAGAAGGACCTGATTGTCATCTGCTGCTCCAGCCCCAACACACCTCCCACTCTGGTCAGACAACACACACTCACACACACGAGAGACACAATGCCCAACACAATGGAAAAAAAATGTTTACTGCATTGTTTAAGGAGATAAACTAGATTAAAAACAATTGTTATTTTTTGTATCATGGATCATGTGTGGTTTTCGTGTGTGTATGCAGAGGGTGGGGTTTCTTCCCCCAGCAGGTGAGGCTGTGGCCTGGCAAACCCTGCAGCAGCCCCTTGTGACCTTTGACTTTAACTGGACAGTTCTAGATGTTACACCTCAGCCAGACGAGGACAACACACACTACTGTGAGCATGAGGCACACACACAGACGTTTAGCGGAGAAAAATGATCAAGATCAATCACTTCTTCAATATAAACTCTGCTGTGATCTCTCTCTCTCTTTCATATCAGCTGGTTTAGACTTTGGGGCTGTCCTGGTGAAACCCTCTCGTCCCTTCCATGAAGCCAAGATACCTCTCGTTGTCTTCATCCATGGTCTGTGCTCACCTGTTTGTACAGTCACTGTTTTTTCTATTTAAAGGGTGGAAACATATTGAAACATTTTACTTGACTGTTTTATATATTTCCTGTTTGTTTGCTCCCCCAGGTGGCCCTCACTCACAGTTTCCAGCGGAGTGGAACAGCACCACAGCTGGACTGGTTAAACTGGGCTACGCTGTGCTCATGGGTGAGACACCTCCGTTTGTCTCAGACACACATGCAACACACACAAACACTGACAGACTTACATAGTCAGTTGATGTTTTGTCAATAAGCAGCTGACTCGCCCTGTTGTGTTTCTCCACCTAGTTAACTACAGAGGATCCACAGGGTTCGGCCAGGACAGCATTTTGTCCCTGATCGGTCAGATCGGAAGCCAGGATGTGAAAGATGTGCAGGTACTGACTGGGGCAAAGTCCTGGAGGATGACAACAAACCTTAGAGTAAATTTGAAAAAAGAAAAAGTGAAATGTTTAGTGAAGAAAAATGGAATGGATGCTAATGGAAATGATTTGGCCTGTGTCTTTAACCAGAGGGCCGTGCTTACTGCCCTGCGGACAGATCTCACCCTTGACCCCAAACGCTTGGCTGTGATTGGTGGTTCTCACGGGGGGTTCCTGTCTTGTCATCTGGTTGGTCAGTATCCAGAGTTCTACAGAGCGTGTGCTGTCAGGAACCCTGTCATTAACACTGCAACTTTGTTGGGCACCAGTGACATAGTAGACTGGTGAGACACATGCACGTATGCAGCAGCTCGTCCACACACTGCAACACATCCAAACAACTTTAAAGTTTAAATGCTATCCTCGCTCTGTATCTCCAGGCGTTACACCAGTGTGGGGTTTCAGTACTCGTATGACCAGATTCCCACTGCTGAAGCCCTGACTGCTATGTTGGAGAAGTCACCCATCGCACATGCTGCTCAGGTCAGACATGCAGACTTTAATAAATACAGTCTTTTCATCATAATGCACAAATAACCCGCATATTATTCATTTCTGATAGGCAATTTATAAAGCTGTTTGAAGAGTGATCCCGGAAATCTAAAGGCTAACTGGCAGTTCCTAGCAAATGCAATGCTCATTAGACCCCAACGTTTGAAAGCTAATGTTGGAAAGCTGTTATGACAAACTCTGACATTTCCTACACTGACATGAAACCAAGTATGTGTTGGTGTTTACCTGTTTGTAGATCAGGACTCCCGTGCTGCTGATGCTGGGGGGCAGAGACAGGCGAGTGTCTCCTCACCAAGGTCTGGAGCTCTACAAAGCACTGAAGAGCAGAGCTTTACCTGTCAGGTACAACAGAGCACAACAGAGGTTTTTAGTTCTGTTCAAGAATATCCTGTTATGTTACCCCAAACCTGTATGTCATCAAGACCCATTATTCCGTTTGTCCATGCAGATTGTTATGGTTTCCAGAAGACGGACATTCTCTGTCCAGAGTAGACACACAGGCCGACTGCTTCGTCAACATAGTGCTGTGGCTGCAGCAGCATCTCTGAGAACACACACACACACACACACACTCTGTGAAATGTTGCTGAATGAGATCTGCTGCTGCTGAACACCACATAAAAAGGATAAAGTTGTGTATTGTCTCAGCAGTTGACAACCTTGAACACACCACTGCCTTTTTAGCGATATAAACACATTCTGTATTTTACAGTAAACTTGAATTTGGAAAAACATTTTCAATTCATAGCTTGTAAGAAAGAGAATTATACAAACCCGTATTGATGTACAAGTTTTGTCATGTTTGATTACTTTACTGCACTACCAAAAAAGTGTCTAAAACTGTTTTTGTCACATATATTTATTATTTTTTCCTCACAGTGTTTAAAAATTCACCCCACTTATCTGCCAAACCCAGTAATCATCCTTATGCCTATTGAGAGTCTGCAGTTTTAAAACATTTTTCTTCAAATGTGGTGAATGCATGCAGTAAATGTAATCTGCACAATATCCAGCAGATGGCAGTTTCTGTCTGTCATAAGTTTTCTTTACCTCTGACCACTTCTCCCATTAAAAATTAAACTTTCATCAAACCAACCTTATGACTGTTTTAGATCTCTTTAACAAATATCATGTACATGAATGCATCAGTTTAAATGCATATGATCAACCGCACATCAACCTTTATCATTACTAGCTACTATTCAAAATAGAGTGTAGAAGAAGAATATGAATGTCATCACCAGACAGTTTTTCTGCCCTCCATTTGGCACTGGGCAGGTCAAATTCAAGGGTTAACATTTCAAATTTTAATTCTTTACCAGCTAGCCAACCAACCCCCATAAGAACAAAATGTGCAGACATCTGAGCCAGGACAAAATGATAAGAAGTGCAGCTGCAAATGAAAACACGTCTGTTTGTCGGTACGTTGGTGGCCTTGCTGAGACTTAATCGTGGCCTTGAACAGTCCCACCACTTTCATTTCCTCCGCAACACAAGTGGGCATTCCTTCAGCTAATACTGGCGACAAATGAAATTCACAGATGTAGATTTTGTCTGAGATGATATCTTCCAGGAATTTCCTCTCAGCAGTCTCACCCTGTTGCTGGAGACATGGTGGCGGTATTAATTGTCCGCTCCACCAACACTTTGTTGTGTGGCCTTGAATACAGCTGCGGCCTGATGAAGTCACTGCAATGTGGGTGTTGGGTGAGGTCACCAATTTGAGAGATGGAGGGACAAAGGGATGGGGAGAAATAGACTGTGCCGATGAGGAAGCGTCACACAGAGAAAAGACGAGGGAGACAGAGACGACTGGGTGTCAGTTAGAGGGTTCACGGTGCCCCGTTGTGGTATTCTGGTGTGTGGGCTGGGACACAGAAATGAAGCATTGTTGAAAGCTGAAGACTGGGGAAAGACTCATGCTCATGTTGGGTGTATGTAGGAGGTAGGCAGACAAAGGAAGGAAAGTGTACAAGTGTACTTTCTGCCACTGGGGGACAAAGAGCCTTTTGGAGTTGGTTTGTTCTGCTGCTTCCCCTCAGAGGACAACGGAAAAGAGCAGAACAGAATAAGACACGGGGGAGCCGGGACAGGTTAAACTGGAGTGAAGGCTTCATTCTCGAGAGAGCATGAATTCACTCAGCAAATTTCATGCCAAATCTTTCTATTAGAAGACATTTTGGCCTGGGGATGTTGCTAAAGCGAAGCTTATGAAGAAGTAAATGGAAAGTGTTAAGTCTTTGAACAATATGAAGTGCTTGGAGTATTTTATGACAATCTGTAAATTAGATTTTCATTCCTGTTCAGTGCAATCAGCATTCATCATCTAGTACTAGTATGTATATATCCATTAAACATTGCTTGTCTGTCTGGCTAGTACTTTGGTTGAAGCTCTCATTCCCGTTCATTTAAAGGAATAGTTCGACTCTTTCTTGCCAAGAGCTAGATAAGAAGACTAATACCTCCTGCTCAATGTGAGGCTACTACCAGCAGTCACTTAGCTTAGCACAAAGACTGGAAATGGGGAAAACAACTAGCCAGGCTACATCCAAGTGTCACAAAATCTGATCACCAGCATCGCACATGTCCTCTGTGTCATCGACGCAAACAGAGTGGTAAACATTACAGAGTATGTGTTTTTAACAGGGTATTTTTACATGAGTTTACCTCACAGTGATAAACTTATTTAACTGTCAGCAAAAAAGTGAACAAGTATTTTTTACAACACGCTCAAACCATCTAAAATGACCTTTAAATGCACTGAAGACAGGTTGATAATATTTAATAATTCAATAATTCAATGGAAGTATCCTTTAAAATAAAAGAATGTTTTTGCTGTTGTTTAGCAGACGAAATGAAACAGAGAGACGGACAGTTACGAGTGTACACACTGATACTTACCTTAATCTGAACATTACAATTGTTGATCAGGTTGTTGGAGTGTGATCTTGAGTAGGATGCGGATATGACCTGTAAAAGTAACAGTGGACATTTCTGTCAGTACTTGAGGGCTCAAACCCACAGCAGACAAGGCATGGCTGAGCTTTACTCCTTTGTGTGCTGTCTTGTCAGAGGAAATGGTCCTTGAATACCTCATCATGTTACCAGATTGAGAAAGTAATGCACTGGACTTATGGAGTCTGATGAACTTTAAAGTCCAGAGCATAAAGACAAAAACTGCCCTCTATGTATGACTGGAATGAATTGAACTTGGATTTGGAAGGGCTTTGAGGGTGTATGACTTCTTTTCAAGCTGTAAATGGCTGTTCAAACTTCCATTTCCTGGTTAACAAATGTGAATATTTGTTTTATAGGGCAAATAAATCTAACATTCAACTGTAACATTCAGACGTCTGCATCCCTCCACATTTTGTAATGGCTACTTCCCCTCTTCTCATTCACACCCTTGAGTCATGACCTTCATCTGTGGGTAGTGTGTGTGACGTTGTCTTTACATGAACGTGTGGTTTTGAAAAGACGTAGTATACAAAATGCTTCTTTTACAGTCTGACTTCACTCTATTCATGAAACTGTGGCCCTTACCTTCTTGTAGCTCATTGCATTTTCCCTTTGTCCCCCTGCTCTGTACTCTCTCCCACCCTTCAGCCTCGTTACTTTCTTTGTCTCTGTGTTTTTACTATGAAACAGCATTTGTCTGTGTACAGTGTTCATTCACAAGCTTGTGAACACAGGCCTTAACGGGGGGGAAGCAGCATTTTTACCATCTCCCTTTTGATTCACCCATTGACTGTTAATAGTTGTTTGAATAGCGAGGGCCCCGTTCAGGAAGGGACGGGACGTGCCTTTATGTAAGTGCTACGTGTGCTGTGACCTTTCACTTTTTTCTTCTCATTCTTTCTCTCTGATCCATTCCTTCACTGGTCGTCTGTTTCCCCCACTTCAAATATCTTTTTTTTTTGGAAATCTGCCATTTGCTTTGTTAAATGCTGATGAATCACAACAGACTGGAGGGTTTGTGATTCAAACGGTTTTACATCACAGCTGGTAGTGGCTATGACGACTCTGACTTTGACTTAGTCACCTATAACAGGTGGAGCTATTGTCTGTGTAGTTAGGGAGGTGGAGTGTGTTGGTGGTTATGAGGATGCTGTAAAGCAGGTCTAGTTAACTACTTACTTTCAGAAGGGCTGGATTTGGAAAAGGGAAAAAAAGTGAAGTGGCCATGTATGTAAAGCTAGGGATTTAACACTAAATTCTAACAAGTTGAATTTACTTAAAGAAATTTAGGAAACCGATTACCTTAGTAAAAGTGAGTAAACGAACTTAATTGTGTGAAGTAGTGTGAAATTATTATATTTAAGTGAGCTTTACTTGTTTTTGAAGTTGTAAGAACCAAATGTATCTCAGTACAGTTAAATTCAAATCAAGTTGTTGCAACTCAAATACTCTGTGTCACATTAACTTAATATATTCTGCCAAAACAAGCGGACATCACTTTGTAATATACCTCACTTGAGGTATCTTAGTGTAATCCAAATTTAACAGAAACTCAATAAAGATAAGTCACATTAACTTACGGTAATATACTGCGCCAAAGTAAGTGAGCAGTACTTATTTTTGAGGTTTACCAAATTTGTCCTCTATCAAAAAAATACATATACTGTAATTTGAATAATCAGAATCAGAATCAGAATTCCTTTAATAATAGTACTATAATAGTAAAATCCCTCCTTATAGTTTGCTGATTGCTTCAGATTCCTGCTAAGTTATGCCTTTCTCTAAATTATTTCCTCAATATTGTGTTTGGGAGAGAGACTGAGTGTATGAGCGTGCATATGAGTGAGACAGAAAGTGTATGTCAGTATGAGTGAAAATCAGTATGTGATGTATGAGTGAGACTTAAAAGTGAGAATGAGTGAGGTGTGCTGACTGGTCTGGCTATACGCTAACAGAAGGCCCTTGATTCACAATGGACACTTTTTTGAATGTCTCACAGCAACAACCAGACTTGGCAACATTTAGTCTGTAAAAATTTTAAATCTGAATAAAACCTGATAATTAAAACTGGATTCTTATATAGAATTATACTTGTACATACACCTTCAAAGCAGCAAAATGTAAGTCAGCTCTTTAACAACTTTGATATATTCAACATTTGTTGCAGAAGCACACTACACTCTAATACTAAACATCATATACTGTTCAATAAGGTTCAATAATATCTTCTGGATGAACTCAAAGGTGTTCTTCATACCTTTGGAGTAATCCAGATGGGGTGCATACATTAAGCTGAACAGAAGACAAAGTGCTTGAGAGGTTATGGGAATCTCATCCATGACAATGTTTCCTTCAAGGATGACTGCAATGCTGTTAATCAAGGGTGGCGTGTCCTCAGTCATGATTCTAAGAGCCCCAACAGGCACCTGAGTGAAGTCACATGCAGAGTCTGAATCCTGCATTAAAAATAAGAGAACACAAATAAATTGAGGTAGTTCACTCTTATGATGCACAACATCACATAGAAGAAACAAGCACTCTGGAACACTGTCTTAGAGAGCTCTTTAGATTATGAGCAGGTAGAAATGGCTGCATTTCAGCACCAAGTCTTAACAAAAAGAATAAAAAAAATAAAAAAAGGCTATAAACCTTCAACTGGGAAGCTCAGATTTGGCTCAAACTTTAAATGCACTGAAAATTATATAAAACATAGATGTGTTGTTGCAATTTAGTGATATAACCTTCTAAACACAATTCTGTATTGGGCAGAAATTGAAATGAAACATTTTCACCATAGACTAAGATGGAAAATTACTTTCCTTCAGCATCGCATGTGAGGCATCAAATTCGCTTGTAACTCCCAACTGATTAAAAATATGTCATCAAAAAAATGTCTGTTTAATGTTGTGACATCCCCACTTAAATATGTTTGGTTTGCAAAGTGTGAATACAGGCCTGAGGTCTGATGATATCCTAAAATGTGCACTGTGCGATGGTCAATCATTATCATTATAAATGTACTTACTGAGCAGCTGAGGAAGAATTTCTTTGGAATAATCTCCAAGATACAGGGGCAGACATTGCAGGACAGCAGTGCGTGCTGTGGTGATGTCATTGGTCTCATGGAAAAGATGACAAAAAAAGAATAAGCAGAAGACTATATGAAAGTAAACTTATTTGGAAAAAAGAAATTCTGCGGATATGTGTGCTCAAGTTACAAAGTTGGATTCTAAAGAATTACTTGTACTGTAGTAGCAGCTGGAGGCCTAGTTGAAGTTTGCAAGCACACTACCATAAGGTGGGAATGATGAAGAATCTGAAATAACACTTACTTGTGAGGAGGCGATTGAGCGATTGACACCAAACAGTTGTCTATATTCTATAAGACAATACCAAAAAAGCATCTGTCACATTTATCATCGTTTTTTAAACAAAGGTTTTTAATGTAATAATTTTGCAATGGTGAATCAAACTAAGACACAAAAATAAACATGAAATAAAAATTACTAAGAGTGACAATACCGTTTCGGAAGGATTTTGGTCCAGTCTACTGAGAAAGCTTCTTGGAGCAGCAGTGAGGTCTTGGTGACCGAGGGTACCGCTTTTCCAACTGCCACCAACTTCACTGTCACAGACACCACCTAAGGTAGGGTATATGGAGAAAAAAATAAAAAATGTATTAAATCAGTATAATATTAACCATCATGTGATACCATATTCTCGTGTCATTCATATCTAAGATTAAATGATAAACTGGTTATTGTTTCACTAATGTTTACAGATTAGTGTATTAAAACAGACTGCAGTGTGTATGAAAACGTCCTTATTCAGACAAAATGTATTATTTAAGGATGAGCATCACTAATTAATGTCTAAATGAAAGCAGTACCCACCTTGCCTCCTTTCTTCTGCGTTGGTTTGTTGGTTTTAGTATTTAGGGTCTCACACCACCTGCATGAAATAAACCAAACTGGGTAAAGTCACTAGTCAGCATAAAGTCAGCATTTATCAAAATACTGTAGTTATAAATAAGTGTAAAAATTACTGAGTGTAATGTACGGTTGTGACGGCTATGATAACATGATATTTTAGAAAGTACGACTTCTGTGCTCATCGCGGCTCCAGTTGCCGGCGACGGCCGTGGATCGGCCCGCTGCTCCAGTGCTTCACTCGGCCTCATTTCCCTTTCTCTACTGGGTCAGTTATGACCGCTGTCTGGAGCAGCGGACGTGTACTGAGCCCGAGAAGAAGCGCTCAATTTGAATGTTCTGTTTACAAACTGCGACGAACTAACCTTAACTGACGTTACACACACACACACACGCCGTTTGGACTGACCTTAGCTAATGTTTACGTCCCAGCACGAGCATGACTGCACCCTGACACACTGAAGCACGGAGCCGCCGCCGCCGACCATAGCCTGTTAAGCTAACTGTTTAACTCATACAGCTAAATTAGCAGCTCGTCATAATCCAGCAGCTAACAGACAGAAACCGGCGTAGACATGATAAATGTTAACACTACACTGGGACTCGCTCCAGACAGAGTCAAAACACTTTTAATCGGATTCGCTCATGCTGAACTGCTGCTAACCTCAGCTCTGTGAACCCGCACAGACACACACAAGCTAACATGCCAACAGAAAGTCGGAAAGTCAGAGATGTCAGCTTTCTTTGAACAATTCTCATTCCAAACATTAAATTATACTGACAAGATTACAAACAAAAGCTTTAAACTTACCGAAATCAACGCTGGAGTCAGCCTGCGGTGGGAGCACTGGGGCCTGGTGCACGACTTTGACCTCTTGCGTTTGAATGAGTTTGGCGGTAGCGGTGGGATGCGCGCTAACCGGAAATGGACATGCGCACTGGGGTGCACAGCTCATAAGTCTCATAACACAAACCATGCTACACACTCAGAAAAAAACAAGTTTGTATAACTTAACTTAACAAGGATGCGGGTAAAAAGTGCAGAAAAGTCAATGAGAGAAAGTAAACTTAAAAAACTAGTATGAATTAAGTTAAATACATTATTTCATCTTAAGTCAGGACATTGTTTGCATTTACAGTGAAGTGTTAAAACAATGTACCTTTGTCTTTTTTAATATATTTTTCAGGATTCAGTAGGTGTGTTTCCGTCCACCTATTTTTGTCCACGTTTTCAATTTATGCATAAAAAACAAAAAAAACAAATAAACTATCACACAACTTTTATGCTTACAGAGGTGGAAAAGTTGGTTTATTGCTTTAAGAGAGATGCAACAAAATGCAGACGTAAGAAATCATGAAATTCATGAAGCATAAAGACTGAAAACAGTGGTCAGATCAGACATCCTTATTGGCCCAAACACATCACATATGTGGCTGGGCCAATAAGGGGACCATAATGTCCCTGAATATGTTGATTAATAACATTTCCTGAAATATGTTAAACGTCCAATACACTAAAGTTATGGTAGACATTTCAGTTTTTATTGGTCGAAAACTCTGTATAAACTCTTCAGCGTGCTGTAACTCAAGTGGTGTGAGAGAAAACTTGACTTCTTGGTTGTATCAGAGTTATGTTAGGAGACTTTTGCCAGTCACAGTCACGTCAAATACAAATACTTCCAAAGAAAAGAAGAAGCAACCAGCTCTCCTCTAAAATCTCTTACTGCACCTTTAATCATTATTATTTTCCATTGCAACTACAATAAATAAAGCAGTATAATTAACATGCTTGGCATATTAATTATTGTACTGTATTAATACTTTACTTACTTAAGTCCACAATACACAGCAGATCATGGGAATATTCCCTCTTTTTAGCTGTGGGAACTGAATGCCACCTCTCTCTTTCAAATACACACACACACACACACACACACCTTTCATCTCTGCTTTTGGCTCACCTCCATCTTTCTTTTGTCGCATTTATTTATCTCCCTATTCCCATGCTGTGTCCTAAGCCATTTTTGCACTAGTGCCATGCAGGGTATTATGGTGGGAGACATTTCTTGGCTCCCATTTACAGCTAAAGCTTTAAGCATGACGCTCTTATCCAGAGAACAACTTAGACCACAAGAAGTACAAGACAGCTGCAGACCCCTCACCCTAGTGACCTACTGATATCTTCTGACCTCTTTGTTAATGATCTTGTTGTTGAGGTTACTAGGTGATGCAAATGTAGAATGAGAGAAGGGTGAGAAGAGGTGAGAATTTGTGATAGTCATTTATTTAGATGCAACATTCTCTCAACTTAATTTGACGAGGAGTTATCTATTAGATAGAATTAAAGGTGCACACCACTGAATTTACTCACGTGGATCAGCTTACTCACCTGGGGATCCGGAGGGAATTGTCTTATCCAAGCTTGACTTTCATAACTTGAAGCTGTGTTACAAAGTGAGGGGGTGGAGTTTGAGAGAAGTGTGTTTACTGTACAGAGCTGGTCTGATGACAGATGCTATTGTGCGATGAAAATTGTAGGTTTTTGTTGTTTGACCCGTGCCAGGGACTGAAAGTCATAATATGTCGGAACCTGCTGGTCTGGTGACTGTCGACTGTTACTTTTTCATCTGTTTCACACAAGCTTCCAAACTTTATAGAGGTGCCAGTCTGAATTGCTGGACGGCCCCTTTGACTGCTTGCACATTATAAAAGTGTGTTCTTTGCTAATATGTCTGTTACAACATGGAAAACAGCAGACAAAAGACAATATTGTAACACAGGGTTTCATGTAACTCAGTCTAGTCATATTAGAGACTTAGAGACATCAAAATATTGCTAAGTAGTCCATAAGGTTATTTTATGTCTCAAATGCAAAGATGGTGAGTTCCTTTTTTGTGAGGGAGAGACTCTTTAGGCTTTCCACCAGATTTTGGAGTGTTTCCCGTGGGAATTTTTGACCAGTCGTGCAGTGGAGCATTTGTGAGGTCAGACACTGATGTTGGATAAAAAGGCCTGGCTCGCAATCTCCATTCCTCCGTTCATCTCAAAGGTGTTTGATGGGGTTGAGGTCAGGGCTCTGTGTGAGCCAGTCAAGTTCTTCCACACCAAACTCATCCAGTCATGTCTTTATGGACTTTGCTTTGTGCACTGGAACACAGTCATACTGGAATAAAAAAGAGCCTTCCCTAAACTGTTGCCATAAAGTTGGAAGCATAGCATTGTCCAAAATGTCTTGGTATGCTGAAGCATTAAGACTTTCCTTCACTGGAAATAACACTTGAAAAACAGTCTCATAAAGAGGTGTGTCTGCATACTTTTGTCTATACAGTGTAAAAACAGTAAACAAAGGCAAACAGGGCAGTCATATTCAATAAATCCAAACATAAACCCAACCAAAACTTCAGCTGCAGAACACCTATTTGATTTTACAGCAGGTGCTCTAAGACATTCAAAGTTACCAAATCTTTCTTGACTGTAATGAATTGACCATTTACTGTCATTGCTTTGTCTCTTGTGTTGCAGTTTCTCTGAAAACAAGTGTGACTTGTGACCGCTAGATTTAGAGACTGCAGCCATGATTTTGCTGTTGGGCAATAAATTTGCATCTCCAAAATGTCAGTGTGAGGACTCAGGAATGACAAGAATTCAGATTAACAGCAGTGAGTGTTTTCTGTGGCTCATGGAGTTACTGAGATTCCTTCATCAGTGAAACTTTAAAATCAGAAAATAAAAGAAGTTCTCACCCTTGCTCATCAACAGATAAATCTTTGTCCAATTGATATAGGCACTGTAGGACTCAACATTAACTACAAATACATTTTTTTAATCTCTGACTCATGTTTTACCACAATCGTTTTTCACTTGTAACCTTCCTAATAATAAGGTTTGTCTGCACTCAAACTCTCACCTTCAATCAAACATGCATCTACTGTTTTGAACAAAGTTCACTCCAAACTCATCTGATGTACAATCTAACACAAAGTTCAAACATCATAGCACCTGTAACTGTAGAAAAGCAACACTCCACTTTGAGTTCAGAGAGTCTAACAATGTTTGAGTGATGGAGAAGCCACAGAGTCATTCTGTTCTGACCTTCTGACGTTGTTGTCAGATGTTGCGCCAATAAGCAGAAAACTGTCACTTTGACTAAACAGTTTAAACCCCTATAAACATTGTGAGCCTGGTTTTCCTCTCTGCCACTGTAGTATTTTCCAATGTTATGACCGTTCATTATTACCACAGACAGAAAGCATTCACCTCATGCACATAGCATAGATGGCTGTATGCGTTCTCTGCTCAAAGTCTTTAATTGCTTCAGTGTCTCAACATGTATTTGGCTTTTCTTAAACTCAACCCACGTTGCCATCTGTTGAAAACTACTGAAAACTAATAAACATGTCCCCAAACACTCATAAAAATACTTCACAGCAGCTGTGCAGATGAAGCTGCACTTTATTGTAGAGTTTAAGCTGTCTTACATGACACACTTTGCTGACTGCTTTGTTATTTCATATTATTTTTCATTTCGTCTATCAGTTGAAGTTGACCTGGAGGTGGAATACTTTCCATTAGTCTGTCCATTAGGCTTATCTTCCTGTACTCTCCACTGCAGAGCAGAGTGAATATTCACAAAGTGTATTTACTTACATTAGCTTAGCTCTTCTGGTTAGCAGCTGCTTTGTTGTTACAACTTTGTTGTCCTAATTTTCAGTGGAATTTTGGAGAAATTTAGCTCATTAACGTGTTCCTCTTCTCTTTCCAAGAGGATGTAACATCTCCAGCAGAGAGATTATTGAGGGAAAGATGTTGCTTAAATGTGTAGTATGTGTGTATGGAGATAATAAATAAATCATCTTGTGAGGACACACACAGGCACTTTTTATTGTCCTGTAGATACACACAGAGAGAAATATTAACATTGATCTGTCTTTTGACATTATTTTTACCACTTAATTGCAATGGATTTTGTTATATGTAATTTTACTTCATTTTTATTTAGTGATATTGATTTGGTATATTGTTTGCACAGTTTCGTAACTGTTTTCAAATTCAAACCACATCTGGACATTTTGAATGATATATGTAAACTGCTCTGTGTCTGACTTTATCTTAAAGGATCAATAGAGATGATAAAAATGGTAACAACTCCTGCTCAAGTACTTAAACCTGCTCTGTTTTCATACAAATTATTGCAGGTATTCACTTTCTGTTCTTCTTGAACCCTTCTTATGTCAGCAGGTCAGTGAACATCTGTATAGCATGCTGGGACTCATCACAGATTTTGTACATGAAAACACATCTTTCATGTGTCCCTTCTGACCTTTGTGCTACATAAGAGAAAAGTTGAGTCTTGCTTTCTTCAGCCTAATGATTTATCACAAATTACAATATAGCAACTACAAAATAAAAATAAAAAAAGATAACAAAAAATCAGCAAGCGTTTGGAACAGGTTCAGCAAATGTATGAGCAGCAGAGTGGATTGTGTAGTAGCAGTGGTAAAGTTTTTGATTAGTTGCGGTGGCAGTTGTTTTTTAACTGTGTATCCTGCTCAGCTTAATGTTTTTCCTGCAGTCTGGAGCCTTCAGTGTCATTTGTGTGATGACTGAGAACTGATGTAGTATTTTGAATAAAAACTTTATCTAGTGCAGATATATGAATATAGAAGAAACATTACATCCTGCACAGCATACATATTCATTGTTGTATGATGCAGAGAACCTATGAAATGTGTCTTACTGTAAGTTCAGTTAAATGATGCTTTTTTGTCATCATGTTCATCATCATAGATATTGTCACAATCCCTGCAGTAGCACAATTGGTCCTGTATACAGGAATTACAGATTCCTGTCTCACGGACAGCCTGAACAGTTTGAGAAAAAAAAATGCTGTATGATGTATGGAGTGAAATAATATGTTTTAGCACTGAATGTCTGAAGGATTTGCTGTTGTGGTCAGCACATCTAGTCGTCTTTGATTTGGATGGTTGACCTGGATGACTAAACCCTGAAGTATCTGACCTTCATTTTCTTGTGCAATTTTCTTCAATTTTCAAAGTGTTGTGTAATTATTATTATTATTTTTAGTATTTTTTAGCTTATCCTTGCTTCTAGCCCAGCTAAATAGGTGCAGAACACTCAGAAGTTGAGCAAGCTGTATTTCTAATTATCTCAAACCCTTCATTTTTAAAGGTTTTTTGTTGTTTGTGCATGTTTTCTCATGAGTTTTTTGTTTGTTTCAGCATTTTGTGTCAGCATGTGTGCGTGTCTGTCTATCCATGTTTGCAGAATGTGGGTGTTTTTATTAATAATCTATGCACTGGAGCTTTTGTAATATGCGCAATGCATAATTCATAAGAGATGGGATGCTCTTTCATTAGTCAAACCAATCGGGATACCATCCTGGACACACCTATCATTACACTGCTCAGTGATTTAGAATGTGTGTGTGTGTGTGTGTGTGTGTGTGTGTGTGTGTGTGTTGGGATGTATAGAATTTTGTCTTTAACCATGCAAAAGATGTTAAAAGCATCATAAAAGCTGTTGTTGTTTTAAGGATCATGCAGATACTTTAAATGGTTTATGGCTTTTATCTAATGTACTGTGGTGACGCCAAAAAAGAATCCTAAAATCAATGCCTTGCTCAGAGACTGAGATCACATCATTTTAAATCTAGACAAACATGGATGAAAATAGATTGTGAACATGCATGGGATGCAAAGTGTAACAAAAATTTTCAACCTGTGGACTTGAGGCAATGCCACCCGCCTTTCAGGAGCCCGATGGAGTGCTACACAGCAGCATGCTTGGCAATGCCACAAAATGTAGTTTGTTTTCTTTGCTCACAGCTTTCTCCAGGCCAGAGTCCAGCCACCACTCTAACTGATATCCACTATTGCCTGCAAGGTTGGTGAAGGGGTTAGGCTCTGCAGTACAGACTGATTTTGCTTTCCTAAACTTTGGATTCTGCTACTGTCTCTCTTGCCACCATTTTTTCTACACAATTTTTTTCTCTCTCTCTCTTCTTCTCCCTCTTAGCATAATACATCTTTTGTTTGGTCTGACTGGAGATTAACCTGCTATTGGCTGCTGAAATCCATAACTCTTTATCCATCAGCGCAATGTTTGCCAAAGGCTTCCTCTGCTCCTGATGGAGGTGGAGGGGTGGGATGGGAGAGGGGCATTTATGTGAGTCTGTTAGGGCGTGTGTGTGTGTGTGTGTGTGTGTGCATTTCATTAAGAGGGGCTCAGCTCCTGCCTGTTTGTCTTTGTGCAGAAAGGGGCAACAGGGTAATCCTGCATTTATGAAAGACACACACTCACACACCCTCACTGTCTGAAACCCACCCTGGATGAGCTGACGTACGCCAGACAAAGTGGAGGTACACACACACACACTATGCCTGCCACGTTTCTTATTTTGTTGGCCATTTTTTAAAAATGTGTATAAATGTGCACTGACTGTGACTGTGAATATATCCTAAAATAACATGTTGACCCTTACACTGTATGTGTGTATGTGTGTGTGTGTGTGTATGTATGTGTCTTTTTTCATCACTCTGCACTGCTGTTAAAATTTAGCAGGCAGCACGCGTGCAGCAGAAGCCGCAGCGTTTATGTACTCTCCACTGTTGTTAAAGGGGTGTGTGTATGTGTGCGTTGCATAAATGTCCCTCCACATGTTTATTCATCAGCTGCTGAAACTTCACTGCAGTGTTCGTCATCTCTCCACACTTTGATCTCAGGATCACTCAAACAGCTGAGTCAGAGGAAAAACTAAGGACACACACAAACACACCGCTGAATACATGCGCTTAACATGGACACATTCGACTGCTACCGTTATAATGACACACACACACACACACACACACAGGCACTTACTGTGGAATTTAAAACACACAGCCATGTCCACAAGGCAATGTGCAAATATGTAAAAGTTACACACACACATATGGGGGCACACACAATTCAACACTGACTAGAACTGCTGACTTGTGATAAAGTAAAACTATTCCAAACTGAATATCTAATCTAACTTAAGTGAAAATATCTGGATTTAGAAAATAGAAAATGAAGTTAAAATATTTTCTTTATTTATTTTTTTCTTACATTTAGAGTATTTTTCTTCACATTTTGACTTTTGCTTTGTGTTTCCAGCACTGTCTTAGTAGGTGGATATACTATGGCTTCCTCCTCATGTAAGCGCATGACTGTCATGTGTGTCATTTTTATCAGAGTTTTGGCACGATGAGTCTGTTTGTGGGTCAGTCAGTCAGTCATCCTCACTGAAATATCACTAACTATTTGATGAATACTGACACTGTCAGTGTGAACGTGTTAACATGCTGACGTTATGCACTTAATTCACCGTAGTTTAGTCTTGTTTTTTGAAAGAAGTGCACGCTTGTACTCACATATTACTGCACTAAGTTATTAAATCAGTTGGAGTGGGTGAAAGAATGCATGAAATGTTTTATCTAGGAATTAATAACTCTGGTTCCACAAGCAGTGTGCATTGAAATATGCATAAACTTGCCTATTTTGGCTCAGTAGTAAGACAGGGCTGTAGAAAGGTATTTCACTATGTTTAGTGAGACACTGCCCACACCATTACCTGCAACTTTTGGTGACCTCCTACAAATCATAGTGCTTAAAGAATAATATTTTAATTTTCTTGGAATACTTTCTGAGCTTGAAGTGTTACAGCTCATGGCCTTCCATTACTGTAGTTATGTAACTGACGTATATTTAAGTGAAACTCCCAAGTGGGTATTTCTTCAGTTTTCTCACTATTCCCCTTTTATAATCTGGTAGAGTTGAGTCAATAAAATCATGTGATTTACAAAATATCTTAGAGTGATTTCAGAAGTATATATGTTTATTGTTGAAGAGTTGTTGTCTTGGTGCCTTTCCTCTTCAGTATATTTAATCTTTTTTTTTTTTTTTTTTTTAAGTTTATCCTATTGGTTAAAAATGTTTGAACCAGTATTGCAATGATTTTCTAAATCCCTCCTGTTATTGTTACTGGAATCTGTGTTCTTAACCTTATTCAATATATAAGCAGGGGCGATGTTTTCTCTGAAGGTGGGTTTATCGTGTAAATAAAGATCAGGGTTAGAGGATCAGATAAAGTTCGCTCATGTTCTTGCCTTTGGCGCACCATACTGCTCATAACTTTTTCACTGAATTGGACATGGACTGGACATTTTTGACACACACACATCAATATAAAGACAAAACCAAAGAGAGCAACATTTCTTTGAAAGTAAAGGTGAAATCAAAACTAAAAAAAGGCAGTCTGTCAGTCTGAACGGAGGACACATAAGAGCCAAGAATCTGATAGTAGGGGGAAATAGAAAAATGCAGACAAATTGTGTTTTCTTAACACAACTTCAATCTGAGTTACCGAAAATATTATTAATTTTACCGTTTTTAAAGGCATATAATTGGCAATCTTTAAAGTAATCTTTAAAGTAATTCAATATAACATTATTAAGCATGTTGGATGTCAATACATTTCCCCGTCATCTGAATTTGTGATGTATTTAATTTTTGCCCAGGCTTTTTTTTGCCCAGCCCCCTACGTTGGAATAAATAATAGATTGGAATTCATCCAAGAAAAGAGCCAACCATAACCTTTTACTTATTAAAATTGAGCACGCTTCTCAATTATGTTTAGTATTAAAGGAAATCCCATGCATGCATGAACTTGGGAAATTTGTTAACTCTTTCACCAGTTAATAGAACATAAACCTAGAATTAACATTAATGACAAAAGTCATTAATGTAAATTTTTCTGCACAGACTGTCAAATTGCTGTAAATTAGTAAATGATCCCTGGGAGAAGATCTGATTTAATAATGCAATTTTGCTGTGTGACCTATATCCAGTCTAATAGTAACTTATATTATGAATAACTTGATGTTTGCAATATATATAATTAAATGTTTTTGCACTGTCAAATTTTTTACTTTGACACATGTCCATATGCCTTTCTGGAAAAACTCACATCTGCTATATGGATTCACATCATTTGTACATGTTTTTGGGTGATACAAAAGTGTGCATTCGTGTGTGTGTTTCTCAGCATGCAAGTGTGTTTGTGTGGGAGGACAGTGTTTCTCTGTAGTGGGCCATGTTGGATTTATTTTTAGTCAAAAATTGCATGGTTGTCCAGTCAGCAGGGTGGTCAAAACTAATGAACTAAGAGCAACAGAAGCACTCACTGATGCTGACAACACTGCATGTGTGCTTTTGTGTAGGTGTTTGTCTGTGCTTATTCATGTACAGTCCTTGAAGAAGTGTCCTCTACAGAATGAGAGAGAGACTCCTTACCTGGTCTGCTATTGGACTACAAACTCCATGGGGGCGTTCTGCCATCTTTACCACGTGACAAAAACAAAGTGAAAGTCCTTCATTTATTTATTTATTTATTTGGAAGATTTTGTCAGGTTTGATCACGTGCATGCATGCTCAAGTACTGATTTTGAAAATAAAAAAATGCAAATTTTTGAAACTGACAAACTTGACTGTGGTACAAGATGAAAGGTCAGTTTTATTGGCTGAGATACATGGCAACAATTAGAGAGACATTGGCTTCCCTGCTGTTCTTCCAGAGTGACTCACACAGGCACAATGTGAGAGTGTGCAGCCTTATGTGTCTTCCCTGCCCTCTGAGCCAGCAAGAAGACAGTGAAAATGATTTCTCTTTGCATTTATTGAAATGCCCAACATAATTCCTTCAAGCTTTTATTTGCAGTTGCAGTTGATTTGATGTTACTGTTAGCCATTTGTGCGTACGCATGTCATATGAAACTATGTACGGAGATGGACACACTCAATGGTCGAGGTTATGATAGACCCCTGTCAGCTGGCATGAGAGGCCCTGTGTCGTCAGAATTTTGGTGCGGGTTTCATCTTTTTGGGTGTTCGTTGTGCTTGGCAAACGCTCACGCCAGCACCATCAAATAGACTCTCTTGCTTATTCTTTCTGAAGGAATCTCATGGATCACGGAATTTATGGAATATCATGGGGTTTTCAGTCCAAACATGGAAAGTCGGAGAGTTTAAGAAACATGAGAAAACTAATTAACTTCAAATTTGTAGGGATTTTTTTTATGGTGATTTTTGAGTTGTCATTGAACAAGGTGGTTAACACTCAACTACTCCAGTAGAAAACATCAGCTGCAGCATGTTGATATGTTTTGCTAAATGAATGTGATAGACTCCAGAGAACATATGGTTGTATTCGATGCCCATTTGTGTCACAAATGGATGCGTTGTCCTCTTTTCTCCTGAAAGATGCTTGTTGGTTACACCTGGCAGCACTGTGTCTCTCTGGGCGTCAACTGAAATGAGCAATAAATATTGACACAGGAGAGATTAATGCAGTATAATGGAGAGTTATCAATCTGCTCAAGTTCTTTGTCCCTTTCTTTTTTCTCCCTTTTAAATTGTTATTTCACCCACATTTATAAGTTAGATTTGTGCTTCTAAATCCTGATGTCACATCTGGTTATTATAGTTTCTAAAAGAAATCCCACAACATGAAAACAATAAAGGAGCTTTTACGAGGATTTATCTGGTTTTTGTGTTTCGTTATTCATATTTCTAAGATGGTGGTATTTTACTTACCATTAGAAGCAGCCAACAGTAAGAAGAACAAGGGTCAAAACAACAGGGCTCGCTGTAAAAGAAAAGAAAAAATAAAAACTTTAAAAAAGTACTTCTGTGCCAGGAATATCCTTTTAAGAAGACATAATAAATGGAATGGAAACAAAACCCACAAAGAATATTTTCTTCTCAAACAGTCCAGAGTTATGAAGTTGAACAAATAAGTATGGTATACTCAGGGGCATTTAAGGATGATGATATTATTACAGGTATTAGGCTACTTTTTTTCTTTTGCTGGCACATTCTTCTGGAGCACTGGCCCATGCTTTTGAACGTTCGTCAGGCCTAAAGCGAAATCTGTCCTCTGCTGCTGCACAGACTCTCTGTTCTACAAGTGCGATTGTCCGGTTTTCTGTGCTTTGTTAGTGGGTCTGTGTGTGTGTTTCAAAAAGAGAAAGAAAGAGAGATGAGTAAGTTCACATAACAAGAGATAATAGCCCCTGAGGCAGCCTCTCTTGTAGCTTGTTTAAAAGAATTCTTGTTGAAAGAAACCCGTTTCACATGAAATAACAGGAGTTGTGTTTCAGTCAGCTGATTCAGCCAAAGTCTTCAGTGTCAGGATGTTTCTTTATGTTCATCTGCTTTTTAAAGGGTATCCTTGCAGGTTCTTGCAGATAGCGAAATAAAACATCTAAACATTTGGTAATATGAAAAATTAAAGTGTGAAATCTAATCTGAACTGCTCTCCTGAGAGCTGATGTAGATGAGAAACCTGTGATGGCTCATCTTGATAAGATGCAGGTTTCTTAAAGGGAGACTATAAGTTTGTATCCAACAGTCATTATATCTCAGTAATATTACATCAGCACCGTTCAAGTTAGTTTTTAATTAAGATTCCGCTGGAACTACAGAGTTCCATATTGCATTTTGCCTATTTTAAACAGCAATGTTTTAGCCTTTGATTTGTTTTGCTATATCAAAAATAAAATATTTTAATGAACCTCATGAGGTGTGACCTGGGTTTTTCAGAGACTCCTGTCAACACTTAAGACTTGGGCTGGGTGACTTACTCAAGTGTGATTGCGTCTCCCAGTGATTATGTAAACAATATATTCGAGATAAAACCATAATTGTGTAGCATTCTGCTTATCAGTATCCACTGCAAACCTCTTCTTTAATTCAGCATACTGCGGTTAAGTGAGCTGCTGTTTGTGAAAGGCTGGTCAAGCCAGCTGTCACTTGGATTTTGATGCACGTTTATCCATGCCGTTACGGTACCAGTACTTAATAAGGAAAGAGATATTTATAATTTATTATTTTACAGTTTAAATGGATTTCTATTGTATTGTATTTGTTTTTCAATTAATGCATGATGTTGCCAAAGTCGAGCACCCCTGCTTCAGACTAGTGACTTCAAACAGACTCACTGGGCCCCTTAACTGTGTGTTTTATGTGTATCTTGCCTGCGTGTTTAGGTTTGGAGTTATGGCTTCAAAAATGACTTTTGTGGTGCAAATTGCTCCAGTTGGGTACACATGGTTTCGACATTATTATGAGCTCATGCGCTGCGATATGCTCCTGCACCTGCATGCACCTGTCCCTTTCAGCTCATGTCTTTGCCCCACATCTTTCCCTCCGTGGCTCCTCTTAACTCTCATGCAACCCCATGACAAGGTTTAAAGTTATTGGGGTCAAATATGGAATAACAGTGACAGCCCCAAGATGCCGTACCATCAACCTTTCATCAAACACAACATGTCATCTGATATGACCAGCATTTTTTGGCAACAAGTTTCAGTGATTTTTATTTTTCTGTCAGCACTTTGGACATTTACAAATTGCATTTGAAATTCTGCTTTGCCACCATAAACAAAATATCCTGCTTCCACTTTTTGCCCTTGAGTCAGTTTTCTTTTTCCTAACTGGTGTTTGTGGAACGCATGACCTTATCCTCCAATCTACTTTTCTCTCTTTGCTCCATCCATCACATCTTTCTTTCCTCTGTCAGTTCAATGAGCTGTGAAGAGATTTACTGCTGACAGCCACAAATATGTTTTTCAGCATCATCCATATCCACATCCATCCATGCCATTGTCCGCTGGGCTGGTTTCTTGTATTTTCTGCATGAAGAACGAGAAACATAGTTTAGAGATTTCATATGCCTTGACAGTAACACTCCGAAGGTGCCAGCTGTTTTCTTAATTAGCACCTCTAATTAGCCTAGAAAACCCATCACATTCACATTTGACAAACTGAAGTGGAAGAAGCACAACTTTGCCTCAGAGGAAACTACTTTTTGTATTGATATTATGGGTTCAATCAATATGCTTACACTTGCTTTGCTAGCCTGAGCTGTGCAGTAAACGCAGTTAGCAATAAAAATCCTTATGGCAGTAACAATTTTAATTCAAGGACAATGACTTGGATGTGCTGTTTTAACGTGTTCTCACCCCAGATTGTCACATACCAATCGCTGACGATATGACATGAAACGTCACTTTGGTTAAGGAGCTAAAACTCCACTCAGCCTACCTGTAGCTTTATAATCTTCATCAGTCCACATCTGTGAACTAATAAAAAAGGTTTTCTCTCTCGTCTGTCACTTAGCTATAATATACAACATATAGTGATAAAGATACTGATTTAAAGGAAACACTACAACAGAATTATTTGCTCTCAAAGCTTAAGAAAATATCAGTGCTACTGTAGAGGTTATGATTTATGACTTGCCAGGTATGTGGAAACGGACCGTCGACTGACGTAATGTGTAACAGAAGGATTTATTGGCTCAGAGGAAACATAGAAATGAAGAAAAATTACATTTAAGTGGACAAAAAGAAGAACTTCTCTCTCCCTCTGGAGTGGTATGTTAATTCCTTCATAGAAACGTAATGACACTGCATGTACCAGGTTATTTATCTTTTCATAGCCCTCAGAGAACTGACAGTTATTACTCAGAAATGCATAACAGCTCTGTGCGGTGCAGACAAAAAACGGTCCCTAAAGGATGTGCTTTCTCACACGCTGAACAACACAGCTGCTATTTGTGCTTGTAGGCCTACATATTTTTTGTGAGTTATAACTACTAGAGATGGAGGCTTGTTTGGATGTGTGGGGACAGAAAAATATTGTCTTCAGGATAAGCTCAAAGAACAAAAGTCTCTTCCCTTGCTGTTGTTCCATAACCTGCTTTTTCAAGGGGCATTAAAGAGATAATATAGTTAAAACCCTACTAACTACTAACCCTGCATATGCACTACAAATGTGCTGAATGAATGCACCCTGGCTCATAAGCCTATCATATCCCTTGATAATGAAGCATGCTACAAGTGGCATACAAACAGACAGTCATTTAACAAACAAACCCCAAGCAACCTACTATATCTCTTGATCCTCAAGTGACACTCTAATAGGTGTGTTGTTCAGTGAGAAGGGTCAAGCTGCTGATGGTGGGGACATTGTTGATAAAGAAGAAAAAAAGCACATGTCAATAAAAGCTCATCCTTAAACTGAAGACAGAACTTCAGTCTTTTTTTTTTGTTGTTGCTGTTTTTTGTATTTTTAACAGTTAGATGTGATAATGAAATCTGTCACAGAGGACACAAGAAAAAGCCTAAATGTGCTGTATAACTTGGATTTGAATGTTTTTTTTACCCACACAGCTTTCTTTCTGTGGTTGTTTGTTTGCACAAAGGAAAGTCTTCAGTGGATTTCCATGATTGCGCTATACATGGTTTATAGGAGATTTGTGACACAAAGTGGAAAGCCTTAATGTGGTGCTTACGTCTCTCATATACACCGTGTGATTAAGTAAATCCTATTTAGACTGAGGCATGGAGGTGAGAGGGCCTGCCTGGACCTGCCTCTCAGCACGCCCCAGTGGATGGTGACCACAGGAAGGGGGCTCTTGGATGGATGGATGGATGGATGGAAAGAATGAGAAAAAAGGGTGAAGTAATAGACAGAAATGGAACAATGTTAGAGTGAAAGGCTTGGAGCTGTGATGAGACTGAATGACAGCAGAGGACAGATAAACTGAGGAGTTAAGTGAAAAGTCCTCACTCTTCATTTTCTCCACTCGCCTCTCAGCTTATTATCTAAAAGGCTACAGATTTATGTGACAGTTTCCCTGCACCTCCCTCCTTGCCTCTTGCTCTCATGATGTCCTCTCCCTCTAAATTTAATTTAGCTGTTGTTCTTGTACAACTCGTGCTTAGCTTTATACCCTATGCTCCTTTTCACATTGCCCCCCCCTGTTCACTCCCTTCTTTCTCCCTATGACCTTTCTCTGCAGATGATAAGAATTAAGCCTGGAGTGTGATAGCTATGAACCACAATTTCAGCCCATATGGTCTTATCATAGACTTTGCAAGAGTGTAGAAGAAGACAAACTTCACTTTAAGACTTTAAGGAACAGCTTTTTTTTTTACCTGGCACTCCCAAATTGCAGTTTTATTTTTCAGGCTTTTATTGATATTTCTTTTGCAGGTTTGAATTCATCTTTTTACAAGCATCTCATAAAAAAGCAACTAATTTTTGCACATGAAAAAGCAAAATAGGTTCCTTGTAGTCACTTTACATTTGTTACTGGTAAATCCGGGGTTTCTAAAGGATGCAATAAGTTTTGACCCTTTCTTGAACAGTCCCCCTGGGTGTTGCAGATAATGTGTTTAAATGCATCAGAGGGTGTATCTGTATCTTTCATCTTGTCAGTGTCAGAGATTATGTGGAGTGTTGGAAAGCTGGTGATAAGAATCAGGGTGAGGAAATGCAGGTAATCCTCCATCCCACATCCACAGTAAACTTAACATCAGCACCTTTAGCCAAGGCTGAGTTTGATAACAAACTTGATACACAAACACACACACACACACAGATGGACTCTCACAAACACACACAGGAAGACAACTGGGCACGTACACATGTTGAGATTTGTTTGTAAGATGAACTTTATGCAGGTTTTTACATCTGTGGACAACTGTACAGGGTTTTGTATTACACATGGATGGGAGTAAACAATCAGTAAAACTAAGTATCTGAAGTTTAAACCAATGCAATGATTTATGAAAAGATCAGTTCTACCGATAATAAAACCTGTTAACTAGGTAGATCTACTACATATGAAAAATCACAGCGATATGAAATGTGTTGCACTCATGTAGAAATAACAATAAAAATGGCAAACCTAATGTTGACATACAAATTCTCAGTAACTCTAAAACAGCACAGATGGGACATATTTACTGAAGGATACAAAAGCAGACTTATGGCTAAACAAACAAAAGAACATATAACTACTATTAGGGTTGGGCACTGCTTTTGAACAGAAATAAGTGTACTCTCTGTATTACTCTCTGTAATAACAACAACACAATTTCAGTTGTAAAAATAACATTAAATAACTCCAGCATTGCTTCAAAGAAGGAAGCTGTTCAAAGACATAGGAATAGTTGGAGAAATTGTTTTCACTACATCTTTGGATAATTAGCCTGATATGAAGAAACTGAAGGAATATCAGCACAGCATTGGACCATACAGGAAAATATAAATAAATGTCAAAAGGAATAATAAGCAACACAGGGTAGCAATACACCATTACAGCATTCAGTTCACCTTATCCAAAACTGTCAAGTCCAGTCAAGAGTCAAGTCAAGAGGTTTTACTGTCATTTCAGCTGTTTACAGTAGTGAACAGGAAATTGAGACAGCGTTCCTCCAGGGACTACACTAGAAATGAAATACAATACTGTACATAGTGCAAACCGACACAAGACATAATGCACAGAACTCTATATAGTGCACAAGGATTGTGCAGATTATACACACTGCACAGAGACTATACAGACTGCACAAAGACTAAAAATACAAAGTAGCAGCACCGACCGGGACATGGTCCTGTTGTGGATTGTTTGAGACAGCCATATAGTGCAGGTAGGGACAGGGAAGGGAGGAAGAAGGGACTTTCCTCATCTTCCCCATGAAGTGGAGTTGCTGCTGGGCTTTCTTGATACTGGATACTGTCTTTCACCAAGTGAACACCAAAGAACTTGGTTCTCTTGATGATCTCCACAGTGGAGCCATCAATGCTCAGCGGAGAATGATCCATCTGTGCTCTTTTGGAGTCCACAACCATCTCTTTGGTCTTGTTGACATTCAGGGACAAGTTGTTGACTTTGCACCAGCCCATTAGATGTTGCACCTCCTCTCAGTGTGCGCACTTTCATAGTCATCCATGGCTTCTAGACAAAGATGAGCGGCGAGTGAGCAAGCGTAGTCACTCTTGCCAGGGAGACATAACCTTGGTCTTACTCTCTCTCTTTAGATATTCTTTCACCCAGATGTGCCTCCAGGTACCGAAGTTTGGCACTGATTGATTTATTGTGAATTGGTATACTGACACAAGTTGGTTGGTACTATTAAAAGTAAGCTACTGAAGTACCCAACCCTAGCTACTATATGGTGCAAGGTTGCAAGTAGTGCATAACAATGCTGGAATAAATATTTACGGATAAGTCAATCTATACCAAGGTGGTTTCTTGTGGCAGTATTTCAAGTATATGTACACAGTTTGTTTAGGCTTAAGGATGACAATGAGCAACTGTTGCAAGAGTGATGACTCGTGGAAAGTATTCCTGCATTAGGCTGTTTTGGTATACAGTGTTCTGTAGCACCTACCAGAGGGGAGAAGTTAGAACAGGTTGTGTCCATGGTTTGAGGGGTCTGCAGTGATGGCTTCTTCCTTCTTCAGGATGTCCACTGCAGCCTCATTCTCCTGATCCAGATGAGACAGTGACTGATGTGCACAGGACAGACTCAGTAACTGTGTACAACTGGATTAACACCACTTGCAGCAGGTTGAAGTTCTCCAGCCGCCACAGGGAGCACATCCTCTGCAGGGTGTTTTTTAAGAAGGAGCCTGTGTTGCACTTTCAATTCAGGTCCTGGGAGACTGTGGTTCCCAGAAAATTGAAGGTTTCCACAGTACACAGCAACAACAAAATCAAAAAGAATGTAAAAATTAAAGAACTGGTTTCAACTTTGGTCATATGTGAAGTGTTTCTTCCCTCAGGTTAGTTTGTAGCTCCTTTCAGTGGCAGATTATGCTGTCATTCACAGCCACAATTTAATTTTGTTGTTTCCAGACATTTTAAGTTGCAGAATAACAATCATATAGACATGAAAGGTCAGTGCACATAGGTTGACACACAGATAAGCAGGTACACACATAAACACACAGAGATACACCCACACACACCCTGCAGGCTCACCCACATGCTAATCACAGCTGACTGTAACAGAAGGGGAATGTGATGCTGGACTGTAATCAGGATGTTGACCCACATACTGATTACAACACTGCAGCTCAAACCACAGCAAAAATACTATGCACCTTTGCTACTGTTTTTCATTACTTGTGCACTTTTCATCCAGAAATTAATCAGACATCCAATATATATTTAAGGTACACATTTAAGATATGTCCAGTGTTTTATTGTTAGCTTTGACTCATTCCTTTGGCTTCCTATAGAAAACATCAGTAACTACCAGATGTTTAAAGCCTTTCTATTGAACCTTGATCCCCATTTGCTGTCCTGAGCTTTTTTTTTTTTTATCATTCTCTGTGTAATTAGCCATTCATTCTCACATTTTCATAGATCTCAGTTTGAACATACACTAGCATGACAGTTTAATGTATTTTATCTGTTTGCAGCTTCTCACAACACTTTGATTTTAACATCAAAGCCTGTCTAAACCATCTCCGCCTGCATTTCCGCCTTTGACGGTGTGCCAAGAGAAACCTGTTGGTATGTGTGAGCTTTCTGCATACCATGTAGGATTTTATTTATTGTCAAACCCAGTTAACAGATTCAGATTCTCCAGTCCTTCCTGTAAAGTCAGACTCTTGCATGTTATAATACACGTGTCCCCTTTTCTTAAACAGCAGTTCCACTTTATTTGTCCTGCCAGCATGATAAATGGAGGGGTGTGTTGTTTGGTCATGTCTGCGCACACACACACACACACACACACACACACACACACACAGGGGCCCCTCTGTTGTGGTGAAGCCCTGTCTTCACAGCATTGTTGACAGATGCACTAGGCTTGATTAAAGACATGGTTCTCTCTGCTGGATGTGAGACTGTCCATTTTTGTTTATGACCATGTGAAAGCTGTATCTTGATGTATGCGTGAAATCACATCCACCTACAGAACTCAGAGTGTTTCCCAAGTCCCTGGTTATCTAGGTGTTTGTGTGTCAGCTCCATTGCTCGACTGTATACAATTATTTTCTATAGAGTTTTCTCAGTCATTTTTGGTGTGAGTGACAGGTTCTCTTTGTACCAAGCTGGAGCACCTGCCAAATCAGGAAAAGAGATTTTCCACCATCATTCAGTTTCACTTTATCTTCTCCATTTGTAGCATATCGCACACCTTGTTTGTGTTGCGGTTGGCTTCATGTGTGGGCACTCAGATTTCGCACGTGTGTATTTTGTTGGTGGGAGGTGTGCAGTGTTAGATTATCCAGTTGCATTTGCTTCATGAAACTTAATAATATAAGAACCTTAAACAAACCAAATGATTCAGAAACATGTGTTGTATCTTGCAAATGAAATAACAGGATAATAAATGAAGAAGACTTCCAGAGTCCCTAAAACTGTTTTCACTTTTCAACCTAGTTATTTGTATTCTGATGAAGGAATAGCAGCTGTTCCTCCATCAGCAGCTTCAGTTTGTTGTGTTACATTGGATTTCAGTGAAGTAAGAAAGTGCACTGCTTTGCAGGATAGAAAGGTAATTAGCCGCAAACACCACTTCAGTCCATGTACTCCTATTCAGTACCATTACCAAAAGTAGCCAACATGACATGTTGGCTACTGTTACTGTTACTGTTGCTGGCTACTGCAAGTTTGCTTACATTGTCTATTTTTCCCTTGTTGCTTCCCAGCCTGCCACTTGCTCTCAATCCAACTCTGACAAACCCCTCCAGCCGCAAAGATCAAAAAGGCAATTTCTGATATATCAGTTTTTAAAAATCATTGTCTTTGACTGCAAAACAACATAGAGTAAAGTGAGTTCAGTTGTTCTTCACCATGTGTGATCTAGAGTGTGGAATGAAGGGCAATATGTGTAGCTCTGGGCTTCTGACAAAGCAGCCAACTGGGATGCAATGCATAGCTGAATGTTACCAATCACAATATTAATTTTCTACTCTAGTAAGCTCATCCACTCTGAGTAGGTAAGCAGAACTAGAGTGACATAAGAGTGATTTAACTTCAGGAATTTAGAGATGCACAAATGAACCTTTCTATTCTACAACAACACCCTCTCCACCATGCCTGTCTCCTGTCACTGCTGGAGCACCATTGGAAGGTGCTGTAGAGGTCAGTCAGTCTGGGATCAGAGTTCAGTTTAGCTGAACTTTCACTGGAAAATTAGGACAGTGTGTGGAGTTTCTGGTTCACACGCCCACCCTTGAGAATGCAACGGCTTTCTCCAATAACCCTTACTTTGCACAATATCACACTGAAAGCAGGCATTGTCAGTGACTCAAGAAGGCTGATATAACATTATTAAAAATTCACCATTGGGCTAACACCACTGAAAAGCCAGCTGATCACAGCATTGCAAATGGTAGATTATTTAATAGTTTGACCACCAACATTTCCGTCCTTGGAGCATAACTGCCAGTGTGACTAAAATGCTTAACTAGAGAGAGAGAGAGAGAGAAAGAGAGAAAGAGAGGGAGGGAGAGAGAGAGAGAGAGAGGAATTTTGGGCTTTTCAGAAATCAGAAATCAGAAAAGACTTTATTGCCATTGTAAGTGAAGAGGTTTCACATTACATTCATATCTATAGCAACATTCAGTCTGTGACTACATCAAGATTTGAAATCTCAGACAAAGAAGATTTTAGTGTGCAAAGTGTGCATGTAGGAATTAAACATATCGCTCCTGTCTTATAAAGACCCTTGGTGGTGCACAGGAGAGGAATATAATAGAAAGACAGAACAGCTGTTGCAGTGTGTTTTTATCCGGTCTTATTGTGTGCCGCTCACCTCAACACATTTAGACTGAAAACCACCTGAAGACTGATGGCCACATTTAGGCATTTACGTGCATGTTGTTACAGATGGAGGGACGTTCAGGCTATTAAAGGTGCTTGTGTGTGAGTGTGTGTGTTCCTCTTGGTGTGGCCACAGATGAATGTTGAATCTGAAGTCATTAGAGGATGAACAAAGCTTTAGCTGACAGACTGTGACCAGTCGGGTTAGCCTGCTACAGTTTGTCCTTGGGATTCAGAGACAATGAGTGAAGAGATAAAGCATTTACAAGGCTGTTATGAGCCTGAGTAAAAAACTGTTTTCTCCATCGCTCCTTCCCTCTTGCAACATTCACACTGTGATCTGAGTCAGTCTAAAAAAATATACTCATGCCAATAGGGCTGCTCTCAGCACATCAAAGTCAAACTGGGAAGAGCAACTGTGACATTGTATGTTTTTTAAAAAAATAATAAATTACCATAAACATTTAATCACACTGTGAAAATACTGGGAACAAAGGCCCATAAAGTCTTTTTGTCAGGTGGAAGTACCTCCAGTTACTCAGAGCTAACAGAGCTTCACAGTTCAGTTGGCGCTCTGTGGAAATGCCAGGTGCAAAACAAACACTTCAAAAGTGCAGAAAAATTACATATGAGAATGTTTATTCCTGTGGCCTTAATTATGGAAGTGTAATTGACCAAATCTTAAAATTGAGGTTGTTTTGAACTGTGTTGAATGTGTTTTGGGAGCCATTTTTGTTTGTAGAAATAAACCTAAAAGCTATGTTACTGGCATAAACAGAAAAACTATTTCATCAGAGCATCCACAGTATATGTGGAGTGTTGTAAATGGGCAGAGGTAGTCCTGGATTATTATCTCAGCACAGCATGAGTTTGTTACTCTTAGAAATATAGATGTGCTACATTGTAACACCTGGACATCTGAGATGACTTATTAGCCTTCATTCATAAAAAATAACAATAGTTATTAGTACTGCAGCTGCATTTGAAACACAAGTTTCCATGACAGTAAGTAAGACAAAGTAAGTGTCATTGTGACAGAGCTTATGGTAATGCAAACTTGTGCTGGAATTTATTTCCGATAAAATAAACTGTATTTTAAAGTTAAGGTATTAGTACAAGTTCTCACCAACAGTAACTCATCCCTCTCATCTCTCTTCATCCTCCGAGAAGATGAAAGCGCTGAAAGCTTTTCCCCATTTATCTTGACATCCAGTTTATCCAGTTTTATCTTAGAATTTATAGAAATACAATGTTCACAGGTGTATCTCTTTGCATCCACACAGCTTGTATATATTTTGATTTACTAATATATAGCAGCTGTAATGTTTTTATTAACAGCAAAGCCACAATTTAACATAATTTCAAGTATTTATGTAAATCCTTTGACAGGAGACTCCTTACTGCAGTGAAACCACACCTACACCATCATCTCCACATTTCCCTCAGTTCTCCGTGCCTGTCAGTCTGCCCCTAAAGCATCTTTAAGCTGGAAAGCAGGATTTAAAGGTCCATTTACTCAGACTAATTTAACGGTATTCTGGCTGGAAACGAAAAGCACCCAGGACCTCCTTGGAGTTGATGCTACAGTGTCTTACTGGTGGATTATTACACTAAAAAGCATACAACAATGCATTTGGGTACACATAACATGTCATGTCATATCTTGAATGTCAAGCCACTTATGCCTTTCACAAGAGCATTTGTCAAAACAGAGAAACAAAATAAACAGCTGCCAGACAGCAGAACTTCTTTTTTACACAATGGCAAGTAATAAGTCTTCTAGTTAAAGCCTTTTGGCGAAGCAGACAAGATCAGTCATAAAGGCCAAATGACAGTAAGTGTGATACATTTCTATTCAGATGTAGCCTCCTGCACAGTTCCTCAGAAATTCTTCAACATAAACAAGTAAACCAAAGCAAGCTTTGGTTTCCTGCATTTCAGAAGGTAAACAACATGACCACAGATGTTAAAGTGAAGTGATCTTAAAGTGAACATATTTATTTTGTTAAGTTTTACTCCAGTACCTCAGATCAAGACACTTTTTTCTACTTTTCCAGGTATTAAGACTTTCACACTCATCCTCACAAATTTTACATACTAAGTGTGCCTGGTGTGTTTCAATAATGAATACTGACCTATTGTGGGAGGTTCCTACTGAAAAACATTTAAAATTGAAAATACTGTGAAGTATTTCTCTCGTTTCATCTCTCAGCTTGTCTCACCCCACACAGTGTGGGGTACCAGTTCATAACAACACTGAGTGCTCTGGCGGCTCACAATATACCGTGGTACTGAGGCAAACTAAACAAGGGCACTCAGACCTAATTAGCAACGAAACCTTTCCTGGTATTATGGGTTGGAGTCTGGAATAAAGGAATAATCCCTCTAATTCATCCCAGAGATAAGGGCATCCATGAAACAAAGAAGTCATAATAATAAGACAATTTCTTGGGTCAAATTCCCACTAAGCTTCTCAGAATCCGATTATGCTCCGTCATAAGAGTTTTGTGAAGGCTTTTTGGGAGCAAATTCACCTCCTTCTCTGCCACTTCCTCCTCATGTCCTCTGGCCACCTCGTTGCCCCCCTGCTGTACTTTCCTCTGATTGGATCAGCCCACACTCTGGCTGGACGATGACCTTGTGTGCCATTGGTCAGTTTTGGGACGCGAGGTATGAAACCACCAGCAGAGCTTCATTACAGGTTGGACTGAAGTAGCAAGTATTTCTCTCTCTCTCTCTCTCTCTCTCTCTCTCTCTCTCTCACACACACACACACACACACAGTCACTCCTGTCGCTCCCCGGTCTTTAGGAGAGCTTAGTAGAACTTAAACACTTGGGATTAGTTGAGACGTGATGGATTTTTAACCAACAAATAATCCTTTTCTTTTCTGCGTGGCACCATCTCTCTCTCCTCTCACTTTTTCCAGGAGGGCAGGGAGAAGGAGCCCGGTGAGGACAATGAAGGGTAGAGTGGGGAAGAAGGGAGAAAACAGATGAGTGATACAGATGCATTTGAATTCAGTTTTAAATGTGAACCCTCTCTGTTTCTCAAACTTCCACAGAATAAAGCATGAAGCTTGAACACTTGGTTGTATCACTGACAAAACATACTGGGGCATTCATAGTACACTTTTCAGTAACTGCTACAACATTGTTTTATCATTATTGCACTGTTGTTTAGGTGGGAGGTTAATAATAATAATAATAATAAAAATAATAATAACAATAATAATGATAATGATGATGATGATTAGCCCCCCAAAACAGTTAAATCACATTTTACTTTGGCTGTTTCCATTTGCTTGCACCTGGCTATTAAACTGTATTTTACTTATTTATGTGCTTCAGGTTGACTCTCCTGCCAGATTTTTAGTTTAGTCTGTGTCATCACTGTCAGGTGTGTTTGTTCCTCCAGGTTACTCTGTCTGTGTGTGTTTGCATGTTCACAGCTGTGTTTGCAGTACCAGGGAAGTGTTGGCAGTGATTTCTTCCATGTGGAGGAAAGCCAGCTTGTGGTTTGTGTGCTCTGAGGGTGAAGTAGCATCATGCAGCTTGCCGCACCCTCCTGAATACACACACTCTCCATCACTAACACACAATGAGTCATGCTCATGTTCACCAACATAACTATTATTCCTTACGACACGTCTAAACCTATCATTTACTTTAATGCAATGCTTAATTTGATTTTGGTTGGCTCAAATCATTTGGTTAATGATTCTCTTCAATTAAATGTGTAGCAATTTACAAAGTTATTAACTGTTAAATTGTGTTTTTGCAGCTTTGGTATGTGGCTTGATTTATAGCATTACAATGTTTTGATGAGTTAAGATGCAAAATAGCAGGTGCTAATTAGGTTGCATAATACAGTTTTATGAGAACCAACAAACAAACAAAACTCCATGCATGAGCCATCAACAGTTGTTTCCTCCTTCGCTCCCACTAAAGCAAAAATGATGGGAGCAGAGGAAGAAGCCGAGTGACTTTACTACTGTGCAACAAAGTCCATGTATGGAGGGGTCAGTAACACAGTGGACTTTAACACGGAAGCCATGTTTCCAACCTTCAGCTGACTGTATATATATATATTTTAAGATTGTTCCTTAAAAATGACTATGTGTTTATCACTGTGACCACTATGATAAGCCAAATTTTTAATGCAAAATATGATCCTTCTCTAAACCTCATCAAGCTGGTTTATGTTTTAACTTAACTCAACTTAAACTGCAGTGTTGTCAAATCATATGACAAATTTATTTTTCAGTTATTTTCAACAGTTTTGGAAGGCTGAAACAACTTAAGTCATAATGCTTATAAGAGTGGTTGATTATATTGGACAATTGGATTTTGTTTTGTTTGGGAGATTTGTCACAATTAAAAAGATGGATACATTTGCCAAGCTTCACTTTTTATTCCTGTCAGCATCCAGATAAATGTTACTGCGTATTGGCACACATTCAGCGGTAATAATGAATATTTGTCCATTTGGGGGGAACTATTGTTCAAAATTACATTGGTCAGGTAACAAGAAAGGAAATCTGATTGGCAGTTGACACTGATTTGACAAGCACTTGTGGAAAGCAGCTGTGTGCAGCTTTTCTTGGCTAACATTCTTTGACTGAGTCTGACTGTGACCTTAGACTGAATTGTCTGTTATCATAGCCCACTACCCTTCATCTTTTACAAGCCCCCTCCTTTATGTTAGCAGTCAGATTAGTCATCAAAGACAGTAATTAAAGAATACGCACTGAACAACAGAGAGTTTCAGGAGTACATTGAAAAGATGCACTGTGGGGTATTGTGGTTAGATTACTAATCCCAGCTCCATTATACACTTAATCTCTCTCCTTACTGCATCTGCAACAGCCTCAACAGTCTGTCACCGCCTGCCAGTTACCATGGCAATGGTGTCAACGCCTGTCAGTCATCGCGGTCATCTGTCAGTTGCATCCGTGAGCTTGCTGCTGTCCCGTCAGTCACTTCTGTTTGCTCAGTCATGGAGAGATCAGAATAAGTGTTTACAGGTCCCTCAGGGTCACCAGGAGACCATGACCTCTGTGACCTTGTGCACGCAAGATCTTATATGGATGTCTGTGTGTTTTTATTTTTTCTTCTGTATGTTTGTCTCTGCCTTCATCTGTCTGCTGAGTATTCAGGCAGGTTGGTGCATTTAATGTTTTCAAAGGGGATTTTCTTGTATTTATATACGCTAATTCTGAGTCACCTCAGCTGAACTTGGCCTTTGTTAGCATTGTAAAGCATGTAAAAGTTCTTTGGAAAACGATGGAATGTCTTCACACCTACTTCAAATGAAATGAGAGAAGTTCATGTACTTGGCAGCAAACTTAAATCCTCTTCTTGTTCTCAACATGTATTTGTCTATACACGACCCGCTTGTGGTTAGCGTTACACGTGGCAACTTGTCAGTTTTATGAATTAGGTTGTGAATATTGTGTATATTTTTAGAACCTAAGGGTGGAAGCGTGTGTAGTAGAGTCTGTGTATGAGCTTGTATACGTGGGTGTGTGCTCCAGGACGTAGTTTAGTCCATGATTGCTGCTGGCTTACAGGCAGGCCCTGACAACAGCAGCCTGCAGGTCCTCTCTGTCTCACTGTCTTTCTCAGTCCCATGGTTTAAAATAAAAATTGGATTTTGTTAGCAGCTCAGTGAGTGTAAATTCTGAAGGCAGCTGCAATATGTTTGATTAAATGCAATGGTGATTGTGTAACAGTCATAAACTTAATCTTAACTGCAGGCTTGCACACTGGAAAAGCTGTAGACCATACATGCATCATGTTTGGGGCTTATTATCTTCATTTTGTTTTTCCCAAAAAAGACAAACAAATTCTATAGCCATTCAAGGAGGCTATAGGAAGCAAAGTTGTTCTGCTGACATGACATGACATTTAAGTGTCTAAATCCACTCTAGTTGGTGGCTCTGTGAGACTGAATGTTGCCATGCTAATCTGCTCGTAGTGATAATTTGCTGATGTGTAGCAGGTGTAATGGCTTATAGTGTTTTAGTTTTGTAGCAGGCAAACGTTTCCCAATTAGCACTAAATGCAAAGTACAGCTGAGGCTGTTGGGAATGTCGTTTGTTTCTTACCAAATGCCAACAAAACTAAAGTACTGACCAAACTGAAATTTTCATCTGACCATAATGCTGAAGGAAAAGTTAAGGGATCATCAAAGATCACAAAGTGCAGTTGATCCACAGGGACATGATTATCTGTACCAGACTGTATTAGGAAATTGTTGTTGAGGTATTTCACTCAAAACCTCAAAGGTCAACCTGATAAAAAGTCAGCAGATCACCACAGTCATGAGGTTTCATGAGGCTGCACACCATATCTGCACCATAGCTGCACTAGAAGAGTTTTGTTGACATTTGGTCATAAACAAATGACATTTCCATCAGCCTCAGCTGTACTTTGTGTTTAGTGCTAATTGTGTGGACATTTTTTCAGTTTCTTTTTGTTTCAGTGCTGCTTCTTTTTCTGTCACCGTGGCTGATAATGTATCTATTTTGTCTTCCTTTTCAAACTGATTTCTAATTGGCCTTTGTTTCACCACTGCATCTAATGTAAAGGAAGAATAAACCACAAGATCTCACATGAAGAGAAAGTGAAATGTAAGACAAAGAAGTAAAAACTGATGGAGTGCGAGCGTTTCCTCACCCTGTATGGGACTATGTTGTAGTATATACAGTTAAGGTAGAAGTCTACTGAATATTAGAATACAAGGATGATGCTTGTGCTTTCTTTTGTCATGTTTGCACCTTATTTATTTATTCAGTGTTTGTGTGTTTCTGTGTGAGTGTGTGTGTGTGTGTGGGTACTGGGTCACACGTTTGTAATATGAGAGCACCACATGCTGTGTCTGTGTTTGGAGAACGGACGTGATATCAGTCCCTGAGGGTGTAGAGGCATGCTTGTGCGGATCTCTTTCTTTACTGCCCAGTTCATCTCTCTGGATCTTGACCCTTAACCTTTGACCTTTAACCCCTCATCATATATATATATATGCTGACACCCAAACAACAGGTTATCCTCAGGGACAACAGGTTAGTCAGTTAACAGCACAGCAGATCATTTTCAGCGCCTTGGTAAAATAAAAAAACTCTCTCTCTCATTTTAATGACAATTCATATTTTTTATCAACATTTGTCTAACATAATGTTGACCCTGCAAGATGGATCAGAGAGTCAAATGTCAAGAGCGTCCTCAGACTGTTTTCTTTCCAAATCTTTTACACCTTCCATCACGTCTCTCCCCTCTTTACCCTGACATCTGCTCTTTGGTCCACAAGAGGCGAGTTTCGACTGTGCTGCCTGGGGCAAGATGAGCTCACAGGTAACTTCACCCCAGTCCTTCCACCTCCTTCCCTTCCTGTCAGCCAAACAGGTCTCTACCTGTCCAGGTGTGCCAGTAAGCCCATCACTCCAACACCTTTACTTTTTTATTTTTTTACCCTCCTTTTGGAACACAGATCAGTCAATCTGTAAATCTTTTCAGAACTGTAAAAACATTAAAACAGTGAAGGTATGAAGTATTGTCTCATACCTCCACTGTTTTTACAAAAAAGGTTAATTGCTTTTGCATATCTGTAAAATAAACCATCGCTATTGTGCACAAATGCTACTAATATTAAATGATATTAAGTAAATTATGCATAAATTGTCATATATTGCTTAACTTAGCTTGACACAATTTAATCTAAAAGCTAATTATTTTTGCAACACACACATAGTCTACACTTCACCCCTATAAATACAAGGCAAGTCAACATCTAAAGGTGCTTACATAAATAAAATAGACTTCCAAAGATGAATAATGAATTTTTCAAACACACCTTATAGTAACTGTATCCTCAGTGATATTGGGTTTACCGCATGTTATTTCTTCATTCTTTGATTCCATTAAGTTATTACATTTCATGATCAGAGGACAACTCAACCTGTTTTTGAAATCTGAGGACCAGCCTACTGTTTGAATTTGCAACCTCTCTTTAAAGTTTTTCACACTAAAGGTTTCCTAATTTCATCTGTGATTGGCATCTGGCCTGAATACGGAGTAAAAGGATCTGTTTTCCTTTATCAGTCATGCTGTTAGAAGCAGCTTCAGAATGGAGGCATTTTCCCACATGTTGTTTCTAGGTCTTTTGTCCACAACAGTTGTAAATGTGACATTGAAGACTCGTTTGATGATTGGCATGTGGCCTAAATAAAGTGTAAATGGATCCTCACTCTACCTAAACAAGCTGTACTGTTAAGTGCCTGTGACAAAAAGTGTCATAAATCTTTTTGGTTGCTTTTTCTGGTTCTTTTCTGAGGGGCTGTCTCAAATTTCATGCAGGGATATCAGTAACATGCTGTAGGGGAAAATCCCTCTCTGTCTATAGTGATGATTGCTTCTAATGTTGATAATGAATGTTCTGCTATGGCTATCAGTAATGATTAACTAAGAGGTGATCTGACAATATTCTATAGAATTCTAAATAGAACTAGATAACTAGATACTACACAAAGGTGGCATCTATTCATTTTGCTTCTGGGATTACAGTCCACTGAACATGAGTAGTAGGGTTTCTCCCACTGCCTGTACCTGCTAGGCTTAACATTGAGATGACATCAGAGATTTTAAAATCGCTTCTTTTTTTCTTAAATAAAACCTCTGTGGGTCAAAAAATCTTTATAGAAAGACAACATCCTTGTTTACAGTTCAAACTGTCCTATCAACAGTTTTGTATACATCTCTTTTATACTGGTGGTCCATGAGAGAAAGCCCATGGGAGAAAGATTTTAAGCTGCACAGGATTTTTTCACTGCAATAATGCAAGTGGCCACTGGGCCACATTAGAAGCAAACACTCATGCAATTTTAAGACAAAACAGTAGTAATGTAACTCTTTCCAAACATGGAAAATGGTCATATTGACCACATGGACACATGGATGGAGACAAAAAACTGAGAGGTTCACATTCACATCTATCTTACTATGAATAGTGACAATATTTGAAAATATGCTAGCCGCATGCATCTGTGGAATCACACTCTAACAACTTTAAGTATGAAAACATACATTATATAAAGAAAAGTAGTGGGATGGGGTTGTTTTTCAGGGGGTTGGACTGGGCCCCTCACTTACAGAGAAATCTTAATACTTCAGTATATCATATATATATTTGGGGAAGGCCCTTTTCTATTCCAGCATGACTGTGCCCCCCCAAAGCAAAGTCCATAAAGACATGGTTGGGTGAGTTTGGTGTGGAAGAACTTGACTGGCCCACACAGAGTCCTGACCTCAACCCCATCAAACACCTTTGGGATGAACTGGAACGGAGATGATGAGCCAGGCCTTTTAGACCTCACAAATGGTCTACTGCATGAATGGACTAAAATTCCCACAGAAACACTTCCTAGAAGAGTGGAAGCTGTTATAGCTGTCTATTTAGAATGTGGTGTCATTAAAGGTCATGTTGGTGGCATGGTCAGGTGGCCCAATACTACTGTCTATATTGCACATGTTATTGCATCATTTATAATGTTATGCAAGCTTACTCTTTTATAAAGTACTTTTCAATATGAAGTTAACATTAATAGGAATGAGTAAATTCTAGAAACAATGCTGGCTGGCTGTCAGCCATATAAATCTTTCTGCAGATCACTACGTTATCTGATCGTTTAGCTGCTCCTATAAATCAAAACCCTGACAATGAACACTATTATAGTGAACAGGTCAGAGTTCAGCTTCTAAATGATTCACTGCTCTGAGGGAGTGCTAAAAAAGCCAGGATTTTAAATGTCATGAAGTGGTTCTCTTTTAACCGGACTGGTACCTGGTAACTGGAAAGATTGTCTTCGACCATGTTGGAATTTTATGATGATATGCTCTGTGAGTGCTACAAATTCTCAGCTGAGGGGACACAGTATATTTCAAAAAACATACCAAAGAAGCTGTGCACTTACAGTAGCACAAACTGTTTGTTTGTTTGTAATGTTTCCTTGCCATTTGCCAAAGAGGCCTTCAAAATCAAAGGCACCATACATTAATAGTTCTGTATCAAATTTTCAGTGTGATGTTTTCTTGCATGTGAACTATATAAATCTAATTCTTTCATAGAATTTCCATGGCTCACAGGTGCAATAGCTTCACCCTTAAGTGAACATGAGGGCGATTTTGTGAACAGCAGGTCATTTCATAGCATCGGTGTTCAGGCAAACTATTTGGTACATATTTTTGTGATTTGGTGATTTGTGGTGTCACGTATGCACATTACATGCAGGTACACTGAAGCTGTGTTAGTCAGTGGCTGGGCTCTATTCACGACTCCTGCATTTTCATCATTCAAATGATGCACCGAACACCCCTGTTTATGTGAATGTACAAAATGAGTTCATTTTTCACCCACTCAACACGAGAGACAAAATGGGAACCTAGCCTTTCATGTGGAGTAGAAGAACAGTGTCAAGTTCTCAATCTGTAAATCATTATCCATAGTGTCAGGTGCTCATTTCTGGCCTAGTTTGTAGGTTTTTTTCACTCCTAAAACCAAAACAACACAGCCTTTTAGATGGTTTTGCTGCGGTGTTATTTTCACTGTGGGAGCTCCCTAAATGTTGGCTGCTAACTTAGAGACACAGGTTTTCAAGTGAATGTATCTGCTTCTACTATTATCAGTCATGTTCAACCTTCTCCATCACAGGGAGATTTATTGTCCTGTCAGTGGTGAAAGGTTTATAGGACTTTGTGGTTGAGAGCAGCTCATTCCATTATGAAATAAGCTGGATGAGTAAGAGGATGTATCTGCATAGGGTCGCAGGAACAGTTACACATGTAGAAGCCTGCAGATTTCTGTGCCGGACTGGAATGTATGATGAAAAGAATTGCAATAACATTTTATGAATTCAATACAATTGAACAATTAAAGTTTATAGTGGATTACACCAATAGGTATCTTGGTTTGGCCCTCTCCAGTTTCTCCCTCAGTCTTTGCTACTTGAGCTACTGTCTCCCTGTATTTGTCGATCCATTTCTGCATCCTGTCTTGTTTTCCTTCTTGTTTTCTATATTCTGTTTCCTTATCTCTTATCTCATTATACCGTGTGTAAAGTATATACATTCAGAATTTCTGCTGTAAAGCGGTGCAATGTTGTGCTGAATGGGCTTGGGGTATACAGCAGCAGAGGCGGGAGCAGTGTAGTAGAAAGAAGAAAACAGGAAAATGAAATCTAATTTCAGAGTTGAGGAACTGTGGATCATCTGTGCTTTGTCGGGGGTTGAGAATCACCTTAAAATTAAATTTAAAGTAAGGGGTTATTTTACATTTTGCCTCTGTTGCTGTGTGGATGAATAGAGTGATGGAGCTTCGCCCTGGACTCTGTAGTTCACATGAAAATCTGTTTTGCTGTTTGACATTGCAGATTGGCAAAGTATTTCTAAAGAAAATTCCCTAATAATACAGCTTTCAGTCATCTTCATCAATTTTGCAGAAATAATAGCCATAAATCATTTTAGTATTGTAATTGTATTGTGCTATACTGAGAGGTGCTTTCTTTTTTTACACCCCCCAATTTACATGAGTGGAGGTGGGCTCAATAAAACAAAGACTTCTTTGCATTTGAACAGCACCAACTATATCCTCCAAAAGGAGCATGCAGTTGATTTTACACCTCCCTTAAACAGGGGACTATATGTAAAAATATTTCACGTTTACCCACCAAGTGAAATAGCTGAAACTGTGGCTTTCTGCTAAGTATTCCAGGGAAGCTGTAGCCATCATTGTCTTCTAAATTCTTTTAAAACTGTCTGCGTCTGTGTAGAGTGCCATCAGGCTGATATTGTCTCGTGTTTCATTTCTTGTAGACGCATATGAACACACGCTCGAGCTGCAGTTTATGAACACTGTTTCTGTTGGTGTCTTATCAACCGAACTGTTGTATTTCATTCTCACTTTTGATAGGCACAAAGTCACACACAGCAGCTGGCAAGCGCGTAATGGATGTAGTTGCTGTCCGGCTAGGGCAGTGAGACAGACAGATGAGAAAGATGCACTACAAGCTAGTACATCAAGTGCTTAACATTACCGTTATTTTCTGATATCAAACAAAATCCCTCATGACCAGAAAGATAGCTCGGCTTGAGCTCATTTACTCAAAGTTGTAAACCCTGGCACAAGCCTTGAGGGGCCAGTGGGGCCCTTTCCATATAGTAAGCATATAGGGCCACTTGGCTATGCCCATAAAATGCCCAATTGGAACAAGCAGACTTAATTCAGTCTGCGCTGTGGTCTGTCACAAAGTAGAAGTCTGAGCATGACACAAAATCACCTGCATTTGGCTGATGAGCTGCCCCTGTTTGACTTTAGTATTTACCAACCAGTTACTCTTTCAGCTGGAGATACTGAACTGCAGATATAATTAGGTTAAATCAAATCCCTCTGTGTGACATCTTGCCAGGCCAGCAGGCAGCTGCATACAGTAAGTTGTCAGCGTCAGAGAGAAATGCAGCAGGGAAAATAACTTGACATGAACCTTGATGTAAAGTGCTTGCTGACATTGGTTTACACTAAAGGGCCTGTCCACTCCATCCCCATTAAGCACTGTGAGAGTTTGTGCGTGTGTGTGTGTGTGTTTGAGAGAGAGAGAGCGAAAGAGTGCTGACTCCGCTGGAAGAACCTGACCTATATTTAAACTCATAGGAAGTGGTGCATTTTTACCAAGTCAACTTCCCACAGTGTGTGTGTGTGTGTGTGTGTGGTTTTGCTTGGGATATCAGGATACACATTATGACATTCAAATTACCAAGTCTTTCAAACTGTCAGTGTGCAAGAGAAACAACAAAGGGAAAAGGATAGCTGAGATCCCTGCAAGGCCAGTGCAGTCATCTTACTGAATTGTGAATGAGAGGTCTGTACAAATGTTGGTCTGAGAATGGCACATATCTTTTCATACATATGAAAGTTCTGTCCCTTTTTACTAATTTTAGGACAACCACAAAGAGTTTTCCTAACATTCTAAGGGAATTAACATGTTAGTCATAAAGCACATGCATCCATTCACAGTTTGGTTTTATAAAAAGTTTGTGCCATGGAGCTTGGCAAAAATAAACCAAACAAAATCATTTGAAAGCGCTGCAGTATTAACATGGTCCCAAAGCTTGTGTGAAGGATGGATGGCAGGATCTCACATTAGAGAGATCATAACACACAGCATGGGACGTAAGTGGTTTTACTTTTACATGCCACAGTTCATTGGCTTTTAGAGAGGTCTTTCCTACTTGACTAATAATTTTGCCTGACATTTTTTTTTTCCTGTTCAGGAAGTGAGCATCAGCATGTCAGTAAGTCCTTACACCCTGCTGTTAAACCTCCACCGGTGCACAGCAGCTCAACTGCACTGACGGCAGGCTCTGAGAACGGTGTGTGTGTTATATATTCATCACATTATGGGGACCAAAACCTGTTAATCTGTCTCACTGTGACACAGATAGAGCTCAGTTCCCCTCTGGAGGCAGAACTTGGTCCCCACAAAGAACAATATTTTTCTTTTGGATTGTTTTATGGTTGAGTCTAAATCAAGTCAGAACTTTGAGAGGTAGAGCATATTTGATGCAACAAGATATTCTTGGTGCATCAAAATTCTGCAAAATATCATCAGCTTTTTTTTTCTTATGAGCCTTTAATTGAAGGTTAACATAAAATTTGCACACGTAATTGGATTGAAGTCAGAGTAAAATATCTTATCCTTAATAAATAAAGACATGTGAAGTGAGACTTTTTCCCTGTAAAAATATATTGTTTGGTGGTCTAATACTGTATAATTATTTGTTTAATTCTTTGTGGATCCAAACCTTCATGTAACATGGGGGGTCATTTGTTCCCTTCCTGTCTGTTTGCTATTTCTGGTTGTTTATATGTGTCCAAGTAAAAATCAGATGTTTTTGTTGGGGATTGACTGTAATGTTTTTTTCATGGCTGATTATTTAGTGATCAATGACTGATGACTGATATACATTTGCAGTGTAAATTAAAATCTTCATGTCAGAATTTAGAGTATCCTGTGATCGACTATTTCATTTTACTGCTATTTTATCCTTCCATTCCTTATCCAAGGAAATAAACTAAACAACAGTCTCAGTCTGCCTCTTCTGACAGCAAACATCTGCAGAGGGTTTTTCTGACTGAAGAAGCACATTTAATATTTCAATATTTGGTATTTTGTGCACTTTGAATTTTACCACTGCGTAATATTTCAAATCGCAACTGTCAGAGACACATTAGTGTAGGAAGCTGTGGAAATGAATCTCAAATTGTATTTTGAGGAAAGAGTATCTTTAGTTCTAGATTAACTTTCAGCATGGTTGAGTGTATGATTATCAAGCATCTCAAGAGTGATCCTGAGATGTTTGATGAATACCTTTTGTCTGAACTATAGCTGAGGTTGTTATTTTTTCATGTTCAGTTGAGGTGGAGTCATTTTAGGTTTGCTCTTCATAAAGGAAATGTCACTGCTGTAACAAAGCAGATCCTATAAAACACACTATAATAAATCTAGTTTGCTATCTGGTTTACACATGAGTGAACGCAGTTTGACATATTGTGAGTTGTTTGTGGTTCACTGCTCTCTCTCTCTCTCTCTCTCTCTCGCTCACACACACACACACACACACTCACACACACGCACGCCATGCATGCACCGTATCCAGGAAAAAATTTCTGTTGAAAAATGACAAGAAAGAGAAAGAAAAAGGCTGCTGTTTGTTTGGAAAAGAAATGAAGCAGAGCAGAACAGCTGGCTGAATAGTGAAACAGAAAGGAAAGTGGAGGTGAAAGCACTGACTGGGGAGGAAAGCAATGGGAGAGACAGGAGGTGTGTTTTAGGGGTGAAAGCAGGAACTCAGGGTCAGGGCCCCTAAGTAGCTCCGCAACAGGAGTGGAGGGGTTACAGACCACACAGATTACAATAGATCCTGACAAATCACATACTTGAAATAGCTTCCAAATTGAAAAATGGGTGAGTTGGTTGACTTTTTGGCTTTCCTGGTATGTGATGTTTTCACTTCTGAGGCTGTCTGAGTGGGAAGATAAGACAGAGATTTCTCCAGACCCATTTAGCCTACAGTAAAGGGTACATGAGGTCAACGTCCTTCATCACTCGAGTCTAAAGAAGAACCTCCAGTGATAAATTGACCGATTTTCTTTACTCTGTCACAGGGAATGAAATCAGTGGACAGAAAAACTGTCTGGATGGAAGGAAGTGAAACACTCATACTGCATTGACTGTGAAGCTTTGGTGAATTTTAGAGGAATGTGGATCAGGTTTGTCCACAACTGTTGTTCACATTTTGGAGGGGAACATTAATCACTTCATTATGGATGTTAACTATGCATTAGTAAATTTTTGCCTTTCTACTCAGATCATACCCCATTTAGTACTTTCTCTGCTAAAGACATAACAATGTGTGTGGGGTCAGTGAGGCTGAATTTCCACACCTGCACAGGTCATTTCTTTCAGACTGCGATGGGCAGTTAACACTGAATAACGTGCATGTGTGTGTTGCATACACATGTTGATGCATGTGTTTCTGTAGCAGTGTGGCAGTAATGTGTTAACATTCAGGGTGGATAGCGTGAACATGAGCAGGATGTAAGAAAATAGTGAGACAGAGCTTCGAAACATTTTAGAACCATGGCACAGACAAAATTAAATAAATAAATAAATCTAAGAAATCTACTAATACACAAATACTTAAGCTGAGACTAACACTTAAATATTCTGATTTTGTTCATTCCTCTCCAGTAATACTAGTGGTTGCACAGAGATATGTAGTTCAGTTTTAAAGCAACAGTGAAAAGATGAATTTATTAAAAGATTAAAAACATGGTTAGTCAAACATGTACTAGCCTCTCTTGTGCATTAATGTAATTTAATCATTAATTTATGTCTGCTCTACATGCAACACAAATATAGAAGAGGCCTTACATGTGGAGAAGGTAGAGGGACAGATTGAAAGTTCAGCAGGTTACTGTCTGAATGATTGATAAAACGGAACACAGAAATGAAATGAAAATGAGTTCTTCAAGGACGCTAATCTGTACAGCTGGAGGACAGACTGATGTGAGCGTCGCAGGAGCAAAAGTGAGGTAAGAGGTGTAATGAACAAATGATAGGAGAAGAGAGGAAAACAGAATAAAGTGAACTGTCAAATGGGCTGAAGGTGATATAGCAAGGAGGTCACTGTAATGGCAGAAGAGAAAAGCAAGAGATTAAATTATGAAAAATGGGTAGAAAAAAGAACAGACAAACACACACACATGCACACACATGCACACGGTGTCAGAAAGAGAGAGAGAGAGAGAGATGTCTAGAGGGGATGGTTTGTGGGTGAGAGAGCTTCTTTGTCTGAATATCGAGTTTGCCAAAGGTCGGTGTTCAGCTGTCTGGATTCATGCATGGATGTATGCATGAATGAGTTTGCCTGGCATAAAATATTCAGTCATTATATACATGAGCTTGTCTGCATGCATGTGTGCACGCAGGTCTGCAAGCTTTAATAGAAATACAGCATGCAGCAGTGCATTTCACAGATTTTCTAATGTCAAGACATTTCATTTTTGTCCAGCCTTGCAAAGGTCGTAGTAAGCAGGCCTGCAGTAAGATTACTGACAGCAGCTGGCCTCCTCCTCCTTGCTACCACCACTGCTGCTGTTAGTGACTGCAGCTAGTCTGAGGTTATTTCGTTTATTCCGAACAGCTCTCTCATGGTGGTTCCTGCTACTCAAGGCTTCTCCTTCCCTCTTCAAATATGATGGCATCATGATAGACCCTAAATGACCAAAATTCTTATTTTTTCCATTGTTATTATTATCTTATTATATCTCTTCTCCCCTGCAGGCACATGCAATGTCCTTGAAAAGGCAAAGCTCCACCCAGTCATTCTATTAAAATTTCCCAATGTTTTTAACTCCTTTTTAAAATCAAACACATTGTGTGACGCATTGAATCAGATCCAGAAACACAAACAAAATGAGGATAGACAAGCTGACTAAGAGGAACAGAAATTAAAAAATAAGGAAGCTGATTCATATTCCTTGATAGTAGTGACCAATATGTTCTGTTGGGGAAATTTTCTAAATCAAACATTTGCATGAAACTGAATCAGGCACAAGGTACCCTTTAGTGTCTGTTTGGGACACACAAAGCCTTCCTGCCATAAAGTCACATGTGTAGAGCTGTCTGGGTATACTCTTAATTTAAGGCTTTCTAACACATGGCTAAGAGGACATGGAATGGCACTTTGGTCCACTATAGGCACAGAAACCATGTGGCCAAGTTTAGGAAAATATTGGTGTCCTTTAGTTTCATATGAGATGCAAACTCTGGTTTCCCGTCTTAAAGTGTTGTGTGTAAAGTGAGTTGGCCAGCCTGTTAGAGATTTCATTGGAACGCATAGAACTACAGTTACAGTACATAACCTTTATTACCTGTGCTCACTACGTGGGGAAAAGTTTTAATCAATTTGGTGTTCTTAATAAACAGTCAAAACAAATGTGGACACAAAGAAAGCATACTCTTTTTGGGTTTGAGGAATAATTCTCACACACAGCTGAGATACTTCAAGTATACCAGCACTGCTAACATAACTGTTCCAGAGTCCAAGTTTTGACAAGTTATGTCAACACATGCTCACACTGGTCAACAGAAGACGAGAGGAAGGAAAGTGCGAGATAAAACAGAAGAAGGAAAAACTGAGGAAATTCACAGGAATTGAAGGCTGGTGACTTTTTGCTGTTACTGTTTATGGCTGGAGCAGAAAGACATCTGCTAAAGCCACAGAGTGTGGTGGGAGTGGGGGAGTCACAGTGCACCTTAACTGTTAAAACAGAGATGCTGCCATATGGAGAGAAGTGTGAAAATTGTGACTGTTAAACACATGTGGAGAGAGTTATTGAAAAGGGGAAAAATATGACTGGCAGGAAACTGGTAAACAGTTTGACCTTCTGAAGCCTGTTCAGCATGTAAGTATGTAAAACCTGTCAAAGGTACTCAGATCTTTCAATGACTGGAGACTCAATTCTGTAGATGTTTGCAGGACATACAGTTGGAGTTATATGGAGCATTATGGGAATCAGGCAATCACACCTTGCACCTTATTACACAGTAACTGCCAGCACTGGGAACCTGAGCTGAAACAAACAATTGGTAGGAAGAAAAAAGAAAGCAAGCAGAGAGGAGAGAAAAGGAGGGTGAGGTCATGTCTGTATTTTTCTTCTTATTGTTTTAACAGGTTAACTATGGAAACAATGTGACACATTGGATCAGATGCAGAAACACAAACAAAATGAGGATGGACATGCTGACTAAGAGGAACAGAAATGATAAAATAGGGATGAAAGCTGACTCATATTCCTTGGTAGTAGTGGCCAGTATGTTCTGTCAGGGAAATGTTCATTCGCTTCCCCTGCCATGGAAAGTTTGTTGAAAATATATATTGTGTGGTAAAAAAACATCAGATTCACTTTATATTATACTATACTAGCACTATGATACTACAGTAGATGTTCTTCTTAATGTACACAATCATAGACCTCTTGCAAAACCCCACAAACAAAAACAAACAAACAAAAAAAAAACCTTAGCCCTGAAACAAGCAGCATGTGCTCGTGATTCAGTTACATTCAGCTGTAGCATCTCACACCTATTTGGTTTGTGAGTCTTGACAGCAACAATCGTAGAAGCCAGCAGTAAACGACATTTGGATACAGAGTGCGACCGATGTGCCCACATGTGGCCAGCTGTGGTAAGTGACGCCTGGCAACCTCATCTTGTTCAGTCTGGCTCTCCTTTTAAGAATGAAATGGAGGAGAACAAGCGGAAAGAGTGACATAAACCCAAGGACAGAAGCAGAGAGAGGGGAAAAAAACAAGGAATGAGCTTAACAGGTTTAAAATAAAGATCTAAGAAAAGAAAAAAGATGGATCAGGCTACCATGTTCAAAACATGCCGCGCAGCCCCACATACGCAGGTATGAGATTATAACAACTTGTTGATGTTATAATGTATGTCATGATGGGTTTTTTTTTTGTTTATCCGTGGATTCTCCGGCAGTCATAGGGCTCTCATCACCTGTGGTTGTTTCGAAGGGAAGGTGTGTTGAGGAGAAATGTGTCTTGAGTTGCAAATGTTGATGTAGGGGTTGTATGGTTTATTAGGTTGTTGGGAAATGGAGGGAGCAGCTTGGCTAGGAAACACAAGATTTTATGGGTGTGCGTCTGTGTGTGTGTGTGAGGATCAAGCCATGAGGATCAAGAATCCTCACAATGTAGAACAGACCCTGGGTCATGTATAGTGCTACAGTCCCTGAAAAGGACACTCCCAGAAAGGACAGAGCGACATTTTCAGCAAGTGAGTCGTCACTTTGTGCCACACACACACACAGATGAACAGAAGACTGCTGCTTCTTTTTCCTGTGTCTACTCTGGAACTGTGAGCACGCAGACACAGTCTTATCCAGGACAATCACGTCCGTCCTTCTTCCTTAGTATTGTGCTCAGTGTGTACACATCCAGTCACTCTCTCTACATGGACTCGGAAGTTAGCTGTCTGCCCTGTGTCCTCCACACCTCGTCCTCCTTCTTGTGAATGCTGAGATTTTCAACTGTGCTTACATTAGTCTGTATGAAGTCTATCCCTGATGTCAAATCCATGATCCACCACACTAAATCCCCAGGCAATCGTTTATGAAAAAGACCACTGTTTTATTAGTCACATGTTGCTCCAGCCTCCCCGCCCTTTCCCTACAGCGTGATGGCAATGAAATACTTAAAAGTGTGCCCGTATTTGTATAGTGAAGAAATGTTGGTGCTGTAGCTTTCAGATTCCAGATGTGGCATGCTGCCTTGAAGAGGGCTGTAGTGTGTAACAGTGCAGCTATGGCGTCTTTGAATGTGGTGGACAGCCTCTCACTCGATGCAGATTTCAGCCTTAGGCGCATCAAGAGGAGCATCTGAAGAGGAGATTTCAGGCCTGTCTCTGGTAGGCAGCAAAGAAGCTGACTCAGCACACACATCTCGACAGCAAAACTTGGAAGCCCAGTGTAGATGTTGACCTTCACTTTATCAAACCTTCAAGAAATGTTCATCCATCCTCTTTGGGAGAGCTTTCCCTCAGTATCTTAAAAGAGAATGTTTGCTTTTGAAGCAAGAACAAAGTGAAGTGGAAGCAACATTAAAAGGTATGTACATAAGCTATGAGCAACAGATATGGAGCCTCTTTTATAAGAAGTCTTTTGATTGATTCTATACAACAAAAATAAATAGATTAATGCATCACAAGTGCACAACTTATGAATGAGATTTTGGGCTTGGGTAGATTCAAAGCAAGTACACTGTCAGAAATGACCTTAAAGCTAGAGTTCAAATATAAATGTGTGAACATTGTTAGAAATGAGGCCTCAGTGCCCCCCCAGGAACCAGGATAACTTCCGTTGTGTTGGATATGAAGGCTTTTTCTTTTGGGGGGGGGGGGGGGGGGGGGGTAGTTTGTGTGTGTACTTTTAACCTTCAGTGTTTTAGTGTTGGCAGCCAGTGTATTTGTTTCAGGTTTCTGCAGTACATTTTCTCATTTGCAGCATGCTTTTGTTGTTGTATTTGTTTTGGATTTGTCTATGCACTCATGAATTGACATTGTTTCTGAAGCTGCAGAATGTTTCTGCAAATTTCTCCCAATTTTGTAACATTGTAACACCTTTGCCCTTCTCCTCCTCTAATTTCTCAGTTTGTACATTCTTGAGTCATTTCCTCACCTCTGAGTCCTGCCCAACTGAGATGAGGCAAGGAAGAGACTGGAGGAGAGAGGAGACAGGGTAGCAGTAGCATCAATGAATAAAGTGAAATATTCCAGGTTGGGAGCCAAATAAAAACAACACATGGCACTGCTTTATTTTCTGAAGTGATATCTAAATCATGGCATTAGCCAACATTAATGTCAGATGACATTTCTGATCACTCCCAATATCTGAGACCACAATGCGAAACTACTACTATGGTAGTCATCTTCACCTGTATCTAAATCAGAGCAGTTACATAATAACTTAAAGGCAGATGATGGCTGTTGCTGAACTGATTGATGACATCTTGTAGTATATATAAACGTGGTATGCTTACAAAGTACAAGAAATGAGTTGAGTTGAGTTCATTGTGAAACTTACTGCCTTGAGTGGCTGTATTTAATTTTTTCTTATGTCACAGGAGCAACAGAACAAAAACAAAGAATACAGTAACATACTGCTACTACAGTGCACATTTAATAGCATAGATATTACTATTAACGTCAAAATTCTAATGGAAGGTAATGGTTGGCAGTGAGGAAGATGATAGTATGATGAAATTAGATAAAATGTTGTATTTTCTTGGAAAGCTTGTGGAAAAGTACAACTTGAATGAAAAATAGAGGGGTCTGGTCGAAGATGCTGACTGTACACAAAGTCTAGATCTTCAACAGGACACCACTGGAGCGTGTAACAGAATCATACTGTAACAGATTAGGGTGAGAGTTACGGTCATTTCACAGTGTCAGGTATTCTACAAGGTCAGCTGAATGGATCTGTGCGTATTTACTGTGCATTTGTCAGTGTCAGTGGCAGGTAGTTACAGTAAGATGATATTCTCTATGTGCGGATTTATAACACATGTTACACTATGTCAAGCCACAGTACAAATAAATACATTCATTGCTTCAACTGGATTATGACAAAGACTAGAGTGTGAGCATTCATTAACATGTTCCTCACATTTCACAAAAAATCACTGAGAATTTTGTCACTCACTAAATTATTCATCTTTGTTTTTTGAATTAGCATGACACGAGCATCTGCAAGGTGTGATTCAGACTTTCTGATTTTGTTCTGCATAATTTCAACATTATTTTGTGAGAAAGACAAAAGTACAATGTTGATAGCAGTGTTGCTAATGCAGAACAACTGGAGATAACAAGTTTCTCAAACCACATGACTAAAATTATTAATCGCAATGTCCCCCTTTAAGCAGTACATTTAAGTAGTTACTATTCAAAAGACAATAACATTAACGTCATACATGTTTTAAATTCATCAAAAAGTAACATGAGCAATAAATAATTAAATAAATAAAATTGTCTCTGACAGTTTCTGCAATTGCTTTTTTGTTTTTCGTTTTTTGCACTGCTGGATGAGATGGGGTGAGGCAGAGGCTGCTGAGTGAGTAGTTTCCTGAGAGGAACAGCACCACTCACATCACGGAAAAGACAAAGACAAAGAGGCTGAGCTGATGGGAAGAGACCAGGAAAAGATCCGGTCGGGTGAAACGGTGAGAAAACAAAGTTAGCGAAAGGTTGCTGACTGTGAAAGTTATCCAGAACAAGACTGGCTAAACATAGCATCGCTCACAATGTGAACAAGCCAAGACTCCAGGGGGATTCTACAGTTCCTGCAGCTCATTAAAATTTGGTATGGTTGAAACACAAGTGTGATTCATACTGTAGGACTTTTAGCACACAATACAGGTGGCCATTATGAAGGTCATCATCTGTACAAAAAAAATGTGGCTCCTCTATGGCCCCTGGGTTCACACAGCAGGATAATCAGTTGCACAAATAATTTCTTATAAACAATCTTAAAAAGGCATATCCACACAGTGTGTAATCATCATGGAGCGTCTTTGGTGGTGTTGAATTTTAAAAAATATGAACAAACAAAAAAATCAAAACAAAACAGAACACAGAAGGCCCCAAGAAACAAGTCTTCTGTGAAAGAAACACAATGTGGAAGCTGTGAATGTAGCTCACATTCAGCGAAAGACAGAAGACCAGTTGTACAATCTACTGCTTACTCTATTGAAACATCAGTGGGCCACTAATTGCTCAATAGATCTGAAACATGAATCACTGCAGAATTTTTGGATGAGATTGTCTGAGATGATCTGAGATGGTCCAAGGGTCATTCCTGGTCGCCTAAACATAAATCGCTATTTTAAACCCTAAGTTGCAACCAAGTTGTAATAGTGCCCAAAATCTAACCAAACCTACAGTGTAGTCACATCATAAATGAATCTATTTTTCAACAGTGATTAGTAACGTTTTCAGAAAGCAAGGACAACCGATGTAGTCTTGCTTAGAGCCAGCCCGAAAATGCTTCTCTATGCCTAGAGGACATAGACAGCCAATGTATTTTGTTGTTTAAGTTGGAAGACTTATTATTATTTCTTAAAATATCAGGTGTCAGCATCAAGGACCTTATGCTTTATCCACCTATTTCAAATCTGAAATATGGGAAAACAGTGACACTGCCAGTCCAACAGGGCAAGTAGTGGTTTAGGAGCAGTCAGGTAGTCCAAACATATGGATGAGAGAATAAAAGTAAATGTCCAATGTATTCATTGTTAAGACCTTATCCCCTGGGAAGTACAGATGTCTCCACCTTCAGCAGAGAAATATGAAAACTCTTCTCTAGTGACAAACTTTGAACAGATACAAGTCAGTACAATATTGACTGACATTTTAGGGCACAAGAGCAAGTTATATTATTATCTGAGTGCTCATATTCCAGCCTGGTTGCAATCTTTTCTTTTCAATGTCACCAAGTTCCCAGATGTTGGCAATTACCTTGACATTATCTGTAACTCAGGGTTTTGGTTTGGGCCCACTGAAAGCAGTTGGCTGCCACACAGGTTCATACGGGAGGTGTTGGTGTTCTAGTTGGGCCAGAATAAAATTTTCAGGCCTGTCAAACTCCACAAAGAAATTGTTATCAGGTCTTGTTAAACAGTTACACATCTGTCATCTGGAATTGTGGTTTAGAATAAAAATCTGCTATTGCCTTTATGTGGTGAGCAGAGTGTGACACACGTGCATGAAGACACACTGACAGGCTGCAGGCCAGGAAAGAGAGAAACCTTGAGAGAATTATAGAGATGAAGGGATGTAAACTGGAATATAAAAAAGTATGAAATGAGTTGCAGTGAAAGCAAAAACAGAAAGACACTTGATTCTTTCAATGAATCATTGTTCCCTTCATTTGCCGAGGACACAGAGTAGATATGGCAGAGTCTCATGGGTCAAGAATGAAGTGGGTGGCTCTGACTAATAACTGGTTCAGTGCTCTGTGACACGTGCTGTCTGTATTGTTTTTGATATATTAATGGGATTTTGTCATAAGTGTTCGACCCTGCTATGATGCTGACAACAGTCATTTTTGTAGGTTTGGGAAACATTCTTCATGTTCATAAATACGGGCTGTGCTGTCCAGAATTACAGGTTTAACTTCCTCCTTTACCCGTTTAATTTGTCTTGGGTGTTACTTTACATCTGTTACTTGGTCGCTGTTGACTGTCATTATAAGCCCTATTGTGCATCAGCAAATGATATCATTTCGGTAGTGCACATCTACTTGACTAAAAGGATGAGCTCACGGCTGCGCATGACATGATAACACTCTTTCTGTCATCATTAAAGTTCATTTATTCTGCTCATTGCTTTCTCTTTGTGATCTATCTTCCCATCTTTCTTATCTGAATTTCACCTGAGATGGTCAACACAGGGAGAAAAAGTGCGGGTGAATGAGTGTGATAGCCGTTATTGATTCTCATCTAACTGTTGTTGCTTCTCATATAATCCACATGAACCACCATAAAAAAGTGGGTAATGATGGTTCTCTGATATACATGAAAGATGACATCACTCACTCCTGTTATGTTTTGTTTGGTCTCTATGTGAGCTCTGCTGTTTGTGTGCATATGTTAGAAAAAGAACACATTTTGACATAGAAGAGACTGCTGTGATGGAAACTTGCTTTTGGTATTTTATAATGGTCACTGGTTTGCATATTTTGTTGTACATCTGCCAGTTTAATAAATAAAACAAATTTAATCAAATCATATTGAATCGCCTGTGTTTCCATCGAGCTGTCAAACTGTATTTATGCCCCTGAACTGTCACTGAACAAGTCTGTAGTCATGCTCGTGTCCCTGTGAGGCTGTAATGCTAAACTCCAGTAAACAAATTTGTCAGACAGATTTTTGTTTACTTCAGATTCCCTCAACTAGTGGGGAAAACCACAGAAAGCGGTACCAGGTTTTTTGGTACCATGAAAATGTCAGGCAAAATGCAGGGACACCAGGAATGACTGCTCCCAGCCAAGAAGTGATTTAGCAGATAATGACATTGTAAAATCACATTGTGACCTGGTTTTGACTGTTTTTGTAAAAATTAAACATATGAGACACAACTTGTTAAGTGGACTAAAGGATTGGTGGTGCTAGGACTTTATTGTGTTTCAGCTGGCTGTTCCCTCCTGTTGCGTTGGGCTTAACTATGTTAACTGACTGTTGGTTGTAACTTCTCAAAATCCTCAAAAATTTTACAATCATGGGGAAAATATTTTTTGGATTTCAGGGCACTTTTGTTTTTTTTTTTTGCAGGTAAATTTCACGTCTGACATGTTGCACCGAATTCAGCTCTTTGATTACATCCTTGCTTTATTTTCTGCTTTATTTTCTTAGAACATCTCAGACTCAACTGTATTAACAGTGGCAGTATGCTCCAACCTCATCAGCCCTGTACTACAGGCCTGCTTCACTGTCAGGGCCAGCCCTATGAATGCGAATGTCTTCTAGAGTGAAAATGTTGACACAATGCTCCAATCCTCCTTTGGAAATGACAGTAACATGCTGATGTTTAGTATGTACAATAAATTGTAAGCATATTAGCATTTAAGCATGGTCCCAACATTTTATATTCCTTAATATCTTCCTAAAGAGAAATTCAATTTCAACCAAACAATCACGTTTGTGATTTCAGTTCACTTTAGAGTTAACATATGGCAGTCACCACTGGCTTCAGCACTCAGAGCTCTGAGCGCCACTTAGGAAATGTGTTGTTTGTGAGAAGTTGCCACAGTTTGGTGATAATTTGTGAGATTTTCCAGGTTTCAAGACCCATCATTCAAATCCTCTCATACTGGCTGCACCTGCTCCTCTACCCCCTTTGCCTTCTTTTCTTTTGTCACTAAAATTTCTCCAGGTGTTTCATTTTATGACAGGATTAACCATTTAACAATAGCTCTGTTTGACCTCTTACCTCCGGTGAGCTGGTGAGGAAATGATAGTGAAGATTCATTCAAGAAACATTCAAAATTTTGAAATAACCAGGTATTTGGTTGTTAAGTTGGTTCATTACATTTGTTGAATGACATCATCTGCAAAGAAGAAAAGAAAAAAGATCTTCCAAAAACAAAATCTATCACATTACACACAACCGGATACCCACTGTACTCAGACAGCTCTGCTTTTACAATGCTTTCCAAAAGATGACTTATCTTTACATTAAATGTAATAAGAGAACTTTTGTTTGTTGTGGTTTTCTGTGACTCTGACTTCTGAAGATATCCCCATTTTTTTTTTTAACCATTTGCCAGTTATCCTACACTGCAGATACACCACCGTCCAGACTAATACTTTATTTAAATCTTGCGGTTTTGGGTTAGTCAATGCAGGGGAACCATGTTTAGTTTATCTATTTGTTATTCCTTTATCATGCCTGTAATTTATATTCTGTTCCTCAGCATTTCGGTTTGTGTTTACAGGATGTGTGTCTGCAGATCCAGGCCTTTGTCTGATTGTACCACTGTACATATACTCAGGGGAGATGTCTGAGGAATTGGCCAGCACATCACTGGTTCTGTGCTTGTGTGTGTGTGTGTGCACGCACGCATTTAAACAGAAGTAATTGGCCATGTCTCTTTGTATGTCTCTGCGGAGCCCTTACATAAGCCTATTTAGCCTCCTAAGGGAATCCTCACCTTCTTCCTCATCTTCTCACCCCTCCTTCCTCCTCTTCCTCTCCCTCCCTCCTCTTCACCCTCTTTTCTCCTCTCTTTCTCTCTTGATCCCACTAACCCGCCCACTCATCCCTTTAGCGTACAGACTTCAGCAAAAGGTTTTAACCACGCTTAAGCATTTTTTGGCCAAGTCTTTAATCACGTCTGGCACAAGTTCACAGTCTTGAACAATGGCGATGTCTTATCCCCCAAACCTCTGTCTATCTGTCTCTCTGCTCCTCATCTCTTCTTCCATCTCAATCTCTCATCTGATCCTTCTGGCACCCATTCTCTCCCGTTTTGGTCACTTTCTTATCCCCATTGCACACATGCAAGTTCTCCCCTCCTCCATAAAATCTCATTCATCCCACCTTTGCGTCTATCCCCTCATACTCCCACCTAGCATTTACTTTCCTCCTCTCCCTCCAGCACATCGGCTCAATCCCTACATTCTCTCCTCTCCCTGCAGCACTTCCATTCAATCCCTCCTCCCATCTGCTCCCTTATTTCGCCCCATTGGGTTTTTAGGATCAGTTGAATCCCTACTCAAGTCTATTCATCATACACTTATAGCCTGGGATGTATATATATATATGTATATATTTAGGGATACTACACATTATACACATCACCCCAGTCATTCTTTCTTAACTTTCCATATTTTGTTTCCCATCCTTCTATCCTCAGTATTTTGTATTCTCCAGCAAAACAACATGTTCTCATGGTCAGAACCTTTTCCTGTTAGGCAGCGACAGTGCTTGTGAACATGAGCAGCTCTTAGCAGATGAATTCAGAGTTAGTGAATTGTTTTCAGCTTGCTGCTGTGGCTCGCTGGGTGACCCTAAAACCGTAGAAACCACAGCAAGGGAAATGATAGACAAACAGACAGGTCAATGAAGACAAATGGTATTGGAGCAACTTCATTATCAAAGTTTAATTATCTGGTCTGGGATGACAAACAATATGATACTTTCTAGAACAAGTAACACAATACACATAATTTGGAGAGCAGCTTCTTGTGTACATACTTGCATCAGTGAAGTGAAGGTAACATTTTTGCTTGAGTTGACAATAACTCTAGTAAAAACTAGAAGAAATATTAAAATATTAAAAATAAATATATAATAAGCGTACAACCACAACATGTTTTTTAAGCTAATAGAAAAATGTTATCAAAAAGCTCAAATGAAAGCTATTCATTTTAGTTTGCCAAGAATCTGACAAAGGCCTCCAAACAGTCGGCTACTTACAGGCAGCCGAGGGAGGAGGACAGAGGACAGGAGGACAAACGGGTACTGATGGATGTCTCTGCTCTTCATTCTTTCATCACTCGGTCTTTGGACGTCAGGAATGTTATTTGTGACATTCTAGAGTTGTTTCCAGCATGATATTTTTGAGTGCATACTGCTGTAAACTTCACTGTTGCTGCCCTACCCAATGGGTTCAGATTATGCACTGTAAGGTGTGCCTTTGCCTCCATAATGCAGCCATGTAGATTTAAAAATATTTTCAAGTCCAATGAGGATAGCTTTGAAGTAGTTTAATTTAGGATTCTTACTTTTATTTTAACTTCTCAACATAAACAATCTCCTTAATCCTTCCTCTCCCTGCTTCTTCCTTTTACCCTTTCTTTTTTAAATTATATGGACTTCCACATGTGCACAAACACAAATACACTCACACTTTGTAGCTGTAATAAATCAGCACAAATGCAGTCCCAGTGTGCAGTATGGAGATAAAGTAAGGAAGGCAGACAGGTATAAAAAAGCCACAGATGATAATAGGAACAGACAGAACTGAAAGCGAGGGACGAGAGCCAAGGGCAAGACAGACAGTCAAGAATGAAGGAGAAAGTGAAAAGACAGCACACAGGGGGACAGATAAAAACCAAGGACAGGAGACAGAGATGAGAGAAAAGGAATGAATTTTGTGGAAACAGAGAGAAGAGGAGAGAGAGAGAGAGAGAGAGAGAGAGAGAGAGAGCACAATGTCACCTTTTGTGTGTGTTTATGCATTTTATTGTGTGTATAAAGTCAGTTTAGTCATTAACCACTATGTGATTGTCAGCTTTATATAAAATGATGCCCCATCTTCTGGTTTTCAAATTGTGTTCATCTACCATTTCCATAAGCAGCCTATTTTTTACCCATAATAAGTGTCTGTTTCCTCCGTGTGTGTTTATCTCTGAGTGCTTGAGACACTCAAGGTTTCTAGGCGTGGAGTTGTTGTGTTGTGCCACTTATCAGTGTTTAAGTGTCCTTGAGTAACACTGAGCACACACACCAATCCATGTGCATGCCTGTGTGTACGCACTGAAGTAAATTGACACATATTTCATATTATTTACGAAGAAAAGAAAGAAAATGAAAAGAATGGGCAGTATATGAGGATGTGTGGTAACATGACACACAAAGACAATTTGGGCAGACAGAGGAAAATAAAGAACCATAGATTTTGACACTCATACACACACACACACACAGGGTTTGTTTCCCACGGTGCAGTGGGAGTGTATTTGGTCTGCAAGCGCCAGGCTTATCTCTCTGATGTGTCATAACAGCTCTGTGTGTATTTATGTGTGTGGTATGCAGGGTAGACACATGTGCATGTACATACACACATACATGAACATGCACATATGCTTGGACACTTGGCCCCAGAAAAGGTCAAAATGGCCTCACAAAGGAAATAATATTACAGCAACAGATAGCTGCACTTCCTGACAAGATGTGGAGAGACACACACACACACACATACACACGGGCACAGATAGTGTTACATACAACATATTTTCCGTCTACAGTTTGTTTTGGTGTCATCATCCTGAATCTGTTCAAACACAGACACCTGATGATTAGGGTATTATGAGACTGACCAGCAACTGGAAAAAATAAAAAAAAAATGTGCATGTAAAAAACCCCCAAACACAACAACAAAAAACCCCAAACATATTATTCAAATGAGGCTCACATACATTTACATACACATACATTATATGTTTTCATGATGTGCCATCAAACATAACCGTTTTGACAAAAGATGATTGAAGATTTTCTTTCTGTTGCTGTCTATTAATGTTTAGACACGGACAGTGTTTTTTTGTTTATTATAGAGAATATTCTGGGTGAGCAATGCAACAAACTGTCACGAGGGACGCAGAGGACTGAACCCCGATGCAGAATCTCAAATAAGGGCAGGCAGGCGGAGGTCAAAAATAATAGCCTTTAATTTAAATCAAACAACTCAAAAACAGGCACACACTGTGGCTCAAGGATCAACAAAAACTGTGGTAAGAAATCATGGCATGACAAGCTATTCCTGAACATGAAGACAAAGCAACAACCCGACAAAGAGTGACAGGGAAGAGGACTAAATAGACAACTTAATGAGAGACAGGTGAAACACATTAAGAGAGGAGAAAGCAATCAAGATAAACCAAAGCAAAGCTACATGAAAAAGAGACACACAGGGGAAGTGACACTTTCAAAATAAAACAGGACATGACAAAAACCTTGAACATAACAACACATGACACATGGATCAGAAACCAAAAGACAAAGCATAACCTAAACACAAGATGTGACACAAACCCTATCACCATTTGTGATTGCACTGAGAGAATAAGGTCACTTCTCATTTAGACAGGTCACAGTGGCAGTGTCGGTAGTTGTGTTATCTAAAAGGTCACTGTGGTAGACTTCATGTCTCCAGGCAGTGCTACAAAGTAGTAAAATGCTTGCACCTGCTAGTTATTATATTATTACCCCCCCGACTGATGGAAGAACTGAGAGCAGTGAAGAACTGATCCAAAGAGAAACTTTCTTCCTCTTTTACTCCTCTCTACTTTTCACTTACACTTTCTGTTTTCCAGTTCACTCAGCATCTGTAAGAAATGGAAAAAAACAGTCAAAGATAAGAGAAAGAAGAGTTAGCCAAGACTGACACCTGAAACTGGTGCATGTGAAGAACTGAGATGGATGGAAAACAAAGGAAAGAGCAGTGGCAGTGAGAGTCCTCACGATCGTGTTCCTCCATCAGGTCAGTGTCCTACTTGGCACTGATGCCCCGTCAGCATTCCTGCAGTGGAAAGAAGGAAGACAAATGGAAAATGGGGAGGAGGATGGGATGAAATAGAGGACTGAACGAAAGAGAAAGGAGAGCAGAGGGTTTGAAATTAGTTTAAATCCAAATTCAAGCCCTTTAAGTATAGTGCCTTTCTTTACATTTATAAATGTCTTGCTTGGGGAAAGTTGTTGAATATGAAAATGAAATACGCAAAATACTTGAAATTAGTGGCTCGATTCACAGTTTCACTTGAAGTTTTCCTTTAATTTTCAAAAAGGCTTGTTTAGGCTATTATACAGCTTATTATGATCCACTTTAGTTTTCATTTTGTGTCTTAATGACACAATACATGGGACATATTTTGACTTTGATGTTTTATCTGCTTTGACAAACACAATTATCATGTGCCTCAACTGTTCATTTCCTGCATATTTTTTAGTTCTACTCTCAAAAAAGCAATGTTCGCATGGAAAGAATTTCGCCTGATCGAATCAAATAGGAGTCTATAATTGAAAAAAGATTTCAAAGCAATTGATGGGAAGGAAGGAGGATTTCATGAGGAAAAGTGGATGAGAAAACAACAGACTGGGAGCATTTCAAACCACCTGTTATTGAGGACATTTTCACGTCATATATTAAAGAAAACCTGAATGAAAAAAATGTGCAAAATGTATTGTATTGAAGCAAAATAACAAACAATCCAGAATCACATCAAGATTGAACAGCAGATGAGATGGATAATTAGAGCCACCAAATCTTAATGTTCACGTAAGAGTAGTGAATGGAAAAGGACACTATTTCATCTTTTCTTAGATAAGTTTTTTGGAAAACTCACCCTAACCCATCCATCCATCCATCCATTTTCTTTACCGCTTGTCCGTCAGGGTCGCGTCACCCTAACCCTGTGTTTAAATTTCCTCTACCTTTCAGACAGACTTAGGAAAGCTGGATTTCATGCACAATTTTGCAAACAATGCATTTTTATCAACCATTAGCTACCTCACTGACAAGTACACTGTAAATTAGAAGTTTCTTGTCAGAAATTCAACCTCATGACTTCCATATAAAGACAATATAAACTAATTGTGAAGTGACAGAAACACTGAAAACATGACAGAGGAAGCAATGGGAACAGTGACAGTGATGGATGGATGGCTGAGAGAGTGGGGCTGATAAAGAAGTGTACTGAGATGTGCAGAGACAAGCCATCCAATGTACCTGATGTGGAAGAACAGCAGAAAACCAACATTGTGGAAAACATTAATTGGGGGAAACATGCAGGCCTTCTTCATGTCACAATCACAAACTATGTTTTTGTTGTTTCTGAGTTCATTGTGATTAGGAAAAGGTTTGTGTTTTGAAACTCAAGCTTCTTTGCAACAACAGTTGGATTGGGACTGTATTTATTGTTCTTGTGGTGATTATTGGCTCAAAAAAGGAAATTCGTAAAATGGAATGGAAAATACTGGTATCTTAACATTTTCTGTTTTCATCTGTTCGCCACAGACAACATGTGACATTAATCACATTAATGTGACTTTAGGTGTCCACATTGTTCAGAAGTGTTTTCTGATCTGACGCTGCTGTCGGCCTCTTCAAGCCATTACACCTGACTGTTGAAAAATGAATCTGTTTTGTGATTCATTCTGGCTTGTGTTTCATGGGAAATTTAGAGCAAATGAAGACAGAAGCGGAGCGGACAGGGGAAGGGTGATGTTTAGATACAGTAGCAACTGATTTCACTGTTTGGACAGGCAGTTTATCCAATTAGAGGGGCCTTGTTCAGTGAGCAGTGAAGGGAGTGAAGGATGATCAGCCGAGTGTGTTTACCTTCGGACGCTCCTAGATTCTTGTCCTCCCTTAAATGGGAGGTTTGGACATGAAGATAGTGACAAATGAGAGATCAAATACTACTGGCATGTGAATGCCTGAGATTATTCTTGTTTGTACTTCGTGCTTCCAACAGTATTGGGTCTGTGTTGAAATTATTTCCACTACCAAATCATTTCTTCAGTTTGTTACCTTCCCGTAGTTCCTTTGCGCTCCTCAGTTTCTAGGGTTGTTTGGTGAAAAAGATGCCATAACCATAAACAGTCTCTCATCTTGGATCTTTGGACCCAATGTGCTCTGGCAGTGTATGGTTTCATCATCATTCAGTCCTGTGCTGTGGATCACTGGCTCTTGGTGCTGGTGCTTGGTTGACCCCCAAATCGAAGAGCTTCACCCTGAACTGTGGGATTGACAACAGAGCACAGGGAACACTTTGTCCTTCTCTCTCTCTTTCTGTCTCTCTTTCTCATGCTTTCATTTTCATTTTTCTCAGTGTCTCTCTTTTTCTCTTCATCACTTACTTTCTTTGTCCTTTTTCATGGATCAGAGAGAGAGAGAGAGAGAGAGAGAGAGAACGGGAGAGAGAGAGAGAGGCCTCAAATGTCAGGAAGTCAAGGGTTTCCCAGCCAGGGAATTGCACAGACTGCAGGACAACAATGACTCACATGCACACACACTTATGCCTGCAAAGTACAACATATGACACACATATATGACACACATATGAGCACGTAGTATAACCGCAAGATTCACACTTTCAAAAAATTTCCACCTTAACAAATCTGCATACTTTCCCATTGCCACCTGTCAGTCACACTGAGGGCCATTCACACACACACACACTCGAGGAGGTGAGGTGGTTTTCCACTCAAATTCAGCTGTGCACTCTCCAGAGCAATAAAATGGTTCTACGTCCAGTGTTAGCAGCCTTTGATGAGTCTAACACACCACTGAGTTCTGGTTCATTCTATCTGCCTACAAAGACTCTGACAGACGGCTGCTCGACTGTTATTAGGCCCTGCACCTGCTTGATGTGTGTCAGCACACACACACACACACATGCACACACCTGTTTGATGTGCATGAGCACAAACACACAACTGAGAACATTTTTCTGCATACATTTACAGGCCATGGGAGAGAAGACTACAAAGAAAAATCAACTGGGTTTCCACTGGCCTTGAAAATGTGATTTCCTTGTCAAAGAAGAAATTAAATAAGGCCTTGAAAGTTTTTTAAAAGGTTCATGGATAGCTTCAGAAGTAATAATAAGAAGATAGCAGAGACGTTTTACTTCAAGCCAGCTCTCTTGATGGCAAGAAAGTCAAAATTCTTCTCAGGGAAATTTTAAGTCAGTAATCCTTTAGGTAAAATCTTCAGGTCAGGTCAGTCCACTCACGTGATCACTTGGTATATCACCAGAGTAACTACGAACTGCTGCTCGCTATACTGTTTGCTTTAGTTACAGTATCTTATCTATAGCTATACCCACAGTTAGATCAGTTAGCACTATAGCTGACTGGATTGTATTTTGGTTCATTGATTCACCACACTCAGTGGGACACCAGACTGGGACTAGACTAAATGCTAAAATAAAATTTATGAAACTTGCTGTTGTGTTAAGGAGCTATCAGAATACTGCCATTAAAGGTATACAGTGGAATTATGAGACAGAATGGGCTGGGACAAGCTGGTTAGCATGCTATCTAAAGTGGATATCAACACAATATTTCTTTGACATAATGTCAGCATTGTTGTTTCTTTCAATATTGTTGATAATCTCATTTTTGGAATGTTTAAACTAAAATCAGGGCCATAGAGTATGGTCTACACCTGCTCTAATTGGAAAGTGTCATGAGATAACTTTTGTTGTGAATTTGCACTGTATAAATTGACTGAATTGAACTGAAATAAATATCTTACAAATTGCCCATTTAACCCAAAATAAAGCAGTTATGACTTTGAGACAATGTCCTTAAAGTCAATGAAATAACATTTCGTGGTCAGTCTGTTTTTTTGTCCAGTATCTGCTGTTGTGAGGCATGTTTTTTCAGTGTTGAATTATTGTGTGTAATTATGGGAGAAGGATGGAAGAAAATGAATTCTTTCTGGATTGTTTTTTGGCCTCCTGTGCAACATGACACTCATTTCCCAGTGCCCTGAATAGAAACTGCTCACTGGGTTTCCTTGCTAATACACTATTCAAACATGAAGCTTGTATGGCAAATAAGACTCACTTCAAAATGGGAAGCCTTTTTTGTTCTTTGTCCAGTTAAAGTTAAAAGTTCTGACTGTTCACTTTTAGGTAATACACTGACCTTTTTTGATATTCACATGAATATATATGACTCTTCTCTGTTTCTGTATTTTGGTCAAGCAGGAAGCTATAGGAGTGTTTTGGAGAGCAAAATCTATCATCTCTTCTCATCCTCATGACATAAATCATTAATGAGGTGTGTGTATCTGCCTGCACCTCTCCCTGGTCAGTCACGGGTCTGCAGTCCACAGCAATGTGTGTGTGTGTGTGTGTGCATGCGTGTGCGGGCTCTAATCCCCATATTGTGTATGAAAATGTGTTTTATTCCTTAAGGTTTATATACCTGTGAATGTGCATTAGTATGTATGAGTATGAGTTTGGTATCCTACAATAAATGGGCCGTGTATGTGTGCATTATTATGTGTATGCGTGTTTGTATCTGGTGTGTGTGTGCAGGCATGTGTGCATGAGGGAGTGATGCATACACTGGGGTCTTTGAAGTGTAAAGTAACAAGCCTTTTTAAGTTTTGGTTGTGAAATATTTATATGAGCCAGAGAGCTGCTTTGGGAGGATAAGATGAGAGAAAGAGAGAGAAGGACAGAAGGATGAACTTGTGTTTAAACAACAAATAAACATAGATCATCTGGGCCATTCCATTATTAAATTGAGCTGAAAAGATTTGGCCAGGTCCTGTCACGTATTATCACTATGCACTGTTATTTTCTTTAAGTTGACAATCTTCAAAGTAAGTTCATGTGGAGGCTTAAAGAAGATTGCAATTAAGTGGTATTTTGGTGATTTGGGAGAGGTTAATGTAAAAGAGTTGGATTTTATTGCTAACAAGGACATTTTGGAGTTTGAAGGTTGTGAAAAATCTTTTTTGCTTCACATTAGCTCCACAAAGTTCAACCTTGCCCTGTAGAACAACTCCATTCATTAAATGAACTAACATTTCTGAGTGCAGACCTGATGGCTTATTAGAAAGTGAGCAAGGGTTGTAGTTAGTATTGTGACATTATTGCATCAACATAGTCATTAGTTGAAGCTTTCAAGTTGGTCATATCATTTTTTTCTAGAAAAGCACAGCATAATATAGACAATATAAGATGTTTGCTCTTATATCATTGTTGATGTACTTACACATACAAGGGGTAAGAATAATATCATTATTATTATAAATCTATTATCTAAAAGCACAAGAACGTCAGTGCTGGTAATTTCCACAGCAGAAATTCTTGGAGCCTTGTGTTATTTTAAGCAGGCCTAGAAGTCCCCGGTCAGTGCTACTGTGTAGCACCCAATCAAATATGGCACTCTGACATGAGATGACACATATTCACAAGAAAATTTGGATTTTAACCCAAAAGACAACTTGTCTATAACTTTAAGCTATTTCACCCAAACCATAACCAAGTCAGTCCTGTTGGTAGTTACATCAGATCAGAAAATGCATTTACACATGACCCATTTTGTCATTTAACTTGATAATTTAGTTTGGTTTCTCATTTGATTTGCTTGAGCTAACACTGAGCACTTCATCATCACTGCTAGACTGCTGTCTGCTTTTACCAAATGTGTTCCCTCCTTCTCCTTAGCTGCCTCATCTATTAGTATTTAGACTTAAATGAATGTTGAATGTTTATCTCAGTATGTGTTCATGTTCATGACATGTTGTATATCTCAGGCTGCTCCAGTAAGTGAGTCCAGAGACTTGTGTCAAGCTTGCTCAGATTTGTTACAAGGCATGTAACAATGTGATGTACTGTGAATTTCCACTGCAAATTTTGGTCTTAAAGTTTCCATTTTCAGCTATTACTGCAACATGCAAACCACATGTTGTTAATGTTGATGCTCTTTTCTCTGCCACACAACGTCCTGTCCATCTGCATGTCCTGTGAATACAGGAGATCTGGTGAATTTGGCACTCCCTCTGTGTGTGTGTGTGTGTGTGTGTGTGTTAAGGGAGTGTTAAAGGCTAAACTGTGCGATTAGAGGGCAGGACAAAGGACAGAAGAAGCTGAGACCTTTACAGAGAGCCATGTGCACTTTTGGGTGCATGTTTATGAGTCTGTGGGTTTGTGTGTTCGCGCTCATCCATGAGTCTCAGTGTGTGTGTTTGTGTGTGTGTGTGAGGCCAGACGTCAGTATTGACAATAGCCTGTTGAGACCTGGGAGGAGACTGGCTTCGTTAAAGAGGCCTTGAGCAAACAGAGAATAGAGACAGACGGATAGAGGAAGGGAGGGAGGAAGGCGTGCAGGGGCAATGTTAGGCGAAAGAGAGGGAGAGAGAAAATGGAGGGAAAGTGAGGAAAAAGGTACAAATGAGGGAAATGTGGATGTATGAACTTAAAGGTAATTCTGGAAGAAGAAAAGCACTACTGGCATGGAGGGGTGTGTGAGGGTGAAAATGGAGGGAAATGAGACAAAAGAGAGAATAAATTAAACAAAGACCAGTTGAAGACAAAGAGGGGGAGAAAGAGGGATTAAGGAGGTAGTGGTGCTACAGGGAGGAGACTCATGAAGTGGGCAACAAAGTCAGAATATGAGAAAAAAATGATTAAAGATGGAGGATTGACAGAGAAAAGCAGGAGGGGACAAAAGAAGGGTGGGGTGAAGCAGTAGAAGAGTTGAGAAGCATGAGATTGGAATCAGTCGGACGGATGCATGATGGAGAAATGGAAGGATTTAAAGGGGAGAAGGCAACTTTAGATAAAGGTGGACACTGAAAGCAAAACCACAGGCTTCTCTGAGTAAAGGTTAGCTGTGACGAAGGAAAGAGGCAACAGGGTCAGTGTGTGAGTGTGTGTGTGTGTGTTTATGTGTGTGTGTTTATGTGTGCATGTGTATGACACAGAGAAACAAAGAGAATTTGCTTTGCCTTGCCCTGCACATGCCTCTCTGTTTCTATGTGAATGAAAAGGTGAGGGAAAGGGATTGTAACGTGTGCGTGTGTGTGGGGGTGTTAGTGAGTAGAAAATCAATAGCTGATAAATAAATTATAAGGCACAAAATTTCAAAAGGCTCCAGCAAAAACAAATGATTCCAGTACTCACAAGCTACAAGAAGGAAAAGACACAGGCACTGCAATGTGTGTGTGTGTGTGTGTGTGTGTGTGTGTGTGCGTGTATCTTTGTTGCAATGGAAAATGCTGGATCGGTTGGTGTTGATGTTGTCAGAATGGCGTGACATTTTTACGCGCTTGTGTCCGGTTTGTGACATCAGAGAGTGTTTCACAGGCTTATCAGCCTTTGTGTCTGGTGTCAGATATCAGTTTATGTGAAAAGCCTCATTCACACACATGCATCAAAGTGCCTAGAAGTGCACATGTGCTAAAGAAAGAAAGAGAAGGAAGGAAGGACGGAAGGAAGGACGGAAGGAAGGAATTAAACCAACAACAAATCCACCAAAATGTTGGAAGAGAGCTCAGCAGACTGATCCTTTAAAGATGCTGCTTGCAATTTTATTAGCATAAGCCTTTTTCTATACTTATTTGTTAGATGTAATTTAAAAGATGTAACAAACAAGTCTGTTTTCTTTACACTATATGGTGTATCAGAGGAGCACATAAGTAAGTACTGGAGTTGCGTTACCTTGTCACCACTACATTAAAATCAGTAGTTTTAACATGTTTTAGCCCTTTGACCACCAGTCACATATTTCACTTTTCTGCCATTGGTTACCATTCACATTACATCACATCAGCATGTAAACATTCATATAAAGCCAGTCTAATTGCAATACAAATAGGTGGAGCCTTATTGTTCCTTAAAAAATATAAAAAAAAACACTTAAGACATCTTTGGTAAAACAGCAGTAATTGTGCATGTTTTCATGTAAGGTTCATCAGTGCAAATAGTATTTTTAAAATCCAATATATAAGGTCCAATTCAGAAAGTCTGATGTCGGCTGGATGAAAAACTGAGGAGAACTCATCAGAAAGACATGATCTTCATGTGTCTGTTAGCTTTTCTCAATATGACATCTTATTCTGCTGTAATTCACTAATTTCTCCTTGTTCATTCAACTTACTGGTAACAAGGGAGACAGAAGCAGCAGGAGATTTTCAGTTGTCTGTATACACACACTTCTTCTCCCAGTCTGGATTCTCCAAGGACCTACCGTGTGTGTGTGTGTGTGTGTGTGTGTGTGTGTGTGTGTGTGTGTGTGTGTGTGTGTGTGTGTGTGTTTGTGTTTGTGTGTGTGTGTGTGATAATGAAAGCTGCTGACTGGCAGTGGTGATTGGCTACCTCTGTGGCCTCTAGAGATGGCTGTCTGAATGGTGCCAGCTAGACGCCAGACAGACGGCACGCAGCGTGTGTATGTGCGTATGTGTGCGTTTTGTGTGAGTTTGTTTGCATGCATTTGTGTTGACATAAACATACCTTCAGCAGGTGTTTGTGTGTGCATATGAGCGTACCTGCATGAGTGTTTGAATGTGAATGTTCCCATTGGCACTGACTTCTTGACCTGTGTGTGTGTGTGTGCGCGTGTGTGGGCTCATCAGTGATATAGTTGTTGTCTGGTATCTTTTTACAAATACAGTAAGAGAGTCTATGTTTTGTTTGAATGCGTCCCACAAGGTGTAGTCTTTCACCTTCGTTGTATGTGCTCTATTGTGTGGATGTTGTATAAGTGAATAATTAACAGTACAGATGATATACTGTACCCAGTGACAGTCACTGCTGTTTGTAAACATACAGTTCAAAGGTGCTGTAAGCAAGAAAGATAGCTGATTGTTGAGTCTTATTTGTAGGTCACCAAATACCAGTGCTTATAAGTGAATATCTTTTATCCCTCATTATACTCTGTATTATCTCTGTACAATTTTAAATGTTCACATTCTGGAAATTTCCTTGTATACTTAAGCGTAGTCCTCATGGGAACGTCAATGGTGGACGAAGAAGGAGGGGATTGTTTGGACCCTGTCCCTTAAGCCATGTTCATACCAGAATTGCCACAATCAGAGGATCCACTCTTGGAAATTAAACTGCCCTAATGTTCTGCTGAGAGTTCAGGTTTTGTGCACTTTGACGTAGGAAATCACACCGTTGACCTCATTGTCACTTCAACTTGACAGTGCTGACCTTTGAGGGGGATGGAGGACATGGATGGACGACTTTTTCTTTTCTCATGTGGTGCAAGAGTTGCTTATCTATTTTTTAAATGTTGTTTCAAGGTGTTATGGGCAGCCTCCAGTGTCAAGTGTGGTTATTTTAGTGTTACTTTCTAGAGCAAACTTTTGACCTGTGAGACAGGCAGAAGGGAAGAATTGGGTCACCAACCCCATCCAAGTTTTCCCAGGACTCAGAAGCAACTGTTAATGTTTAAAACTATTTCTCCTTCTTCATTTAGGCGAGTGAAATCTTGCCCTGAAACCTCTAATCATGCATCTGCATCATCCAACCAATGTAGCCTTTTTTCATCAAGTTCTACAGCAGAAACAAAAAAGCATCAAGGACATCACAGCTGATGAACTCTGGACCCGAATCAGTTTTTATTTTTCAGCTCCAAATTAAATAGAATATTAAAAACAACACCTTGAACAATGAAACTGAAAATAAATCAAAGTGTTAGGTGCACCCTTGTCCCAAATGCACCCTAATTCTCGTCACCATTGAATCGCCCCCAAAAAATTGCTAGATCATCAAAAAACACACAGAGACAAATGGACGCACACAGCAGCACACCTCTGAGGACAAAGTATGTTGAATCATAATAGGGGGAAGACACTGGCTGGGTGACACAGCAAGGGAGTGACTTTACCTCTGGACTGTGGCAGAGGGAGTGGCGTTGAAAGAGAGAGGAGGGTGTGTGTATGTGTGTGTGTGTGTGTGTGAGTGTGAGTGTGTGTGACAGAGAGAGCTTTGCTTTCACGCCTTGCTGAGCAGTGAAAGAGTATCTGTCACAGAGAACAAGCCAAAAGACAGAGCGTAAAAGTTTAGGCAAAAACAAGGAGACACAGGGAAAAGGACAGAGGAAGAGAAAGATGGGAAGAAAGGAGAGATAGAGAAAGAGTTGGCTGAAAGCAGCTTCTGTCTTCTGTCCCACCCCCTGACTGTCTTCCCCTCCTCTCTGCCCGGCCGGGAAGCGAGAGGAAAAAGAGTGCAGAGAGACGGAGAGGGAGCTCAACCACGCTTGCTGTTTAGCACAGGGCTTAGGAATTCCAGGACCTTTGGAGTTGTGTGTGCACACACACACACACACACACACACACGCTTACACACACATGCTGCTTTTCTGGTGGTGATACAGGACTCAGAGAGAGAGAGAGAGAGAGAGAGAGAGAGAGAATTAGAGAACAGTCCTTTCCTGTGGACTATTTGACCATGATGGCACCTGCCAAGGGGAAAGTGACTAGGAGGGGCTGAGGACTGAAACAGGACGAACGCAGGAGGAAGAAGCTGCTGATGAAGGTGAGATTTTGATTTTCTGACATTGGCTCTGGTGTCTGTCTGTGTCTTTTCTGCCAGGATCTCTGTCCATGTTAGTGAAGATGTTTGCCAGAGGTTATAATTTAATGAGTAACTGATGTAGGAAGTATTTTGTGTATTTGACTGTGGGGTAAAAGTGTGAATGTATTCATTTATTCAGTTAGCTTTAATAACTAAGCCAAAATGTTGTATGCTTTCAGTTTCCTGAAGTAAAAGTGAAGCTGGGGAATGCCCTGTTCAGGTGTTTGTGTTGGAACCATGCAGCTCTGAATGTGTCAGTTCTGCTGTATTTGTGGTTTCATATCTGTGTTGTTCATTTGGGTGATATATTAGTCTGGTTGGACAGAATAACTGTTGACTTTTCACAGGAAGTATATGCAAGTAAAAACATTTCAACTGGATTTGATCTCTGGATGATTCATTGGAGCATAAATCGGCAAAGGAGAAAGAGTTGGCGTGCATGTGGGAGAATGTCTGTCTTAGATGTTTAATTTCCTGGTCCACCAGTGGAAGTGGGGGATTTAGAGAAAATTATTATTGTTTTTGCAGAGAATCGATGCCAACTTATTCAGTTGGCATTGATAAATAACATTAAAGTTCTGTTTTCAGTTTGAGATCATAATACGGTCTACATAAACATATGTCCAGTTTCTGCTTTCAAATGGTTTGTGTTAAAAGCATTCTAGGAATTTTAAATCAGTAGTGAACAAAGAAACCAGTCGTCATATAGTGGAAGACTATAAGTCTTTGGTCCTTTTACACCTGCAGTTATTGTGTGCTTCATCCTTCCACTCCTCCCTCTACCCTCCATCCTGCCACACTCTGCCACTTTTGTTCTCTAATCTCATTTACTTCTGCCTATTCTGTTTTTTTTTTTTTTTTTTTTTTTTTTTTGCTGAAATCCCACATCTAATGACAGAGGCTTATCCCATGCCACTCTGCCTTGCTCTTGTCCTTTCTTCCACCCATTTCCTTTCTTTAACTTGTCCTCTGTGATAATTCACCCACCTTTATAAAGCTTTCAATATCTGTTCCCTTTTGTAGCATCAGTGTCTTCTTTGTTTATACCCAGCTCTCACCACACAATTTTTTTGTGTGGAAGTGGGTGTATATGTGTTTTCAAGCTCACAGGTGTGCATTTGGTCTGTCATCTCACCTTTTCAGACTTGTAATCCCCGGTTTCAGTGATCTTTATAACCCCTCCACCCCTAACCCACTTTAACCTGCACAGTAACCCTCTATTACCATACCAGTGAACGGCACATTAACCCTTAATTTGCCTTTGCAGTGAGGTGTGTTGTCTGTGCAGTGGTCCAACAAGGTGTCACCTTATATTTATTGTGTGTTTTAATTACAATGTGGTAATGCATAAAGGTCCTTTTCTTTTTTCTTGGTGATGTTCTATGTGACAACCATGTGCTGCTGAGCTGGGAGATCAGTTACACCTTCCTTACGTGTCCTGATGGTTTTATTGGGCACCTCCATTTGGTGATTTGTGATGAAAATGCACTTATGTCTGAGGACATTTACGTTGAACAGGTTTTTATATCTTCCAACCACAAATGTTTAGGGCTTTAAATGGTGTCACCAGTGTCAGCACCAGTTGGGTCAAGTCTACAAATTAAAAAAATATAAATGGACTGTGGAAAAGTCGGAAAGAAGTGAGCTTACCAGATCTCTCGAGGCAACTCCTCATATTGAGGCTAACGCTTGAAAAGAGATGATTGCTCTGGTTCTGTTGTCTTGATTTTGATCATTTTACTTTTAAACTGACCATCATGAGACACACAATATCACTGGAGGTGCTGATGGTATTCAGTGGAGTACCCTGGAGGAGCCACAAAGGTGAGATCCTCACACTTTGAGGCCTGATTAAAATCCATGACTGTATTATGTATGCTGCAGTTAAGGATAAATAAAGTGAATTTGTAAAGTAGTAAACCTAAATGACAACAAATTGCACATCTAGACAAAAATATGGAAACTGAGTTATGAATCCGAATAGGATATCAAGCTAATTAGCTTGATAGCTGCCAAATTGGACATCAAAAGTATATAGTTATGGTTTTATTAACTTTTACATGCCGGCCCTCTGGGATAATCATCCTCCCTGTGGCTTATCTCTCACTCTCTCTCTCTTTTTTTTTTTTACTACACTTTAGTCTGCTGCTTGGTTGCTTATCCAACCAGCGACATTTTGTTCCTGCAATTGCACTTTCGTTGCTCTACAATGTGGAGATTTGGAGTTTCTGTAGGTGTGACTCTTTGCATTGTCTTTTGAGCCATGGTGGTTATGGCGCAAGCTAATTTCCCAGCTCTTCCTCTGTATGCCAAACACACAGCTGTGGTTGCAGATTTAAAATACAGTCCTGTGTATCAGAGGATTTTTCCCAGGACAGACCCAGTGCATAGGACAGCTTACACATAATTGCTTCACCAGCCGGTTACATTCGCTCGTGTTCAGTCATTTTTAACCTAACAGCTCCTGTAGGTTCAAGGTGGGTCTGCTGATTGCCTGGTGATGAATCAGCCACCAAGGCAACTTCCTGGTTGAGATGGCTATACACTGATCCACTGCCACACCTTCAAACCCATTAACCCCCATCTCAACCCTTCCTCACTGGAAAAACCCATTAACCTTCCTCTTAACCCTTTCCTCAGCCTGAACTATCTACCAGGTCAGCATAAAGTAGGTGAAAAATGTGTAAAGCAGAACATAACTGTGGTACAATAACTTATGTGTCTGAGGACCACAGGATTAATCTTCCCTTTGACTGTCTGTGTTCGTTGTCCATTTGCCTTTCTCTTTCTTCATGTGTATGATGGAGTGAAGAAGGTATAAGGACAGAAGAACCGATGAGGATAGGCTGTGGAGAGATAGAGAGAGAGAGAGAGAGAGAGAGAGAGAGAATGATATTGGGCAGCAATGTCAGCTTTCCTTTGTTTAAAATATTTAATGAGTGTCTCTGCTCTCTTGAAATATTGACTTTTTTCCCATATAGCCAGAGGGGACTGACGGGAGCAGAGGTTGTTCCCTCATTCAAATAAAAAGCAAAAGGCTGTTAGCATCAAACTTTCATCAGTTACTTTTATTTATTTATTTTGAGTTTTTCAATTTTTCTGATTAAAAAAAAAAAAACCAACATGATATTTAATCTTGATATAGAAGTTACTGCTAATGAATGGTAAAATGTATGTGTGTGTGTGTGTGTGTTACAGTGTCACATGAGTCCATGTAAAATACGTGGAACCCTGTTTTGGTATCTCTGTTGTATGCTCAAAATGTGATGTGATGTTTTTACTCATAACATAACATACTGAGGTAAAAATAATACTAAAAAAACATTATTCTGATATGATGTTCTCATGCATAAAGAAACAACTATTTCCTGTGATATTAAAATGCTGTTCGTCTACATGTCACAGCAAACTGGGTCCTTCAGGGAGGGTTGGGAGTCTTGTTTCATTTGTGGAAAATGAAGCAAAAAAAGAAAACTATAAACAGAATGTGTGCAATAATCACACACCTAAATTGTGCATGAATAAATGATTAAATACAAAACACAGTGTTACAAAATGGAACAAAATGCAGCAAATTATATCTTTATAAATTGATCACTTAATGACCCAAGGTAGCAGCTGTTTGTTATTCTTATTCTCTCTTTTCATCTAGATATTTGGCTGCTTAGGACATATACAACAATGTAACATAACAGAACTCATGTTTGAAACGTGTCATTTGATGTGCGAAGATAACCAAAACCCCTGGATGGATGGATAGCAAAAGAGCTGAACCTGAGGTCAGCGAAGATAGTTACCCTAATTCATCACAGAGTTAAAAGGCTAGAAAAGGAAGCTAGAATGTCTAGCATAGATAAAAATGAAGATAACAGCTTAACTGATGTTCAACTCAACCTTTTGCACAGGTCTTAAAAGATAAAAGAAAAAATGAAAGGATGTACAAAATGAATCAGGATGACAGATTTCCAAGCGATGAAACCAGCACTGAAACTGTGTAAGGACACGTGAGTATTAGTTATGTTTTGTAGCAGGGAGACTAGAGAGGCGCAGAGAATAATTCATCAAGCAGTAGGAGATAGAACTGGGTTAAAATTTTCAGTAACAGTGCCAATATAATTTTTGGAGACAAAAGTTTTGGAGTTTTGGAACAATACCAACATTTTTCTTTGTTATTTAATAACATACTTGATTGAACAGCACATTGTTCCACAAAACTGTTATCAGCATTTCATAAATTAAGCCAAACTTTAAACGTCCAGAATTTGTGGTACTTAACTCAACTTGATTAACTCATCTCAAAGTCATGACTCATGTGAAGAATCACCTGATCCTAAAATAAGGATCACAATGAAATGTCAGACCAACCAAAAAAAAACAATCAGCACAGTATAAAATCATTTAAGGTTCCACACAAGTGAAAAGCTAAGTGATGATGTCTGGCTGGCCGTGCAGATGGAGTACATTTAATTGGTTTAATCTGATGACATCTGGCGACTGATCCATCAGAGACCTAAAACATGAGGATGAGGTTAATTAGACTTAAATGGTAACGTGGCTCAGTGTCATCAGATAAAAACGGATCACTGAAAGTGATGATGGCCTGAAGAAAAGGTAAGGCTGAGGACACGGTGTTCAATCTCAGTTCACTATCAGTGGACTGTTCACAGTGAGTGGATGGATGCGTAACCTGGATGTCACACCACTGGGTCAACCGGTTTGTGATCAGGTTGTTATTTCCTGAGCTGATTTGAAGGCTGTTCAGGGGGAAGGAAATATGTTGAGTGATATCCCGTATCACTAGCATTTGCCTATGGTATGTACCCTGATTAAACAACTCCAGTTGAGCCCAAACTAAAATTAGAATGTAGTATAAATTAGAAAGAAATTAAAAATTAACAGGTCTCGATTGATGTCAAGCCACTCTCTTTGTTGTACACAAATTAACTGCTCCAAAAAGACATTACCAACCCGCAGAGGTCAATTTCACAAAAGTAATCTGACTGTGAAACGTGTCTAAATAAAATGAGAAAAAATTATGACTTGTGCATATCCTGCAGTCAAATTGACATATTTCATACCTAAATCAAAATGTGCACCACAAAACTTCACACAAAATAGCTGCGAAAGTTCAGTAAAATAAGAAAAAAAAAAGAGATTCAAAATTCAAAACAGTCTTTCAGGGGAAAGAGAAAGAAGAAACAATTTAGTGGATGAGATTTGTGCAGATTTTTCTTGGCCCATGATAAGTTCACACTCCCTTCTTGACTTGGTCAAGGCTCATGCTCTTCATTCCTTGCGTATACTGACTGCCTTCACCACAAACATCCATCTACTCCAGCTGCAGAGATATGAAATTGTGCTTGTGGAGTTTGGCAGTTTGTCAATTGTGAGTGACAATATGTACAGGCAACTTCATATTTAAGATCTAAAACTTAAGTTTAGATCATAGTACTGATAATTAGTTGAAGATATGTTGCAGGTCTACACCGATCCTGGTCTGATGTTATTGGTAATAAGAGACAGGAGAAGATAAAATACTTGATAAAATATTGATATTGATTGATAAAATACAATACCTGTCACTGGTTTTTAAAAAATTTCAAACGAGATCCTAACTATTTAACTGGCAATCGATTTATATATATGTAATGCTGCCCTTATCAGTCTCAGGGTATTAATATTGTCCTGGGGGCTGAGACAACAGGCTGTGTCTCTTTATGCTGATATTTATTTAACTTATAATAATTATTGTTTATGAGTAATTCATAGATAAAATATTTAACATCAGTAATTGGCAAATCAACATTAAAAAAACACATCAGAAAAAATGAACAAAGTAAATATACCACATGTACAATGGAATATTCCTGCACACAAGGTGGCTAAAAACTGCTCTGCTTCTCTCTAAAGATTTCTCCAACACGTCTCCTTTTTACATTTGGTTTTCATCTACTGTCTTACCATCCACTGTGCTTTATTAGACGCACATGTACACACACAAACATGCACACACATTCTATCGCCCTTCCTGTCCCTCTTAATTTCTTCTTTCGTCCTCCAATGCTCAGGTCTGTCCAGCACTGTTGCAGAACAGCCTCTCCTTTGCCAGGCTGACCTGTAATTGCACTCTTGATTCGTGAAGATGTGTGTGTGTGTGTGTGTGTGTGTGTGTGTGTGGGAGTGTGTGAGCTTGGAGCCTGTCCTGTCCTGTCACCTTGGGCGGCCATGCAGTATTGAAGGTGAGGTGGAATTAGGAAGCTTTACGCAGGAAGATCGGAAAATAACGAGATTCTCTGCATCCCTGTCTCTCTCTCTCACACACACATAAGTACCCAAACACACATTATCACACATATACAAGCACCCTTAGACTTTCAGAAACATTTTCTGTCTCTGTGCGTGCACACACACACACACACACACTGTGTCCCAGAGGAATGCTTGAGGGGCTTATGCAGGGGATTTTGCTGTTCTGCAGTGTGCCTGTCAGATAAGGAAGGCGATGCAGACCTGCTTGGTGACACACTACTGAGCGTGTGCATTACAACCTCCCCTCATTCCTCTTCCCTCTTTAACCTGTCACTCAAGTGACTTGCCACCCTCTGCTGCCACTGGTGATGATACCACACATGCGGACTGTCTGGTATCTCATTTGGTAAACTAATAAACACACACACATAGCAGGGATTATTCTGTTCACACCTCCTCTGCCTCTGTCAGCTACACACCCATAAGACAGCTGGTTTTTGTAACATCCATCAGACTCATGTTTTATTATAAACAGACCTAATTTATGATGTGGGTTAAAGATTTGCTGCAGTGCTTTTTCTTCTTTCTTCATTTCTTCGTCATTGTTTTCTCCTTTTTACCCCTTTCTTTCCTTTTCCCTTTTTATTTCCTTCACCTTGTCTCTCCACTACCCTTAACAACCCCCAACTGTTTCCTCACCTCCTCCCTCCCTATTTGGCCTGTTCCTCCTTTCTGTCCCTCTACTTCACTTACTCCCCTTCTTTCCCCTTTCCCTTCTCACCACCTGTAATCCTGCTTTCGGCTGTTCTGCAGCTGCTCAAGATCACAGCTGGAGAAAAGCAGAGAGTGACAGAAATCAGATAGAGAGAGAGATTTTTAGACTATGGCCAGGTTTTGTTTTTGGGAGCAGCTGCTAATTCCTTAACATTATTTTCATTATTAATAATAACAGCAGTAATGATTGATGTGGTCTGTGGTTGAGCTGCTTGTTAAGACAATGGAATTTTGCCAGTCCTGTTAAATTCAACATTACACCTGTCATTTGCACCTACATCCGCAGCCATTCACTCCATTGTCTTTCAGCCTTTCTTCCAGTTAGTCACAAACTTTACCTCAGTTTTCATGTCCAAGTCTAGCAGTTAGATCCAGTTTATGAAGAAAATAATGTAAAACTGACAAAACTAATATTTTTGTAATTCATTGCTGTGGTTTGCTGGGCAATTTGCAGTAAGGGGGCATAAAAAAGCTGAGGATGAGACAAATAAAATTGTGTTTAGGCTTGATATGTTCCATCTGCAGGTGTTAATCACCTATAGAAACTGCCAACCTTAACTTTTTCTACAATCACATTAGTATATGTTATATAACACACAAACCTATCAGGTCTTTGTGTTCAGTCTTGTGAATGTTAGCCAGCTTCCCTCCACATCCACCCACCCTTCCATGAAAACCCTTTTGCCTACGCCCTTGGTCTCTCCTGTCTGAACCAGTCACCCTCCACCACCACCCTCTTTGCTGACACCATCCCCCAGCCCCAGCCTCTTGGCAGCTCCTCCAGGCAGGCTAATTGACTCAGTCCCAGGAGGGGGGGATCATGCCACATTTCTAATTTGGCTTCCCCTCCTCCAGATAAAAGCTACATCCCTCCATCCTTCAGCCCCCCCACCCCCACCCCCAAGCTCTCACTATCTACCATTCTATCTCAATTTTCTTTGTTTTTAGTTTCACAATTGTATATTTGTTTGTCTGCTTCTATGTAGCTTTATACATCTTTCTTAATGTCTTTCTTTTTTATTCTTTGGCTGGGTGTCTACAAGACTGCCAGCCCCAAATGCAGACATAATATACAACTAAATACATGAAAGGACACATACACACACACACACACACACACACACACACATGCACGCTCACACTCACAGAGCACAGCAGCTCGCCTTTGCTCACCATGGGGTTCACCTTCAGAGAGCCTCCATTTCCACAAACCGCACCTGGGGACTGTGATGGGCGTGTCTCAATGTGTGTGTGTGTGTGTGCGCGCGAGTGTGCACATGCAAGTGCGTGTCTATAAGCTGAGAAGCTAACAAGCAGATGGATAGAGAACAAAGACATTTTGTTATTGATTGTATCACACAGTCTACAAGTCTACAATGCACAGATTGGAAATTGGAAAATTTGCACTTGTGTACACCAGCAGAAAGATAAAGGTGTGTATGGAGTGTATACTGCACTGCTATTTATACTATACTATGCAGATGAGCATCTGCACATATGATGTATTTGTGCATGCATTGCAAATCCAGTGCAAGAGCATGTGTGTGCAGTTTCAAACTACTTTAATACTTTGGAAAAACATCTCAGAGAAGTGAAGTAAACCCTTAAGAACACTGACCCAAGGAGGAATTTCTTGACACAGTGGCTGAAATTCAACAACAAATACACACACATGTCGAGTATACACACAATAACACAGCAGCACAGCAGAAGTTGGGCATCCTGACAGGTTCTGCGCAAGAAGCATGTTTGGTATGTAGCAGTAGCTGTGGCCATTAGTAAAATGGTATTTTCAGATGGACAGATAAGATATTTTAGCTGGAGGCTCAGGGGCAGCTGGGCTTGTGGAAAACACATTTGACACGTAGAGAGCTGTTACCTAAAGTACAGCATGTGGAAAGATTTCAGGTCTGTTTTTCGTATTTAAGAGAGGAAAAGGCATCCCGGTTTTTAACTAACAAGTGAGAGCTCTTTGGACTGATAGTTTGTATCCTATTATTAAGAGTTCTTTTTGTTATATACTCAAACAGATGCACAGAAGGGATATGTTTTTGCATTGACTTTTTCACAGCTGCACCATAACAGAAACCAGATGGCTTTAACTTTTCATCCAGTTTTTGGATGTTTAAAGAACAAAACATTTTTATCATCTCAACTTCAGCCAATGGGACATTTTCTAAATTCAGGTAAAGCAGGCAAATAATATAGAGATCCAAGTTCAGTTGCAGAAGAGAAGCTTTTAGCAAACTAATTGTTATTGTTTATGAAGGGGAAGCCAGTTAGGAAACCTTATTTTAACACTACCAAATGTGGGGACTATGCTGTCCACAGTATCCTCTGTCCACATGGTCCTCAGGACAGGAAAGGGATTTTTCAGCAATATAGTTGAACACCAAATCTCATAGGAGGAGTTGAAGACAGGGAAAGAGTGTATCCAAACCTAGATAAGTGAATTTAAAATTAATTAAGGATAGCTACATGCAAGATACAAATAGATTTGCATCATACACCATTGCACACTTAGGGTAGTGCCTGGCTGACAACCCAATAAGAAACAATCCTAATGCTGTTTTCAGAACAGATTAAGTAACCCTTTTATTGAACCCACCTTCCCTTTATTTTCCAGCTAAACTGAGCTGCAGTTACAACTGAATGATGAACTGACATACTGTTGCACTGTTGGCATTCATGTTTATTCAGGATGAGGCTGATCCCCCTGAGACATTTGTCTCAAGAACTTCTGTAGCTAGTTCAATGAACATGTTTAAGGAAATTTTAACCTGTTTTTATTGGCAGGATGGAAAGTTAGCATCTTCAAATACAGAGCTGACAGCCTTTTATGTGACTACTGACTATTAGCTGAGACTATGAAAAAAACTGGCTGGTGTCTTCTGTGTGGGTGAGGGGGCTTCAAAGAGCAAAGTCTTTCATGCTTCAGACCCCATATGCTTATATACTGCTCATTGCATCCCTCATTATCACTGGCTTTGTGTATGTGTGTGTGTGTGTGTGTGTGTGGTTTGATAACCACCTCAACTGTGAATTCTTATGTTGATTAAAAAAGGAAAGTCTGTTCCTGTATGCTGTATACATTTGTGCACATACATCAACTGCATGCATTTTAATACATTTGTGATGCGGGACAGTACATTTGATTGATCATTTGCATGTTGAATGTGACTCCTTACACATGCAGGGAAGGAGGAAGAGGAGAAAAGGAGACTCAAATGTAAAAGAGAACAAGGAAGGGAGGTGGAATACGGGCAGAAAGAAATGAAAGACGGAGGAAAAGATTTATACACGTTTAGCTTTCTATGATGAAATGCAAATAGTCAGGAAAGTAGTAATTAGAGGTACTGGTGCTGCAAAAAGGGCACCAACAGGTTATGTTACGCCCCGTTCTTCTTTTCTTTATGAAGTTGGATGGAAAGATATACAAGAAGGGTTGTGGTAGATGCAGAAAGGTGGAAAGTGGAGTTGAGGGAGGCAACCAGGTCAGATAACCTGCATTTGTACCTATTTTGCCGATGAGGACAGAGAGGTCAGTAGCTGATGATGGTGTCTACCTGAGGGCAACATAAACACACCCATGTCCCTTGAGAATCTCTCCTTTGTGTAAGCACTGTGCATTTTGAATCTATATGCATTTCAAGGTGTGATCAGTGAAAACATATCATAATATAACTGGTGAAAATCTAAATATCTTTTCAGATATCTGGATTTCAGATATCTACAGAAAAAGAAGATTTCCTAATACCTGAAAAGAATCTGTATTTGGTGTTGTGAGTTATTCATTGTGTCTGTGTGTCGTGTGTAGAGTGTGTATTTCTTTGTGTGCATGAATGACTCCATCTGTTTTTTGACAGTAATGGTGATAGATGAAAGAAAGAAACATTATTAGTGACCAGCATTCAACAGGGAGTTTAGTCTTTATGCTGGAAATATAAGATAAGATAAGATAAGATAAGAAAAGAAAAGAGCAGGCTGTGACATGCTGAAAAACAGTTGGTTTCACCTGCACACCTGGACACACCTCTACTCTACATAAAAACACCTAAAGCTGGCAGTGCTTATATACCTTTGGGGCTGTGTAAGCTATCACAAAATGGACATTTTATTAACTTCACATTCTTCATTCCCAAAAGTAAAAAGATATTTATTTTTAAAGCAAAAGTCTAATAATACACATGTTTGAGTGGGTTTTTTTACTCGCCAGTCCATTGCTGAGATCCTAACATTGGAAGATTTTTATTGTCACTGTGACAGTTAAGTCATTTTGATATACAGCAACAAAATATTCATTGAATTTACTGAGAAGTGTTCACAGGCCCATCAACATGCTATTTAACACACCAAAAGCTGACTAGGAGACCAGGTCTTTGTCCAGTGGTTATCAGATCACCTTCTCCCACTCTATCACGGATCCTGTCTATCCAGAAAAAGATGAGGAAGATGTAGCCTCAAGACGTCCTGAGGAGAAAGAAATTTAAGAGGTGTTAAGCACCACTGCTGATGCTGCAGTGAGGGAGATAGTGTGCTGACATAGTGGATGGTGCAGGCACCATTCACACTCAGGCTGAAGATTTAAACAAGGAGCCTTGGTCAGAATTAATCAATAGAATCAGAATCAGTAAACAGAGAGCAGAGTAACAGACCCTTGTCCACCCACTCCTTTGGATTCTGGTGTTCAACTTGCTGTCAGTATTATCTTGGATAAAGTGGTACAGTCTACCTCTGTGTCTAACCTACAAGCCAATCATCTTCTTCTGACTCCTTCCGCTGAATCCTGTGTCACTGAATGGTGAGGATCAGTTTTGAATCTCTTGCCCAGCTTGGGTGAAACAGAGGAGTGATCCTCTATACCCGGCCTAAAAGCAGACTCTCCTCCATCTCCACTCCCTCATCTGACTCCTCCTTCTGAATCGGATTGTGACAGCCAGACACTCCTGTGACTCTGACTCCACAAGTTCCTTCAGTTCCTCATGATGGATTTCTTGTCCTAACTGCAGTACAGGATGACCTGACAGTCAGGTCTGTCAAAATGAAGACTGGATTCTAAAGCTCCTTTGGTTGGTTCAGAAAAACACTGTGCTGCTGTGACAACGGAGACGACTTCTCAGTTTGATTATTTCCTTTCATTATTCCTTTTCAAAATAATTACGTAATAGTAGCATTACAACCAGCCCACATTACTTTATTATTCTGACTTTTTGTGAATTAGTGTAAGACTAACATTATCCAACAGAAGTTGCATTAAATGTATCAGTTGTATAAAGGTGTAACCTTTATAATATCTCGTGTAATATCTAAGTGTCTTTTTTATTAGGAATAAGGTACTTACTAGAATACTGAAACAATTAAATGTGCAAATTTGACCAAACTTCAATTCCTGCATTATAAGTGCAAAGGGATAGGGGTCGGCATGGTAAAAAATTCTTGACCAAGGCACTGGTAAAAAGAGACAGGTGAGACAGGAAGTGTAAATTTAAGACTTAATCCAATAAAGTAGAATCAATCAGCTTCGAGACCATTAAGCTTGTCGGCCTAGTTGAAAAAAACTGAGTCTATCCATACCTTGTGAGATCAATTTAATCTGATCTGAGACACAGAAAGACAAAGGAAGAGGAAAGCATCAGAGTCAAAACCCCTTATTCAGTTTCTGGCCTCTCGTCTTCCTCTCTGCTCTTCCTTTCATCCTGACATGAAATAGTCATTAGGTATAGTGGTAATTCAGTCCAGCCGTCTTTCCACATTAGCTAATGTGCATCAGGAATGTCAGGAGTGTGTGTGTGTGTGTGTGTGTGTGTGGTGTATTCATGTGTACTGTATCTGGAACCCTGTGTTTGCGGGTCTGCATGCATCAGCATTTGGAAGTGTGTGGTTCTGTCAGGACTACTGATGTTGTGTGTGTTTCTACGTCAGATGGTTGGCATGACAAGGTTTTCTGTTCTATGGCCGACAGGTGCTAAATAATAAAAGCACAGAGAACAAGTAAGAGTAGAGGAAAAGACAAGCCAGAAACACGAGGCAGAGGCAAAGAGATGCAAGAACAGAAGAAAAAAATGTGGAGAAGGGGAGAAGAAAGTGGAAGAAAGAAACACAAGGACTGAACTGATGAGAAAAGTACAGTTTGTTCAACCCTGAAACTCCAAAACATCACTTTCTCCTCTGAATGTCCTTGCTTTGTTTAGGTTATCACTCCTCCACTCATAAAAAAAAGATCTTCATTGCTCCTCTCAGCTGCTGTTGGCGAGCAGTGCCAAGTAGCACCAGAACTCTTCTCATTATGAAAGGGAGTGGAGGTTTGGAGACAGGAGGGAAAAGCTGTGCTGTAGGGCATGACTGATAGTTTGTTGGTATTGTGTGTCTTGTGTATGGATAAGGTAATTTCCCCCTTTGAAACACAAACTCCTACGACAAAGCGAGAGAGAGAGACAGTGGAGGAATGTGTGTGCGGAATAAAATGGAGAAGAGACAGACACAAAGGAAGGAGACGTGACAAGGTGACATCTAATGTCAGGTTTCTGCCACTGTCGCCTCTGTGTCTGCATTGTATGCACGTGTATATGTGTGTATCTTTCAATGTATGACTTACAGATTCATGAATCTGCCTGCTTTCATTAGGCTGTCGCTTAATTTAATGTTCAAACTGTATCTTAAACACAATAAATGTTAAATGGATGCTCTGCTCAGCATTAAGCTGAGTGTATAATGACAGTGTGTCAACAGAAATTGTCAGCTATCTGCCAGTGTTGCATTTCATTGATTCACTCAGATCTGAGACATCTGTACTCAGGGGCCCCTCGGTAACCCTATACATATCGCGCACACCCACACACACACACACACCCACTCACACACACACACACACACACACACACACACACACAGACTCAGAGGCACACCTGGGCACAGTGATTACTACCCCAAGGGCAGCTTTGAGGAGGACAGCTGTGAGCAGAGAGGGAGGCCAAGATAAACTACAGGAAGAATGGTTGAAGAAATGTTATAGAGAAATAGCACAGCTACCACACTGCAGTGCTACTGTGTGATGGCTGTTCAGAGCGAGCTGACTACTGGTTTTAGCGTGAATATATAGACTGTTGATGGAAGTTTATTAAAGATCCTGACTTTTTTCTCCTTATGGTACTACTGACAAATGATCTTGTTGTTTTGCATAGAAGGAGACACTTTGGCCACACTTTAATACACAAAATAAGTTTTGTGAGTGTGATAGCTAAATGATACTTTATCGTTACGTATACTTTTACCTTTAAAACTAATATTAAGACTAAAAATAGAGAGAGTAGTGGAAGTCATATTTCAAAAATAAACATGTCAACACTAAATACTAGTGTAGTGTATACACATACTGTGTATTTTATAAAATTAGGAAATGGAATAACAAAGAATGGAAATAAAAGCTTCGATACCCATCAGAATTAATGCATGATTAGGAATACTAACAATAAGTTACATGAGCAACTAAATATAAATGTATTAAATTATATAGAATATCAATTGTTAAAACTGCTAAAACATTATAAAACACAACAATTATGCCTTTCCTTTTAATGAACTTGTGTGAGGAGGAAAACAGTTTGACTGGGCTTGGACAAAAAACATTTGAATAATGTCCATAGCTGAGGGTGCAGGTTGGCCAAGACAACAGCAAGAGATGGAAGGTGATGCATGCTGATTATCCACAGTATACTCACCTTATACTCACCCGTCCGGGGAGTCACCCGTCTTGGGACGGGTGAGTATAAGCTAAGCAATGGGACAAAGTTTGGACAACTAAAGGAATTCCTTACTGCATTTTTTTCTTCAGTGAAAAACTCACATACACACCACTGCTGGGGTGCTCTCTCTATGTCTCCTTCTCTCACTGCTCTCATATTCACACTTTCACACTCTTGTCATCTCTTGGCAAATTAAACTGTCAGTCTGTCTCATGATCAGGCTCTCTGTCTCACACTTTCTGTCTTTAGCTTTACTGTAGAATAAGCATTTGTTCCACCTACACTCTTTAACACAGAGATAGAGTGTGAGTGAGAGAGAGAGAGAGAGAGAGAGAGAGGGTAGATGTGACACCCAATATCCTCTAATCCGTTCCTCAGTGTGTGTGTGTGTGTGTGTGTGTGCGCACGTGCATGTGAATCCTCTCACTATGACGGTGCCACACACAGTGAAGCTTATTACCTACTTGCTGCATACCTCTCTTGATGTGTGTCATGCATTCCTCAGTGACTGTTCATCTGCATCTTTAATTGTGTGTGTGTGTGTGTGTGTCTTACTACATTGTGGATGTGAATCTGTTAACACAGTCACACTGTGGGAACTCACCTTCCTTGTGGGGACAAAATTTGGCCTTATAATGTAAATCATTCATTTTTAGGCCGAAACGTTTGGACTGGGTTTAAGGTAAGGGTAAAATTAAATTTAAATTATGGATAAAATGGATTATGGATAGTGTAGGTCTCCAGAAAAATCTAGGCAATGTCCCCAAAAGTAATGGAAATATGACTATGAGTGTTTGTGCTTCATGGATGCAAGACTATCAGGGAAGTTCACATCTCTTCACAGTAAATGTCTAAGCGGATTATATCTTTACCTCAACACTGGCTCATCTACGCCTCTTATATTCCCAAACTGCTGACTGCTGCTGAGTTTCAATAATGTTGCAATGCAGTATGAATATTCCAATGTCAGCCATAGAACAGTCCATGTGTTGTCTAATTCATAAATGCCTGTGTTAAATCTGTCTTTGCAGTAACTTCTTGTCTCACTACAAGACTTCAGTCATGTTGACACTTATGGAAATGAATTGAGCTGAGGATAAGGGGATTTGTTACCAATCCCATCTGTCATCTTCCTAAGTGGTCTGAAATCCCAGATTATATGCTAGTTCTCCTGAGAGGATGATGAGCTGCAGGAGGACTGAAGCCTTTTGAAGGTGCAGGTTTCACTTTTTACTGCTTTATACCTACTACCACTGGAAAGGAATAGTTTGAAGAAAGCTAAACAGCTGCTTTAGAATTGCTGCTTTAGAAGTTTTGTTGTTATTCCTAAAGTATAACAGCTGCTGCATGTGCAGCATGTGCAGAAAAATGCATAATTACACATAGACCATTACACAGGACTTAATTTTCTTGAACAATCTAGTGAATACACTAGTGTAAATTAAATCAGATAAACAGTGAAAACATGTCATTTTCCAGAAGCTGAGTGTTGCACATTTGCCAAACCATTGCAGCATAACTGAATTCAGCTTAAGCAAAGACAGTTGTGTATTTACTCCTAATTCATCACCATCCTGGGTCAGACCTCAGATGGTGTAACTTCTCAGAAGATGACAATACTTTAGATCTGTTGTCAATTTAGGAAATGAAGTGAGCCAAAGCTGCCTTGGATTTGGAACCAATCCTGTCATCCTATTAGGTGTCTTCCAATCCAAATCTGTTGATGCTTGCTAAAGCACTTAGAATTTTCTGATGTATTGAACCTAGAAGCATGATTTTGCTGTTGACTTTGTTGTTACAGCTGTGGAATTTTGGTTGCTAGGGTCACTTTTTAATGCATGTTTGCTGAGTACTGCTCCATTCTGAAAATGAATTATTTATTGAATGATTTATTGAAAGGTGCACTAGCACTGAAATACTGACAGAATACTGAGAATACAGGCAGTGCAGAGAATCTCTTGATTGTGAAATAATTATGATTAAGGATTTATTGACAGTGCGGTGGAAAGAATACCATTTCCACAGGTTTGTTTTGAGATAAGCTTCATCTCGACTGAGGAGATGAAAATGTTATATTGAAGGTTGGTTGGTTTTTTGATCATTTTTAATCCTAAAAACCTCACTCACATTAAGTCATTGGAATTTAAGGTAATGTATTCACATAAATATACCAACCACTATGTGCTATTTGATTGTCACATGACATTCAATCATTCTTACTGCATGTTGTCATCGTTCATGCACAGATTTTACTTTCCAACTCACAGTGTCATACTGTGCTAAAAAATCGACAACAGAAATATGAGGAGAGAATAACCACAGAATTCTTCACAGGGGTGTGTCAGCGTGAAAGAGATCACGCGCATTTCACAATGTGTTTCGACATTGTGGCATTTGTGGCCGCAAGTATCTACAGTTGACCTTCAGTTTCCCGACAAAGGCTTGTTCTCATTGTTAGCATTCCTCATGGGGACCAAAGGAACAGTTGGGCTGCAGAGCTGTCCCATTTGGTTTCAGTAAGGAATCTTGTTCATGTTTCCTGGAAATGTGAGAAGAAATGGAATCACTTTTATGTTTCCTCTCTGACGTTTGCTGCTGGTGTGAGGAATTGAACTGCTGATTGTGGATTATGTCCCTAACCTAAGTTTTGTTTTTGTTTTTGTTTACTTTTTGTCTTCTTGTTTCAGCTTTTCTTTGGCAGATAGGCAGCGGTGTATTTTCTAATCTTTTCTCACCAGTGTCTGATCCACCCAAAACTGGGAACATAAGCCATAGTGAAGCTGAACTGGCAGACTTAAGTGGTTAATTGGCTAATTAACTCCATGAAGCCCCAATCAAAGAGACAATTAGCATGAGACACATGCAGTTTGACATGGCCAATTAGTGGCTGTGTTCAGGCTGAACTTGTTAAGTGTGTTAATTAATTAGGCAAGGTGAATGTGAGGAACAATGTGAATGATATATGTACACACACACTCACACACACTCTCTCTCTTACACACACACACACACAATAACATACACATTTTTTCTTGGGTCCATGAGTTTTAAAGAGTTACTGATGCTGATACCCCTGATGCAGAGAAATTGTACAAAAGTTGGACATTTCCAGGTCATCAAACACCAACCCTTTAGAGTCTGTATGAAACACATTGGGTTTCTACTAACTCCAATGTAAACTCATCCATGGCAGTTCATTATTTTAAAAAGGACGTTGGTTACTAGAACAGTTCAGCCATTCCAGGTCATGTTGGGGTCTCTCCTCTTTGTGCTTGGAACTGAGAGTTTGGGATAAACACTCCATGGCCGTTACAGTTGTCCAGGAAAGAAAAAGAAACTGGTACATACAACTAATCAGATTAAAGGCACACATACAAGAGAGAATTTATGTGTATCTCTGAGAAACATTAATGCTATTTTTAAAAAAATAAAATCTGATAAGTTGGCGATGTGTTTAATAGGTGCTCAGTGTTGTGGCGTATTATGAACACTTTCAAGGAATCCTTAGTAAGTCACCTGCGTAGATAATGCAGTCACATCTTCATGTTGTCTATTGCTCATTCTTGGATTGCAGTAACTCATTCGTTATTGCAGTAAGTGCATTTCCTATTGTTGCTTTAGCAAACTGTCCATCTCATCTCCTTCTTTCTATACCAAGCAAACAAAGTGTATTGCTTCCTTTGTGGACTGTTCACCAGACTCTAATAAACCACTGTAATTACTGGTTATCACAGTATTACAATTATGTGTGAGACTTTCACTTGCCAGCAAAGACAATAACTTGATTCCTGCAGGTGAAGCAAGACACAGTAAAGCCTGCCATTCACTTGGTACCAATTAAGTCTGTGCTATACAGTTTGTACCAGCTGGTGAACAAAAGTAGGAATCCAGACGTTTACAATGTACAGTAAAATGTCACAGATCATTACTGTAACTGATGTAATTATGTGACGTTCCAAGTGGGACTCTGGTATTTGGAAACCTGAGAGCTACAGGATGGCAGAGGAGTGAGAAGTTAGGGAGGAAAGAAAAAGAAAATATGAAATGATTTATGAGGTGCAGTATTATTCTTTTCTCTCGGTCCTTCTTCTCTTTCCCGTTTCTCTACTTCTTTCTGTCCTGTTTTTTCTCATCTCTCTTCTCTCTGTCTCTCCCTCACACTCTATGCCTTTATCGTCTCCTCTCTCTGGCTATAGAGCACATGTTCTTTGACTAACTTCATTAGCTTCGGCCTACAGCTCAGATTCTTGGTGAAACACACTCTGTTGTGATTATTCATGGTAGTTCCTTTATACTTCTCCCATCAGCCAATACAAAACAGGCACAAGGAATCACATTAGAGAGAAAAGCAATGATCAGTATTTATGATCATAGAGAGGGAATAATTACAGCATACAATGAATTGTCCAAGGTTGTGTGGCTTTCAGCTGAAAGAAGTGACACTCACTCTTAGGAAATGATTGATTGCACAATTCACAACAATTAGAGAGCACTTACAAACTGTACAAGATTTAGAGATGCTTGACCTCATTCTCATGGCAGCTATAATTTTGCCACAATCCTTATTCTCAACTTTTATGAATATAAAACTATGTTGACACAGAAATGAGTGGGTACATTACAGAGAATACATCTCTGTCCTAATTTTTAGTGGCGATGTTGGTCCAGAAAAGAATTACTCCTTAATTCTGAATGTTCCATGACTTGATACATCTGTCCATGACTTCTACCACGAGGTCATGCGCAGTTCAATAGATATGGAGAAGTCATTGTTGAAGTGTAGAAATCACCTGGCCCAGGATTGTTAAGACAATTTAAAATGGTTAGGAGTTACAGTTAAAGACATTTTCTAAGAAAACAAGTGAAATAATATTCAAAACTCTTGCCAAATGATATGTTAGGTTCTTTTAAGACTAGTACCCCAAAGCAGAGACAAACTCACTGGTGAGAGGGAACAAAGGTTGTTTTAATAAACTCCACAAACTAAATACAGAAACTAAGCAGGCTGTGGAAGCGAGGCGCTGACTGACTGAAAGATAACCTCGACAGGAGAATCCAGGTAACTTCTGATGAGCCACATGCATGGGTAGAGCAAGCAATAATCTGGCAGCAAGCAGGAGTGGAGGCCAGGCTTAAATAGAGGAGAGAATGGGCTGATACAACTCAGGTGTGTCTAAGCTGCCAACAGGAGGAGTCAGCCACACCCCCTGCCACCACAGGCTCTGCAAAAGGAACAGAAAATGGAAAGGTAAACAGAGAGAGCACAAAAAGAAAAGCACAACAGAAAACATACAACGCCAAACCATAACATGATAGTCTACATTGTATTCTAAATGCTTTGGGAACTTTCCAAATGAGTTAAGGGCATCAATTAATGCCATTTCCGATGTACTTTTGCCTTAAATGTCTACTGAAAAGGCTACATGGAGAGACAATTTATGTTAAAATGGTAAAACATACTACACCTTATTTGGAATCTACCAAAAGGAAAAGATTTTTTGTCCACTAATGAACGGACCTATATAAAACCATGTCCACATATAAATCACTTAGCTGTGGTTACTCATCCAAGCCAGTGACCCTTTAATATTCATCCATTTGGATCCAGTTTACCCCTCCCATATAAAGCACAGACAGCTCAGCATATGTTCCATTTTCCATTTGACTAATTGTCTTAATATGATCTGATTTACTTCCTGTTTTTTACACACATCGCAGTGTAAGTAAAACCAGTGTGGAAATCACAAAATCAGACTTATTTGAACTGAATTATTGTGAGATCTTTCCATCTTGTGTTGACTTCCCAGACAGATCTCTGTTGCAGGTGTGGTGTGTTTATCCAGCTTTAGACCGAGTTCATATGCAACCGGTTGTCAGTGTGAGCAGATCTTATGGTGTCTGATGTGTTTCCCATCTGAGGGATCAACTGGATGTACTGGCAGGAGGCTGCAGTAGGGGAAATCCATGGCAATGAGAAAGACAAAAATAATTGACCACAATGGGTATGTGCTGCTTTCGCAGTTAGTTTAATTTATTATTTATTTTATTTTATTTCATTTCATTGTATTTTATTATCTTTTTAAGTGGAAAAGAAATGAGAAGGATGAGATAAAGGTCATGAAGGATGGAAAGTTGGTTAGTCAGGGCAGAGAGGAAAAAGAAGAGGAAAGCAAAAGGAAGGAAAAAATGAGAGACACAGAGAAAAGGAATGGGGTAATTCATGAAGACTAGGTGGTCAAGGAAGATTAATGAGGGGGCTTAGGATGAAAACAACACAAAGAAGAAGGAAGGAGAAGAGGAGAAGGAGGCAATCCCTTTCCGAACTCCTCCAAATGGCATCATGCTCTTGTGGTTGTGGACTTCTGCCAAACTCTGCATGTGCATGTGCGTGTGTGTTTGTGTGTGTGTTCATGTGTGTGTGTGGCTTCTGTGACCAGTGCACAATTTATTCACAACTTTGCTCCCTCACTTTCTTCCTCTAACCAGCCCTGAGTGAAGTGCTAACCACATATTTGCAATGCTGAAAGACACCACCTATTTTACAGTCCTTCCTCAACACATGGCAGAAGCAGTTTGCTGCTGTGAGGCTCTGCTGCCTGGACTGATGTACTGTGGAGCTCACTGTGGTGGCTTCAACAAATGTCTTCTACTATTCTGTCTTGCCATTGGAATCAACCCATAGTCTGCTGTTTTTGCTACAGATTCACTCATGGATATGAGAAAGAAAAAAATATTAGCTCTCTAATATGGTTAAAAACCTTTTTCACTGTTTATATGGTGCTCTCCCAGCCAAACCACTTGTTTCTACCGAATTTAACACTTATGTATCTATAAAAGTGGAAATAAAGATTCAACTCACTAAATAATGTTGTGGCAAAAAAAGAAAAACAAAGACTTAAGAAAGCCAAATAATTATGCACCACAGCTTTGCAATATATGAAAACTTTGCAGAAAAGAAAAGATTACAGTAAGTTGGCCCATTACTTCTACATTCAAAATTCACATTTTTTCTTTTAAGTGCTGCAGGCCAAGCCTTGGTAAACCACATGCAATGTTCTTTCAATCTCCTAATACACTCTTTGTCCAGCCCTTTCCTTGGGTTATATGAGGCTGCATGTAACACACAAATGTTCACTAGTACACGCACACACACACAAACGCAAACACATACTCACACTGGTCACTGGAAACTCTGTGTGACGATGAGAGCTTCTGACACACACATGCACATACTCATTTTATGGCAGAATACTTGTATGCCATATGACCATCTCCAGGCCTCCGCCAATTATTTATCAGGAGAAGAAGACTGAAATTTGAAAGAAATAATTTCTGACTTTAATTTCATTCTTTGTGTAGTTACCTACGTCAGACGATTAGAGATGGTGCTTTGCCAAAAATATTTAAAAAAACCTCCTTTAAATATTTTTTTTGGTGCCGTATGTCCTAATTGCGTGTCCTATTTACTTTAGTTCAAATCCTTCCTGAAGTTCATCACAGCATATGGAGGTTTTGGACAGAGTAGAAGGAAAAAAGAAAAAAAAAATAGAAGAAGTAGTGCCAAAGAGAGAAGAGAAAATATTTGAATATGACATCACCTGAGTGATTTAAATATGATAAATGGTTCGGTGCTAAGGGGAACACGAGGACAAACAGCGAAGAAGCAAACAGAAGAAGAAGCAGCGAGACAGAAAGCACGAGAGACCGTGTCAGAGGGAGAATCCCACTAATGATGTACAGATGCATGGGCCGAGTCACACAGGCCTCAGCTCAGTCATATACTGAGAACAGTCAGCTGAACACACACACACACACACACACACACACACACACAATGGGGAAACTTATTCAACATGTACTACTTCCTTTTGCTACTGAGTTTCCTTAAAAAGTACTACTCTATCTACTCTTGAGTTACAGATTATTTTAGCTAACATTTTGGAACTGAACCCTTCATAAACATGCTGTGATCATGAAAATGACTGAGAAGGAGTAAACATATTATTTTGTTGTCAAACATTATGAGAACAAAAACAAAAGTGCTGTCAATCATTTTATTTTATTTTATTTTCTGTAACCAGTAACACATTACAAGAATTGCTTAAAGCTGAGATCTGCGACTACTGTAGATATTTATCTCACAAGTTACACCAAAAACAGAGCAGAACATAACCACAAATGTGACTGCAAATTAGTACACAACATATTTACATATTTGGTGTAAAGTGTTGTGTTTCTCAGCCCCTAACTGGACACAAAAAACAATTTGTGAACAGCGGTCTGTGTAAGTTGGCAGCTGTAGTAGTACACGCTTCTGAACAATACTCTTTACACAGTCATTAATATTCGAAAAGTAAACAAATGTCTCTTCACACACACACACACACACACACACACAAACACTCACACAGTATCTTAAAGAAAACCCAAGTCTTGGCCCTCAAGTAAGGGTTAAGCATATGGACAGCAGCTTTTTGTCCTTTGCTGGGATGAGCATCAACAATGTGATTAATCAAGTAGACACACAATTATACTTGTGAGGTCTTTCTTTGACTAAATATGGTCCATTTCCTTTTTTTTCATCGAAACCTAATCCACCCTTAACTCTAAAAACACTGTCCAGAATTGTCCTTAAAAGTCTCAAAATGGACTTCACAAGGATAAAAGTATGTACACCCACTCACACAAATCTGTCTTCTGTTCCACGTCATCATCTCTATCTCTCATGTTATTTCAGTCAAATTGTTGCCTTTTTTTGGCAGAAATGTATTTTGTGAATCTGCCAACATGGCAATTCATATTTAAGCAATAGCACATGTGGAGAAGTACTATACCGTTGTCTTTTTTTTTTTTATTAGAGTGGGTGTGCTGCGGTCACAGGAGGGAGGCTGCAGGCTGCGTATTTAATGTGTTCAGGAGAAGTCATGTTAGCCAAGCTGGCTGCAGGGTCTTGGCGTAAATGGCTCTGTGGTTTCACTTACACACAGAGAGAGACCATGTGCCTATTTATCTGCCGTATCATGCATATCAGCGCCGTGGAAGGCCTCTTGATTAATCATAGTCTGTGGTTGAAACCAGGTGTCCGTCTGAAGAAGAGATGGCTGATACATCCTTGTATTACTTCATAAATTAGAGGTAAATTTAAAGATCCAGGGAATTAGATTTTATGGGCAACAACCATTCAAAGGGGAAAAGTTTTCATGGTAAGTTGTTTCTCCAGAAGAAATAGTTTGTGTAAAAAAAGTGTTGACAAGACGTTCTGCAGATTATCCAGTATAAAAGGGTCTCTGGCTCTCATGTTGCTGTTATGTCATTTTGCAATGCTGTGACAACCACAAGGAAAACTCACATTTAATAGAATTTTATTCAAGTCTACTATTTGATTTTTTACTTATTTTTTGACATCAACACACACTAGATAAAACTTTCTGGTAACAATTTTGCAGCTTCTGGATGAATAAAATCCTCTGTACAAGTTTTGAGAGATGGTGTGGATAACACAGAACAGCAACCTGCAGAGAAAACCATGACACAAACTAAAGAGTCATAAAGACTGAGTTGTTTATCTCTTTTAAGAGTTAAAAGCAAAAAGAGAACAGTGTGTGTTTGTGTCTTTATAGGGCATTAGCTTGATTCATGCTGTCAGTGACAGAGAACATATGTGCACTGCAGTCCAGGTTCAGTGTGTCCTGTCCCCATGTGGATGCACTGTACTTGTTGATCAGCACTGGCCTCTCAGCAGTGTCTTCAGTTACTTCTCTGTTTATGTTTGCCTTTTTCCCATATGGGCTACAGCACTTTTTTAATTCCAGTTCCTTTTTGTTTTTGAATATTCATGTTTGTCTACTCATATTTATGATTTGAATTACGGCCCATATTGTAAGGTGAAATAGGAGACGCTTTCATGTGGTACACATATCATAATAGTGACCACTTGCTGAGAGACTCAAAAAGAAGTGGAAAAATAAACAAGATGATTCAGTGGATAAAGCAGGATTTGTTCTGATGTCATGTCATTTTTAGGAAAGTAATAAAATAATCAAGTTATTTTAAATCGTATGCTTGAACATCATTTTATATAAGTATCTAATAGAATAGATCATGATAATAACAACAAAAGTTTGTTATTGTGCTGTGCTTGTGGCCACAAACTTAACTTCAAACCGACACATCAGATCATTCGCGGAAAGGTAGTACCTCTCAGCTGTTATTCAAACATTTCTCTCTTTCTCAACTTTCCTCTTAACCCTTCATCTGAGCCTTTCGTTTATCCTTTCCTCTGTACCTTTGTCCCTTCCTCCCTCCCTCCAGCTTTTCATGTTGCTCAGAGTTTAAACAGCTTTGTTTTTTTCCCCTTGACACGTTGGCTGTAAGAAGAGGGGAGGAGCGGAGGGAGGAAAGGAAAGTAGGGGTGGAAGGAGAAGAAGAGTTGAGCCAAAACAGAGGGAAATGACGGTTTGTTTGGTCAGGACAGCCTATTACTGAGAACACTCTAATCTTCCTCCACTTGGCCGACTACCTGTAACCTCAAACAAAACGGCTGGAGGGAGCATGGAGACAGAGGCTGTGGTGTATAAATGGTTTCCTTATATTTGTGGACTAACTTGTATATTTGACCCAGTTTAGCACCATAAATAGAATAAACTACCAGGTTCTGCTTGAAATAGGCATAGCACATATTTCCATAAATTTTAGTCTTAAAATAGGTGGCACACAGCTACCATGGGCAGCATTTATAGATCAAAACAGTAAATGTTTAACATTTTAATTATCAGGGCAAGGCAAAGATAACTTTGCAGAGGCACCAGTATGTTTGTCCATTTTTAGAGAAGCGCCAAATCAGTGTGTGCTTTAATAATACCTTCTGTTAGCCAGCTGTGCTTGGACGTATGGAGGTTATGTGCTTGTACCGTCTAAAGCAAAACAGATTTAGCTATCTTTAGCTAATGTTGGCATCACATGAAAATAAAAGTCTTTGCATATTTTTTCAATAGTCTATAGATTCCAGATTTTATTTTAGTGAGACATTTTGACATTTTTTTGTGCGTCTGCCTGTATCTGCTCTCTGTGATTTTTGGGGCCATGTTAATAACAGCTGTTGCCTTTGTGATAATGAGGTGATTTCCCATGTTTCCCTGGCAACCCAAAATCACACCCTGTGTCATCTAGTGCTGGTGTGTGTACATGTGTGAGACTGGCAGACAAGGTCTTTTCTGCCCTGCTTTGTGACTGGAATGAATGTGGGCTCAATTGTTCTTCAAAAGCTTTGCCATTCAGCCGAGTGCTGTTGCAAAAAAGCCTTTGTTATCCAATCAGGATTTGTATAAGGTCTTTTTAGCGGCATTAGAGCCCTAAATATGTTAAACTTGCAGTATAACTTGCAATAAATTTTCCATGAGAAAAGTAGGTCTTCACCTTTCTGCAGGCCAACAGAAAATTTGCAAATATGACACACAGTAAAGGTGTTTTTGTACAAGAATGGGGTTTGATTTTTTTCCAGGATATTTTACTCAGTATCAATGCTGCTTTTAAAACAGTACTTTCTACTGATCAAATATTCTGGTGTCCAGATTAGATTTCAGTTTAGTTCAGCTTTTGAATGTAGCACTTTGTTTTTTGTTGAGAACCGGTGTTTGATTCAGTGTACTGTAATCTCCAGCTTTGCTATGTGTTTGAACAAGCCAATGAGGGATCATGTTCTTGTTTCGAGTGACTCCAACAGGTAGGTGGGAACACCCGCACTGTTATAGGTGGATCTGTGATGGACAGCGTCTATGTGTCATGAAGGTAGCACATGTGTCCGATGCAGGACAATGATAGAGTTATAGAGTTAACAGTGATCGATTTGAAATTGAAACAACATATGGACAAATGTCTGCCACATATTAAAAGAAAAAGGTTTTAAAATTATGGTAGAAGGAATGTGTGTGGGCTCCGTGGATTTCTTTATATCCTGTCCTGTCCTGCTCCTCATCGTCTAATCATTTTAAGTTTATGAGATTTCCTGCTCCACTCCTTTATAACCTCCCCGTTCTTTGCCTACACTCTTGACTATAAGAACTTATCAGGTGCGTTATGGGTGGCCTCAGTGGGAAAACTTTAAACCTGGCAGCTTCTGTAACTTGTAACTAGCTACAGACACACATGAGGATGCTCTTCCTGCTACTGCTACGTATCCATAGAAGTATCTCAGCTTGCTCATCCATCCCTGCTCCTCTTCTCTCATGGGTGTTTATGCCTTCATTCACCCATTTAATTTTCCCCCTCTAACTGTCTTCAATTACTCGTTGATGGTGGGGATTTCTTGCCCGGCAGACACAGACGATGCTCAGCACACTTAAGAAATGTGTGTGTGTGTGTGTGTGTGTGTTGAGTGTGTGTGTGTCAGCAGCTGTTATGACAGTCTAATTTAAAAGTGAAATTACAATTACGGCAAAGCTGAAAGTACTTCAACCACTCATGTAATCTGCTGTAGCAGTTCTGATCACAGGCTGTGTGTTTGATGAATGTCTGCAGGAGTGTGTGTCGGTGTGTGCACGTGTTGTTGTTCTGCATGTCTGGCAAAGAGAAGTGAACAGCTGCATATTTTGCATGCCTCACTTTGGGAAAGTGATTGTAAGTAAGGGTTGACATAGTCTGTACTTAAAGGTTTTACTGATAGGGATCCAAAACAAAACAAGTCATTTCTTCTGACCAGTGTGATAAATCTCTCATGCTTTGTTTTGACACATTTTGAGAATAAAAGAAGTTAAAGTCAAGCCTGTTCCTTTTTGTTAATGTGTGATGGAAACAGAGAAGAAGACGTTAAGACATACCAGCTGAAAGCTGAGATCAGGAATTGAAATTAAAGAGAAAGTGTAAGTATAATAACTGATAATAATAATAATAATAATAATAATAATATAATAACTGATTTATTGTCATTACAAACAGGTATGTGTAGCACATAGAGCAGTCAAAGAATGATCCTCCAGGATGGTGCTACATAAAGGAGCACACATATTGAATCTAAAAAAATAAAATAAGAATAAAAATTTTAAAAAGCAAAAATAGACCTATTTAACATTTTTAACAGTTCAAATATACATCAGTACAATAACAGTATAGACAAGACAGTAAACACAGTATGGTACCATACAATATAATACAATATGGACAACAGACAGTACAGAGTGAACCGTATGACATTAAAATGACAGTATGGTTAAATAAAGTGACGTATAGATAACAAAGTGACATTATAGATATTAAAGTGACAGTATGGGAGTTAAAGTGTGTGGTATGTTAGTTTTTTGATTGCGTGCGTGTGCTTGTGAGTGTATGTGTGTATTTGTGTCAGTCCTATACCTGTGAGTTGAGGAGTCTGATGTCTTGGGGAAAGAAACTGTTGCAGAGTCTGGATGTGAGGGTATGGATGCTCCGGTACCTCCTACCAGAAGGCAGGAGGTTTAAGAGTGTGTGTGCCGGATGCGTGGTGTCGTTCACAGTTCTGCTGGCTTTGCAGATGCACCGTATGGTGTAAATGTCTGCCATGGAGGGGAGAGAGACTCTGATGATCATCATGTCAGCTGTCCCCGCTTTCAGCTGCAGGGAGGTGCAGTCTTGGATGGTGCAGTTCCCAAACTAAGCAGTGATGCAGCTGCTCAGGACACTCTCTGCACCAGGATGTGGAGAGCTTTCCAATCAGGTTTCAACTTGGTCAGCTTGGCTAAATGGCTGTCTTTGCCATTTTACAATTTTTAGACCATTATCCTTGAAGAACCTGATCTGCCTCTGTTCAAGGTCTGACACTGACTGGCTATAAGGTGAAAGGCATCAGAAAACGTGCATGTGAAGCAGACTGATGAACATTTTTGGTATGTGGTTATACGGTTATGGTTATACGGATTTGCCTTTTTTCAGGTGATTGCTTGAAGCTTTGTTAAATTCGTTACTGTACTTCCACTATTCTTTTTATACTCTTTTCAACAGCTTCATTCAACAACTCTTTATGTGAGATTTCACCAGGACTTCACCAGGAGGATTACTTCTGAGTCCAGATCAACTTAGACCCACGAGAAACAAGATGTACTCTGAATCTACATATTTCAGCAATGATTACACTGTCTATGAGAGGTTTTACTTTTTAAAATTTGGCTGACAAACAAACAAGAAAATGTTGTACAAAATATATTTTTAGTCAAATTTGGGTTTAAAAATAAATAATACATTTTCATGTAGTGTGATTTTTAACTCAGGTGTACCAGACAGCGCTTGTGTGTGTGCATATTACATACTGTGACAACCACATTTACTTGAATCATAATGTTCTCATGAAATCTGCTCGTTGTTGAGCTTGTCTCATATTTCCCCTGGGGGCGCATATGCACTCCCTCACTAATAACCGCACAACCTAGTGTCTCAACAACCCCTTGGGTAGTCTCTCTGTGTGTGTGTGTGTGTGTGTATTCTTAATCTGCGAAGGTGCTGAGAGCAGCCTGTCTGGTTGGATCAGTGCCCATCAGGATCAGGAATCATTTCGTTGGGTTTGCTCACTGCTATCTCGTCTCAGGCCTTAATGAGGCAGCACAACAGCAACAGTGTGTGCGCACGCACATGTCATTATCATACACACTCTGTCTTTCCAAAGTGCTTCCAAATCCAAACATTTTAGTGACAGTTTGGATTTTGAGATTTTGTCTTTAAAATCACTAGAATAAGAAAATGTCTGTCAGTTAATATTAGACAGTTCAGATCTTTTAATCCAGTGCACCCACTCTTTTTGCTGTATTCAGCTTAATCTCATTTGAGAAAATGTGGAGTCAGAACATAGACATTGTACCAGTGATATGCCTTGTTTAACAATGAAAATGTGTGCTGAAATGAGCTTTCACTGACTTTGTGTGCTAACGTGGCACATCAAAGTGTGCCCTTACTCTGCAGAAAATTCTATTCTCCTATTTAGTACAAAGATAAGGCCATGTGACATTTTAATGATGGCAGGCTAGAGCAACATGACCACATCTTCATATGCATGGAGTCTGTTTTTCATGGTAATTGTTACACTTGACAGTCTTATGTCTTTTAGGAGATATGTGCAACATGAAAAATATTAAAAAACCTTCCTCATAAATAAAAACAAGAACTCTTTAGTGGCATGCAGGAACTGATGCATGTGTGGGCCTTTTAAAAACTGTAAATCTGAGTGTAATGTCTGTGTGGGGGCTGAAGTCTAAAGCTTCTGTGTTTTTAGTAGGTGATTTCCCAGCTTTTTGTCTTTCATCCATCATCACTGTGATCTGTGCTGAATTCTCTTAGAAATAGCTGCAGTGTACCAACAGCCCGGGTTTGATTAAAGTGAAGCTCAGGATTACAGAGCCCACTGCAACACTTCTGTCTTGAAAGCAGCCTCTGCATGTCTGTTCTAACTCTTGTCCATATTTAATAAACATAATGAAAAACTAAAACTTTTGAGACAGTCATAGACGTTATCGCTTCTTTTGCCCACATCTAGTAGAAACAGGGCTGCTTTATGTGGTGATCAGTCAGCTAGATATAATAGTGGTGGGAACTGGTGCAGCAATGTGCATTCCACCGAGAAACACTGCTTATTGCAAGAGTGTGTGTTTATATGCCTGTGTGTGAAAGAGACAAGGATGTGGTCGTGCAAGGTGCTGTAATCCATTCAGTGACCTTTAGAACCTGCTCTGAGGTGTGTATGTGTGTGTGTGAAAATGTGTTACTAAAGCCATGCTTATGCTTAAAGGTGGTCTTATGCTTGAAGGTGGTGACCCTCAGAGCCAGATGGTGTGTGATTTGGTGCCTATGAGAGTTTGTTCCCCACCTCACAGCCTCCTGGCACCACAGTTAGTCCCCTCAAACATCCACCCACCCAACTGCCCTCCTGACATGCCAAAGCACCACCCCCTCTTCATCCTCCATTCTTTCAGTTGGGTGTGATGACATCAAAGTAAAACAGGGAGGATTACAGGTTCCTGTGCCCTTAGGGTTCCCAAGCAAGTCTTCTCTCTCTAACTGTAATGCTTTCCCTCTCTCTTTCTCCTGCCACTCTCCACTGGGGCCCCTATAATCCCTGTGGTGTCAGGAGGTCAGGGGACCGTGTCATGGGCGACCTGTCAGGACACATATCATACGATTGGATTTGAATAGTCAGTTGAGCCCGATGCAAAGACCAGACAAGACTAAAGAAATATCTTACCATTCTTTCCTCTTTTCTGTCTGCTTTTCCTTCCTTCCTGCACTTATTTCTTCACTTCATTTGGCCCTTCATCTGTTTTTCAACCTGTTTTTATTTCGTTTTTGCTGTGCTACCTCACGCAAATGCTACCTCACTATAAACCCCCATCCAAATCTCATAATTCATTTGAGTTCAACTTCTGGCCCAATATTCTGGATGTTAATAGTAGATAAATTCACTCCACACAACTACAAACATACACATACACCTGCATAGATGAGATTAACATGTGGTTACAGCTGGCAGAATTGGCTCTCTAGTCACTATAATGCTAACAGTCCACCACTTGGTACTGGTATTTGTTTTATGTTGGGTCATTGTGTAGCACCCCAGAGCCCTCACATCACAGACGACAAAAGTTCTTGGGTCTTCTCAGTGGTATTTCATGCTGCTAATTTTACAAGCATGGCATCTAAGCCCAGGTATTTCTGTATCTGTTGAGCAAACGCTTATATACAACAATTTTGGCAGTTGTCACACTACTGCAGTGTCACTGATTTTATTGCTGCAGTTGGCGCACTATAAATACAAAGCATTTGAATCCATTGCTCCTCCCTTGCTTTTGAAGAATCACTCTTCATCTGTCCTGTAGGATTTTAATACCATTCCTCATTGAGGTGGAGCAGCACTGTAACGTGACTGTGTGGATTTATTTCATTTGTTTTTATCCGGTTAATCAGAAAGAGATGTTGAGGAGAACGGGCAAAGTATATACAATAGATCAAACTTAAGTAAGCACAACATTAAAGGATGGAAGCATGTTTCTAACAACGCCAGTTTGGCCCAGACAGAGGGACATTACCCAATGCTGCGTGCTATCTCATAATTGGGTTTTAAACAACGCCCTCAATAATGAGGAGGTGTGGCATCCCTGCAGAAATTAAAGCACTTTTTCTAGTCTGATATTGGAACTCCAGATTAATTGAAATGGATCTTCTCAACCATCTTATCAGTCCTGTGGACTGATTGACCTTGTTTCACAGTACACCAAGTATATTCAAAGCCCACCTTAAAATTTTTTCTGCATGTCATTTTCTTTAGTAAAGCGATGTACATTCAGCCTACTACCCATCCATTCATATGTTCACTGACCATGTCCTTTGAAGGAGGAAAAAACAGCTATATTGTGCACTTGGACAGTAGAAAATCAAAATGGGGCCTAAGCTTCACAGCCACATACAACAATACATTTTGAAATGTTGAGGTTACTATCTGAATTCAGTATTTTGCTCAGAGTTTCTCTTCCAGCAGTAACACTGTGCAACCAAAACCTTTGTGTTAACAGGTCCAGTTTTTAAGTCATTAAGGTATCATTAAGTTCAATGACACGTGACCTTCCAACACTGAGGCATTTGTATTTTCCTTTTATTCTGGCTGTTCTGTTTAAGTTTGAACTTCAAAAGGATTCATTGTTGCGTTAATATTAGTATAATATTCCCTCACAATTGGAATACCTAATGTTAAATATCTGACAGACCTATTCTGAGCTCTGGCCCAGTCTGACTGTATACTTCTATTTAGCACCAGAAGTCAAAGGTAGCTGTGATTCTTGGCAGCTGCCATTATGCAGGACATTCACGTTAGTATTATTGTGTAGCTACCGAGAAGATTATAACAGTTTCCCTGGGAATATATATGTAAGCATCGTAGAAGTATGTTTATGTAATAAAATAAACAGTAGTGTCTTTGCAGGACTGATGTAATCCAAGGAAGAATGCGTGTCTTTGTTGGTGCTTGTGTATGTTGTTGTGAACTGTGCATAGAGAGCATTATATAACAAACATGTAGCAAGTAAATATCCCAGGAGAGCTACAGACACTGGTTCTATTTCTGTAAAATGTTGAAAAACAATAAATCTGCAATGAGTTTGGCTGATGTCTAAAATCGGTTACTTCTAATTGGCTCTCCATTTACTCTTACTCATCCATTAAATCAACAGTTGTTCAATCGAGTTCATTGAGGGACAAGTTTCTAGCAAGTTAGGAATTGTATCTTGTAATTTGTATCTGTAAGAATATTTATGAACCAGTTTAAGTAAACATTCTAAAGAAAACATTCTAAAGAGAAACTAAAGGACTGGATTACAGGTAAAAGTGCACATTGTAGAAGTACTGGAATAAAAAGGGCTGCTTAAATAAGTCTTTAACAAGTATAGTGATTAGTGCTGTCATGTGAGCATTCCTGCTCTTTTTAACACATAATGTAAAACACATGACCAAAAGCATTAATATCCAAATGACTTCACGAAAGCTGCAAGGTCTGACAATGGAAATCAACCCAGTCTAATATAGTAAGGTAACATTTAAGATTAGGTATTTTGAATAAGCATTATTATCATAATTATTATTATTATGGGTTAATACTCTTTGATTTTATACATTTAATTTTACCATTTGGGGTACATATTTAACTGATGTAGGTCTCAAGCAAGCCTGCTCATCTCGAGTATTGGGAGAATTAAAATAAAACGTGTATATCAAAGACAAAACAACACAGGACAGCTACAGTCCTTCAGAACTGTAGACCATCATTCCCTCTTTCTCATCAATCGAGGCAGCAGGAATAAATATTCATAGACTGTATAATTTTGTAATTACGTATATGTTGTGTGCTTCTTAGGTTTTCAATTTCCCCCTGGCATTTTCTGAGAGCCATGACTTTATGTTTATCATCATGAAGCTTTAGTAACTAACTGGAGGTACTTAGGCCTGGCAGAACGAGTTCATTCAGAAAAAGTTTATTTTCCAGATTATTTCCATGCATTCTCCTGCATTCTTACATAACATCTTAAAGTTGTTTAAGTCAGGTTGATGTTCACGTGTGTGTGTGTGTGTGTGTGTGTGTGTGTGTGTGTGTGTGTGTGTGATGACTGATGGAGATCAGGTTAGAAGCAAGCAATGGGAAACATAATTAACAAATACCCAGTTTCTACTGTTATCTTCTCTTCTTCTTCTTTTTCTGCATTTATTTTTAGGATACCTGACCTGAATAATAAATAGGCAGGAAGACCACAGTGAGAGACGGCAACGTGGGAGACACCAGCCTGATTATGGTCCCACTGCAGTCTAAAGATCATTTCGCTTCATTGACTTGCAATAAAATGAAAATTCACTAAGAAGCTGTTAGGAAACTGAGCACTCATCTGTTACAAAAGCACAGAGGCTTTAGCTGAGACAAAGGCCTTTGTCGGGATCACAGTGCTCACTCTGCAGCCTGTAGAGACATCAGACTGGTTTATGACAGACAGGTCAGCAGGAGGCGGGCAATGGGCTGAAAACATACTGCACAAGCACACACACAAACACACACATGCACACATTCACTTCCATGGCTTTAATTGTACACACATCCATCTATGAAAGTGTTTAAAGCACTCAAAGCAAGTGTGCATTGTGTGTATAAATACTAGCAAACTTGGAGACAACACACACACACTGCAGTGAACCCCCTAATGTGAGACCCATGACCTCTCTGTATGGGGACCCTAGTGGGTTTGTAAATGTTTGTTGTGTGTGTGTGTGTGTGTGTGTGTGTGTGTGTGTGTGTGTGTGTGTGTGTGTGTGTGTTGCCATGTTGCCAGGCATGGCACCACACCTGCCATTGGAATGAAGACAGAAAGAGAAGTGAGGAAAAGAGCTCTTGGAGCTTGGTCGAAATCACTCGTTGATTGGTGTACAGGTCTGGTTTCACAGCCCACATGGTGATTCATGTGAACTCAGATGTTTGCATTGAAAAAAGCATGAAATACAAACTGAGCATGTGGGCTTAAACTTGTCACATGATCATTTGAGTGTGTTGTTTGTAACTATGAGGAAAATAAAGTCTATAAAGTCGTATCTTTTAATGTTACACCCCACCCAGTCCTAGTACAGTACAGGAGTGGATTGTGCTGCAGGAGTTATATGACAAATTGAATGGATGCTTTGATTTTTTTTCCCCTCGTGAAAACTTGTCATCAAAGGAATACATTGTATCTGACTGATCTGACCAAACCACAGCAAATGTTTGCGCTGAAAAAGAAAAGGAAAGAAAACACCAACTTTTACAGCCATGCAAGGGTGAGTGTTTGATAAACTCAAAATGAACAAAAATATAACTTTTAGCCCACACATATGTGAATTCTAAAATTCTTTAAGATCTCCCACCGGGCCGTTAAATATATATATATATATATATATATATATATATATATATATATATATATTTAAATCTGGTATTACATGAGAAGATTCACTTTTTCTATTTTTGTCCCACTTTCTGTGCTTTTTATACATTCAACTTGGGGCTGGCTGTCATGAATAGCTGACCCATGCTTCAACTTTGATATGTGCAGAGGATGATGTAAGCCCTCATATGTTATAAATGTATGCCAATTACCGTATTTACAGCAGCTTATCAGCCTACATGCTGTCCACACCAGCATTTAGACATAATCTGGTAATCTGGAAATCTTTGTCTCTGTTTGTATTTGTAGTGATTTTTATCCAAGCTGCTCTCTTATCTAAAAACTTTATGTCAGAGTTGGTTTTAAGTCTTTTGTGGCAAGTCATGAGTCTGTTAGAGCAAGTATTAAGTCTCCACTTACGTCAAATAATGTCTCACTGCAGATACACCCCCGTCTCAGGCTTCATTTTTGTGACTTGAGGGCTTAATACACGGTGCAACAACAGTGATCATATGCCACAAGATGGGTCCAATAAAATCCTGGTTGTAACCTGTGTCAGAGTGTTTATCAGTTTTGAGGTGTGTCAGATTGTGTAACTAACCCCTGGTGAATCACAGCATGATGATGTAGATTTAAAAAAATGCACACAGAGCCAAAGTTTCAGTGCAAGTTTCTCATGCTTCGTGTATAAGCGTTGATTGATAAGTTCATGGCCTCAAGGTAGGAGTCAGTTTTAGAAAACCTTACGTTGTCCCCTCCTACATTTACACACTTAATCCCTTATTTGCACAAGGCGGTTCTTGGACCTCCAGAAAGTGGTCCAAAGCAATGACGGTCTCATAATCTCTGTCAAAATGGGGACCACTGAGCTTGTTCTTCATCATTTGGGAAGAAACAGTAACCTGAGGCTGCCCCCCTCCCCTGTTGCCACCATGTCCTCATGGACCTCCTTGGGTGATAAGCCCTTGAAGCCAATGTTGTCCATTTTTTCAGACAGACATTTTTAACTAGTAGAAATACCACAAAACTTTCCGTTTAACCACTAAAAGAGTTGGACTATATGTGCATGGAATAAGAGCTGTATAACTCATCTTCCTGTAACTTATGCCACAAACTAATCAATTCAACCTATCAAATCAGTTTTGATTTCATTTGCATTGTATTGCATGTAGGTTTTAGTGAGACACCAACTTATTTGCCCCAGCCAAAGGTGAGGCATTGGGCATTCTGTTCTTTTTATTACAATATCTGACTGGCCAGTGTATTCTGCCTCATATGCCATATTCCTATTGGCTGGTTTGTGAACATGGGTGATAGCAACAATCACAGCACGAGAATTTAGTTCTTAATTTCTAAATTAATCTAAAATTTTGAGGTAGACTGTCTTTTATAAATTGGCCAACAGAGTATTTCACAATGTGATATGAAGTACATGGTTGCTCTCACAGTTGTCAATGTCCAACTTGAGCATCCTAAAATGACACGGTGAATAGAACCCTCTAAGACTGAGTCCAAGTCAAGTCAAGTATTATGGAAGGAATCTTTGCTGCTGTATTTAGTCTCAGTAGACATTAATAAAAGTCTCTGATCACAATGATGGACTGTAAAGGCTAATAAAAAATATATGGTAGCTCACACACACATGCACACACACACACACAATGAGAACACCACAGTGCATGTCCCTGCCCCTTTCCACTCCCCTCCTCTCACCTCCCACCTTTCCCTCCTCTCTTCAACCCCTCCCTCTCTCTCCCTCTCCTTCTCTTTCTCTCTCCCCTCTTGAATTAAGTCCATTATTCCTGCCTGCTCTCCCTCTGAGCGCTTCTACTTCGCTCAGCTCCTGTGAAAACTCTGAGTGTGTGTGTGAACTCCTTGCGCGTGTGTGTTAAGAAGAGTTTTATGTGTGTTCATAGGGTTGTGGGTTTTTTTAAGTGGAGCTGGAGAGCAGCCGCTCATCAGTGGAGCTGACTGCAGACAGGGGAATACTCAGATCTCACTGCGCTGCTTTTTAACTCACACACCGGCTGCGTTGTGGACTCTTTTTAGACTCACTGGACTTTTTTGCACCAAAGTGGGACTCTGTTGCTGCTCTCTTTCTGCCTTCCAGCAATCATTCTCTTCTTTGGACTTACTCAAGACTTTTTTTCAGTTCTCTGAAAATAATTTTGAGAGGAATTTCTGCTTGCCTCACACTTAATTTTATGAATCCCAATTTATGGACTTTTAAGATTCAACATCAATTGTTTCCACCTGCTTCCAGGGGAACATTTCCATATCTGCTCTTTGAATTTAGATATGCACAACCCTGAGAATGGGTGTTTTCCCTGCACCTAACAAGAGCTCCGTGTTTAGGTGTGCATACAGCTCTGTCTACACTGTGAGCACATAATCGGCAGGATTTTTTTTTTCTCACACGGACATTTGTTTTTTTGTATTGCAATGGGAGAACTATCAGTGCAGTACAGCAACTACTGAAAGCTTTAGTGCTGTCAGAAATATGTTTGGCTCAGGTGATCGTTGATCCTGACCTGGAATGTTCTGAACCCTTTTGGAATTCGGTTCCCCTGGAAACTGATGGACAGGTGAGTTCAGTTTGACCGCAGACCTGTAAGGAGCATTCAGCGTCACTGCCCACATCCCTGAAGTGCTTTAATTTTAAATACTAACAAAATAATTATGCAGCACAAAAATATTTTAATAATATTAAAAATATTAAAATAAATATTTAATATTTTTCTGACAATAATATTCTATAATCAACTTTTACTCATGTCAGTGTGTCTTCCAAAAATGATTCTGATCTGGCTGAAATGTGTCACACAATAAAATAACTTTTTGTAAATCACAAAATTACTTCTGTTGGCACACTCAGGAAGTGACGATGAAATAAGAACTTCTGTTCAGTTATGAAGTTTATGTTTTACCGTGCTGTGTGCGTTTGTGACTTGACCCTGCACTAATCCCGAGCTAACACAAAACCAAATATCTTTTTACAAGTCACGCTGATGACATGTGGGCTTCCTCCTCTGACAGCTGAGTTGAAATGTGCTCTGTTGTTTCACTCAGGAGTGTAGAGTGAGTTGTCTTCCCTCAGAGAGCTGTTTGGAGCAGCTCCAGTCAGGAGACCAGAGGCAGCTCTGTGAGGTCCTGACTTACTGCTGCTCCTGGTTTTAACATGGCCAAATGGCCAGCTACCAGATACCAGCAGGTTGCTGTCACCTTAGTGGCTCCTTCATTGTCTCCTTGATCAGAACTTGTTGTACCAGACAAGAGATTTAAGCCTTCTTATGACCACAGCATTTTTCCAGTGGCATTTTCATATATTTCGTCTTTGCAATGTATCATGTTATGCACAATAATTTTGTCAACAGTCTCCACTCTGGCTGTGCAGGCTGAACTTAAGTTTAAGATTTAAAAATACGCATAATCTTTATTAAGACAGCTCAGACTTGCTGTATAAGAGCTGTACAAAACATGCATGCACAAACTTTTGAATTTTGGACACGAGCCGACAGGTTTGGTTTACTGAATATTTGTTATTTTTCCCATTTAAACTTTGACTAAGGAAAATTCAGCCAAACTGAACAAATGCTAGCCACGAGTTTGCAGGCTGGGAAACTTTCCATTCATGATGCTGAGCCAGATGGCTCGGTACCAGTGACCAGCGGAGCACTGTAGCCTCCCCGGCTCCTTCATTCACTCTGTGTCTTTCAGAACAACTAGGCTTTCCAGCCCCAGATTGTCTCGCTTTCTCTTTCTCACTTTCTTTTTTCAGCTTAAATCCCATAAAGACTGGTAGTCACTTTTGGCTTATAGCTGCTTTACTTTGTCAGCTGAGTGTGTATATGTGTGAAACTTCCATTTACTCCTATAACTGGCTTTGTCGTGAGACCTTCGACTGAAAACAAGACTGTACTTTTAAGCCACATTAGGGAGAGGATAGAGAGGATAGAGGATAGGGAGAGGATAGAGAGGATAGAGGATAGGGAGAGGATAGAGAGCCTAAATTCTTTTCTAAACCTTCATATGATTGAGTTTTTGACTTTTTATTTGCCAGTAAATCACTGCAGCTCTATGTATGGGTCCTTATTACATTAGTATTAGATGCAGCTTTGTTGACATTTTATATATATATGTATGTATATGAATATGTTATACATACTGGTGAAGTGGACAGAGATAGAAAAGGTATTTTAGGGTGCATGTACAATTGGTGGTATGTACAGTATACAGTGAACAATAGTAATTTGAACAACATTCAGCCTGTGCAAAAATGAGCAGTGCAAATACTGTAATACTGTAGAAAGTACTGAGAAACAGCAGTATTAAGTGCAATAATAGCTACAACCCACTGGAGTGCTTTTTCTAATATGGAGCAATTGCCATATTACACGGGATGCAGTGTGCTGTCAGCGTTACAGTGACAAAGTGCACCAGTATCCTGGGACACAAATCCACTTTATTTTGAGTCTCCACAGGAAGTAAAGGCACCAATGCACTTTATTGAAAAGCATGGATGAGTTTGGGGACCAGGTGAGATCATCAGAGATATGGATGTCAAGGAAATTAAGGCTTGACACACTCTCCATTACTGCTCCATGAATGCAGAAGGGGAACATGTGCATGGCTCCTTCCTCACCTCAAATCCATAATGATTTCCTTTGTTTTCTGGGTGGTGCAGGCTGCTGTCTGCACACATGGCCAGGTGCTGGTGCAGGCCTGCGTCTGAGGGGCCACATGTAAACTTAAGTATGTTGTCAGAACTGGAATGCAGGTGTGGGTTAAAGACAATTACAACACAGCTGTAAAACAGAATCATCCTGTACTTTAGTTTGAAAGTTGGTGGTCTGTCCTTATCAGGCAATGATTCTTTTCCTTGGCAAAAGCAAAAAGTCTTCATGCACCAAATCATTAATGAAGCAGGGAACTATATTACATGCCTCCTGCATACAACTTCTGCTCCCTCTAGAAATTGTTTGTGAAAGTCTACAGCATGTTGGCATGCGTCCATGCCGGCCTGCATCACCTGCTCTTTCTCTTCTGTTTATCTGCACACATTTTGTGCTTTGCACTTCATGTTTCTTTCTTTTTTTCCCTCTGGAAATGAAGCAATATCAACAAATTAAACAGATTTTTATCTGAGCTGAATGAAAACACAACCTTTCTGAAGGCACTGACTCATATTCCATGCCTGGACCCTTTACATAACCTTAACCAACACAATTACATGTTGAAGACCAGTCCTTTCTTTCACAATTAACTAGTTGTTATTTCTAATCTCAACCCTAAATCCAAGTGTTACATTAACATCAATGGTTAATCTTTTGCAGATCAAATTAAAAACTGTCCTCACATGGGGGATTGGGCTTGACTGTGATTAACAGGGATAGATGCTGTGGCCAAAAAACAATATCACAATCTAGTTACTAGCAATGCTGATCCAAATTGTGATCTTTTTCTCTGTTTTGAAATGTATTGAAAGATATTTATAAGAATTTTGGCAAGTTTCTCATTTGCCATGTTGTCTGCCAAGATTGATCTTTTAAAATAACCGATTTACCATTCCTAAATACCCTACATGCATACACACACAATATAAATAAACTGATAGATAGATAAATTATATCTAAATTATAAGCACATTTTATGATACACATTTCAGATTTATGGAAAAGCAATTTATGAACTTGATTCAGACAACACTAAATTTCCAGAATGAAAAGGATTTATGAGCATGAAACTTGTGCTTTCAGTTCCAATATGTTTCACATGTGCTTCATTAGTTTCAAAATGACACAGTTTGATAAGAATGTAGTAATTTAACTCTTTACTTTGTTTCAATTGCATTAATCAAAAAGTGACACTTCACGCTATTTATAGTAAAAATGATCACTTTCAGTGTTGTAGTTGATTAAGCCAACCCCCACCAGCTCTTCTCTTTTTCAGTCTGCTCTCTGCTTGGTTTAGTCTAACTTGTCCTTTGCCACCATCTTGTTTCTTCCCTCCTCTCATCCATCCTGTTCCTCCCTGCTCATTTTCCTCGCTTTTTTCACTTCATTACTGTATTCAAAGCTCCATTATTGGTAAGGGTAAATACATATGATAATAAATGACCTAAAGAGCTCGGTGATCAACTTGAATGTTGACTGAAATATGCAGATTTTATTCTACATTTGTTGAAATGCTTTTTCTTGCCATTATTGCCATATTTTGACACCGTGTTTTGCAGCAAAGGAAAGTGTCAGCTTCAGAAATGCAGGAGGCCGAAAAACACACAGCTGCATTCTCATAAATGTCATAAAATTTCAATAAACATATATATATATATATATATAAACAACCTCATTAAGAAATCAGGCACTATGTGCCTGTGTGCAATTTTTTTTACCTAGACTATTTTAGATTAGATTATTCTAGATTAGACTATTTTTTTGTCTCACACATATGTAAGACTTCGGAATCAAAATTCTAATTTCTTTTCCCCGAGTCCCTATATAATAAATCCAATGGTCATATTCTTGTGTTTTGAATTCTCCATAATTTACATAATTTTCCACCTTCTTTTGCCCCCTCTCTCTCTCTCCTCCTTATCAGTCATACCGGTGCTAAAGCCATCAGTAACCTGCTGGTTCAGTCATTTTACTCTGTAAAGCTTAGAGGCCTCCCTCCTCCCCATTCTTCCTCTTCTTTCCTCTATACATCCCTCTCTCCTTTCATTTCTCCATCACAGCGAGGCTTAGATTTGTTGGTCACAGGCCAAGGGAACTCTTTGCTCCCTGCAGGCGAAACAATTGGCTCCTTTCTCTGCCCCACCTCACGCCTCGCTCATTTTCGTCTCCATCCCTCCCTCTCCATCGCATTCTCTTCCTCCGTGGGACAGGACTGAAGTGGTGTACTGACTGTATGTTGCCCCTCCACTCTTTGTCTGTTCTCCTCTTCTACTTATTGGTGCTCCACTTCTCTTCTTTACGGTCTCAATCCATAGTTCCTCTTCCAATTTTTTTCCTCATCTCATACTTCCTCCATCTGAATTGTTGCTTCCTTCCCACCTTTTTCTCTCTTTTGCTTTGTTATCTCATTGCCTTACCTTCCCTCCTTCTTCTGTTTTTTTCCACATTATCTCACATTGCCACGCTCTTGATGTCTACTTTTCTCATGTATTGTCTCTTAACTTTCCAGCTGTCTTCTTTTTCTCATACATTGCATTCCTCCCCCTCTTTGTCCTTCAATATTGCATCCTGTCTAACTGTCTCTCCTCCTAATAGCTTGATTTTTCATGCACTTCCTCTCTTTACTATTCACTATTCTCCCTTTGTGTCACCCTCTGTCACTTCCCCTCTCTTTGACCTTCTGTGTCTCTTACTCTCTCTCTTCTTCTCTTTTCTAACCTGCTGTAGCGAAGGTTAAACTGCTGATATTCATTCATTCATTAATGTGTGCCATACAGTACAGCTGCACTCTAACCTCGCTCTGAAAAGCCCATCTCACCGCCGGGGTGGGGGGTGGAGGGTGCTTTGTCTACCCATGTCTATTTAAGCTGGTTTTTGACAGGACGGCTTGCCCCAGCCCACTCCCCTCGAAAGAATCTCTCTCTGTCTTCATTTTTAATCCATTCCCTCTTGGCATGCCGCTGCTCTATGTCTATTGAAGCTGAACTGAATGCAAGTGTCAGTGGGCCCAGTGGCTTTTTTATTAAGATGCATTATGGAGCATGCAAGGAGTTTGTGTATTTGTGTGTGAGTGTGTGTGCTCATGTTTGTGTGTTTGCAGATCCAAGTGCTGAGAAGCAGGGGCTTGTATATAAGTACTCAAGTGTGTATGTGTGTTTGTGTGTATGTGTATGTGCACCTGCTGAGATGAGAAGGTTGTACAAGGAACAATGATGCTCTCTTCAACTCATGATAGCAGATCTGGAAGACACACACATTTTGCGGGAGATTTAGAGGAACAATGGGACCGGCCATTCCCTTTATAGCATCCGACAGGAGTGTAAGGGTTTCATGGGGGGGGGTATGTTTGTGTGTCATGTCACTGCAGCTGAGGAGAGCCCTGATGGCCTTCTCCTTGAAATACTGCAGTGTCTTTGCAGCACAGCAGAAAACCTTGGACACACACACACACACAGTCTCTCTGTCTTGTCCGCCACACACACACACGCAACTACACAATTTATTAATGAACTGTACACATTTGCTTCCTTGGCATTGGCTGGGAGAAATCTGATAATCTGATGATTTCTGCCTTACACCTGAACTTGGCAGACCAGAGTTATAAAAGTATTCCAGACAAATCACATCTGGTCATGTCTCTCTGTGCATTTCTGAAACAGTGAGATGTAGCAGAGAGTGGCAGGTTGTCTGCTTTTCAAGGTGTGCATATGCTCTTTTGTCCTTTCACGAGTGTATGTGTGTGTGTGTGTGTTTACATACTACAAGGTATGTGTGAGTTTATGTTCATGTCAGTTCTGTTTTGTTGTGTTGTGGCCTGAGAGTTGTGAGCTTACAGAGCTCTCCTGTCTCCACGCCTCAGTAGCTCCATTATTCATAAAACTCTGTGCCAACAGCCTGGACGGGTCTGCTTGTGTGAGTGTGTGTGTGTGTGAGTGTATTCTCATCTTTGTATATTTCTGTTTGTATATGTGTGCTTACAAGTGAGCAGGTACAGCTGTAATTAATATTAAGACATCTCAGTTTTAAAAAAAAATTAGGATTTTGAGGATTTGAAAATGTATAATGTTTTAAAAATGACTGAGAGGATGACATTGAGTCAAAAACACACTTCACCCAGTCATCCCCATTGGTCAAATACAGCAGAAATAGATGAGTCTGTCAAAATTAAAGTTTGGTCACTGATCACCACTTTAGGTCATGGAATCTTCAGAGTTTATCAACTTTATATGCATAAAAATACTATTTTAGTCACATTTATGGCTAATTTGGATACATTTCAAGGGAGCATAATTGGACCAATCTGAGCTGGGAATCAGCTCCAGTAGCAATAGGGATTTTTGAAGTGCCATATAAAGAAAGATTATAACAGTAATTTTACGCCTGACATTGCCTAAAACATTGACCAACAGGTCCAATCTGCGGTACACAGCAGAGTTAAGCCTCGTGTTCGCCACATGGGCGGAACAGATGAAGATGAAGATCAGTGATAGAGGTAGCAGTTCGGAGAGCCAGAAGAAGCAAAGACCGAAAGTGAAGGGAGTGGGGGAGCAGCATGTCTGTCTATTACTGATTGAATGCCAACAGTGAGGTGTAATACAATAAAGGAGACTGTTTCTCCTGAAAGGCTTTATTGTTACAGCTGACCACAGAGTCCAAAGTACTGAAAGAGAGGTGTGTGTGCATGTGTGTATTCTGTGTGGTGCAAAGCACTCACATACATGTAGATTTACAAAGCAGTGACCTCATTCCTGCTCCTGCTGTGGTAGACTTGTGGTTTACAACAACACACTCACAACCAAGGCACCAATTTATTGGGGATTTTTCCGAAACAATAACAAATCTGTCACTTAAAACTCGACTCAAGTTCTCGAATAACTTTATAAAGATTCTTTTCTGTATTCCCTGACTATGCTCAATTGACAGCAAGTCCTATTTCCATATTACAAAAGCTGACTTAGACAAAGTTATAAAAACCTATATTTTAAACTTTGGACAACTTCTATAGTGTCATTCATGTAAGACCATAACTTAGACTGACACCAAATCTGTCAAAGGAAATTTGCCCTGTGGTCTTGGACTCACCCACAAATGACTCTCTGTTGAGCACCTTTGCACATATCCATGCATACATCCATACATCCAGTTCAGTGCTGGTTCATTAATCCTCAACATTGAAGAGATCTCATCTGACACTGTCTGCCACTGTGGAGAGAGCAAGAGAGAGTGCTTGCAAGCAAGCAAGAGAAAGACAGAAAGACAGAGGGGGAAGCCACTTTGTGTTGGCAGTGCCACAAACATGGAGAGGCTGTGCTTGGCTTGGCAGTGGGCATGGCATATCTCTATCATGCACACACAGTCTTCATCACCATGGTCAGTGCATGTGTGTGCTTTGGATACTGTCCCTGAGTCTTGCTGTAATGCGAAGAGATTATAGTGTTGTTGCCATAATGGAGGCTGGCATTAACAGGGCCTGGCAGGGGCATCAATCTGATTCTCACTAAATATACCTCAGACGCCAGTGTGTGTGTGTGTGTGTGTGTGTGTGTGTGTGCAGGGGCATCCCTGGCACAAGGACACGTATGCTAGTAGTGTCCATTTCTAAATCCTCTGCCTTTCTGTCTCTATTTTTAGGTCTCTGTGCTGATGTGTGACGTTTTTGTCCTGCCTTGGATGTGAGAGGTGAACTTGGTCGTCCTTCACCACAGGAGCAGTGGATCTGCCAAGAAAACTCTTCAGAACCAAGGAGGACATTATAAAGATCACACTGAATATTAAGGACTTGAAAGGAAGACTGGACGGGACTGGATTCAGTCTCTTCTAAAGCTAGCAAGAAGAACAAGAAGAATCTGTTTGGGGTTTGCAAATCTGAGCTGGAAAAAGGAGTTTTTTCCAAGTGTGCCAAGATGATGACCATGATGATGATGATGGCGGCCATGATGGTCACCTGCAGCTCTCTGTTCCTGCTGGGTCTAGCCGCTGCCCATGCCTCCTCCAGCACTATGAGCCGCAGTTCTTCATCGTCATCCCCTTCCCCCTCTTCCTCATCCTCCTCACCACGTATGAAGCTCTCATACAAAGGTAAGAACCAAAGGTTTGAAGAATTTATGTTTAAGAAAGGCAAATTTTTATGGGTGGTGGTTTGTTCATGCCCATGTATATGTGTGCCTCTTCCACTGCAGATACTTTATTCTGTGTGCAGTGTGTGCACACATACATACACACTTACTCTGTGTTATGTGAAATTGTGCCATATTCTTTTCAAAGTAAACACTCCTGAACAGTAGCCAGACGTAAATTTGTGGTTGCTGTGATTCACAGCCACACACACACACACACACACAGACACACACACGACTTAAATACACAGTGGCAGGGTTTTGAGTTTCATCGAGTACTGTAAGTTAGAAGAAGGCAGCTCAATGCCCAACATAACCGCAAAAACTAGGGATGTGTTCCATCACTGAAAGCCAACAATTACAGCCTCAACTAACTTACAAGGACATGAGGCTCAGTGAAGGCAGTCTGCCCAGCTGAGATATGTGCGCCCTTTAATTTAGGCTTAAGGTACAGCATGCAGCCCAGGAAAGACAGCAGAATATTTTATCTTCAGTTGACACATGAAGGACAAAAAGAGATGTTGATCATTTATTTAACATCCAGGTAAGCAGAACACAATGAACAACAGCAGTGTGAGAGATGAAAATATTTCTGTTGGCTCATTTTGAATTCATGATCATGCAAATAATTATGAATTAAATAAGTTGATGTTGTTGATGTGGTCCCAGAAGAACTCAGTTCTCTTCAGTCGATCTGTCAGTTTTGTTAGAAAAACACAAAAACATTATCATGCTAATATATTAAACGTTACACTTTCTAGCATATTGTTATGCTGCATACTAAACATCTTAATGTGATATATCTGTGAGTATGCTAATATGTTGAACTGTATATGTTAATATTTCAAAGCTGTAATAACTTGTCAACATACTAATGAAGTATAGCATTTCAGGTCCAGCTGAGGCAAGTCTAATTTAGACTGATAAACGTTTAACCATGTCTGACAAATGAGGCTGAGCCTGGCAAGGTGTCAGTCTGAGGTATTCTATTGGCTGAAGAGCATGTACAGAAGAAAAAGTGGATGGATTTAAACCAAACTAGGCCATGATCGGCTACAATCTTTGAAGATTTTTTATCCATTCCGCAGGCTTTGATGATGTATACTGAGCATTCAAGCCTCACAGGGCAACTAGTGGCCATAGACTTTTAAGAATCCATAACTAAGTCAAGGACTTCTAGCTGCCTTCTTTGTGAACTAACTGAAAGGGAAGAGAGAGCAGACTTAACACAAAGACATTTTGATCTATTTAAAAGTTGTCAGTTAGATCATTCTTTTAACATGTATTAGAGAATACTAGGTGCCATAAGCAAGACACATTTTCAGAGCAGTAAGTGTCCTCTTTGAGTCTTGGGGTATTGTCACTGCATTAATCACCAACTAAACAATTTGTTGAAAATTTAAAACAAGGGCAGTAGACCTAACGTCCTGATGTCACGCAGACAGCTGTTGGGTGGCGTCAATGTCTTCAGTAAAGTAGACTAATAAAGCCATTTTAATATCTAAGCAAAGAGGGCCTTGGTCTTGTTTTCTTAAGCTTCTGGGTTAAGCTAGGCCAAAAGGGAGGATGCAATCCCTTTATTTCTTCAGCTTCTCAGGCCAAGAACACAGTTTTTTCCATGGCCCTGGGGTAACTTTTATAGCTTGAGTTTACAAATACAAGGCAAATTTTCCTGGGCACTGGTCCCCCAGAATTTGTTCTTGCCAGTTTGGAAAGACCAAGGACACTCAGTTTTTCCACTGAATCCACTATAGTGTCATTACTGTCAGATGATTTTGTCCTGTCTCTTGACAAGCAGCTGCCTTAAGGCTCAAATATGCTACTCAAATATTAACATTAAATGCTGATCTTCTTTATCGATCACATGACTTCTCGCAGTACTGTGGCCAACTTACTGATTTGGGGAAGACGACTTGAGGTTGTATTGAAGTCTCTCTTAGATTATTGCTTACTGTTGTTTGTTGTTTTATTCAAGACTTAATCACAAAAAATTAAACACATGAATAATGGCATGTTGACAAAGCAATGATTTAAAGTAGCTTCTGAGAGTTTTCATGCAGGCTGCAACAGAAGGATGCAACATGTGACATGAAACAGAAGACAGATTTAGGGGTATTGCTCTCTGACACCATATATCTGCATTTTTAGAGTTGCAGCAGTTCCATGGAGTGAGGCGATTCGAGCTGGAGCGTTCCTGCTGCTTCAGTGCACTGCTGCTGGATGAAGAGAGAGGCCGACTCTTTGTTGGGGCCAAGAACTTCCTGCTGTCACTGTCATTAGACAACATCGCCAAGCAGGAACACAAGGTTAGTCAGAACCAAGTGTTGAGTGAAAACAACAGTAAGTCAGGAACTATTTCTTATTAGGCAGATAGTCTATCATTATGCACACATTGCTGAACATTAAAAGGAAAAAAGTGCAATAAAACAAAGTAGTATAATACAGCAATTAATATATTTTTCATGGCAGTGCATTTCATTACCCAATTGAGAGATGTATTTGATTGAAATGTACTGGTGACCTAATGTGTGCCATGTGTTAATTAGGAACCTTTTATTAGTGTTGTTATCAAGCACACCTTATGGATTGCTTTCATGTGGACCTATAGGAATGGCAGAAAGAGAAACATTGAAAAGTATGGATCCATTTTACCATTATGGCCCTTTTAAAATGACTAAATCATATTCTTGCACGTGTGAAACCACTCAAGTGAGTAGCCCCACGTGTAAGAAAAAGAAATGTGGGATAAATGGACAAAGGTAAAAAATCAAAGAGGTGGACAGAGATGAAAAGAGAGCATTCATCCAGAAGAACACTGTGATTGATTATCTAAATGATAGACTTTGATTGAAACCTTTGCCTCCGAAATATATAATCGTCAAAGTCCTTTTAAGTTGTAGAAGCACATATGCACAGACTTGGATATATACATATAGGGGCACAATCCATTTACAGGCAAATGTACACACTGGCAAAAATACTATGTGCTCTTATACTCTGCTACAAACATCTGCTCACAGCTGTTTGGAGTAAATTATGTGCTTGGTATGTTAGATGTAAAGCCTCTGTTGGTTTTAGGCATATGGGCGGGTTTGATTTATGGCGTGGGTGTGCAGATTCACCACAGCTGATACTGTTTCTCAATACAGTGGGGTCTTTTTTCTTTATTTTACAATGAGAAGGGAACATCAGGCTACAATAATGAAAAAGGTGGAAGAGAAAGAAAAAGTACAGAAGGAAGCGAGATAAAAACCTTTATTTGTCCAAACCCATGGTGTCTCATTTGTCCCTTGCTCAATGGAATAACATTACTTTGGAGCAAACAAACGTGTTGTTTTTTGATGTATAAAAGTGAAATCATTTATCAAAATTGGCAATATGCAGGCTTTAAGATAAAGCCACAGAATCATCTGATCTTTGTCTGCTGCGTTTCAGATCTACTGGCCTGCTCCCGTTGACTGGAGGGAGGAGTGTAACTGGGCCGGCAAGGATATCACTGTAAGTATCCTCACAAAATTTTAGATTACCTGACCTTACCTCATCCCGAAAAATAGATCATGCTTTCTATTATATTAATACATTAATCTTCTGTTGAGGTTTGAAGACCACACATTAACCCGATCCCTTTTTTGAATAAATATCACCCATCAGCTCCCTGACATTATCCATTGTACACAGAGTTAAATAAGAGGGCTCGGAGCTCCTTGTGGAGGAGGTAACTGTCCACTCCTATCCAGCCCAGCACAATGCTACCTTTTAATCCAGTGGAGTCATGGGAGTTATCATAAGACAGAAACACCGAGTTTACACAGATGATATATAATAATCGGTGCAGCACTCCTACTTCATTGGACCTGCCCAGTACTGAGATCACTTCCTCAGAGTCTGTTTGTTTTGAACCCTATCTGACTGAGATCAGTGCAGTCTGATGTTAAGCCACGGGTGTTTTTCTCCAACAGTATACAATAAGTGCTTTAGTGTGTCTCCTGTGGATTTATGCAGTCAACTAATTTCCTAAATGTCAAGTAAATGAGAAACTTTAATTTGCTTAAGGAATTAGATAAACCCAGTTAGAGGTATGGGATCTGTTTACTGACCCACTGCATGTAAACATGTGTTGGGTCGCATTAACTTGCAGTGTATATTTAACTTCCATCAGGTCTTTCTTGTTAAATAAAGGTTGAATTGTGTCTTGTCCATGGGAGGAAGTAATAGCAAAGACTTACAGACTGCCTAGATGAAAGAAATGATCCAAAATATGTCACACAATCAGAATTTTTAAAATATGTTGGTTTCCTGTGTGCTTTTAAATGTGGTGAGTGTGCAGGGATGGACCTGTGTGACAGCATATACAGCTGCTATACATTGCAAAGACTGAGCTCATCAACCCTGTGTGATTTCTCTAAACATAGACACCCAGCTAATTCCCTCTGTCCTTTTACTGGCTGCCAAAAAAGTTTAAAAATCAAGGTTTCTATTTTGAACTACACAGTAGAAATATTTAGCTTCATGTGTTGAGGAAAGGGCCCTGATGTCTGTGTGTCTAAATGTGATGTTCTATATGTGGTGGATGTAGTCTGGGCAGAGCAGGCTTGACCAACGTGTCAAGGCCAACAGGAGCCTATAGACCACCCAGAATTACATTACACACAATTAGTTAACTGCGTGTGTGTGTGTGCATGGGTTACTTCAGTTACAGTTACTTCAGTGTGTGCTGCCAGGCCACAAATATGTCTATATATACTGTATTTATGTTCATGTGTTTGACAGTGTGCGTGTGCTTTTGTTCATGTGTGTTTTAGTATCCAATATATGTGTGTGTTCTTTGTGTGTGTGTGTGTGTGTGTGTGTGCATGCGTTAAACAAATCCTTCATTGGTGTGATTATACAGCTGTAGTAGACAGACAACAAGGTCCATTCATACAGAACTCAAGGCTCCAGTTTCACCTGACCAGGAGTCTGTGTGTGTGTGTGTGTGTGTGTGTGTGTGTGTGTGTGTTTGAAAGTGAGAGAAACAGTGCAGATGGAGAGTAGTGGAGAGAATTAGTGAAGTGCTCCAGAGGAAGAGAAAAAGTAGAGATGAAGGGAGAAAGACAAGGAAATACAAGAAAAATTGAGGGGAATTTTGAAGATAAAGGTTGCATTAAAAAGTCAGTTGTTGTTCCCGCCTTTCTGGCCCTTGAAATGTTATTTATGTCCTTGGTCAAAAACTCACTACCGTGTTATTCCTTTTGACTTTTATTATCTTTGTCATCACTCTCTCACACACACTGAAAACTGAGCTGACCTCACACTGTTGACCCTAATTACAGAGAAGTGTGTTTCTCTGTTGGAAGAGGTCAGCAGCTTTCTCCCCCTCTGAGTCTTTTCTCTCCTACTTTCCTTACTCTCTCAGTTCCCCTCTCTTCCCATAGCCTCTCCATATCTCTCTGGGAACCAGAGGATTCTCAAGTTGTTTACGACCAACTCCTTCAGTCCTTCCATTGTCTTGATGCATGTTTGTTCCTCTCCATGATACATCTTTTTCATCATTTCATTCAATCAGTCAGTTACCCTCATATTAATGTCTTCACTGCATTTTTACACTATCATGTAATGTTTTTACACTGTTGTTTATTAACTAACATTAATTTATATAATGTTAGTAAACAATCACATTTGCTCCACACACTATATTAAGAAAAACACATTATTAGAATGGTTAACTGTTAATTGGCTCAAGTGTATGTGTTTACACTTCACTGCAGTGACTTAATACTAGAGATACTAGAGATTCAGTACTGGTCAAGATTTCTTACATGCCTGAATTATTAAATCACAAAATAATATTTGTACTTCTAACTTTTTCCATCTATTTTGATGGAGTAATATATATGTCAATATATATGTCCACTGCATTGGACACCTTTTATGTACATCAGAATTTCAAATAAAGCATACAAAATAAGACAGAATTTAAATAAAGGTCCAATAGGTGGAATATATCCATGGAACATCCACTGGTGGGAGAAAAATATGTAGAAATCTGGATAAAATGACTATGTAAGACCTTATTTAGCTGAACTAAATAAGGCAAAACTATGTTTTACCTGTCTGGTTTACCGTGATTAATAGGAACTGAACTGTTATTTCTGACTTAGCGCATCTCCTCTACCCCCTGCCATTTTGAATTTACAATGCCATATCTCAAAATGACAGATACAAAGGTGATATTCAAATGGAATGACAACTAATGACTGTAATTTTAATGGTTTAAAATGTCTTCCAAATATCTGTCTATAGTGTACACCCTGCCGGAAAAGGCCAGGAGCTCCACTACGCACAGTGTTCAGGGTTCTCAGGTGGGAGGCCAGTGAGGGATGACATCCTTGTCACTGCAGTAGCAATTCCCACTCAGCCTTTGCCTGACCGCATTTATTCATTTCAATCATTGAACTAATCCAAATCTAACACTCACTCATGCATCATGTGCACACCTAAATTTTATGTGTGCCGGTTTTGAAAGTAATTAGAGATGTTGATTCAGAGTTCTGTTTGACCAGGCCAAACATGGGATGACTGTGTGAACATTTTTGTGTATTATGTCCTCCCTTTTGTCTTAGAACTATTTCCTGTGTCTGACTTACTCACGATATTCACTGGTTTAAAAGCAGGAAACCCATGTAATGATAACTTGAACGGCTTGTTGGTTTTTACACTTTTCCATTTATTAAACGAGCAATATGTAGCATTTGATTATTTATGAACACAGTAGGGCTGCATAGCTTCATGCTGAATGGAGAGACATGAGAATGCAAGACAGCAAATCAACAAAAGATAAATTAACAGCAATGCTAGCTACCTAAAAAAATTAAGCTATTCAGCACTGTACACACTATCACAGTAGCTCAACAAATACACACAGCGCACGCGATGGGCTTAACAATCTGCCCACGTAAAGACAAGTAATAAACACTCCATCATTCACACACACACACACACACACACAACCACTGACCACAGGAAATCCACCTAACATGCAGACAGACATGCTAACACAAACACAGACACATGCACATAAACACAGTCAGACAGTGGCAGTAAACAGCTGACAGCTCAGCCAGACACTCAGTCTGACTCAACACTTTGACTGAGGCGTCACTAGGAGCTGGAGCCATATTTAAAACTACAGAAGTGATGGATTGTGTGTTTACGCTGTCATGGTAGCGCCAATTAAAAGAAGATTTTCAGTTAAAATCCATTGATCAACTGGAAAATTGTCACTAAGGAAAGAGGTAAATGTTGGGGAAAGAGATTAATGCTGTGTTAGAGTGACTGAATGCTCCAAGTCTGAAGCAGTCCTCACAACAAAAATATAAGCATTGGTCATTTGTGTAAATGACTTACATCAAGCAATGCTTACGTTTTTTTGACATGCAAATTGTCATGACAGCCAAAGATCCTGCAAGTAATTCACGATTCCTCTTATTGTCATTCAGCACACATCAGAGATGCACAGTCAAATGAAATTGTGTGCAAGGGCTCCTTTCAAAAAACGCAGGACAGCAGTAGAAAAAAATAAAGTAAAATAAAAATGAATAAAATGTGCTCAATAAATATGGATGAAAACAAAGTACAAGAAGAGCTGGGGTTATTGCACAAGGACATATTGCGCACAGAATGGAAATGCACAGCCGCCGGGTAGAAGCTGCTGTTAAACAATGCTGCCCCGCAGGCTGAGGTAACTCTTACCTGAAGGTAAGAGGGTGAACAGTCTATAGAGGACGTTTTTGGACCAGTTCTTTTTTAAGGGGCAGTGAGGTCCCAGTGATTTTCTCTGCTGTCCTCACCACTCTGCTGAGGGCCCTTCTGTCAGACATTTTTGTGTTCTCAAACCAGAGAGAGATGCTGCTGGTCAGCACACTCTCTATGGTGCCCCTGTAGAAGGTGGTGAGGGTGGATGTGTTGAGCTGAGTTAATAGCCATGGCTGCAATCTTTATTTGTTCAAGCAACTGAAAAGACTGATATGTCTATGTTCAGTTGCAAAGGAAGAATTGTTTGTTTGCCAATAGATGAATAGATGAATGGATGGATAGGCATATAAAGCATAAGGCAGTGGAGTTTAGGGACACTTTTTAATCCCAAAAGTTCAAAAGTAACTCTGAGCTCTACCTCTGCCTGTAAATGGCAAACCAGAGTAGAATTTGCTGTGACTCTAAGTTTTTATTCCTCCAGGAGATCCCCCTCTCTATCTCTCTCTGTCTCTCCAGAGCTCCCAGAGTCTCAGCAGCTGAGCAGTGGCTCTGCCACTCTACTCCAGCATGTGGGGATTCAATTTCAAATAACAGTTACAAATAACAGACAGTTGAGCATTAATGTCCCAGTAATTGAAAAAAAAAATTAAAAACCTCATTCTGTCTCAAAGAATTATTCTGATGTTGTAAAGTATCGTCAGCAAAAAAAATCTGGTCAAAGTGGATCAAGACAAATGTCCGCTGCCACATTGTCCAGTCCAGCAGAAGCGATCAAAGGCATTCCTGGGATCTTACGCTGTGCTGTGTTGTGTATCTAATGGTTGTCCACTGCGTGCCATCGTTCTGTGTGTTCAGTTGAAGGCTCTCAGCCATTAACTTTATTAAAGTTGCTTGACTACTGGGACTCTTAGAATAGAAAATGAAAGATAAGAAATAGTAGATCTGTTTACATGTAAAACCTCATAACGATGCAGTAAAATAGCAATAATTGTTGTTAAGAAAGGTTGGAAAAATGTCTAAAGATCTTTAGAATGAACTTTTCTAAAGATGCTAATCATAGTTTCATAAAGATACTTAATATTATTTATGCAATTAAATAACAACAATTAATCAATATATTAAAATGTTATAATACATTAAAATAGTGCCTGGTTTTAGTATAATGGCCATTAAAACATGGAATATGACTTTTTTTTTTTTGCTTTGTATTCGCTCAAATGAATCAAGTTAATTTTACTTTTGGAGAGAAGAATTGGAGAAGGACCAATAATGGTGAAAATGATAAATAGGTAGATTGGGTTAATGATTTCTAGGATAAAGAGAGAAAAGGGAAAAAAGACATCCACTGAGGAACAATACAGCTTTATAAGACATGAAGGCAAGACCTAAAGCTCAGGCTGCAGTGAGGTCACGGCCTGTGCTTTGCTCACTGTTTCAACTAATGAGTCAGTGGTAGGTCAAAGGTTGGCCAGTCAACCCTTTAAGAACCACACAGTGAGGAAACCTGATTGCTGGCATAATTCACCTCCCTCGTTCGCCTCCTTCTTTTCTAATCTTTTCAAAGTCCTTCAAGCGTCTTTTCTCCTCTTACCTTTTCTTTTCCTCCTGTTCTCATACTCTTTTGTCACATCAAAGAATTGACTTTGTCAAAACGCCACTCGGCTGAATCCCTCACCTTCCTCTGCCCTCTGACACACACACATACACACACACACACACAGACTAAAGGCTTAAAATACAATAGCAGTTAGGGGGAGGAAGAGATCTTGAAAGTAAGAATCAGGTGCAAAAGTTGATGGAAACTTGGCACGAGTATGTTTTATCAGAGGAACTTGGGAAGATGTTGAGGGGTGTGTATGAGTGTTCATTCATTGTGTAAATGTGTGTGTTGGCCCAAGGGTACAGGAAAAAGTGAAATGTGTGTGTTCCCCTTTCTTTTAAAGGAAACAGGGGTCTCCTGTGTTTGTCAACAGCTTAATAGGCCTGTTGATTGGTTGAGCACCTTCAAGTACATGCACACACACACACACACACATGCACACATGTACGTATTCACACCCTAACAACTCAAACTCTAACCCCCTGGTGGTTTTCAAAGGCTGAAAAGCAGGTCTTTGTTCTGAATGTTGTGCACGTGTGTGTGTGTGTGTGTGTGTGTTAGGCCTAATGAGCCACAGTTCTGTTTCTCTCACAGATTTCATGACCTAGCCTGCCTGTCTGTCTGCCATCCTTGGGTGAGACTGAAAGACCGAACAGACAGATAAAGAAAGATATTTGATTCATTTGATTAATGAAGACGTTAAAGGTGCAGATAATAGGTAACAGAAGAAATTATCTTAAATTAAATTTGTTCAGCAAGTATAAATCAAAACATAGAAAGAAAAATAGAAAGCTGAAAAGGTTCTACCATCTTGAATAAAATTGGAAGATTAAGAACAAAGCGAAATAAAGTCTGCACATGGGGTGAATGTTCATTATCCAAGTTTGATTGTCAGATTCATGTCTTTATGAACCTTTTCTCCAGTGGCCCCTGGGGATCCAATAGCATTAGAATAGCAGTAAACCAGTGAGAAATCTTAATCTCAATGCACAATAAGAGTGTGTGTTTAAAATAGTGCGTAAAGATCTGAGGAGACTGGTTTTGTAGTACCATTACAGACACTTGAAACCATCATATTAGCTCATCGTATGTTATAGAATCCCTGAGCTGAAGATCACTGATAATCATTGGCGATAATCACATTTATCATGGTGTCCGTGTTATCTTCAGTTGACAGAGTAGTTGTAAAACAAGCCAATCGCCGCAAATCCTGGTGTTAAGATCAGGCAAGAAAAGCAGAGCATACCGTGCTGTCTGTTAGTTTATGATAAATCTTTTCTCCAGCAGTCTCCTGGTATCCAGCGTACTGTAACCTGACTCTGAGATGAACAGATGTGACTGTGGGTCAATAACCTGCTGTCAAGATAAGAAGTAGAAGGGAGGAACAGACAGAAAGGGATGGGGATACTGAAAGATGGCTAAAAGAGGAAGAGAAATAAAAAACGACAGGGGAAAACTGAGATTACAAGCACTAGTTTATTCTTTGGTTTTAGTTTTGGTTTACTGCACGCTAAATGCAATTCCCAGCTAGTTAACGGAGCTTAACCCATCTCCTCTAAAGCTCCTTAACTCGCACATTGTCTTTTAATTCGTACAAAAACTGAAATTTAAAATGACACACTTTGGTTTTATCGAGGGACAGTTCCGTACCAGACTATTTCTGAGCCAAGCTAAACAACTGCTGGCTGTTGCTTATTCAACAGGCAGATACAGTATGAGAATAGTATTGATCTGCTTGTCCAACTGCCTGCAAATCAAACAATTCCTTTAAAAGGAAGTTAATTTAAGGAGTTCACTGTGTGTGTGCGTGTGTGTGTCTCTCTGTGTGTGTCTGCGCACTTCTTCACAGGTATTATTGTCCTTTGTTTTTGTATGGTTCAGTTGTTACCTAAGTGAGATTTAAATGTTTTAACTAAGCTGGTATAAAACGTGTGCAAACAAATGTCAAGCATAATACACAACTTGAGCTGGAAAATAAACTTTACCCTCACAATGGCATTAGACAACATCAGTTCCATAGCAGCCATTTCATATTCAACTTTGTTATGCTTTAGATTTGTGCTTCTGTTGACTATTGACCAACAGCATTCTTCACATCATGGTCACATCCTCTTATAAACATAACTACCAAAATTTGGATGGATATCTTTACATTTTAAGCTGGTTGGTTCATTAAATCTTATAATAATAGAATCAAGCCTCCAAACCACTTAGCTAAGTTCTCTCCTTTTGGGTTGTTCCATTTGTTTGTCTCTTTGTCTTATCTTCCATTGTTTTCATGCCAATGTTCTGCTTAGAGTTTCATAACCTCTGCAAGTGCAGAATGTCCTTTTCTTATATGAAGTCCATCGCATATCCTTTATATGAAATAGGCCACAGTTTTAGAGACTTCTTACACTTTTATTTGTTGCGTTCACTCACATGGAGGTTCTTGTGACCATTTTATCCCTAGAGATACAAACACACACACACACAGACACACACACACAGTGTAGACATGTGCGTCTGTGTGTGTATGTGTGTGTGTGTATAGCGAGGACACAAAGCCTACCACAACAATATGTTGGAGCCAGAGCTAAGGACTTGACAGTGTTGTCACAAGCACAACAGGGTTAGAGGAGCTATGTGAGGAATGTATAACTGAGTCAAAAGAGAGAGGGAGAGAGAGAGTCCAAGTTTTGGTCTATCTTGGATTATCTTTGATATTCTTGCTGTTGTGCAATGTCCTGAAGCAGGATTTACATCATCCAAACAATTAACAATATTCTTCTCAAATTATCACTCTTCAAATTGCTTTTTCATACGCTTTTCGTACGTAATCTAAAACTTCTCTCTGTGTATCTTTCAGTCTGACTGTGTGAACTATGTGAAGATTGTGCACCACTATAACCGCACTCACCTGTACGCCTGTGGGACCGGGGCGTTCCACCCTACCTGTGCCTTCGTAGAGGTGGGACACAGGATGGAGGTGAGGAATGTGGGCAACAACACCACAAACACACAAACTGCTGAACTCATTTTTTCTTACTGTAATGCATCAAGTTCTGTTCACTACTTTTTTCGTTTGTTCTCACATGCTCAAACAAATAAAACACCCAAATGTGTTCAGATGCATGAAAATGTGAGCCTTAGTCTTCTGAAAACCAAATAACTGTCTTTTCATAATAAGTGGGAACATAATCTGAACAAACTAGAGGAAAGTACCTCAAACACAAGATTTTATGCATAAAGAGACAAATGTTGACATCTGATACCCAGCAGTTACTCATGCTTGGAAACCTTAGCATAATAAAACTGAAGTCTAGACTGAGGGTGCAGAGAAGGTAAATTATGACTAAGCGTGCACACAAATCCATGGTTAGTTCAAGTTGTTAGTTTCGAATTTGTTTCCCCATGCTCCCAAATCTCAAACCTGAAATCTCACTCCAAAATGACTGTATGATTCTGACAAAAGAAAATAAAGTGTATGTGTGATCCCACCATAAATCCAAGTCTCCCTCTCCTCTAATTCAGGATCATGTGTTCAGGATTGACCCCTCCAAGGTTGAGGATGGGAAAGGAAAGAGTCCTTATGATCCTCGCCACAATGCTGCATCTGTACTCGTTGGTGAGCTTTTTATTAACATTTGTGGAAAAAAGTTCTCTCAGCCTTGATTCCTTATTATAGATTAGATTAAGGTTGCCTCAAAAGTGAATGACTGGAAATGTGTTTGCTGTGTTCATTTTTTGACTTTTTCATACCTTGATTTTAGCTGCTTTTGTTTGATGGTATAGCCCTAGGCACAGACCATGAGTTGCTGATACTTTTTGTCTGCTAGGTGATGAGCTTTATGCAGGGGTGGCCACTGACTTGATGGGAAGAGACTTCACCATCTTTAGGAGCCTGGGGAAACGGCCCTCCATCCGCACCGAACAGCATGACTCGCGCTGGCTCAATGGTCTGTGTGTTTATGTGTCAGATTATTAGGCATCAGTTCTTTTACTTTATACTCCAATTAACTTAAAGCAACTCATAATGTGTTAGGGTTAAAAAATAATAAAAAGCTGACATTGTTCCTCTTTTGTTCACCAGAACCAAAGTTTGTTGGTTCCTTTTGGGTCCCAGAAAGTGAAAACCCTGATGATGACAAGGTGTTTTTCTTCTTCCGTGAGACGGCGGTTGAGGCACAGGGGTTAGGAAAGTCCACCTATTCCCGCATCGGACAGCTCTGCAGGGTGGGAGATTGTTTCGTTGTTTAAGTGCAGTATTTTAAATAAACTGGGTGTTTGCAGCAAGCCCATTCAACCTCGCTGTCAGTTCTGTAATGGAGGTCAAGTTAAGTGATGAAAGTAGCAGGTTCCAAATTTGTAATACTACACTAACTACATCCTTTCAGACTTTTACAGGATATCACACGTAAATTTGTATAACAACTCTCGATTGTTCTCTTGAATCAGAATGACATGGGCGGTCAGCGAAGCCTGGTGAACAAATGGACAACATTCCTCAAGACCCGTCTGATCTGCTCGGTACCAGGAGCCGACGGCAGTGACACATACTTTGACGAGCTGCGTAAGTTCACTGTGCACACGGACAGCATCTGTACAGTATCAACTCATTTATGATTAAGATTATGTCGAGTCTGATGTTACATAAGTGATGTTCGTTGTGATGGCCCTGCATGATACTCAAGTCATCCTTTTCTAAGCTTGAAGAAAGCACACGTTTGACCTCACCCAACTCACAACAGATGTCATAATGTGAACTATCATCGACTCAGATAACGAAGTCTTTTAAAACTTTTCCATTTTCAGTCGCCATTTCTGGCTTTATCATACTGAACAATGTTTTGGCTAGATCCAATTTCAGTAGTAAGAAAGGCAAAACAAAATCCTGTAATTGGGCTGATTTTCCAGCTTTTTTACCCAGAAGCACATTCTGTGGGTGCAAATGGAGAAAAAAAATTCAAGGAAAACATCATAAATTAACCAGGATTTCTGACCTCAATTGTAGTTTATCATTCAATCCCACATTCCTGCAGACTTGCAGAAAGCATGAGTGAGAGATTAATTGGTAATAGATTTTGGCCTGATCTGAAGCCAGTGTTTCTACTGTGGGTTCAGGCTAAGTTGAAGGCTTTTCTCTGGTGAGTGTTCATATGACAAAATGCATACTGTAAATGTGCTTTCATTAAACGTGTTCCAGAAGTAAGGATACAGTTCTGAAGAATAGATTGTGGGAAGAGGAAATATTTTATAATGAAGAGGACATAATTTCACTAAAATTCACTTCAACATTTCCACAAACATCTGGTGCCAGTTCACCCTGACATTGGACCCAAAAATATTCATAACTTAGAAATAAAAGTGCTCCAATCTTTATGTGTTATTTTGTAAGTTATGACTTCATACAGTACAATAAATGTAATAAAAATGTGAATGAGGAGGAACTTAAAGAACAATATAAATTATATTTGCCATTTGCTGAAGCACCCCTTCAAGCAAATGCCTAGTTGTCCAGCTATTACTTAGCATGTGAAGAAATCTAGAGGTTGACAGGCCTGCTGTTCCTGTTATGGTTACTAAGTGTCATAAGGGCAATACTCCAAAGAGCAGTCTTCAGTTATGACTCTAAGCTGCATATATGCCATGCCAGAAAAGAATCACTGATAAGCCTACTAGTAACCTAGCAAACAGTCAGACCAAGAGAAAGCTTATTGCACTTAAATACATCTCCCTTTAATTTGAGGTGGAGGAATCATTGAACTATGAAAACAATGCAGAATTTATGATTAAAACAGTCAACATGTGAAAATCTTGCATCTCATGAGAAATACCAAACCTCCAGTCATGTGGTTTGCACAGCAGCTGCAGCAGTCTCAGCTCTCAAGATTTTTTTGGATTGATTCCTCTAATCTGTACATGGCCAGTAATATGATCTGTCTTATCTTGTGACACAGTGAACACTGAGCTAGGTGGGTAAATTTGTCCAAATCCTAACCCTACCTTAGGCTAAATCCGGTCATGGCATTCCCTAATATGAACAATGAGTCCCTTGACCAAGAGTTTTCTGACCATACCTGAGGCCGAATCCTTTTACCCCTGTTGATGTTGATGTTATTTTACCGAAATACCTACACCACATTACTACTGTTTGCTGTAATGGAATTTGCTCCATGTCATGACCCTCAGTTATTAGTGAAATGTCTCTTTAGAGTAGTTAGACATGCCCATAGGGCTTTGCTTATCTTTCTCCCAACCTTTGACCTCTGGACTACAACCACCTGAACTGAGTATATGTGTGTCCATCCTCAGGCGATGTGTTCCTGCTGCAGACGAGGGACAGAAAGAACCCTCTGGTCTACACTGTGTTTTCTACTTCCAGGTCAGAGTTCATTCGTGTTGTGCAAATGTATGTGTGTGTGTGTGCGCGCGCAAAAGAGAGAGAAAGGACAGAAAAATAGAGAGCTCATATCTGTGTGTGCTATGTGTGTGTTTTGATATTTCTAACCCAGCTCCCCCTTTCCCCCAGCAGCAGTGTATTTAAAGGCTCAGCTGTGTGTCTATACTCCATGAATGACATCCGGCGGGCCTTCCTGGGGCCCTTTGCTCACAAAGAGGGGCCCAATTATCAGTGGGTCCCCTTCCAGGGAAAAGTCCCCTATCCCCGCCCAGGAATGGTATGTTTGTAAAAGCCCATCCTTAAAGCATTTTCAAGGGTTTCTAACTCCAATGAAAAGTATATTTACAGGAGGATGCTATTTAAGAACAGTTCTGAGGTACTTGCACTTTACTGGGTATTTACATTTTATGCCATTACATTTTAGATCAAAACATTGTCCTCACTCATCAACATTCAGCACATACACTACAATACACTATAAGATGGCCATAGTGACTAACTGCTTTGTAAATTCAGTTTTTAAACACAAAACACAATGAGCTTAAAATATGACGTTGTAGATGAAATTCCAAAACAATATATAAAGTAGATTAAGTTAAAACTGACTTCACATTGAACCACCTTTTTTTAACCTTACTTTCACTTCAGTAAACACTGTATAATACATAACATTGACTTAAATCAAATTATTAATGCAAGATTAATGGAATACTTCACTGCCTAAATATGAATACATTCATGTCATATAATATTCTTGTGATTTAAGTCTTATACACTTGTAGTGCTCAGCATTAGGTCTCATTTCATCCAAAAGCTCTCCACGGTCCTCCTAATCAATATGACTTATTGAGCTCTTACTTACTAAGCACAAATGTGTAGCATCAGCAGGATTTGTAATGCAGAGCTTTAGTTGTTACTGCCATAGCAGAACATTCTGCTCTGTATTTGTGCAGAATAATGAAGGTATTTGACCAACAGTAAACCCTGAGTAAACCCTTTCACATGCCATTGTCAACTGACTGGGTTGTAAAATTAGCAAAACAAATCAAATTAAATAAAAACACAATCATGTTTACAAGTTAATTGTGCAAAACTGCATGGAAAGCAGATTAAGTGTATGAAAAACTAGATCAAAATGTGTTCACTTTCAAAAATGTAAAAATTGCTTGATGCTACCACACATTTTCAATGAATTTAGTATCCTTGAATGAAGAATGGAGCTATAGAGAGGTAGGCTGGACTCTCCTATATCCTTCTGACCCCGTCATACTGTATGCTAATCACTTCACTGTGGACTGATGGGCCGTGGCTTTGATAAGGCAAACATTTTATGGCAGTTTTCATGCAGAACTGACAAAAAAGTGCCCAACAAATATAATCTGAGTCATGATGGATGATATTTGAGTCCAAACATGGAAAAGAGTCTCTGAGTACATGCCAGTCCTGTTCTGCAGAGCTATAACAAATCCCTTACAGTAGAAGTAGATTAGTGGATTATTAAAGTACTTTGAATTGCTGGTTAGTGGGTAAATCCTTTTATAAATATGAAACATGCAATACATACATTTACAGGTTCCTGGGACAAAAATGTTTTTCAATTTTAATGATGCCAGTATATACAGAGTTTGTTTCTGGTCCAGATTACTTACACCATGTTGTGGCCTTGTTGGAATTTAGTGAGTTTTTTTAACCACAATGGAACCAAAACTACATCTGCACTATAACTACAAATGAGAGTTTGCCTCTAAATGTAAGCAGCAGCCATTTGCCAGTATTTTATTTGTGCTGTATCTCATATGTTCTTTATCTACTTTGTCAGGCTTATTTAAAGAAGAAACATATGCTGCAGTATGAATTCTCTTCTCTTAATTGCCTTTCATTAGTGTCCCAGCAAGACATTTGGCAGTTTTGAGTCCACGAAGGGTTTCCCAGACGATGTGATACAGTTTGCACGTCACCATCCTTTGATGTATAACCCCGTCTACCCTATGAGCCGACGGCCCATCTTTGTCAGAACTAATGTGGACTACAGCTTCACACAGATTGCTGTGGACAGAGTCAGCGCTGCTGACGGGCAGTATGACGTCATGTTTATCGGCACAGGTGAATTACTTATTGTCAATTATAACTCCTGACTTTACCTGACAGTATTTAAACATGAAAATAATTCAGCAATATATGAAAAGTAACATGTTGGACTCCATCTCTGATTTCAGACAAAGGGACAGTACTAAAGGTAATCAATGTCCCCAAGGAGAGCTGGAACAACATGGAGGAACTTCTACTGGAAGAGCTGGAGGTCTTCAAAGTACGAAATGATAAAGCTAATTTCTTATAGATATAAGCACTTATGTTTTGACATATACTGAGTGAACATACGTGGCTAGTCATGTATTTTAAATTGTCTTTCTATAATAATCCTAATTTATTTTATATATAATATGCTTATAGTTTCTGCTGTACTTTCTTTTCTCTTCAGGATGCTTCATCCATCATCAACATGCAGATCTCCTCAAAACGGGTATGTTTGTTTTATAATTAACTAAGGAAATAAACCTTCTTTTTAAGAGAATATTAATCTTTGCATGGCTAAGTTGTTCTCTTGATTTTCATAAAAACAACAATTGTCTTATAATGGTAATTCCAGATTTGGATCAACACTGAAGTTGATCTGTATGTTCTACAATTCTGCTGACCCAAATTTTGGAACATTTTTATCATGTATACATCAACACTGAAACATCATAAGGCATAAGACATTGCAAGAATTATCATGGACACAGGAAGCTGGATGATCATGGTTAAGAGGTTTTTACTCTGATATGGGTACAGTCTTCTTTTAAAACTTGTCCCTCCACTCTGTGTCCTCACAGCAACAGTTGTATGTGGGATCAGACACAGGCATTGCCCAGGTTCCCCTTCACCGCTGCAGTGTGTATGGGAAGGCCTGTGCTGAGTGCTGCCTGGCCAGAGACCCGTACTGTGCCTGGGATGGAACATCCTGTACTCGCTACCTGCCAAACACCAAGAGGTTTGTGATACAAACACTAATGATACACACCATATGATCATTCGTTATACTGAGCAAGAAAAACACAATGAAACTACTGTTTTTGCAAGTATATTAAAATAATTTAACAACATTTTGCAGACGTTTCCGTCGCCAAGACGTAAGGAACGGTGACCCCAACACCCTATGTTCTGGAGGTATTATTCAAAAACTATTGTTTTGTCTTGGTTCTTAAAATGAAAGCTTGAAAGCTCTGGTAGCTGTGACCAGTTTTACAAGTTGAGTGTTGCAGAGAGGTATATTTCAATAAAAAAGAACAAAGCCTCATTTTGATCCTGCTCTGACTCACAAAGACTCTCTGCATTTGACAACTAACTTCCCTTGTGCCAAAAATCCCAATCCCTTCCACCCTTCACCCCTTTTGACTTGTGTCCCCACAGATGACAATGTGAGCATTCTGTTGCTACCCGTCTTTCTGCCACATAACTGAATCCAACTAATCACTCACACTGAAGGAGTTCCTGAGTAATACGATTACATCATGTGGCATGCAAGCCTGGTTGTGTAAAACTAATGAAGGTCAGAGTAATTGTCTCTGATGAGAGTGACATGGCCCCAAAGTAGTTAAGCAGCTTGTACACCAGTGTTTCCTCAACAAGCTGTTCAGTAAAATAAATTGGTCTTATTCTGACCAAACTGAGCTCTTGTTTGTTATAATTATGTTTTTAAAGTCTTATGATTTCGTAAATGTTTCCATAGATGTACTCCCACTTATAGCTAAGATTAAGATCTGAGGCACAGTAATGAGAAAAGATCAGTGTCTGTACCCTATCACTCTGGGAGCATACATGACCAAGCATTGCTAGGATTAGAAGAGTCCTTGTTAGTGTTGACATGTTACTGAATGTTCAAATCATCTTTAAGTACCAGTGGGTATTCAGCAGTGCTCTACAGTATGCTGCTATTATGTGTGATTGTAATCAATTATCTCATCAGCAGCCACACTGACCAAGACTCTGTCATTACATTTCTATAATAACTAATGTAGGTTGCATTTTCCAGTAGTACCAAGACCCAAGTCCCAGTAACCATTTTATAATTTAATCGTCTGAATCACAAAACTGTATCAAAGTAATGACCTTTTCCATACTTGCCTGGTACTTAATTGTCAATGGTGAGCAAATGTCTGAATTACAGTACACTGTTAATGTCCTTTTCTCTGCTGCCCCCTGCAGACCACCATAAGTATCGTGTTGCAGAGAGGAAGCTGTATGGAGTTGAAGGAAGCAGCACTTTCTTGGAGTGTATCCCCAAATCCCTGCAGGCCAAAGTCACCTGGACCTTTCAGAAACATCCACAGAACCCACGTGAAGAGGTAAAAAACCACAATGATCTTTAGTACCATTTTCAGTCCAATCTCAAATTAAAGAACATGCAATATTATCTTTTTGCACACTTGTACAAGAAGACAAAATGGCAGCAGTCCATCTTGTTCCAATTATTTAAGCTCCAATAATTCTATAAAAATTATTTCTATTTTCCAGGTGCGTCCAGATGACCGCATCCTCCTGACAGACAGAGGTCTTCTGATTCGCCGGGTCCTAAAGAGAGATATTGGCATCTACCAGTGCCACGCCATGGAACATGGCTTCACGCAAACCTTACTGGGCATTACCTTGGAAGTTGTACCTTCCACATCCTCCTCAACCTCCAATCTACCCTCTGATTCCCCTGTCCGATTAGACCCCCGCAGTGGAGGTGCGCACCCAATGACCAATCAAAAGTTTTGGTACCGGGACTTCATGCAGCTGGTCGACCACCCTAACCTGAGCACAGTCGATCAGATTTGTGAGCAAGTTTGGGCACGTAAAAATTCCGGCATTGACCAAGTGGATAAGAGCTTTCCTGCTCCAGGGAAGGACGTCCCAGCTCTGGGCCCTTCTGTCCGCCCAGCTAACAAGAAATGGAAGCATCTTCAGGAGATAAGAAAGGGGAGAAACCGCCGGACCCACGATGGGAAACCGAACCCTCGGGCACCTCGCAGCGCAGGAGAGTAACACCTTGGAATAAAGTGCGCAGGGAGAAAAGAGTAACTGATACAAGGAGAAAGGAAGCAAATGATCGAAAGTGACTGAGAGACCATGAACTCTGGAGGTGTTCATACATACAGATACACCCACACACATAAAAACACATGTGTGCGCACAGACACACACACAAACACAAACAGCACCTCCTCTATTATGTATATTTATCTATGGATGCCCCCACTATATGGTACCCCAATCCTTGAGTCCTCGTTCCATTGGCCAGCCCTAGCATGTACTGCCTTACCCACCATATTGATTCTGCACGCTCCCTTTACACTGTTCTGTTAATGTAGTTGAGTGTACAAGCAGGTACATGGGAATGAATCTACCTTTATCTTTGTGCATTAAAAACATACACTCGCTTGTCATTCCTTTACCACTGACTGTAAATGGATGGTGGATGATCACAGTGCAGTGATACCATATCGTTTGTTGGGTATTAAAGTTTGCCTACTACATGTCAGCTACACAAGGTTTGTAGCTGGATAAATGTTCCCAGCCACTCTGCTACACCACTCAGAGCAAAAACAGCCCCAGGTTTTGGACGAATTCTCCTCACAACTTTTCTTACCTGAGGATTTCATACCACTGTAGAAAAATGTCGGACAAGAGTGAGGTTCATAATAGGAAGGAATGGAGAACTGGAATATACTGGAAAGTAATGATCTCTAACTGGAAACGCATTTAACTAGGTACAATTGCACAAGCATGCAGACAAACAATTTTTTTTCATTATTTCTATATAAACAGATGAATTAATCCACTTCCTGTTGTGCTCATTTCCAGTAACCTCACTTTTCACATGGTTTCGTGTGCATATTACAAAATGCAGTCACTGAATATGTAGAGATACCAGCAGTGTGGGGCAGCCTGTGGTACAGATCAGCATGTTGCAGAAGTGGTTATATTATATATTAGGTGTCATAGCAGTTTCCGTAGGCACATAGATACATGTTGCAGCAAAAATAAATCTCACAACACAATGCAGTCATGGTTAGAGTGCAGTCATATCTCAGCAGATATGACTGAATTGTGTTACTGGTCCAAACCACTAGAGAATGAGGAGTGGAAAAACTACTGGCATTCCATGATGTGACAGAAAGACGAGATGTTGTACAGTGCACAGACAAAGCTGGAACACAAAGAAGTCAACCTCTAAAAGCAAATACGAGAATTACATTTGAACAAGTTTTAGCGTCTTGTGGCATCTTAAACACAGAAATATTGTATCAGTATTCGGGAGTTCATATTCAAACAGTTTTGAGGTAATCCAAAATTTCACTCTAAAATTTGTTACTTATTGGTTTAATTTCTGACTTTCATGATGCATTAACATTAAAGAGATGTCATGAACATGATAGTTTGGGTGGGAAGCATTAATACTATGACGAGGAAGAGGAAAGATATTAGTGGACTGTAGTATGACAACCCACGTTTCTGGGCTACAGTGCAGTACATATATATATGAGCATGATATTTATCAGTTTTTTGTACTCTAAGTGGTACTTCTACTCCTTGCTCTTTTACACTGTTCTTGCATATGTTGTTTGTGATAATGAGATATATGCAATTAATATGAAATGAGTGAGTCACCGACTCCTCATTCAGCACAGTAAAATGCACAGAAAGCTGTTCTCCTGTGACACCCACAATGCATTTTACTGTTTGCAAAAAACAAACAAACAGCAACTTTCCAGCTGACATCATATACTGTTTGAATCACTTCTCAACGTAGTGTTACAGTCATTAACACGATTGACTTCTGCTGCTTATCGATGTCATCTCTTCCTATTAGACAATATGGTCTTCCTTCTCTCTCTTTAGTCTGATCTCTCTCTGTGTATTATCTGTAAAGAAACCTTGTTTGTTGTCTGTGCTAACATGGTGTTTGTAGCCTGCCCCCTAGTGTCTATTGTGTTTACAGGCTCAGGTGAGGAGCCTACCTGTATCATAGTCTATCCATGTGAAAGAGCGCAACTGGCCTTGTAAGATAAATTAATGTTTTTCGCGCTTCTGCCACACATTCTCAGAAGTATCATTGGTTAAATGATTTTCAATATACTGAAATTGGCTAAGCTTGGCTGCGGTATTTTCATTAATTCCCATAGTCACTAATAACAGGAGGCGGCACAAATTAGGTCAGTGGATGGATTTTAGATGTCATTATTTATATACCCTCTTTGAGATGTTATTAACTCTTTAAACTGAACTGACTGACTCCTATAAAAAGGGACACTTATTGTGACGCCACATCCAGGATTGACAGCAAAAAGAAGGAGTTTAAAATGTCCGAAAATGCTGCCCATCTACATACGTTTGCATTTAATCTGCCTTTAAACCACAGAACTAACTTAGTTAATTCACTGAATGGAGATTAAATTTATTAGTTGTATACTCCTTTTTCTTTATTAAGAAATGATTTACATTGGTAGTGATGTCAAATTTGCCTGAGTCTCCCTTTTAAGGCCGCAGTTGTTTTGTGCTCTTTTGAAATTGCATGACCAATGTTAGTGGCTAACGCGTTTGACAATGGTGCAGTGGCAAGAAAGAGCGAGGGAAAGAAAGCACAATGTTGAATATTATTATTATTATTATTATTATTCCTGTGTATTTATGTGCAAAGATAAGCTGTTGTGGTGGAATTTTATTTTTCTTATAATTGTAGATTTACATCTGTATTGTTAATATTCTGCTGAAAAGGATTCATCCTTGACTTTTTTTTTTTTTTTCTCCTTTTTGGACATTACAGCTCCCCCTCTGAACGCAGTGTCCTGTTAGCGTCTTTGTTGTTCACACAGCCCTCCACCCCTGTTGTATCCCATGCCATGTGATGTGACGCACCCCTGTACGATAATTCACAAGGAGAGGCTTGTGTATGTGTATGTGTGTGTGAGTGAGAGAGAGAGAGAAATGTGTGCTTGTGGATTGTGTGTCTGTTTTGGGGTAAAGCAGAGCTCTGTATATAATGGCAAAGGAGTGTGTGTGTGTGTGTGTGTGTGTGTGTGTGTGTGTAGAACGGTCTGTAGGTGAAAGTTCAAACGTCGAAGGCCAAAGTTAATGTGGTGCACTGTAATACTCCCAGAGGTCTTTGTGAAATGTTATGTCAGATTGTTTTTGATTAACACAATAAAAATATGCAGTTACTTTAAAATAAAATATCCAATCAGTTCTGTAATAAAGAGGGGACAAAAAGAGGGGTTATAAAAATCCAGAATATTGATAACAGAATATGGCTCCTTAAAGGTCAATAATAATAAAAAGTCCTGACAACCCAGCATTATAATAATAAAGATGGCCAGGGCAATGTGAGGGTGTGCTGCATTTCTGTTTTCAAATTTCTGCCATCATTAGATGTCATTTATGAATGAATGACAGAATGACATGACAGAATTTGTTTCATTAAGATCCCCATTTCAATTAAGTTTGATTAAACTCTAAATCCATTTCTTGCCATCTCTGTGTTCTAAATGATGTCATCTGTGTTATGACCACATGGCGGCAGTCATGTAATGATTTTAAGTCCAAAATACACGAGAAAAATGAAATGAAGTCCAGCCATTCAAGAGAACAACCAGAACAAGAAAGCTCAACAAACAGACCCACAGAAAGCTGCTGATCACTCTCCTGCTACCACAGAAGGCCTTTTGACATCTTTACAAACCGCCACCCACCTTCTCAGGTGGGCTGGGTGCAAAACAAATACAAAGTGATGAACAAAGCATAATAATTTTCTAATTATTTCATTCCATCAAAAGTTTTCTCTCAGCTTTCAGTGGTTTTATCTGGTATTGTGCTTCAATTTAATGTATAATACATTACTGTAAAACAACTTTGCTACAGTGTTAGAATGTAGTTTTATTTAGGGTTAGGGTTAGTTTAGGGTTAGGGTTAGTTTAGGGTTAGGGTTAGTTTTATTTCATTTTGAAAAACCCTAACCCTAACCCTAACCCTCACCCTATTTCATTTTCTTTATTTTTGCCTTTGCAGGTCCAGGTCTTATTTTTTATTTAACTGGTGCATCTTTAATGTTGTTTACAACAAAATCAATTTAGAATAAATCAATGATTTAATAAAAAAAAAATCTACTAATTCTGGCAGATAAGGCCTACTACTTCACCATTACCTACGGCTGTTTTCCCATCCAATAACATTCATTCTTTCATTCTCTTGATGGAAATAATTTACAAAATTATGTCAAATGTAAATGATTCTCTGTTTGGTTTGCCAGACATTTTCCATTTGATCATTTGACAGATGATGTAAACCTGCATAACAAAAGGTAAATTAAAACGGTTTCTTTTGTCATCTCCTAATGTGCTCAAAGTCATACAGAGTTTAAAAATGAAAACAATAAAGAAAAAAAAATGCAAATACCTTTACCCTCAAACAAAATGGCAAATATAATACAGCTATACTTATGGGGTAATAAAAACCCTCCCGTCTGTCTCTCCCTCACCCCACCCACCTCCACTGGTATATCTGTGTCACCATCTTTGACTTTAGGACCCGCATTCTTCATTCAAATATCATCATGACCTGCCTGTCAGCACTGGAACACAGGTCCACACAGGACTATACAACAAGAGGCACACACACACACACACACACACACACACACACACGTAAGTGAGGCCACTTGCATTCCTTTACACATGAAAACATTCACATATGTTTAAGTATTCACCGATCGCACATGCGCACACACACACATACACACACCAGTGAAGTATGTGGTCACCCGTCATAAACACAGGATGAAATTGGGCCCATATTACTCAAACTGGCAACCCATTAGTTCCCCAGTGTTTTCAGTGGCCTTCAGTTTTCTGTTTATACATTTTGTGTGTGTTAAAATGGGTCTGCAATGGCCCGTGGGGTCCCAATTGAGGGTTCATTTCCGTACGCTGATTTTATTGGGTACCACTTGCCATTCTGTGCACGTGTGTTTGTGTGTTCTTGTACTTCTATCTTTGTGAGGACTGAGATTTAACTTTTGAGGAAATTCCCGCTCTTACTTCTTCAAAGAGCAGTTTGATGGTTAAGGCTTGGAGATGTAAGTAGTCTTGTAAAAATGTAGTTTTAATAATACATCTTGAACAGTTTAAAACACACACAACATCAGCAACATCATGGTGAAAAAAACAATGTGTTGTCATAGAACAAACACACCTGAAAGATTTCTGTCACGATCATTTGTTCCATTTGCTTATCTGTCCAAATTGAATAATATCGCAATTTCTTTCATATCACTTATGCAGTTATTGGACCACCACATTAATATAAGTCATGTGAGAAGTTCAGCTGCTCTGACTGCTTGTGTATGCACTTATCTGTGTGTGATGCCTCTCCCTCTCCTGTGAGCAAAGCAAACATATTTCCACATATAGCTGAGTGTATCATAACAGGGTGAATACAACTTTGGCATACAGTGGCTTTTATATAAAACATGATATCACTGAGACCCCAAGACATACACATACACGCACAAATGACATCTATATACATTGGCATGTCAACATTTAAGCAGTTGCAAATGAAAAGAGATAGGGCTTTTTCAAGACATTTTCATGCCATTTAGTACTGTGTTGAACATAGATATATGAAGCCACTTGAAGGTTATCCCATAGTAAAAGTGGCTAACTAGACAGGATTATTTTTCTGTTTCTCTATTTTATTTTACATTGTGTTTTTTTTTATGACTATATTTATATTGTATGCATTATTGTGACTTTGCTTTCTGGGTATGATATACAAAGAATCAGAATAGGGGTTTATTACCTAGTAGGTTTTCATATGTGCTGAATTTGTCTTCTGTTGCATAGGAATAATCATCATAAAAAAAAATATCAAAAACACAAAGAATGGAAAAGCAAGTCTAGAAATATTATGCATGGGAAAACAATAGATAGAACAATAGAATATGAAAAACAAAATACTTTTTTTAAATGAAAGAGACAGTTTTGCACAGGGATGTGCAAGGTAGTCACCATTTTGGAACAGCCATTGTTTACATCCACTTGTCACTGCTAGCAGTTCTTCAGCACGTGTTCAACAAAATCAGGACTGTGGGCTATCCTGGCTCTACAAAGGTGGGACAAACTCCCCATCTATTCTTTCAATCCACATGACTTTTTGGGGAGTTAAGGTAGTTGCAGTTTACACAAGCACTGTGAAATCTTTAATATACTGTGGCTTTATCATGTAGTAATAACTAGTAAAGTAAAAAGATACAAAATGTTATATGTAAATATCCACAATGTACTATACACTCTCACAATGCCCCAAAATATGTTTGATGATATTCAAACTTCTTGTAGTCCATAAAGTGTCAGCATTCCATAAGCAGAAAAATATGGCAAAAAAATTTTCAAGGCCTTTGAGGAATTGTGTTCTCCTTGTATCAAAATCAAATGTCTACAATAAAAGGTTTTGGCTTGCCGTACTGTCATGGAATGACAGCATCAGTTACTAATAAGCAAAGAGACAAAAGAAAAAAGAAGGATAATATCAACAGAGAATTTTACTGAATTTGTTTTCAGTCTCTCTAAACATGATCTCACATTATTGAGTCAGTAGGTGATGTATGGCCACAGTGTTTTAAAGTTAAAGAGCAGCTTCAGCATCTGTTGCATGAATAAAGACTATTGTTTCACTAAATGCAGAATTGTTTAGTTTGGGTTTTAAATGAGAAACAGGAGAGCATATATTCCTGTGATTGCATCGATGTCTTGTTCAGTAAACACACTGTATAGTTAATGGAAAGCAATTTCAATGAACTATTTGAACATATAACTACCACTACTCTATTGCTAAGAAAGTTATTTAATTCACTGAACTGTAGTGAATGTAGATCATTTCTGAATAAACAGGGGGATTATATCCCTCCGGTCCACTTCTTGTGTTACATGTTGTACAGCTGTACAATTAGACACAGCTATTTAACTGACTCTGAATCTTTCTGTACCTTCATTAATTGATTTAAACATCACTCTTTCGGTATTTGTGTGTACAGATCCTGAACCAAAAGAAATAAATGAATAAACATACAGGCCATAGATGAAATAAATCACCTTAATTGCCAAATAATTTGATATTGCTGGATGGTTTGAAAAACGCATAATCAATGTTCTGATCTGTTCTGGTTTTGTCCAAGAGGTTTTCTAATGTGACATGTCTTTTGTGTATGAAAATGGTGGAAACAGAACATTAATACACCATTCTTCTGTACAAATAGAGACACAGTAATCTGACATGTGCAGCATGTGAAGAATGTAGTTGTATCATGAATATAACACATGGTTGGTGGACTTGGGTATTTAGTAGCACAGACCTGGAAAGCTCCATGTTTTTAGATTATTCTTTCAAAACAAAATTTATACTTTTGTATTTGAAAGATACTATTCCTATCTTGTCCACCCCCCACCCACCCCCCCCCACACACACACACACACACACCAGGGAGTAAAACTGACAGGTGGGTGTGTGTGTCAGGTCTAATGATTAATGAGCCTAATTAACAGTAATTACCTCGGTGATTAGCCTTAGCGACTTAGAGAGTCTGTTGACACAAAGGAACCAGTGCTCCCACTAACTAATCATAGTCAGTCATTCATACACTCAAAACACACAGCCGCACACACTGACCACTGCTTGATCGAAGGTGATGGAAGCCTAGCACCTTGACAACACAAACGCTACCTCAGAAAATTGTTTCCATAGAGAACAAACAGCTCAGACACAAGTAAGGAAAGAAAAAACAAAAACAATACTAAAGAACATGAGACAGGAAAAAAACAGAATAGAGAAAAAAAAAGAACAAGCTTTGAAATAAATATTTACCGAATAGGGTTTCAAAGGATTGTTTGACCCAAATTGCTGAGACAGTTAGCCGACAGTATGGGATAGTTTATCCTACTCAGACATAAACATTCCCTTGATTCATCTCCAATTACTACCTTCCACTAGCTGAATCATTTAATTAGAGCTTTAACAGCGCTCGACTAGAGAATGTAACAAATCAGCTCATCTAATAAAAGCATCCCTGTCTCTGTTATGTCGGGTGTCACTACAAACCCTGTGTGAACAGAGAGCAGGCAGTTAGAACACAGAATGTTACAGAGCTCTGTTTAAAAAGGTGCATGGGCTAATAATGTAGATGCTCTGCCAAAGTGAAATGTCCCCTGAGCAAAATCAGGTTATTCAATCAAATGTGTTAGTGAAGGCACTGCCATGTCCCTGAATCACACCTCATTTAATCACCTCTTTACACAGAAACGCTGGAGTCAAGTGACCAGTACATACCTCATGCCTAAATAACAAAATACTGTAGGTTGTTCCTTGGTGCCCCTAATACTGGCTCTTTACAACCTTTCCAAAAATGATTCAGTTTTCTGCCACTTTTACTGTCAAGGTAAGTGGGAGGCTAAAACTACCTGGCTCAGGTCAGAGGAAAGATGGTCATGTTTGAGAGAGAGCAGTGTTGACTGTTGAGAAGAAACAAAATGAGAACTCCAGTGTCAAAGTCAGACACTTAAATGTACTTTCATTATTCTCATGATCATAAGATTTACAGTTCATTCTAGAGAATGAGGGAAGTTGTCACCAAGGTTGGCAGCAGCTTCATTCAGCTCACCACATGACAGAGTGAGAGAGAGAAGCATCCAGTTGTGGAAAGCCCCCACATGTATGCCAATAGGAAGCATCATTTCCTGCAGGTTAAGGTGTGAAGGAAGTAGCTGAATGACCACTGCACTTGACACAGGACACTTCCTGTGGTACACACACACCCCAAAAACAAAAACAAAAACCTCTCACCTGAAGAATGAAAAACCCTGCTTTCGGAAAGGAAGTAAACGTTAATCTTTAAATACACAGCAGGACAAATCTCTCACTTCACTGGAATATAAATATGCTTGTGCACTGCAGACTGTGTACTGTACATGTGCGTGTGTGTGTGTATGATGAGGACTTGTCTTTTTCTGTGTGCTTGTTGTATTTATTAGTTTATGCAGTCAGTCTTACATATATGCTCTGGAAACATGTTTTTGATCAGAGCGTCATGCCAATAAAGTGTCACTGAATTGTTTGAGAAAGAGGAGAATTAATGGACTTTTTCTTACAACATTAGCTACACTTGGCAAGTGTGTATGAAAAGGTTTGGTCTCAGGTGAGCAGTTCCAGAGGTGCCTGCTCCACTACCCAGTACAGCCGTTTCAACTATCACATGCGCACACACACACACACACGTCAGAGACAGGTCTTTACCGCTGAAATAATCAGGGCGATCTGGTAAAGGACCAAATCCAGCTTTGTTCCTAAACAGGAAAAGAACAGGAAGTGAACCATAAGAGTGTGTGAAGGTAAACAACCATTGGTATGTGAGTAACTGACAGGACTTCCTAGCAACATTCAGTTAACATTTGGCATGTAGCTGTGTGTTGGCGTATGGTTTACTTCCACTTTTAAATAGCCAGGTGTCCGTCTTCATCTCAGTTGTTTATTCCGCTCTGAGTAAAAACAGCACCTCTTTGTCTCTCTCTCCATCAGTTTCTAATACCTAAAGGATGACTGTTTCAGCAGCAGGACATGGAAACACATGTTCTCCTGTTGCAGCAAACATCTGCTTAAGGCTAAGATAATGCTTTTGTATTTGTATCTCACTAATGCCAGGAAATTACAGGACCAAACATCATCAAATGCGGTTTCCAATGACAGGCTGAGTCTGCAATACAATGACAACACAGCAACAGCAAGTGGCTCATCTGCGTGGAAGACACAAGTGCAAATGAGCTGATGCCAGTGGTGAATCATCGCTGTATAACTGATGGTCAGCATCACGGGGAAGGAAGGAAAATACACACAGTCTGGGTCTGGGACTATCAGCAATCATCTGTAATTCTTTAAAGTATCAACCTATAAACCTCAATAAGTCCCCTACTGTGTGTGATTTTAGCAAAAACAGGAACAAGAGAGGGAGTTATTATCGAGCTTAAAGTTTGAACCTACATAAATTTTAACATCAGTGCCAAAAATTTGTTATTTAAGCAGAATGAGCACAAAACTCAAAGTTTGCTTTCTTATTTGTTTTTTCTAACCATGCTGGGAGGCTACTACACCCCACGCACCTGGTACCTGTTATGAAGACATAACACAAATGTTTCACAGCACTGTACAAGCGCCCTTGCTGAACTACAGACCTAACAGTGTTACACTAAAGATTTTTGAATGTAGTATTCAATTTCCCTGAGGGAGTCATCCCAAAGAGATCAATAAAGTGTAGTCTAAGTCTCAGTCTTCATTAGCATTTATTGCGTCCCTCTGCAGTGAGAACCTGTGGAGGATTGCCATGTTATGCCTCTTCTGAGTTACTTACTATAGGTAATCCTGACTGGTTATCAAGCAAATCACGCAAACTAATGACCCCTGTCTTGAATCAAAGCTGATTCAACTGATCCAAAACCACCAGACCTACAATATCTTTGTCATTACATACTCAGGAGGCTAATAATGTTCTGATAAACATAAAAAAATTAAAATTCCCTCAATATGAGAGACTGCTTAAGTGATGGAATTGCATATACACTATGTAGAACACAGTATTGGGGCACACCTTATTACTGAATTCAGGTGTTGTATGGCGCTGTTTTCCAGGGGTTGGGTTGGGCCCCTCACTTTCACTGAAAGGAAATCTTAATGCTTCAGCATACCAAGACATTTTGGACAATGCTATGCTTCCAACTTTGTGGCAACAGTTTGGGGAAGGTCTGACTGTGCCACAGTGTCCATAAAGACATGGTTGGGTGAGTTTGGTGTGGAGGAACTTGACTGGCCCACACAAACCTTTGGAATGAACTGGAACAGAGATTGTGAGCCAGGACTTTTCATCCAACATCAATGTCTGACCTCACAAATGCTCTACTCCATGAATGGGCAAAAATTCTCATCGAAACATTCCAAAAATCTTGTGGAAAACCTTCCGGGAAGAGTGGAAGCTGTTAAAGCAGCAAAGCCCTGTTGGTGTAATGGTCAGGTTACCTAATACTTTTGTCTATATATTGTAGGTGGTGAAACTTGAGACCTAAATAACCACTGATCTAAATGCAGAATGTCTCGTCTGTCAAAATCATTTAATTGCAGGCCTCCGGGAGGATGATACAGTCTCTCAGTCACAGCAGTCAGGCTTTAGAACTGGTCATTATAAAATAGCCGTTGAAACTGCTGTTGAGGTGCACGTTGTCAACTCTTTGTAGAGCTGTCCAAGACTTTATATGACCACAAATTTGTGCTCAGCTACTTTATGTGTCCTTTGATGTTAAAACTAACTTTACCTCTGATTTTATTACATTTACTTAAACGGGGAAGGCCATTAACAGGAAGCTCTTTTTTACAGTTATGTCCTAATAAAAAACTACGGTGGCTGACAAGTACAAACACGCTGCATATACAGACAGGTGCTGTAAATACAGAAACGTGTTGCATATAAGAAACAGATGCAAAAGGAAAACGCTGCAAATGCAGAAACAAAAAACACATATTAATAAGAACACATATGACTGTACATGTAAAACAAAATTACAATGCATAAAAAGCAATAGAAGAACATCAACCCAATTAAAACACTTACATTTACTCAGTGAATTAAAGTTCCATCTAGAAAGATTTCCTTGGGGAAAACCGTGTCATACCTAGAAGAATGACTCTGAGCCAGCCCACATATTATGCTATGCTATATACATATGAAAATAATGAAAGACCTTGACTACTTTCATGTAATAATTTCAAGTCAAGTGAATTCAAAAGAGCTTTGTTGTGGGTTTTTGTTACCAGACACAATGAAACAAAACAAGACAACAACAACACAGACACACACAGAAACACACAGACAAACACAGACACACACGCATTTTCTTTGGATTTCTGGGTCACAAAAATGACTGTGGTTGCTTTTTCATGTCTGATCAGATTTGACATCTTTTAATTAGGACAGTCCAAAGTTGAAATAGAAGTGTTACAGTTTTATTTACTCTGTCACAAAAGTGTAAAAAGTGTAAGTGTAAAAGTGAAGTCTTGTATCACCATGAAATCCAATACAGGAAGGCAACCTTTAGAATGCACATATAAATATATATGTGGATAAATGTTATTTAAATGAGATTAGATTCAGAGATCTGTATGTCATCAAGTTATGCTGCTGGGAAAGTGGATTTAGAGCCAATAAATTATCATTTATTTATTTATTATTCATAACTTCAAGTAGAAGTCTGACATTTGGAAACAACTGGTGAGAGAATGAGGGAAGTTGATATTTATGTTGTTTTTTTCATAGAAAAAGTATGTTTTCCCATTTTTTGCACTACAGTCAGTCGGGATGAAGTGAACAATTTGACTGAGTTAAGCTACGCATTAAGTAGAAAATTATTCAACACTGTTTTTCATGAACCAAGCCTTTATTTTCACCTTGGTGAACTTTGGAACTACAAGAACATCTTGGAAACATTTTGGGACTCACTTGTAAACAAAAGAGATCATTTGTCTCTTCTCGATAGTCTAAATATACATCAATAAATCTGGATAAATCCTTTTCAGGTCGCTGTTCTGTTTCAAAGAAAAGTCAGGTCTTCATGGTGGGTTTTAAATGTCCACACCATTTAAATTAAGACTTGTTTCAAGCTGAAGTGGGGAATTTTTCTGTGGCTTTTGTGGAAGAAGCCTCGAAGGCCAAACATATTCAGACCATCAACATGAAGGGAAGAGAGGTTTCTGTGGTTGTGTGGAACATCAAGGGGTCAGTGAGTGATAAATGATGCTTTTCTGAACACTGAAAGATAAATAATACAGTCCTGCTGAAAAAGGGTCATATGATGTTTGAGCTTGTGCATGAACTTTGTGTCCTATGAGACTGCAGTGTAATGACACAGTCTAATGAGCATTGACTTCGATTATAGGGACCCGAACACATGCCTTAACAGCCCCTGCTCAGAGTCCTAACAGGCTGTAGCACAGCAAGATTTCTTTCTCCCAGAGGATGAGTGGGACAGAACATTAGAGACCAATGACCAATTCTCCCTCTCTCCCCCATGAGGTTTCCATGTGTCTCTGGACTTACATTTCCCCTTCATCTTCCTGTTTCTCCACCCCTCTGTTCAATATTTGTACCATCTATTACTCCTCCTTTTCACGAAACTTGACCTACGCAACGCATTCCATCTGATCAGGATCAGAGAGGGTGATGAATGGAAAACAGGGTTTAATACCAGTGGTCCCCAGAGGCAGAGACCTCAGGGCCTCAAGCGTCACTTCACCACAGCTCCCATTCACACCTTGCCTGATCCTCATGGTCTGATGGTGGCGGTGGACGCCTCCAATGAGGGCATCGGGGCGGTGTGCTCTCAGAGATCCGAGCAGGATGGCAACATGCACCCCTCTGTGTTTCTGTCACGGCGGCTGTCCAAAGTTGAGAGAAACTACGACGTCGGCAACCGAGAACTGCTGGTGGTCAAGCTCGCTCTGGAGGAGTGGCTGGCTGGAGGGGGTCAGCCAGCCATTCATTGTCTGGACCGACCACTAAAACCTGGAGTACATCTGCAAAGCCAAAAGACTTAATTCTCGGCAGGCCAGGTGGACGCTGTTTTTCAACCGGTTTAATTTCTCTCTCTCTTACAGGCTGGGGTCCCAAAATGTCAAGCCTGATGCCCTGTCTCGCCTCTACAACCCCAAACCTGTTGCCAAGAAATCAGACTCCATCCTTCCATGGGCAAGTGTGGTTGGAGTGCTCACTTGGCAGATAGAAAAGGAGGTAAAGCAGGCCAACGGTGTAGCTCCGCCACCTAGTGGGTGCTCCAAGAATAAGCTGTTTGTCCCAGCTGAATTACATCCACAGGTGATTCATTGGGCTCACACCTCTCTGCTCTCCTGCCACCCAGGAGTTAGACGGACGATGTTTGTTATCTCCCGGAGGTTCTGGTGGCCGTCCATGGAGGCGAAGGTCCAGGAGTACATCGAGGCTTGCTCGGTCTGTGCTCGTAACAAGACGTCCACCGGATCTTGCATAGGTCTTCTTCAATCACTTCCCATTCCTTCCAGACCACGGGCAGATATCTCCTTGGACTTCGTCACGGGGCTTCTGGTCTCCCAAGGTAACACCACGGTTCTCACAGTGGTTGACAGATTCTCTAAAATGGTCAGATTTATCGCCTTGCCCAAGTTGCCGTCTGCCAAGGAAACGGCAGAAATTATACTTAATCATGTTTTTAGGTTCCACAGATTTCTCAAAGACACTGTCTCTGACCGTGGCCACCAGTTCGTGTCCCGCTTCTGGAAGGAGTTTTGCCAGCTCACTGGAGCCAAAGCCAGCCTGACCTCAGCCAGACCAAGCGCCTCAATCAACAGCTGGAAACTGGCCTCCGTTGCCTTGTTTCCCCAGAACCCTTCGACATGGAGCAAACACCTGGTCTAGGTAGAGTATGCACATAATTCACTATCCACCTCTGCTACTGGATTTACTCTGTTCAAGCGTGTGAGCCCCCTCTCTTCCCAGACAACGAGCCGGAGGTGTCGGTTCCCTCTGCCCATGTTCTGCTATGCCACTGTCAATGGACCTGAGCAGCTGCCAGGCAGATGCTCATCTGCCAGGGAGATCAGGTAAAGAAGGCTGCCGACTGCAGGAGGAGAGCCGCTCCTGCCTACCAGCCAGGCCAGAGGGTGTGGCTCTCTGCCAGGGACCTTAACCTCAAAGTACCTTCCAAGAAGCTTGAACCACGGTTTGTGGGCCCTTTTCCCAATACCCATGTCGTTAATCCTACTGCTGTATGTCCTCGCCTCCCTCGATCTTTCCGTGTCCACTAGTCTGCATTTCCCTTGTCTTGTGCCAGTGTGTTTTGTCCCTTGTGAGATCATGCCAACTTTCCCTTGTTCTCAGCCACAGCCATAGTTTTGGCCCTGTGTAAGGATTTTGTCTTTGCCTCTTCTATAAGTGATTTTTGTTGATTTTATAGCTCAGTTTAGTTACCTTAGTTTAGAATTTCTGCTTAGTCTTTAGTCTTCCTCTGCTTAGAGTGATTTTTTGTTCTTGCCTTGTAGTCATGTCAGTTTGTGTCTCCTCTCGCTGGAGAGTTTTTTGCTCTTAGGATTATAGTATCAGGTTGTTGCTTATTTCCTCCCTTGGGAGAGATTTTTGCCCATGAATTTTTGTAGCCTTTTGTTTTACTCTTTCATAAGAGACTAACTTTTAATAGCCATGTGTTCATCAGGAGTTTTTCATAGTCGTGTTTATTTTCACTCTGTCAAGAGGTTTTCTCTCGCTGCCTACACTTAATAAAGTCTGTTGAATTTTGCTCGTATCTCTGCATCTGAGTCCTGCCTTGAGCCCAAGCTTGACACTTTCTTTCCTCTTTTCTCCTACTCTTATTTGTTACCTTATTTGTTTCTCCTCAGGTCTCAGTCTACTTACTGTAACAACACCCCCTGTCACTCTATCATCCTGCACCACTTCAGTACTTCTACCCATCTTTTTTCTTGTTCTACGCTATCCGTGCTGGTCCTTTCCCACACTGGAGATTAACAGTGCTATAAGACCATTTTAAACAAATTATTGTTATGTGAGCCGAAGATGAAGCTGATAACTGCAGTGAGTTAAGACAGAGGTCAACTAAAATAATTGGACACATTTTTAATTAGTTATAACACTTAATTATAACACTATTGGACAGAGCAGGGTCTGCAGTCAACGTAAGTCTGAGTGTGATTCTTTCCAGCATGCAGACATAAAAAGAAAACCTCATGTCTCCAATCAGAATCAATGAGTTCAACAGACTGCTCCAGTGGGTAGATCATGACCAGAACAAAAAAGCGGAACAAAAGGAAACTTTGTTTGCAGTCGACCAGAAAAGACCAACAGAGGCCAGTGGGCCGACTGGGAAATCTGCCTCTGAGGCGGTAACACTGCTGTGAGGTGCTGCAATAAACCTAAATCAGAGGTTATAAAGTGGCTTTGTCCCACAGAGTTGATTGTAAAATGTGTTTGAATACATTTAAACTGACGTGGGACACAGGAATTGAGGCCTTGTGTGTCTTGGGAATGCAACAGAGGCAGGACCACCACATATTTTTGGTCTTAGTAAAGAAAGCAGAAGAGATGAAAAGAAGAAGGGTGAACAATTACCGAGCTGATATATACATACAACACATTAAAATGCATGTTTTGTCACTTTTGCAACTTTCAAGAGCTGTTTTCCATCCTGGGAGCATCCAGCTTTCAGGGACAGTCGTTTTAGTAGACATTTAGCATCATAAAACCACAATTGTTGTCAGGTACAAACAAATTCACTCTCTTCTTATCAGGCTTTTTGTTGGCAGAAGTACTACATACTTCTCAACAATGAAAATGGCATCATTAAAGTAATTTAAGTCCATTCAGCTTGGGCCATTATGTCCATTAAACGTATCCAAATAGACTAATTTAATACATTAACTCTACAAATGAGAGTTATCCTGATAGGTCTTTGGCTGTGTGACTGTACTGTAAACAGGTCAAGTGTGTTTCCTTATGGTTTGTTACAGTTTAAACAGCCACAAGTGGACTTTGAATTACCAGCAAAAGTTCCAAATAAGACAATACATGCTTAAACCTGGGTAGATAGCCCCAGCACACATTGATATTTCCTGTCCAAACTGTCTGTAATGAATATATGTAATTACAAACAAACTCATCTACTTAATTTAATATACATAACATAAAACTGTTGTCTTCCTTCCATAAAAGTAATAAATAATGACAATTAGATTTTTTTGAAATTTGGAATCAGTGTGGAGACAAACCCAAGCTGTATTCAACCATGAATATCAACACAAGTTAGAATAACTGTACGCGCTGTGTGGATACTCCTTATATTGCAATGTCATGGTCTTCTTTAACCTCCTGAACAATAAATGGTCCCCACTAAATTCCAAAAAAAATACTGTATCAAGACCACAATCCATTCTAAGAAGAGGGTCTCATGTTTTCATTCCTAAAGCAACATTTCAAACCACACAGAATTTTTACAACTGTAACTTGAAGGAATTTTATGTGTATTAGTATAACACTAGGTATATTTTATCAAATCTCTAAGCACAGAAGTGCTAAACTGGATAAGTTTTTGCAGATACAGAATTTCAATAGTCAAATGCTTATTTCAAACATGACGATCAAGCATTTAAAAAAAAGCAGAGATTTTGTGTGTTTCTTCGCAGAAAATTGAAATGATGATGAATAATAAAAAAAGGAAAATAAAAATATCCTCACAGGAACCTAAGGACTGTGGACTGGAAATCCCCCTCTTCACCCAAACTGGGCTCCAGTCAGTCTCTGAAACCTTCAGTGGACGTACACTGCCCTGTGTAAAGTGTTTTATCATCCATGTAGAGATTCTAAAGTTTACTAGTTTAAAGTAAAGTTTGTACTGAATGCACGTAACAGAGGGGGGAATGACCACAACCAAAAACAACCCAACTATGGGGCTACAGGGTGTGTTGTCTTCGTTGGTGTGTATCTCGGTTAGAGGTAATTGTGTGCACAATTTTTTATGTGTCTGTGGTTGTACACATGTGTTTGTGTACCTATATAAAACATTTTACAGAGTTGAGGATTGTGGGATATCTCTGTATTTTGTGCCTTTCAGCTGCAGACTGTAGCTGAGATTGTTTAGGTGTATTTCAGTCTTCATTCACATTGAAGATATGTCTATACAGCTGGTATCAATGCATGTAATGTGTCTATCTTTCTTACCAAAAACAAAAAAACACAGTTGGGATTGCTTTTTAATGGAAAGCATAATTTAAGATAATTTGTTATCTAACTTAATGTGAGCATAACACAAGGGATTGTGGGTTCCACAAAATCATAAATATTAAGCTGGTGGATGAATCATTAAACCAATTTTGCAAAACTTGGAAACAAGTTTTCTCAAAATTGGTAAATGCATAAAAAATTGCTCATAAAATGGAAAATATTCTGAGAAAGAAGAAAATCTGTGCAGCATGCACTTAAACACCTGTTTTAACTGAGGTCTGCTGCTGCCTAATGAAGTGTGACTAAGAAACACACACACAGCACCAGTTATTAGAATTAAAGCCAAGGGTTGTGCATTAGCACACTCACCAAGGTGGCTGACGTAAAACAACAGATGCAGATGTCTGAGCCAGGCTGTTATTTTGATTAATTTGGTTCACTTCACATTACAGAACTTAAGGAAAGTTTCAAAGGTTCATTTATTTCTCTTTTCACAACACATGGTTGTAAAACAAAATGGTAGTTGTAATCCCTTGATGTTACACACAAAACTGTAATATCCTGTTAGTCCTTGCATATCGTATTTCCTGTTTTATCTGGAAATACTAAAATGTCCTGTTATTTCCGTTCCTGCCCCACTTTGTCTCTCAACCCCCTTGATCATCCACACCCGCTCTTATTTCTAGCCTGTCCTGGTTTTGTTATTAGCCAACCTTGTGCATGTTGTTCCACCACCAGATTGCCTTTTGTTCATGCTCTATGTTCACTTTTTCAGCATTTTTCTAGTGTCATTCTCCATGTTTTTGACTCAGTACTGTTATTTGTTTTTAGGTTTAGGTTTAGGTTAAGTTTGACTACTCCATGCCTGGATTTGTTTACTTGCTTCAAGCTGATCTCCTGTGTATGAGATCCAAACCTCCATGATGGAGGAGCTGCATGAACTCGACACCCAGACAGAACAGTTTATTGCCAACCTCAGCCCTTAAAGCTCTAGCCCCAAGACTGTTCACCTGCTTCACCTCACCTCCAGTGATACACAGGTGTGTGTTGTTTTTTAACAATTAGCCCCTTGGTTTGGTCGATACTCAGCAGCAGGTAGTTCTCTGTCCACCACTCTGCAAAATTGTTGATTTCCTGCTATGAATTTTCAGTGGTTTATAAAATCCAGCCGATTATGGGGTCGTTGTCTGCAAACCTCGCAACAGAGTTCTCTCCATGTAGAGAATTACAGTCAGGAAGGCAGCTCCAGTGTTCAACATTAGAGTGTTAAGGAGGTGTGACTGCCAATCCAAACTCTCTGGGGTCTGTTTGTGAGAAAGTCCGATATTCAATTGCAAAATGTGGTGTTCAAGCCCAAAGTGTTAGACTTTCCCATCAGTTTCTTCATTCTTCATCAGAATGAAATGAGTGCTATAGGTTTGTAGTGTTTTTGTTTGCTTCACTGGTACAGGGACAACGTAGCTGTCAGTGTGGGAACACTCTGAATAATATATTAAAAATGTCAGTAATCAACAGCTAGTTGATTGGCACATTTTTAGTACATGGCCAGGGAAGTTTTAAGAATACAAGAATATGTTAATTTGGCTTCCAGTGTGTGTTTTCCCTATGTAAGCCTATATATGCCTAATTTCACCATTCAGCTCACTTTGGCAGACATAATTGGCATTCTGAAGTTTTGCACAGAGCAGTCCTTTTTAACCATTTGTGCTTTTGGATCTTAATGCATGTACACCTTCACACCAGTACCCATTTGTGTGTTTGCATTAATTTTCAGGGTGTGAAGTCGTTTAGTGGGTTGGATTTTAATGAGATGGTCTGTTTGCTGAAGCTACAAGCAGCCATTGTTGCTGCACTTTTCCACAGCCCAATTACCCTCCAATTACAAACACGAACAGAAACAGTAACCCAGGGTAACGTAATGGGACGACACACGGTCTGTAAAACTGCAATCATGCAAGCATGTGTCCTCCTGCTAACACTTAAGTTCACACACATACACAGAGTGCAAATACCAGAACTTTGCACTGATAGACATTTGTGTTACAATACTGCCTTGCCAGCTTTTTTTTTTTTCTTTTATTACCCCATGGTTGGGTTACCCCAAACCTATGTAGGATTATCCTGAGGAGTAATTCTAACCCAAATTTTAACATTAAAAAGCTAAGTACGGTAAAATCCCTTCACTTTTTTAGCTTTATAGATGGGAACATATTGGTCCTCATATGTATAGAAAGAAAATAAGCAGTCATGTGAGGTAGAGCCGATCTATTACACCCTGACATTAAATGCCAAACAGTCTTGTTGCTAGTGTGCAGTCTGTATGCAGTCGAATGGGTATTAAATAGAGCATGTCTAATTTCAGTGCAGTAAAAACTATAGTTTATAAAAGTGGTTCACTTCAGGGCACTGCTGTTTGTCTCTGTTTATGTCACTGGCGCCTTTAATCTTGTCACAGCAAAACACCAAAAGACTAACTTCCCTCAAAACTTTTATTTAAACACCCAGTCAGGGGTCACTTCCTTTATGTTAGAAAATCAACTTTTAATGCTGTTAAATAGCATACAAGTGCATAGCATGCATAGTAGAAAGACACTTAAATAAAACATAAATATGCATTTAAATTAGGCTCTGTTAGAGACCCCAAAACCAGCACAATTTTACAGCACAATCAAGTGACAGTTCATCAAGTTAATGTTCATTTTCAAACCAAGTGTCTCCATATTTTACAGTATAAAATCTTCAATGAGTGATGTGGCCTGTTTTGTTCAGTGAGAATTGTTTTCTGCAGGGAAATCAGGCTTTTTGAGCCTTTCACATGCCAAATGGCTATGACAGCTATGGTGTCTTTCTATGGACTACTGATGTAGTAGATGACCATGTTCAGGGATATTACAGCCCTGAGCAGCTCAATTGTCTTCTGTGTTTAATGCAGTTTTTCTTTTTCTGAGCGCTCCTCTGGTCTGCTTAATTTGCTAGCTGAACATGTGCAGGTGCTCATTAATTAGTGCACCTGCAATCAGGAGAAGCAACTAATCAGTGAGATCACCTGGTGAAGTGCGTCTAGAGTGAAACCCTGCCCTAGTTTTACAAATGTTATCACAATAAATTGATGAATGTTTGAGTGTTTCTCCACAAAATACTACAATTAAACATTAAGGCAGGATAAATGCTGTTAAAGTTGATTTTTATATAGGTTAAAAATCTTCTGCACAAACTGCACTAAACAAGCTATAGAGATTCGACAGTTTAGGAGAAAGGTAAAAAATATAAATGTAAGATGCAATACCACAACACACTTTGTCCAACTGTAGAATAAATGAACTGCAATGTAGCAATGTGTGTTTTGAACATGCACAAATAACCAACATTTAATCAATATCTGCAAAAATGAAGAAATTACTAATATCCTGAAGTATGACATTGTGTCATTCTAAGTCTCAAAAAAGTGTCAGATTTTATTTTGGCACCTGTTACTATGAAATGAAAACCTATATTTTTAACACACTAAATTTACAATCAGTCACAAAAGTTACACCTCAAACACAGTTTTAAATTTTCTGATGACAGTAATTTACTTTTTTTATTATCGTCACAGACCAGACCAAGCACATGTATAGTTGTTGACATAAAATTATGACAAAATTAAAATCTAAATTTGTTACAGAGAAAAGGGACGGCAGGTTATTTTTTTTTAAGTTAAATTATGTTTTACCTCTATTTTACCCCGCAAATTACTTGTCTCTTTGTGTTGTACATACCCTTTTCCTGTAACTCTCTCATTTTCTTTATGTTAAGATATACATTAAAAGCAATATTTTTAGACAAAACTCTATAAGTGAAGTCCAATTGCCAGCCCCATAATCCTCAAACTAACCCCTAACCCAAACTAAATAAACTTTGCTAAACTAAAATGTGTCCTTAAGTGTGCTGTACAAACTGTAGGAATATCATGTCACCTTTTGAAATGAATTTTTATAAATGGCAGCCTTCACAAGATCCTTACAGTACCTTATTTTTAATCCTACTCACATTTCTTCTCCCTTCAGTCCTCCTTTCTTTTCATTTTTCCAAGCCATTCACACGCCATGAAGGTTACAAAAAGGTCACCAAGTTCACTAGCGTTAGTGTTGCTTCCTGACTATTTTGAAACAAGAGGAGGGGACTCCCAGAATAGATACTGTTTTCCATATGTACACAGATTATAGGGATTTCAACCTCTGGCAGACATACTGAAGGTCCTTAGTTCTTTGGCAACAACAAGCTATTTGTGAACAGCTGATTGTGGTCCAAAATGTTTGTAGCTGTCTTTAAATTAATCCAATAAACATGGCCAAAGTTTGTACAATTCATAATTGGAAACTGATTGCTTCACCACTTGACTGCCAACATAAATGCAGTGAAAATGTAGATAATATCAGCTTGGATTTCTTACGTACACATACTTGTAGGGAGACAAAGATTAAAGATGTAAGATTAAACAAATATCAAATATTTAATCTGGCACCACATTATAGGAACATCTTTTCCATTGTTTATCGGAAGTACTAAATGGATCCATAATTTGCACACATGGAGTTGCAGAGACTACTAGACTTGTGATGCAACTTCAAAGCCCTCATTAATATATTCTACGTGAGACAGTTGAAATCAACTCTTAAAGGTTATTTCAGTCAGAAGATCAGTCTGCACAGTTGTATTCACATTATCTTTCCTCTTCAGTTTATGATTGTTCCCATCCAAGCTTGGCATCCTTGTCTGCCTCCTGTCTCTCCTGACCTCCACTCTTGTTTTCTGCATCTGAAGCCAAACTTGACTTTGTCACGATTCTCACAAGACCAGTCTTTTCTTTATCTACTCTGCTTCATTTTATTAAATAACTCAACACTTTATTTCCTTCTCCACTTGTTACCTGTGGTAGGAAAACTTTTGTTTTCCTTAACCGTAAAAGTTATATCTTAACAACAAATGAAAGACAAATTACAATGTGGGTTATCACATGTTCAAACCATGAACTGTCTTAAAACCAGTGTTTACAAAGCAGAAAGCAATAGAGGACTCAGCCATGACAACTGACCCCTTCTATTGTTCCCTCTATTGTCACTAGAGAGCCGCAGCACACAGCGGAACTGTGGGAAAATGAGTTTAGTGTGTGATTAACGTGTGAGGTGAGTTTGCTGCAGAGAAGTCAGGTTATGTAATTTCTCCTTTAATGGCTGGCTTTTGACTGTTGCCTGGAAAGAAGAATAGCTTAATGACAATGTCATCTTGGGATGTGGTAGATTATGATGCTTCACTGTTTTAAATGAATCAAGTAATAAAAATGAGAAAGCGACAATTTGAAAATTATTAGTTGCAAGACTACTTGCTAGATTGGTCTTTAATTGAGTTGAGATGCATAAAGATGCAAGGAGGGCAAACACTGGAGATTGACCGTGGTTTTTAGGTACATTCCCAGAGGGTTTAGGGTTGTGTACCCAAAAACAGAAAAACAAGCCCCTGTGAAATATGCTCTTATCAAGGGTCAGTGAGGGGGGAAGTTTGATGTGTAGCTGGTGTTAAATGGAACGTTCAATCCACAGCAGTAAAAACAAACCGATGTGCCTTTAATCTGTTGAACCATCAACAGTCGTCTAATGGTTGCTTCCAGTTTGAGCTAGCCGTGCTTATGTGTTCAGTGCGATTGGTGAGGATTTCATTTTATGTAATTGTGTGCGTGTGTTTTCATATACACTGATCATATTCAGTAAGTGTCCTGTGTATATTAGCTGAATATCTCAAAATAAGCTGAGTGCGAAGCATGGCAAGAAACATGGACTCTTAAATGAGAAGTGGTGAATCCAGTGATGACATTGCATGTGACTGTGCCAAAGTTGGTGAAAAATGACCCTTGCTATTTTGAAGATGCAAATAAAAGTGATGTTCTTCTCTTTTGAAGCCCCATTTTGCCATTTAGCCAACATAATTTGTTGCTCCAAAAGTCCATGAGACTGTCAGTCCACAAGCATGTATACGTTTTATATCAGAGGTTTGTGGAGTTTTGAAGGTTTTATATAAGCTGATGAATGAAAGCAGCAGTTTGTCATTTCAGTAAGGTTAAAGTATACAAGAGCTTAAGTGTGAGAGGGAGAGAAGTGGTTTGTCTCCATCCTCAGAGTGGATTTGAAAAATTGTCTCTTGACTCTTCTTTATTCAACATCATTACATCAGCAACAACCCGTTCAGTTCAGTAGCAGTCTCTTTTGTCTTTGTCTCTTTCCAGACAACCAAAAACTCCTGCCTGTTTTGAGCCGTACCCAGAACCAACTCCTAACACCTAACCTACATGTACACTAAATATATTAAATCGATTCTGTTAGGTTCAGCTAAGATCTATTTCTTTCTTGCAATTCCAAGTATCAAAGCTTTGTCTATTAGGAGTGGATGCTGGTTTGGATCCTTTTTGCTGGCCAGTCCATCTTGTCCTATGCTGTAATCTTTGTCCCTTTTTCTTATTTCATCTTCTCTTTCTTTTCCTCCATTTACCCTCTCTCCATTACTCCCATGTGCTGAGATCCCTTGGCGTACGGTTACGTTCCCCAGAGCTCTTGCTGCGAGCCTTCCTGGCACTCTCCTGTGCCTGGCGGTATTTCTCCAGCATGCTCTTGTGTTTCCTCCTCAGCTTGTCGTTGCACCACATCCTCTCGCAGTACTCCTCCACATGCGGCAGATTCGATGGCCCAATCAGCTGCATGATATCCTTGAACCATGTACGTGACTGGCCGATTTGGCTTGATGCACCGGCCCTGTTGTAAGCGTTACAAGGCATCCAAGCCCTGTAGCTGCCTGTAGACCGGTCTTTGAACGAGTCAGAGAGGCCGGCATTGTCACGTGCCATGAGCTCATCCACAGTCTCCCCCTGGAGGACTTCGAGGGTGAGACGGGCCAAGGTCTGTGTGAAACCGTGCTCTCGGGAGCGGCAGATGTACACGCCTTCGTCCTGACGGAAAAGAAGACGAAACAGGAGTCCCTGCTCTGTAGACATCACACGATCATCCAGCTTCACCTGTAAATAAAATGATAACAATAAGAAAAAATAAATAACTAATAAACATTTTGTTTCATTCAATTTCAAATTTTTGCTTGTGTGCTATTTAAGTTCCAAAGCTTTTTCACTATAAATGCAAGTGGATTAACAAGAAAGCACTGGCAAATAGGAATCATATAGCTAGAATATTTGATTATAGTATTTCTATCTTTCAAATTATTCTAAAGGCAGAAGTCTTTGTCTGTAGACATATCCCTGTAAAATTGTGCTGTCAGTGTGTTGTTTTCAGCCCATCCCTTTGGCCGAAAAAGAAAAAGTCCAATTTGGACAAAGAGCATTTAATTCACTTCATAGTATGAGAAAAGAAAGGGGGGGCAGGGATCTTTGTACTGTTTTCTCAGCTTGAATAGCAACTGCAAGAATGTACTATGAAATCCAGTCACTGTTAGTTTTTACTCTTTCTGTAGCATTTCTACTTTTCTTTTCTCAGTCTACTTTCTGTGCGTGCCCCCTCTATCCCTCTGTGCCAACACAAACATGGCAGCCTTGTCAGCTAGAGTGGCAGCCCAATGTTTATTTGCAAAGAAATGGAGAGGGGTGGTAATGCCTTAATACTTGCGTGGCTGACCGAGGCACTCAGTTATGCTTGGAGAAACATGCCCTCAAACAAATGAGTGATTACTGTGGGTGTGGGCAAACACAGAAACATAATTTTCTCAGTAGCTTTAAAAGGATTTTTGCAACACTGTGTTTAGGTCACAGTAACAAGCAGACACTGAGTGACACTTACAGTGGCATGTGGTCAAGGTTTGCAAAAAATTCACTGTTTATCCAAGAGAAGGAGCAGTTGTTCATTTTCCTTTGAAATATAATGGCTTAATTTCAACCATATGTCAAATGGATGTCAAATGTGTCAGGCACGTGCCAAATTCACACTGAGGTCTTGCTTTTACACGTAGGTACGCTAACCACTGTTGGCTAGAAGTTTCTTTCCTCCCCTCGGCTGTCTCCCAAAGCTTCTCCACCCTCTCTCCTATCATAGATATGTTAGGAGAAGGTGTCGTCTTGTCATCTTGATCTTAATTTGATAACCATTTACTCATCATCTTACCTCTTCCTTGCGATCGTCACGTTGGACGAACCAGGTGACAGTAGCTTGTGGAGAGCGAGGAACACACTCCAGGAAAGTGCTGTTGTTCTCTGTCGCATACACCACCCTGTGTTCTGTCACATCGAGCTCCTCTGGTTGAAAGAGAGATATTTTGACAGAATATGAAAGAACAAAAATGAGGGCCGTCATTGGTGAGCTTCTGTAAAGGTGTCCCTCAGAGTACAAGATACATATATAAACCAATCAAGTCATTAAACATCAAGCATTCAATCATTGCTCAACATGTGTGACAGTAAATACACAATACACCATAGGGTAAGTGTACATATCATTAGTTCCACACGTCCCATTGTGCCATCCAACACTGTTACAACTTTAAAAAATACAAAGATGATAGACATGGAAATCAAATCTGACATAAGAACTCAGTATAGTATTCAGTATTAGCTTTAGATAGGTCTCCTTGGCCCTGTCTGCAGTCTTTATGCTGAGCTAGGCCAGCTGCTGAGTTTGCCTTCAAATTTAGAGCAAATGAGAGTATTTCTCAACATGTTGAAAAGTTAAGAATGTCAATTCCAAATGCTACCTACTGAAATCTGAAAATCTGTCAGCTGAACTACAAACCTCAGAAGATAAAATGATGTCAGCTGATTGGTGATTTGGAGACATAGTAAACCAGGCAGTATCTTGGCTTGTAGCTTGTGAGCTCACATGAGCTCACATTTAGAATAAATCCATAACAAACAGTGAATGTCAGGGTGATATTTCATTCTTAGCAAAGAAAACTCATGCCTTAACAGCAACTTGACACGTTGACACAAAGAATCTTTGTAAAACCTGGGTTCATCCAAAAGGCCCAAGGGAGGCATATGTCATCACCTCAGCGGTATAGCTACACTCAGGTGAGCCAGCACACCTATCTTCCCTGCCCCTTCACAGCCTCATTGTTTTCTCCTCTTTTTATGTCTTTACACTCTTTCTTACCTTCACTTTCACATCTGGTTTTTACATTCTGTTCCAGTCATTTGTCATCTACTGTTTGTTTGTTCTTGCTCTTCATATTATCGCTAATGACTGATATATGACTCATCTGTCATCTCTCAGCTCTTTCAGCTCTCTCTCTCTCTCTATCTCTCTCTCTCTGTCTCCCACACACATATATGCCTTTTCATTTGGCCTTACTATTCTTTATTAAGTTATTAAGGATCAGTGAAGGCAAAAAATATGGATTATAACATTTACACCTCTGAGTGGACGTTTTTCATCTCCTATTGACGCAAATGTCTCTCAAAACCTAACAAGATTTGAGAATTGGTGTGTGCTGAATGTATAAACGCGTGCTTTTGAGGAGTGAACAATTATTATCTGTCTAATACTGCACACCTTCTGTCTCACATGGCTTGAATAAACTGACTTTGTGCAAATCTGACTTCAAACGTAAACACTCTCAGACTTCCATCCTGAGAAAGAAGCACAAAGACATACACTGACCCTAACAGATACAAACACAGACGTACAATTTTCATTCAAACTCAGGCTGGCATATATCCAAAAGCGTCTTCCCCTGGACTTCAGGTGTTTACAGACTGATGTACAATATACACAGAAGTGGAGCCTTTCTGGTCTTCTTCCTATCCATAGCTAAATAGTTTAGAGTGTGTAAGGAGAACAACGCCCTTGCCTAAACCATACAAGAAGTAATTCTTATCCACAGTGTCCTGGGAAGAACGTGGAAAAACTTAGCTAAGAGATACAGAGAACAGGTTCTTGAGAACAGGACAACTCAGTGAACCCTTATAAAAAGTGCAATATGCAGTAAGATGCATTACTATGCAAACTATGCATTAATGTTGATATTAATAAGCTCCCCATGAAGGGTGTCAGTAATCCAGATTATAGTATATTTGATGGCTAAAAGGTTGTTTTTGTTTACTGGACTGATTGAATAACTTGGTCATAATTCAAGTTTCCTTTCCACTTCTAGTAGTGGAACAGATGGAGAATCCTCACATAAACATTTCCTGCATTGACTACTCTTTTAACAATTAGTGACTTGTAGATTTAATTTTGTCTCTATAGTCTCACTGTCAGCACCTCTAAATGTTACTAATCAAAACATTATATCTAAACAAAATGTAAAATCTGAAAGTTGCAGTTTTATGAGAGGTTATGTGCAGGGCTATCCCTTGGTCAGGTGCTGCACCAGGCCAAGAAATGAACAAACAAACAAATGAACAAAAAAGGCACAACAGATGTGTACTGGTTGTACCACCTACCGTTCAGATTCTGATCCATACACTGCAGCACAGGGTTTCCATGCCTGATGTCCTGTCTGCGAAAGCGGCGTTTGCTGTTGGGCACGAACCGTGTGCACAGTGATCCGTCCCAGGCACAGTAAGGGTCTCTGGCCAGGCAGCACTCAGCACAGGCTTTCCCATAAGTCTCACAACGATGCAGCTTCACCTGCGCCACACCTGCTGGAGAGCCAACGTACAGGGCTTGCTGTTGGCATGAGAAAAGGAAAAAGGGAGTAAGGCATGATAAGGTTTAAGTTAATAAATGTAAGCATTGAAGTCTGTAATTTCAGTCATATGAAGTCATATGAGTCATTACCCTTTTCACAGATATTTCCATTGATGTAATTGGACTTGGCACCTGCAATAAAGAAAATAATTACCCTCAGATATTTCACAAAAGGCCTGTCGTAGAAAAGTCAAAGCAAATGTGATAGCAAGGAAATTAAAAACGAGAATTATTCTTCAAAATTACAGGGAGAGTTTTTGAATGGGCACTGGCTATACAGAGTGTTTCAGAGACACACTGAGAGAAATGTTATTTATTAATGATGAATAGCAGTCTCTTTGATATGACATTAAAAAGAGATTGAGGATGAAGCAGAGAGAAACAGAGAGAATTACTGATGGAGAAAAACTTACTTTAAAGACTTGTAGCTCCTCCAGTATGACCTCCTCTGTCTCCAAGCTGTTTCCACTGTGCAGAGCAATGACCTTCAATACTGTACCAACATCTGAAAGCCAAGCAAACATAAACTGTAAGAGACAAGTTTACAGGAAGAGAACATCTCCATCTTATCCCAGACTTCTCTCTGCCCCAACGATCCATTTTCTTCACATTCTCAGTAAGGTTTAATCCATATAGAAATAAAAGATTCTAACACAGTGTTTGACCATCAGCTATACAGGATCAGTTTCTGAACTGAAAACTTTTAAATGGAGACAGTACAAGTTTCTGATTTTGAAAAGGCTAGGAATGATGCACACTCACCTGTGCCGATGAACATGACGTCATATTTCCCATCCTCTGCATCGACCCGGTCCACCACTATTTGTTTCAACTTGTAAGGAGTGTTGGCCTTTACAAGAACAGGTTGACGTAGGGCGGGATAAACTGGTCGCCACATCAACGGGTGGTTGCGCGCAAACTGCAGCACTGAATCAGGGAAGTCCTTCGTGCTTCCAAACTCTCTGCCTGGTTGGTTGGTGATTTTACTAGGGCACTGGAGAAATGAAAGCAAAGGATGAGAAAGATGCGGAGAAACAAATGTAAAGTGAGGTGGACTATTAAAAACAGAAATAATTGTGTAAAATCCTTGGCTGGCAAACTGATGAAGCTACACTGGAAATAAAAAAAGAAGGCACAGAAAGACAAACAGAAGCAACACTGAAGGAAGAGTTTAAAGCAAAATCCTGTCTATTTTTCACATTAGCTCTACTTTCTCACCATTTTCCATCAGTGGAGGTGTGCTTTTTTTCTAAAGAATTGTGGACTAATTGTGGTGTTACAATCTTCTCAAAGAACCTTCATTAGCACTTTTATTGTGCCTGAAAAGTTTGGATAAAAGTTCAAAACCGCTGTTGTAAAGTTACGTGTCTGGAAACAGTTCTGTAAAAGCAGTTTGTTGTTAGTTTAAAAATCCTCCCATTTATGTTACTGTAGTAATGAAAAAAATAATGTGCTGATTATTGGCAGAGATACTGTACAAACAGGATAATTAGGAGGGTTTAACACTGTCCACATTGAGGAATTTATGTGAAGCACACGTTAACCTTTGGCTTTGCACATGATCCATATCAGCAGTTCTTCGCAAAGAAGCCAAAGTCTTCTTTCACATACCACCACTGCTTTTTTGAAAGTCTTTACTGAAACTGTTTTTCACTCTCTTTAACACAGCTAGGAATAAGAAAATTGTAGCTGTTCAGAGTTAATTGGCTGTGTTGTCTGTGCTGGTGGTGCAAACCGCCATCAGGGTGATGACTGGTTTGTCTGCTCCTCCTTGAAAGCAGATTTACCATCTTCAGAAGACTGTCACTTCATTCATGGGTCTCTTAAACTCTACAATCCCCCTCCTGTCACAATGAAAGGAGGACATAAGCTACAGTTTTGTGCAATTAGGATCAGTGGTGATAGCACTGAAGAGAAAGTGGGGCGGACTTCTTTACACTGCTCCTGTCTTGGTAAGCGAGACTCAAATCTACCCTTACTTGGCCAAAAGACACAAAAAGAAACAATAACAAAGGGTCCTTTGGGGGTTGGTATCAACTTTGCAGGATCAGTTTAGCTACTCTGTAGAAACTGACAAATTTATTCAAGCATCCAAAAGACAAGTAAGGAGAGTATAGAGAAAATGTATATACATAACCTGAGAGACTAGGGAGCAAACAGACTGATCATTTCATATAGGGGGGAAGTTAGGATGGCATGGAGTTTTGAATGAGTGAAGCACATCAATAAATAAAAGCAAGACTGCAGCAAAAACTAAAATGAAAGCATATGTCAAAGTCATGAGGCTGACAGCTTCACTAAATACAAAGTGCTGAGGAAACACACACACACAAGATTGAGAAAGGAGTCATTTGAAGATTTTGTATTTGTGTAAATCTCATTGCCCGATATTGCTATTCCAGACTCCACTCCCACATGGTAGAAATATTGTTACTGCTGCTTATCACAACAGTAACTGATCCTCACAATAGCCCTCTAAGGGTCTGGATGCAATTTCAGAGGGAGGCTCTGAACTCTGCAGAGACGTTAGGCTCAAAATGCACCAACTATAGATGAATAATAGCACATTCCTCTGAGTGTGGTTTGATAAATGACATAAATTTAACTTTATTCCAGAAGGTGTGGAATGTGTATGCAAATCCAAGTTCAAAACATCAGCCTGTTAAAAAAACATAAAATTGTTTGTGTAGGTAAGCTGCGCTAAAGTCAAGATCACTATTTTTACAGAAACAAAACAGCAAAATCTTTCTTTTCCTTTTGGACCTGAAGGAACCATTGTTTTTCAGCATGTATTTGCATAAGTTTTCCTCACCTTTCACACAGTTACATGCTCATACTTGTGCAGCTCCCAAGTGCACATCCTCAGTATGTCAGTATGTTTTAACTAAATCTCTACTCCTCTGTTTGCGCAGCACATAAAACATAAACTGGAATAGCTCCAAAATATATTGTCAAGTCATCCAAACTTTGCTCCAGCAGGTCGACTGCTTTCCATCTCCTACTGAGAGCCAAGTGAGAATGAATGACAGGGAGAGGATGTGAGCATATTTGGCAGACATCTATTCATGTCCATTATTATCGTGGATGTGAGTGTGTTGCATGCATGTGCGTTGAACACAACGTGTATTGTGTAGACTCTTCTGTGCTGCATATAGGAAACTGATCAATTGCAACAAACAAAGTTGGAAAATAACTTTACACAGTTCTGTATCAGCCTCTCTAGTTGTGGTTTAACTCATCTGCAATCTGACAAAATGATGCGTCAAGATTCACAAATATTGAGTGGCTTCTTTTTCCAACACAATGGAATCCATCTTTGGTAACAGCTTATAAAGCAGCTTACAATTTGCAGTGAGGTACATTTCATTCTGAAGGCAGTTTAAGGAAGCATAAAACAGTGCTGAAGCTGCTATTTGAGTACAATTTAGAGTAAATGTATTGCAGTATGTAACAACATTTTGAAAAACATAAACAAACATAAGTATTAAATCATTTGAAACTATCAGGTAATTTTAAATAGTTTTGTTGTTACTGAAGAGATACAGAAATTTCACAGTTATTGAGAATAAAAAATCATACCTAAACAAAACACATAAATTAATATAAAACTCTAAGTCAGATATTCCTGAAAACTTGCATCAAGTCCTGAAAGAGCTGATGCACATATTGATGATGTCAAGTTTTGTAACAACCAACAAGAAAAACAGACAAAAATAAGTTAGCAGAAGCCTCTGTTTGAATTAAACACTGAATATATCCTATCTCAAATTAAGCAGCTGACAGTCCCTAAACAGATAAACCTGGAAAGAGTTCTGACTCAATAGGGTGAATTAAAAAAAAACAAAAAACATATTCAGTTCAACATCTAAGGCCTTTATAAAAAACTGGCACTTGAAGGTATGACACTTTAAATCTAATCATAACTGACAGTGCAGACAGAAGGAAGAAAAATATGGACATGATCCTCTGATTATCAAGGTGACAGCATAATATATTATAGTTGATTTAAAACAGTCCTCAAAAGTTCTTTTCATGTCATATATGAATCCAAGAGAAACATTCTGGTAAATTTAACGCTATATGGATCATCAGTAATAAAATATGTGTGGCAGCAAATCAAAAGCTTGATATTTAACTATCAAACATAAGGCTTTTGTGATATTAATGGATGACAAAGACAAGCAGACAAATACATAACAAAATAAATGAAATGTAATTCCAGGGTCAAGGATCACCGTTAAATCTATGCTGGATCTGTAATAAAGAGATCCCATCAGTTCCTCCTTTACATAATGGATTCTGACACATCTTTAAACAATGTGCAGGAATGTTTCAGTCCAAGGGAAATGTCACGGAGGATAAAACCACCAAGTCTCGATCAAAGGAACTCTTTCAGAAGGTGAAACAGAAATTTTATTTTCCATTCCTGGCTGAGCTTTGACAGATGAGTGAAGAGACATGATGGATATCTTACAGTATAAAGCTTAAATTTGTTATGATAAAATCCAGGAAAATAAAATGGACTTTAGTGTTCTGTGGCACAAGTAAGACAGAAATGAAGGAATTTATGCTGTTGCATGAGAGAATATTTTAGCTTCATCTCTGATCATCTTTGATGAATATTTCAATGAGAAAGAAACAAAAATCAGCTACCCCCTCACTCCCATCTCCTTGCCCGTCTCCTTCTCTTCTTCCCATCTGTGCTTCTTCATCAGCCTGCCTTGAGTCATCACCTTTTCCCCTATATCCTCCTTCCCTCTCTCTTACACTCTCAGACTGAAGCCAAAAACATTCCTGTTAATCAGAGAGTCAGTGGAGTGAAACCACAGAGGTGTCTGCTCTGTTCTCACATTATCCATATTCCTTCTGCCTCCATATGCTCTCCTTCACTCTGGTAATGAGGTGGAATTACACGCGTGATGTGATCGCGTGTATGTGTGTTGCCTACACACGTGTGTTTGTGTGTATAACAAGTCTGAAATCAAGTGATGTGGCTGAGAGAACATGACAAGGCTCCACTGAGAGTCAGGATGTAAACCAGGACAAGAGTCTGTACTGTATACAGTCACCACAGCTGCTCTACCACATACGGTAGTTTATTTTACTCACATGGAAACTTTCTACACCTCATTTTTAATGCTTTTATCACATCTCTCTTTCTAATTCTTTTTTCCTAGTCTATAGAGAAGTTTTTAACAACTGACCAGTTTGTCAGAGTCCAAGTCTGATATGTTTTTTAAAAATCAGCATTTTGGCTGAATCTGACACATTCATATGGCATTAATTTTAATTAGTACTCCAGTTATGTTGTGCCTTTTAACGGTTTAGGTCAGCATCCAAAGCAGTTATGATATTCCAGGCTGCCGGGCTCTGAAACTAAAACATTTGAGTAAACAATCACTCACCACGCCTGGTCTTGGATATGGGACCCTGCCTTCGTAGACTCCCCATTGGTAGTCAGGACCCTCTTTATGAGCAAAGGGTCCATTGAAGGCTTCTCTGATGTCAGCCATACGATAAACACACACGGCAAACCCCTGGAACACATTACTGTGGAGGAGAGAGGAGAGTGTTCACAAATATCGCTAGTGATATTGGAGAAGCCTCTGATGCAGGATTTTGACCCCCATGGGACGCTGCACATTATCAAATCACAAATATTCACTTACTTAGGCTTTAGCAGGATGGTACGTCACCATTAAAGTGGTAGGAAAATGATACAGCATGCACATCCTTTTAAATAATGTAAAAACTCAACTAAACATTTTCTTTTTTCAACAAAATACAAGGGATAGATTATACTTTGATATGTTAATATATATGAAGCTTCATGGTTATTCACCTAATAGTGCTGAAGATTGCATAGACATCTGGATTCCTTTCATCCTTGGTCCTCAGCAGGAAAACATCCTCTGTTTTATATAAAAGATAATGTTACTATGTTTGAATTTCTCTTCCCAGGCAGGTGCAAAAAGCACCTTGGAGAGGACAAAAAAAAACAAAGGTTAGCATGTATCTCACCCAACTGGTTGAAGTGTGTGTCAATGCCATGAGGTCCTGGTACGGAGCAGACCAGTCTGGCTTTGATGAAGGTACTCCATTTGTTCACCAGAACTCTTTGGCCTCCAACGTCATTCTGGCAGAAGAGACAGAATACAGTACACACAATCCATAAAACACAGCTGTGTATTCATTTCCAAATACACAGCTTCATTGTTTTGGCTCTATACTCCACCACACTGAATTTGGATTCAAACAATCTGAGGTTGGAGCAGCTTTTAGGGTGTTTGAAGTGAGTGAAACTTAAGGATTTAACTTGAACCTAAAAACAAAGAAGCCCAATGTGTTTAAGAATGGATCAAAACTACATTTAATTATTAATTAATTATATCACACTACTGCTACATGATATACACAGAAACAGTTAGGATGAAACTAAAGTATCACACATTTGACTCTTTTGTAAATGGTCTGCATTTATGCATTCACCCATTCACACACACACATTCATACACTGATGACAAAGGCTGCCATCAGGAGCAATGCAGGAGCACACTTTCTGTAGGAAAGTTCCCCACAATATTTCTGTGCTCAGCTATTCTCACACACACACACACTCACACACTGATGGAACAGCCATCAGGAGTAATTTGGGTTTCCGTATTTTTCCCAAGGACACTTTGACATGCAGTCAGAGCTGGGAACCACAAACTTTCCAATTAGTGGAGGATCTATACTCTGAGCCACAGCGCAAGAGAATAAATGTGTAGGAGACTCAAAATAGATATGATGTGTGTGTGTGTGTGTGTGTGTGTATATGTGTGTGCGTGTGTGTAAGAGATGAGGATCAGCAGTTATAATTGATTGGTTTCTTGGAGAGAAGCACCAGAGGGGAAGTCATGATTCCGTTTCGCCTAAGGGAGAAAAAGATGGCTAAAGAGGAAATACTATAATACATATATGTATGGACAGATGGAGAGAAAGACGAGCAGAAAAGACAAAGATGGTGGAAGTTATAATTTGAAGGTTTATGTGGTATTTTAGTTTGAGAAGTTTTTGCAAACTTTTCTGGCACAGTTAAACAGTCTCTCAGGAAATCATGCAGCTGTGTTTTTGAGTGTATTCTTCTTTGCATCTCTGTATTTTTGTATGGTGCACACAGCTCACATATGGTTTTATAAGACAGATCAGAAAAAAAGAAAAAGAAAAAGAAGAAGAAGAAAAAGAAAAAGAATGTGATAGAGCATGTAAAGTTAACAGAAATCACAGCTGGGCAATTTGACAGCTGTGTATGTTTTGGATGGTAGAGAGGATTTGTATGATTCTGAATAGCATGATGCCTTCACAGACCTTTTCCCAAATGACTTTTCCATGAGAGGGTTTGGTCTCAATAGGAGGATAAACCCATAAAATCACTAGCTCTTGTACTGTTAATCCTGCAGTATTTTGTATGTGACCATGTAGAAAAAACTTCATAAATGAAGTTATTGTCTCTTTCTAGCAAATATTTTGTCTTCTCATGTAACATTTCTCCAACATGAGACTTTACATTAGACTGAAAGGCCAAGCCTGGATGCAAAATTTGCCCATAACCATTCTACCAGACTACCAAGCTTCCCCAGATCACAACTCCACAACATCCTTCTCAAAGGAACCACCATGGCAGAAGTGTGATTCCCAGGAGTGAACATTAATATGGTCATATGGAAGTGTGTTGTGTAGCTCAAATGCCCATCTGGCTTCACTCATCCCCATGTGCCCACAGAAATCTCTCAATCTTTCTGCATGCCTTTGTATCTAACAGGTGTCTTTGGAATATCCTGGGTAATTTTCAGTTCTGTGAGCACCACGAAAATTACCACTACTGCAAAGGAGTGGCAGCAAAAAGAGTCAGTGATAGAAATACCAAAACCTCGGCTCTGCAGAGTTGCCTGGTGCAGCCTTAATAGAAATCATGGACTATTTTGCAAAATAAATGTCCACACATGAAGAGTTTACAATGTATCTCACCGCACACACTCGTCCAACACGTGTGTGTATGGCCCCTTCCCTGTCGCCTGCTTCTGTGGCTTTCTCGGTGAAGAAGAAATACACTTTGTCGTTGTCTCTGTCATTGTTGTCTGGGATGAGGTGGGCAGCGATGAACTTAGGGTCTGTGGAGGAACATGTAACAAACATAGATGTAAACATACCATCAAAAGGACTGGTAGTCTTTGTCAGATTGGTAGAGCCCTTCTCATTTAGAATGCTTGAACAACATGGTCCCCTCACTTCCCTTTGCTTAATGTTCACTGATGAGGACAAACATAGTTATTGCCATCATCATCTTTATTCCTTTCAGCAAAGAAAATGAGAATTTCAGTTTTGTTCTTGTTTTTCTTTAGTCTCAAAATAAATATTTATTAATATAAATAACTTAGATATAGCACTGTCACTCTTACAAAATGTAGCTGGTTAATTAGTGTTAGTCCCAATTTCTAATTGACTGGTAAATTTCAATTCAAATTCTGTGCAGCATTTATTAAACAGCATGTAACCAAAGCAAATGTGCTTTTGCTATATTATTAGTTAACTTGCGTTGGCAAAATGGCCCTAGGCATGACTTTGAACACTGATGACTCTTTGAACACTAATGAGAATACACTCTGATGTGTCTTGATATGAAAAATAAGAGTGAAACGTTACCATGAAGCAGTTTCTGGTCAGTCTCTGTCCTCATCGTGGAACGACCTCCCATACTCCTGAAAATCACAGAGTCTCTACCCAGAAAATCAGCCGTCAGTCCTGTGTACAACTCCCCACCTACAGAGAGGCAGGGGAGACAGGGAGAGAGAGAGAATAAAATGAGAGAGGTAGGAGGGCAAAACAACAGGGGAAAGAGAGTGCAGAGAGAGGAGGGTAAGAGCGAACATAAGAAGGTAAAGTAACAGCAGCTACAAAGGAAAAGAAATTAGGGAAAATAAAAAAGTTTGGTACTGAAAAACAATAAGGAAATTATGGGTGACAGAGAAAAATGTTGCGGTTCAGGCAACTGAGGCAGAGGAGGAGAAGGAAAGAGGAAATCGAACAAATCCAATAATGAACACACTGGGAGAGTAATCTAAAACCCAAACTCAAACACACTTTGCGCAGTACATCCTCCACTGAGACTGAGCGCAAATACATCACTCACTTTAAATTTCAACAACTCCGAAATTGATATTCTGGTATTATTGCATTATATAGAAATAAAATATTTCCGTGGTGCATCTATTTTATGATCTTTGATAGAACCTTCAGCAGCCGAGGTTATCTGTGAACTCGGAAACATTTCAGGACAAAGATCACTGCAACAACTTCTGGATAATGAAGAATTACGAAAGATGTTTTTTCAGAACAATCCGATTTTCTTTTAAAGATATAATATGTAACATTGTTTTGCATTAAAATTATGATACCTTTGATATATTGTATATTGTATATTTTAGGTTTGTACTTATATTGTCCCAAATGTTTCCAACAAGGTTCAAATTCAGAGAAATCTGTAATTTCATACAAGGTAACATTATGTTTTATTTCACTTCTAGGAGCGAGGTAAGAAGTTTGCCAACATGTCCATATGTGATGAGAATAAAACTCTGACAACTTTAAAAAACTTTAACATTACCTCATCTGTGAACACTTCTGCCCGTGTCACATCATATAGATTTCCATTGGCAATTAACTACCCCATGACTGCTTGCTACTTCACTATATGATCTTATGCTTTCGTTGTTTTGATTGATAGGCCCCTGGCAGAACAAAATACATATTGTTGAAAACATTATTGGGTTGATAGTTTAACTGTTTCATTCTTGGCAACTCTTTGTCTCTATTTGTTTCAATATTTTAAACATTGTTTTCAAGCCTGGTGTACTTGGAGTCCCAATAAACAACAATGGTCAGTTTTGTCTTTTGCTTTTTGGACACAACTGATCCCTGATGGTAAAAACACACAGACAGGTCAGAGGTCTGAATGCGGTGTGGCCAGACTCAGGGACAGTCGTGTCACGAGAGCTTAAACTCAGCTGTCTGGTGATCCCACACAACCCTGCTGACCTCGAGGAGGCCAGCAGATCTGCAGAGTCAGTGTTTTCCATTTTCACTATGTTGAAAGTGACATTTAAGCCAGTGCAGGTGAAAAAACTTAACACAAATCACCTGCTTCTCCCAGCACATACAATTAAATATCTCTTGTTATCTGGCAGGCCTAATGGCATTCCTCAGCAGCTTTGTGTCTGTTGTTCTGTATTTATATATCCACTGTTTATGTCTACTGTTGTCCAACCTTGGCTGCAATTTATTGTTTTCCTTCCAGATGTGGTGCTCTGTGGAATAAATTCTGATGCGGAAAGCACCCAGCTGCAGAGGGAGGAAGGTTGGATAGAGGGATACACACACACACATGCATGCACGCACGCAGTGACATCCAGAACTGTCACTAATATAAATCAATATTATTTTTAAGACTAAATACCTAATGACATACAGAGAGAAACAGCCAGAACTATTTCACCTTGTCAGCACAGCTCCAGATTGTGTGTATGTGCAACAGAAGGTCTCCATGGTTGCTGTTTTTGAGGTTATTATCATTTTAAAACATAGCAGAGATCTGTGTTTTATCAAAAATTATTTTATTTTTTTTATTTTATTTTAAATGGATGTGGCAGAAAATAATACAAAGTAATAAAAATGACAGCTTTGTCACAGAGGGCCAACTTGTGAAATTGATATTTTGTTATTTTAGCCCATGGAGAGCAGGAGGGCTTTGGGGTGGCCGATGTACACTGCTCAGAATATCCTGCCAAGCGTCAGTGACATCTGTGAGGTGTTTGCGTACAGTCACCCCAGTCACAGCCTGTTCACCCTGTTGCTGACTGCCCAGCAACACAGAAGGATCTGCTGCCGTGCCATCAGACTACAGGGCAGCTTCTTTCTCAGGCTGTTAGACTAATCAAATCTTCACCTTTTAGTCATTGAGGGGACTTCAACTTCCATTCCTGCTACGGTTATTGCTAGTTTTACACTATTGTTTAGCTATTAGCAAATCTTTGTCATTGAGGGGGCTACAACTTCCATTTCATTGCTCAACCCTGTGTTTTTGCATGATAAATACATGAACCTTGAATATTAAAGACTTGTGAAGAGCAGAGACAGCAGTAGGGCACCTGCCTTACGTTGCCTTTATTTTGACAGTCAACAGAAGGGAAGGGGTATACAGTACAAACAAGGTCCTCAGCCAGTTTACTCTTAATTATTTGGCATACACTCTAACCATTCAAACACCAGTGAGCTCCATGTTGACTGAATAATTGATCTTAGCCAAAGTGCTGCATGAAAATAGCTCTGTAGATATGTTAACTGCATAAACCACTTGAGAAATTGTTTAGGAAAACAGGCAAAATGACACAGGACATACCACTGAAGGTGCTAGCAAAGGGGAGATCGGGGTCATGTGGAACCTTCCCTCGTCCGTTCTCCACATTTGTAGGGTCCATCATGAACACATGCTGTGGAAGAAAAGACACAGTGAGAGTTATAAGTCTTTAATTCCAGTGAGAGGTCTGTCATAGAATGCCAGCTTGATGTTTGTCTCTTCTCCAGAAACATTAGAAGTATCAACTTGCTTCATGTGCTTCAGACTATGGACTGGAAATGAATAAATGGATGATATTGTCCTCTTTGATTCTTCCATGTGGAAGATCTTTTCACTTTCTACTTTTTGAACAGGGCTGGACCTGAGATGAATTATCTCCAGTTTGACAGGTATGGCCACACAGTGGACAACTAACATCTTTTATAAGGGCTTCATTTGACAAAGGCCATTCTGCATTTTTTTTCCCATTGTGTATGCAAAAAAGTGGGACAGGAGCTATTCTCAGTTTCAGCCTGTTTCAGATTTATTTGTCCTTCCACTGAACTCTGTGTCTGTCTGAGAACTACAGACGCTGTCTGAGAAACAAGGAAATGCATGATCAGTGGAGTTGCCAAAGTCCAGACAAGTTTCCCATCCAGCTTCAGTGCAGATCAACTGCCCGTATGCAGTTCAAGAGCTGAGCTGTATACATGAGAGCAGGGGTAACAAAGGAAAACAAAGCAGACTGTTATCAAATAAAAAATATACTAAAAATCCAGACTTTATCAACAGGAAATGATTTTTGACAGTTCGTATGAGAACAAGTTCCACTACACTTCACCGCACAGTCATATAACTCACTCAACACATACCGTGCTGTAACTGACCAACTAAATAACTGGTTGACAGAACCAGCACCCTATTCAATACCTTGTTTTCATTGTCTGTGAGAAGCAACTACACATGGTTTGGAACAAAGAAGAGAGGAAAAGTTGACAGATAGGTGGATATTTTACATCAAGCTGCATCAAACCATTAAAATAACAAACTGTTTCTTTCTTTGGAATCACCAGTTCGTCAAGTTCACCTGACAAACACTGGCCACATCCTTGGATTGTGTGATTTCTTGGGGGGTCAAAATAGGGTCACTGTGGACAAAAGGCTTTTTGTTTTTAGCCTTTCTACTCCCACTTCAGCGACACCAGTGTACCAGGCTGTCTCTGCAAGTACAACTTGGGTGTGATCAGTGTGACTTTCCAGGATAAAAAAGGGGAATGGAAGGCGACAGGACCTACAGCAAGGCTTTGTGTTTGATTCAAGTCCATATAACTGATTTAATTGTCCTTACAGTGAACTCAGTGTGCATGACTCTCTGTTCCTCTAATAGACAATGGAGTATTGTTACTGGGAGGGTGAGTCTTCGACTGGACTGAGATCACAGGGGAGATGATGACATTGAAGTCAGCAGGATAAAAATACTGTAAGGAACCCAGTGGACAATGCACACATCCACGCACATTAAGTTTTGTACGTGCACCAGCACATACCCACTCATGCAATAACACATGCTGAGTAACATGAATACAGCAAATTGCTACTGTCAGAAACACATCAAAAGATTATATATACACAGGCATATCCAACTGGTCTCAGGAAATAAGGCCAGACAGTTATTTTCTTATTTGATCCACATGTAGCTTTTTGAATGAGTTTCACAGGTCTCAAAGTGCAGCCTACCAGCACGCACACTGCTTATACACACGCTCACCCTTAATTAAATTTAAGATGATGAGGGATATTCAGAAAGTACTCTAAAGCTTGTCCTGCCCTACATAAGAAAACAAAACTCCATTCCTGTATATCAGTGTGATTTATGAGGATTTCTCTTCTCATTTTCACTGGAGTCTATGCACTGTATGATTATGTTGTCGTTGATTTTTAAAGTTGTACCTCATGTTTTTTTTTCTTTTCTACAAAATTAGAAGTCCACCAGTCCACCATTTGAGGAAAAGTGGTGCTTACTGACACACTCTGACACTTGAGCAGGCACAATTCTTTATATCATAGGGATACTGAATAATAAATTAAATGTATGTGTATATAGATAGATAGATAGATAGATAGATAGATAGATAGATAGATAGATAGATAGATATAGATATCGTCAGCATACTTGTCCTGTGCAAAGTTTTTCACTGCACACTTGTGCATTGTATTTGTGCAACAGAGTGTGCAGTTTTTGGGTAGTTCTTCCGTGTGCACATGTGGGTCTGTGTTATCTCATTATGATTGGGACGAATGGTGTGGCTGCCTGTGCAGCTGATTAGACTGTCAGAGGCACTTTGGTCAAACTATTCCAAGATAAATACATACAAGCGCTGTGACACGGAAAGAGAGGAACATCCAGGCCCCTTTGAACTCAGCTGTGCCAAGCAAAATACATCACATCCCCCATTACAAAACCATTGTGATAAATGACAAGTGGCACACATACATGCACTTTATTTAAAAATCAGTTAAATCAGTTGCTTTAAAGTGAGACCATGTAAATTTTAAAAGTTAAAATAGCGCTGCGTTGGAATTTAATAGTAATTAAAAACACCCTTCCCTGATTTAATACACTCAGTAGTGTTCCTGCTATGGCCTTATTATCAGTATCATGGTTATGGTGCTAGTTATTGCTAGTTTTACACTATTGTTTAGATATTAGCATATCCAGTAATTGTCATTTTTGAGCACAGTGGACACCGCTCAGCAAAGACACAACCCACCCTAAAACAAATAGCGATTCAACAGCAGTGGATGTTTTTGGCATCAGTTCTTAAAAAGAGTTAGGGAAACTAACTAAGAAAGAATTTAACTTTAATGCCGAGCACAATGTGATAGATTATGACTTGTTAAAGTGATGTATCTGCTCTGTTTTGTTACATTAAGGTGAGACATGTAAGGAGTACATGTAAAGATTCACAGGGGATTTTATTTTGTCTGAGGTGCAGAGCTGGCACTTTCACATGTCTTTCAGCACAAGTAACAAAGAATGCTGTGCACGTAGCACTGACAGAAGATAGAAAAATGAGACTGTCAGTTTTTAGTCATTTCATATTACCCAGTCACAAAACAACGCTTTGGCCACTGCGAGCCTATCACTCTTCCTCTTTGCTACTGAGTTGAACAGCAGACATCCACCTTTTGTACTCTCAGCTCTATTCAGCCTCTTATCTGTTCCTCAGTCATCCTCCCCCTCTTGTCCTCCCTTGTTGTTAACGTTTTGATACAGTAGTGGTATGTTCATAATATTCTGCAGAAATGAACCCGGTTTTCCCTTTTTGCTTTGATGTTTTGAAACATCTGTCAGGGGTCCCAGGTCTTATCTTGAAAAGTCCTCAAATGGTCATCAGTTTTTATTATTGACTGTTTAATACTGTATATAAGTTAGCTACACATTTATTCTAATAGTCTGGTTTTACAAAATGTTAAATGTCTAAAAGTCCACAGTTTGGAGTCTCTTCAAGCAGCTTGGCCAAACCCCATTTGGGAATGCTGTTGTACTTGGCCTCACTGTCCAGTCAAATAATGACTGGGCTCCCTGTCTCATCACTCAACTCTCACTCTAGTGACAACATGGGAAGCTCGCGCTCTCATTTCATCTTTCTTTGGCTTTTTATACTTGTCCGTTAAAGAGAGAGAGAATGACAACAAGGGAGACACGGGGTAAAACAGGACAAGAGCAGATTCAGAGTTACTGTAATGATTACAGATAAATAAAGTTAAAGCAGATAAAATAAAAGGTCCAGAAATTACAAAAAGGCAGAAGCAGTGAAATAAGAGACGTCATTCATCTCCAATTTGTAGGGCTTTGATCCAAAAGCAACATGCGTGAGAAAACTAAAAGGATTCATAAGCAATTAATTTTTTATTATGCTTTCAATCTTTTTAGTCCACTTTTTATCCACCTAAATGCTACTGGCTCAGCTGAAGAGCTTTTTTTTCCCACCGGACTTGAAATGTCCCATGTGTAGCACTTACAAAGGTTGTCATGGAAGCCTGCCATCATTTTGAGAGGAGGCGACTTACTCAGAAAGTTTCTGTCTATGTGCCAAAAGGCTGAAAAGTGAAATAAAAGTGGGCTTTTACTGAAAAAATGGAGCATGTGAGCTGCTTTAATCTACAACATGGCTCTGCCGAGGAGGCAGGTCAGCTATTTGTGTGTTCAATCTGTCAGTTGCTGTTAGGTGCATGTAAATGTCTGCTTCCCTCTGTGTGTGTGTGTGTGTGTGTGTGTGTGTGTGAGCAAGAGAGGGAGAGCGAGAGAATGTCTTTGTGTCTTTCTACACATTTGTTTCTATATGCTTATATTTATGTTTGAATGCACATGTCTTTCATCATGTTTGTGTGTGTTTCTGTCTGTATCTCTGCATATTTATGTGTTCAACTTGTGTCATTTGTTTTGTTTGATTTTGTGTGTGCTTGCGTGCACCCGCGCTTGCATGTGTGTGTGCGTGTGTGTGGTCTGGTCCTCTGTATGTCGTCACTATAATATGGTGGTTTATTTTCACATCTATGACACTATGTCAGGCAGCTGTGTCACTCACCATGGGGACTCCAACACACACGCGTATGTGTGTGTGTGTGTGTGTGAGGGAGAGAGAGAGAGACAGGGGGGTAAAGAAGGAATAAGGCAGAAATGCACACACTCGGAGCACAAATCATAGGTTTGTATGCTTTAGGAACCAAGGCAAAGCCCACATGGTGAGAATTAATCTATACATTGCTGTCACACTCGAAGAAAGAAACCATTTTTAACAGTAAAGAAATAGAGACACATTTGTCCAATAAAAAATGACAGACTGTAAACTAGATCAAATTAAATCTTATTCCACAGCAAAACAGCCTTGGTGGTTCTGAAATGTTGTCTGAAAAATTTCGACAACTTCCAAGAAATATGAAAGTTGACACTCTATTCTGTCATGAGTGTACACCAGTGGGTTGGTGTGTTAGCAGAATGCATTTCTTTGTTTTCATATTTGGATGAAAGCATGAAATATAGTGAGGATTAGCTGACACCACAGAATAATAACAGCTCGTCCAGTACCAATACAATTTCAAATATAGTTTGGCAGCAAGGGCGTCTATTTCTTCACTGATGTAAACTGAGCCTAATTCAAGTTCTCGCTACATTCATAAAATTTGCGTAAAATCTGTGTGTGACAGACCACAAGACCAAGACTGAGAGGAAGGTAGCATGAGAAAAACAGAAAGAATATGTGTATGTGTGTCCCTAACTGAGATGAAACACCTAGAGGGTCAAAGGTCATCCCACCCAGAGTCCAGTCTGAGGTCTTGCCCTCAGACCCCTCGGGAGGTCAGACAAACACACGAGTGTGTGTTATCCACTAGTTAATGATTGGTTAAATAAATGGACAGGCTCCCTGCTGTGTCATCCATTTGAACAGACACTCCGATGAGCTGAAAAGACACGGTTGTGGTCTAAGTGGTGGTGGGACACACACACACAGTAGGACACCTAAAAATCAGTCAGGTGGTGTGAGTTTTAACACGTACACAGCTGACACATCCTGTGAATCATTTCATGCACACATGGACATGCACTGATACAAACACGTTATCTATCATATCTATCATAGTTAAACACACCTTCCCTGGGGTAAAAAAATGGAGCAATGTTTGAGAAAAGATGTGCACCACCTTCATCATCATAAACCAGTCAACAGCAGCAGGTTTTACACTTTAACTCATGGCTAAAAGTACTTTACTTCTGATGATTATGGGTTGCTTCAAACAGTGGATGTAATTCTAGTCTTTCCCTCCTGTTCCTGCATGCCAACATTTGTGAGGGAAACTGACTTACGTTTATATCTCAAGTTTGTGTTTTCAACCAGGCAGACCACTGTATATTGTTAATGGACTCAAAGTTGCTCAGCACGAGCAGAGGAAGACATTTGCTGTTTTTCATGATGTGCTGTAAAACCTGGAGTCCAAAAACCACACTGAGGATGACAGATTGAGAGGGAAGCAGAAAGAACACACACACACACACACTGTGACAAATATATGAATCCACATGAAAAACAATGCTCCCTCTGTACTTCATATGCACACACAATCCACTACATACATACAAACTTTCCACTAAAAAGGCTGGCACTCTCCATCCAGCTTCCCTCCAATTTGACCCCCTCCTGCTGGGAAAGGCAGCACGGCACACTGGACAGCAATCTGGAGGACTGCCGTGAAACAGCAAACTACGAGTCCCTCTTAATAGCTCCATTCATTAATTCTTGTCTTTCAAATGGCTCCAAGTGGGAAACTTTGCAGAGGGTCCAACTGAGCTGAGTGGCTGTGAGAGCCAGCCTGTGCGGTTGAAAAGATGTGAGGGCCCAGCGCTGTGGCCGACTAGCCCCAGAGAAAAACTCATGACAGAGCTGCCTGCTGAGGCTTAACCTTGAACTGTGGGGATCCGAGCACAGAGCAAGGCCAGTCTGAGCTTTGTTTTTCTAAAAAAGCATTTTGGCACCAACAATGTTTGTTTCATTAGCCTGGCTTCCTTCACAGGACTCCTTAGAGGCCACCCATTGATTGCTTATCATCTCATATGAACAGTACCTCATATGCATGATGACAAAGTGGTATCTGGTCTCTATACTGCAGATGTTTCTTTATGGTTCATACTATAAACTGTAGGATACAACAATTCCTTTATTTTGACTTTCATTAACTTCTTTTTACTGATCAGCAGTTTTACTTTACTTAATATCAACTTGTCTGATGTTACAGTAACACTTTGAATATGAATATATTTGATTTGATTTTAACATGTGATCTGAACCACAAGTGTTTGTGGAGGCGGTGGCCCTGAAAAACATGTAATAAAACTACATGTGTCTGTGTAATATAGAAGCCACAAAAAATCATTACCAAACTGTTTAGACCTTGTCAGCCTCTTGTTTGTGTTTTCTGCTCTGTATATTTGCTCTGTAGTCTAGTCATCAAACTTTCACCAATCCCGCGATATGCCATTTTTTGTCTGCAACAAACAATTTAACACCGCATTTTTCTTATCCAACACTAAAAGTCAGAAAAACAAAGTAAGCGACTCGCTTGTGAACATAATGGAGCATTTAGCTACTAAAGAGACAAATATTTCTTCTTCAGGAGTTGGTGGAGGCCCAGTTAGCAGTAAAATGTGAGTGAATACTTGACTTTCATCAGGTGAAACACAGTTCCAAATGAATGACAATGTTGCTCTGTCTCCTGGATATCTCAGTAATCAGCTGTTTTCTAAAGTTAGCACAGAGTATATAAGTAGGATTCTGTGAGCTTCTTTCAGAGTCATTCTGCCCCCTAGTGGCCAGAAATTACCTAATACAACTTCAGCAGTAACCTTCTCATTCATTTTATGAATAAACCAGAGCCTGTATTAACTTGCATTTGATCACAAATCACCCAGCCATACTTCTCAAATTCTTATCATCGCACTGTCAGTTGAGATTTATATGTGTAGTTGCCAAAGGCAGTTCGTGACCGAGTGTATAGCACCGGAAAAGTTTATGCACAGTGGGAAATCTTGTCAGCTGATATCAAAGTAAACTGTCCAAACTTCACTACGCAGTGTATAAAAAGTGACTATAATTTACAGTTTCCAAACATTTCCTTTAAGAAGTGGAGGCAGAATGCAGCAAGCATACAAGCATACAGTAAAATATGGGTCTTACACAACTGTGACAGCTATATATCACAGAGTTTTCCTCAAAGACTCTCAATAAATATAACTGTTATTTTTCACATATAGTTGCCAAGACAAAGGAGTTATGTGTGTGTGTGTGTGTGTGTGTGTGTGTGTGTGTGTGGATGATGGGGGTGCTGAGAATAACTGTGGGCCCGTACAAAGTATCTTGGGAGGGGGAATGTCTCAACACAACCCACACACACACACACACACACACACACACACAATCTTCATCCCAGTTTACCTCTCCTCTGTGCCCCACATTGATGAAGGCACACATGGGCTGGAAAGCACCGGTGCCACAGGCCAGGAGGTGGGTGCGGTTGTAGGGCTGCAGAAGGCGAACAAAGTTGGCACACTCTGTCTAAAACACACAGAAACATACAAACAGGTTAAAACCTTGTCTCTCAACAAATAAAACAAAATTGTGGAAAGGTATAATATAATATATTACATAAAATTGTGATCTCATTTGAACATCAGGATGAAGTGCCAGTAGTGCCAATCAATCTGAGCACTGACTCGACAGATAAACAACAAAGTATAACTTTACATTTCAAATATTTCATGTTTCTGCAGAGGTACAGAATGTGAATGTTCACACTTGCACACGTTACATATGCATACTATAATATATATACACACACAGACACACATACCAAAGAAGGGCTCTTCAGTAAATCAAATCACACAGTGCAACAGTAACTGTCATGCAAATGCAGATAAGTTGATTTTTAGGGTACTGAAGACAACCAAACTGATTTTGTAACAAGCCTTATTGATTCCACATGTTTGTAATAAGGGCCAAGCAAAGAGCTTTATTAGATGAAATATGATCCGTTCGGTGTTCTGCATAGGACTCATATCTCTCTTTGAATTTCAGCCAACAAGACCGATGCTGTAGAGTACGTTCCTTCACATTCGGGTCAAAGGACGTTTGTAAAGATTTGTACAACATCAGAAGCATTTTGAGTTACAAGGGATATGAAGACACCAACAATAACTACAACTACTTCAGGCATTTGATAAGCTCTGTGACGTTCACATCTGAAAGGGAAACAAAGACTGAACAAGAAATCCAAATGGACAACGTTTAAAAGCCAGAAATAGACACTCAAATACGCATATGAGTGGGAACAAAAGTAGTGGTGACTGAGGAAGTGAGTAGTGAAATGTTTCTGTACTTCACAGAGGTCCAGAGGAAGCAGAGGGCAAGAATACTTCCTTCTTCCTGTCTGAAACAACAGCAGTTGACAAAAAGGGTGTCAGCTGAGAAGGAAGGCATCAGGCAGGTTTCATACTCTCAAGTTAACAAGGTCAAACTCATATGTGCACAATAAGAGTCTGCTGTGTCTCCGTTCAAAATGTGGGAGCACACAGCACGTATACATCTCCAAATATCAGGTGGGATGAGCTGAATGTCACCCACGTGTGATGGTGCACGTTTCTTTATCTTTCAAGAATGTACACATTGTTTGTGAATTTCCTTTCCTGATTTTGATGCATAAAAGTGGTCATGTGCGCTAGTCTTTTTTCTATTTTTATGAGCGCACGTGTTGTGTGCGAATCACTCTAGTAAATCTGTCGTTTTGTATTTCTGTGTGACCCTCTTAAAGTTGCAGTCAGATGCTCAAACATTGTTGATCATTTCCTCGAGTGCTTTAAGGCGATGCAGACTTGATGTAAACTGTGTCACTGCAGTAAAAGTCATAGTTTACATCATCATATTACCCCTCCCCCCCCCGGCTTATGTCTTCATCCAGACAAAACCTGGACACTAATAAACTAAACAGAAACATATTTGTAGTAAAAATGCTTTCAATAGGGCTAAATTTGCTGCTAATTGTTAAATAGATACAAGAAAAGAGCATCTGGGCTTCACTTATGCTGGTATATTTCTGTTGCTTTTGTGACACACCAGCACATTTTATGTTCAGCCTGCTGGAAACATTTCCTTGAAAGAAAAAAAGAATTAAGTGTGGACCTAACATTATGTCTCTATTCCTTGTACAAGATATATAAGAGCCTATACCAAGTCGACTGAGAATGAATAGAAATCTTTCTCTCCTATGTTTCCGTTCTACTGCTCAGGGAGTCATCGTAGACATCTGTGTGGCCGGAGAGAGTGAAGAGTGGAATGAAAAATGGAAAATATGTTTCTGCTCTCCCACCCTGGGATTTTGGGGGTTTATATATCTGTGTGGTCTTACTGAGATTAAGTGGCAATAAAAGGGAGTGGTGCAAAAAATGAAGTTGTTTGATCACTAAATCGGGTTCGTCTCACTAGAAGATTTCAGGGAGTTGTTCATCGAGCCACAAGTGAAAAACTAAAAAATGTAATCACAGCATAAATAGTCAAGGTCAGGGATATTTGGTGGAAACAAAAGCTTGCAATGTTCATTTATTAATCTCTGAATATCAAGGGGAGTATGGCTTACCGCAAATAAGTCTTTCCCAGCAATAGCAAGCTGCTCATTCACAGTTCAAACTTTGAAAATGCCCAATGAAACCACAGGTTTAACATACACAAATAAGAACACTGCCAAGACCTCTGCAAGCCTCTCCTGGCCTGTAAAATTCGCAATACCTCCAGTGGGGTGATTTCGTAGTTCACGAGGGCACTGTGCCTTAAACAAAGCTGAACATTTCAGTGTAGTCGCAGTAATATTTACATGTATAATATTTTGTAATATTCAATATTCAAATTTAATAGAAGATGAAGGAATGAAACGCCAACAGCAAAATAATTTCCTATATTTCAAACAATTGTATCAATGGTTGAAGAACCAGATCCAGTTCAGTTGAGTCATTATAAAAAACTGATGATGCATTGATAAACTCTTCCAGCAAATTTTTTTCAGAAAAGACAAAAACTGGGATGAAGAAGCAGAGAACGTGACTCCCCAGAGCCAAAGTGGAGACCAATGTCTTCTTCATAACTGAAACAAACAAAGTTTAGGGTAAAATGCGGTCTTTATTATGAGAAATATGAGCAGTAACTGTACTTCAGGCTACAAATCATTTTAATCATGGTCTGATTTGTTTACAGAGAGTATAACACTGTATCACAATTTGGCGAGGATACATTAATGTTTAAAAATGCTACACGTAAATACATTCAAGAAATTCCCCCAAGGACCGAGAAAATGGTCCTCGTGCTATTTTAAGTTTACATAGGTTGGCCATTAGTTCTGAACTTTTAACCCTTTTGGCACATCGTCAAATGAATGGTGCTGTTATTTTAGGGAAATTAAAGAGGTTTGTACAAACAGTGCACTGATGATTAGCTGTGACTCATAGAAAAAAGATGGCATAGTTTTTGCCTTGGCCTGTCAGAAACAATGAACTTAGATTACGTGGAATTGATTTTTTTTATTATTTTTATTTTTTTTAATTCTTGCAATTCGTGCAATGCTCAGTAAAGCTTTGTTCTGGGAGAAAAAAAGCATCTTTCAAACACTAAAGGCAACAGTGCAAGTTCAGGTAAAGCATGAGCTCCTGTTTTGGAAATTTTGAAATGTCCATGGCACACAGTGGTAGAGCTTACATGAAGCTAACAGCAAAGCCAGACCTGTTCAGTGATGGTTGACCCGGGCAAGGAGAAACAAGTTTCAACATGGGGAGCAGTTTCCAGTATAAACAGCCAAAGCTCAGTGGGGAGAAGTCCGATTCTGTAATACTAACAGGATATGAGGACCAACACATTCATGTACACACGCTCAAATATGCACACGTACAAGCCTACAGTGAATAGGACCTCATACACAAACACAATCACAGACACATGTAAACATCATAAAAACAGTTCAAAGTCGGGCAGCTGGATGAACTGGCCTCTCCAAGTCTCTGGTCTCAGCAGTTGTTTGATCCTCGCAGAAACCGGCTTTTGAAGTGATTGATTTCCAGACAGCACTGAAAACATGCAGTTATGGCATGAGACTTGCCAAAATCCATGATTATTTTTCCGTAATATCTACCAACTCCTCCAACCATGAAACCAATCAAATTAAATTGAATTAAAATCAACTTCAGGATAGAAAACCACAGTCACCTACTTGACTTCCTGGCTGGGGTAAGAACTGTAACCAACATTTACCAACATTTTGGCAACAACAAGAGCCGCAGACCACGCTTGGGTTCTGCGTCTCACTCCACCATCTTCTTCTCGTTATTATTAAACAAAAAACATTAAAAAGACATGGAAGGACTTGCTTTATCTTCCCAAATCAGTGTTAAACCACAGCATAAACAGTGAAGTACACTTTCTGACTCATTAGCTTTAGTTTCTTAGCTTTAAGCATAAACATACTAATGCTTACACAAGTCAATACTGAGAATGAGACTGAGCATGCTTATGTTGGCCCTGCTTCGGTCACATCAAGGAGTCAGAAACTGAAAGAATTATGTTTAGGTGCATTCTTGAGTAGAATGAGGAAGTTTTCAAATTGTAGTTATTTACTGATGCTGGACAAATGTACTGATCACACTCGTACCTGTGTGAACTGCAGACATGCTGTCACATTATGATTTCATTTCTGACCTCTCTCCCAAAGCTCAATTTTGAATCACATCTAGAGGACTTCCTGTCCAGTCTGTTCTCTTTGTCCAAAGACCTAAATTACTGTTCTTTGGTTTGTTTCAGAAAGTTCACCTGCAAAAATCACCCACTACACTTACAAGAGTGTTTTCTAATCCACCCTTTAAAGCTGATAAGTCTTTAAGTCGTGGATAAAAATTTTACTTTAAAGGTTAAAATAAACCAGCATTTGCATATTATTAACTACATTTTTTAAAGACTTTTTGTTGCAGTTTAACAACCTTAAATCCTGACTGTTTTTCTAGAAAGGTCAATCTCCTTCTTATCCATACTTAGACACAAAATTCAAAAGATTTGCTTCAAACAAAGTGAAACTGATCACAGCTTTACTGATAAAGCCAAACCATTAGGGAGGCCAAATTGCTGACACCATCAAGCTTGTCATGACAGAACAAAGTGCAGAACTAAACGCACAAACTGACTGAATCTCACACAGAGATGTGCAGAATTGTAACTTGCCCACACAATGTCTCATTCATTTTCTCAAAGTCACAGTATCTACAGTCAGAATGCCTAACTTACTATCTCTGATCCCCTCTCTCTCGAAAACTGTCAATTGTGCTCAACTTGCAGCGCATTATAATGTCGCAATGTGTCGCAACCTTATCCCACTAGTGATGGAGGAAGTGACTGGCTGATTAGATCATCAGTCCAACTGTAAACAGAAGATGCAAAAAGATGAAGTAGAAAAATGTGTTAACAGTCAGAGCAAGATACGGCATGCTTGGCTGAAGTCAGTGAGTGCCTCCCCTCAGCCTGTTATTTATTTGTCTGAGCTGTAATTGATGACAGTGAAGGTCACGAGGTTGCGACTCTGGGAGGAAACACTATCAGTAAAAACATGTTTAAGGCAGTATAGACACTTGTCAGGAGACGGCTGTGGAGACCGAGGCTTTCATTAAAGGGATTTTTTAAAAAAGGACATCCCTTGGCTTTGTTTATTTATTTATTTTCAATTCTCTTTTAAGGTATATGCATATTGAGGACGGTCATGCAGCTACGCTATATAGAAGACAATTGTTGATTTTTTTTTGTTTTAGATTTTCACTTGTACACACCAAAATACACAAAGCAATGTGAAGAGCTTTCACCATTCTACCGCTTTCACTTTTTTGTCAAACTCAGTTATGTTTCACAGACGCAGACAGCAAACATATGAGATGGAATATGCGTGTGTGTGTGCGTGTGGGTGGGAGAGTGTGTGTGTCTGTTGCTTTGAAGAGACCATGGGATGGACCACTAATCCACTGAATTTGATACAGAAATATTCAAACACAGAGACGTGAAGGAATGTAGAAAGATTTCTGTGTAGTTTAACATTAGTAAACAAGCATCTTTTTCTGTGAAAGAATTATACACGCACACACACACACACACACACCAACCAAAACCTTAATCTAACCTCAGTTCACACCTTATCTTTAACATTAACCAGGACCTCAAAAATCATGCTTTGCATCATAAAGAGGCAAGAGATTGGGTTTCCATGAGGACTTCTGGTCCCGACAAAGTTGGTGCTTATAAAGAAGAAGGACCCCAATAGGTAACAAAAAATAGTACAAACACACACACACACACACACACACACACACACATTTGGCACAAGTAAGGTATGGTTACACGCATCCTGTTTTAATAATAATGTACGGCAGCGAGCACACACACAGACACTGTGCGTTGTGGGAGCCTTGTGAGCACCGTGCCGAGGAAACACCTAATAAAACTGACATGAGACACCCAAGAAACACCTGCCACTTCAAACACAGAGATTATACACCTATAGACACACACTGTCTAAACTGTTCCAGATGGAGGCAGCTGTCAAACTTCTTGCCATGAGCACAAAAAGTCATGGTGCTTTTATAACAGCATCCTGATTTCTGTGTTTGTGTGTCTGTGTGTGTGTGTGTGTTTGTGTGTGTGTGTGTGTGTGTGTGTGTGTGTAAACAAGTAATTAGTGCAAGTTTATGTATTCTGAGCAGTGTTAAAGCAGCTGAGAGTTACTTCTCCAACTGGGACCAATTTTATCGATCTCTCAGTACATCAAAGAGAAGAAGACCTCATTTATTCCTTCTCTTTCAATGATTCTCTCTTTCTTTTCCAACTTTCTACTTTCTGCATTGCATTCTTTATGTTGTCATGTTCACATGACACTCTCTTTCGTCTTCTGTGCTTCTGCTGGTTCTTTAACCTGAATGAATCTGAAAGCTGAATGAGGTTGTGTAGGAGGGTCCATTCATTACAGTGTATTTTGAAGCTGAAACTTCATTCTGAAATGTTTTGTTTCTTGACCTTATTTGAGGTGGTTGCTTCAGAATCTCCCACTCCTCTTGTAAACATGGCCATAATTAGAGAACACTGTCTTCCTTTCATATATTTTTCTTCTCTTTTCTGCTCCCCTCCTGTATTTACATTTTCCCTCCTTTATTCCTCTGTTTTCCTTGATTCCAGCTCCATCTTCCACCTTCTGTATGTGGAAAGCACATTAAGAGCTGGACTCCTGCCTCCATTTTTCTCTTCCACAGAACCAATAAAAATCTTCACTAACAACTACAATGCTAGCTTACTGTTCCCCTACATCTCTCTGCCTTTATCTTTCTTCACTAAGAAATGGTTTTCAAAGTTCATATTATTCATGTTGACATTGTAGTTGTAGACTTCATTAGAGACTATAGTTTACTGCACCTTCTCAGGGACTTGGCAGAGCTCAGACTGGAGAACCATTTGCTGCAGTGTAGGACACTGAAGCACCAGTATAAGATAACACAGCACTAAATTGCCATTCACAGTATATTTTACTTTGTTGTATTGCTCGAGGCCCACTGTGCACATCCCATCACAACATGTGCCATTTGGGGACTTCAACTTGTAGTGCTGTAAGTGCATAAATATTTTGTATTTTGGGTCTAAAATCTCCTTCACTAATTTAGCACTGGAAAAACTAGAACTAGAAGAGCAGAGTAAAGACTAAAACTACTACCAGATTCAACTGGAGACCAGCCAAAAACTCTGAAAGCCCATACACCAATATGACAATCCAGGTTTCAGAGGACTCGAGTGCCATGCTGAGACCTGCTTTTCTGCTCTTTGCTGGAGACATTTTGGCAGAAAGTGTAGAGCTGCTCAGCAGTGTAGGTGAACGCAGTCACATCATTTATGGAAAAAGCAAACTCTGCTAGTTTCATTTCTGACCGCATTGTTCAAGTTACTGTTCACAGAAATGAGCATCCATCTGCAGGGCTCAGCCGGTAGATTGGATGCAAAGCATAGTTTACATACAGCAAGAGTGCAAACAAAGTCGGTGAAAAGTAGCCGTTAAGAGATTTGATCTCTTTTAGCATGATTTGTGGCTAAAACTTATCTGTGAGGGTTGCAAAAGTTCCAACTTGCTGTTGGAAGTGAACAAGTCCTGACTGAATGTTCGTAATGAGTCAGTACCAACTACCAAGGACACATATGGGATTTAAATGTAAAAATGGAAATGTGTTAAAACAAGCAGGAGTTAGCTACTTACTTGTGGGTCCTTTCCCGTTTGAATGCAGTCCTCTCTGTTGCCAGGTAAGGGGGGCCAGTAGATCTACAAAAGAAGATAAAAAGAGCAACACAGGGAAAGAGGAAAAAAGAGTGTGATGATTAATGACTTAACTTTGGACAAATGCAAACAATCACCTTATTCAGCCCTATTGCAAAATGTAATTGCTTTTTTTTGAACCCACACAGGTTTTATGTGAATCCGTTAATGCAATCAAAACATAATAACCAGCCCAGTGTCGTTAAATTCAAATTATTTCCCTGCAAATTTAACTTTCAAGCAATTAGAGGCAAATTGAGCAGAGTGGATTCTCCATACGTAATGAAACAAAAGCTTTGGAATGAAGCTTTTCTGGCTTGTGAAGCTGAAACATAAATTTTATATGCCATGTTTTCTCAGTGTTTCTCTTTCTCTGTAATTTCTGCCTCTAGAAAGGAATTTGTGGTGCTCACAGCCTTAAAAACATACATTAAAAATAAATCAGCAGCATTGTGTCTTTTCAGAAACAATGTCCTGCATAACCTACTGATTTCACATTGACCAGTTTTCATGGGAACTTTCTGCTTAATTAATAGTCCGTATAAAATGAGGGTTATCCAGAGTAGCAAAAATTGGTTTTTAGAATTTGATGTAACTATTGAATTATTTTCAAATATTCATTCAGATAATGTGAACACTAGAAACAGAACTGCTTTAACCATTGTGTTCTGCTGAAGTTGTACATCTCAGAGACAGATATGTATATGAAAACCTGTGCAAATGAACCCAAACTGCTTGTATGGTTAGATAACACTGTAAGTAGGGCAAACAGATGAAGACGTTCCATTTTTTTTTCAATTCAGGTAAATTACATCATTCATAGAGGCAGAAGAACAGGTTGCATGATTTTGCCACTGAGATGTACCTCCCTTATACCACTTAACACTTTTTTCACATATTGATTAACACTATGCTGCCAGAAAAATTGATGTGGAAGGTTTTCGGTTGAATTATTCTTTGGGCAACACTCTTATTTGCATACTATAGACAACATGGGCTAAAAATTTAGGTCCCAGAGACTCATTTCAGTCTCCTTCAGAGTCAATCTTCAGTTTCGTGCCTAGAAAAGAAATTAAACTTTTGGCTGCAGATAAGCAGGAAAGCTGTTCTCAGCCAGACCCTCAGGGTATCCTAAAGGACCATCTGGAGAATTTTTTTTTAAGGAGAATATATAAATAAATAAAAATCTGTTCCATTTTCAACTTCTCACAGTTCTCACAGTATAGATCCAAGAATGCCTGATTAGGAAAGTCCCAAAGTCCTCCACTCATACAGCCAATTCAAGAAGGACATAAGGTGAATCTCAGATAAGAAAAAAATAAAATTTGGTTTTCACACTGCATTTAGATGAAGTGAAATCTCTGCTGAAGAGGAAAGCCCAAGTCTGCCTCAGTATTTAGACAATGACGTGTGTAATACTGCAGTTTCGTGCAGACTACCAGAGGGTTTCTCTGAGACAATAAGTCCTTGTCTGGCCCAGTAGAAAACTGGCTTTGTTTTAGCTAACAGGGAAAATAGAAACCAGAGAGGAAAACAAATGGTCCTGAATTACATTATTTGTCAGATTATGTTCAGTGTATAAGGAGCGCATGTGTGGGTGAGAGAGATAAAGGTGTAGAAACAGAAAAGAGTCATTTGAATTTAAAAGATGAGTGACTATTTCTGAATCATGTTCTCTCTCCTCTACATATCAGTAGTAAAACTTTAAAACATATTTATTTGCTTTCATAAATGCCAATTCACAGACAATTCTCTGACAAGTTCTATATGGGTAAAGTATGTGACACTCGAGAGCCTGGAAATGAGATTTAAACAGGCTGTGACACGGTGGAGTGCACAGAAACACTTCTTTCTGTAAAGAATTAAATAGCAGATAAAATCAGAGTCAAACTGATGTTCAAATATTTGCCTAAGGTGTTTTCATATTAACTAGCAGTGTAAGTGCAAATATTTGTAGTTTATAGACTTACAGTTTTGTTATGTAGGATCCAAACTTCTGTAGGTTCTTAGAAGCTCCTATGAGATTCAGATATGCTTTGAGGTTTTCACAGAATTTCTTCAAGTCATATATTTTCTCACTTCTATATCATTTATTGCCAGATTACCTTTTTTGTCGCTTAAGAGAGAAAGACCTATTTTTAAATCATATGTGTAACATGTTGTCTTTTGACATCTAACAACACGTTTCTCCGCAGTTCACCTTCCACTTCCTGTAATTAAGAAGTGGAAGGTTCAGTGCAGTTCACTGATTTGTTTGTTTGCAGGGTTACAGAGTGGTAATTCCACTCCATTAAATTTTGGAGTGGAACCAAATCACTGGGTGGATACACAAATTATTTTTCACTTTCACAGAGTAACTAGGATTGGGCTGACCCCTCCTCCAGGGCTCAAAAAAGCAGCAGTGGTCAAGCAAGCTTAACAGTGAATAAAGAGAGAGAGCAGCATTTATTTTTGCCAAGAGTTAGATGAGACCCCATTGATAATGTTGGCATATCTGTATGGTAAAATAAGGTTCAACTACTTCAGCTTATTGTATCTCATGAGTTTAATCCAAAAACCAGTGTCATGAAAATGACAAATGGCTGTTTTAGGGGTTTATGAACTGATACTTGCCAAGTTTTTATTTATGAAAACTAAAGACAAAATGGATGTTAATGCATATTTGACAGACAGATCCACCTTCACACCACATGATTGTAAGTTGATTTTGTCAAAGAGCTGACTTACAGCTGTGGGAAACCATTAGAAACATCATTTGTTTCATGCCTGACTGAAATGAATGAATAAATTAGGACTGGTCTAAAACTTGGCTTAAAATGGTTTGGATCTCTGGACCAGTTTCTTTGGCTTGATGCTGGGCTGATATAAATGTGTGCCTATCAAAAGGTCTGGCTCACACACACAGTCTAACCTAAAGCAGTCTGATAGCATGCTTGACTGTTACTGATATACTGTGAAATCAAGCCCTGCCTAAAACCTGGCTGGCAATAGTTTGAGTCAGTGTGCTGCAATATTCAATCCATCATCCAAGAGTCCTGCAACGCACACTTTAGGAAGTATGGCTGACCTCCACCAGCCACCCATGTTCCTCCCTCTGTTTAACTCTTGACACTTCACATCTATGAGACTTTGTCTCTTCAAAGTGCCCTTCAGTTTTTAATCCACCCTCAGTCGTAATTCATGTTTGTTATGTCTTTGATCTTTGAACTTGGGACAGTGTTTATTTTAACAACAAAAAATCTTTTCAGATCTGCAGACAGGGCAGCCAAGCAGGATAGTTTTGAACACAGGCTGTCCTTGCATGTCCAAGCTGAAATTGGTCAGAACTTTTAATCTGAAGTTTTGAACTAAACAGGATGTTAAAAAGCATCTATAGGAGCAGACACAATACCTCACAACGTCAGCCAAAATCATGGAATGATAGACATCATCAAATAACATCTCTGTTCATGTGCCAGCTGCTAAACAACATGCAGAAGATCAAAACCGTCCCATGTACTTTCAGTTCAGAATATACCAACTGAGGAAATCAAACTAAACAACCACTGGAAAATTTGATCAACCCAACTTGTTTTTTGTATGCACATCAAATAAATGCATTACTTCACAAGTCACAATAAAAGCACAAAACAAGTTCTCTGTAAATGTTATAATTTTGATTGCATTGTTTTGTGCATTCAACTTGTAACTCTATAACAGTAAATGCAGTTGGGAAGAAGATGCTTTTTTGTTTTGATCAGCTCAGTTGTACTGCATGCACAGAACCATCTGTCTTTTCTATCAGCTCAGTGTTCACCAGCCAAAGCACAATCTGGCAGAAGCAGAAAGAAAGAATCATCTGATTCAAGTCCTTGTGTTTGACTACTTTGCTGCATCAAGAAGCAACAAGTCTATAATTGCTTGATTTAAACACTGGACTAAACATTATAACAATCTTTGCACCCTTAAATCCTGAAGCTAATGCAGAAAAATCCTTGTCCCTACAAGGAGGGTTTCAATTTCAACGCCCTTGTATTCATTAGCTCATAACATAACATTCTTTTGGGGCTACAAATATTACTCGAGAATTAAGCTACACTAAGCTATCTGGGCCCGCAGCCATCTCCAGTATCACCAAGGGTGCACAGCAGCACAAGATACACTAAGTATCACTGAGCAAAGCGTGCTGAAGCATACAACAAAGTTTTTGACAGGTGCCAACCACATTCCCAATCAACAAAAAAAACAAACAATAAGACCCCAGTTACCAATCTTATCTGTTTATGTTTTAGCAAGGACAAAATGCAATATTTACTTCATCATATGAAACATTTACATGAACTAAATCAGTATTTGTTTTAGTTTTTCCTTGGTAATGATCATTAAATAAATTGTTCCACTTTCCAGATTTGATTCAGTAGGAACTGGATCACGTTTGGGCAGAAGCACATTGGGTGCACTGATTCATGTCCATCTGACTTGTTTTCAACCAACGCCTTGTGTTTGGAATTACACATTACTCCCATCTCTGATTTTACTACACTGCTAGTCAGAGTTACAGTGGAAAGGGTGGCAAACTAGGTTTTTATGGCAAAGAGATGTTGTAAAAACCTGCCGGGCAGAGTTTGAGCTGGAAAACTGTGGTTTTGTGTAATAGATTTTCACAGTGAAGTGAAGTGTCAAGCCAACTTTTAAATGTAAACCAACCCTTGTTTTAAAGGAACAGTTAGATATTTTTGTGATTTACACTTATTCAGTTCCCTTTCTTTCCAACAGTGAGATAAAATTGGTGGACAAGACTAAATGTCATGATGGTGCATATATATATATATATATATGTGTGTGTGTGTGTGTGTGTGTGTGTGTGTGTGTGTGTCATCTGGTAAACCTTTGTCTAATTGAACTGCCATTGCTGAGAGATTTCACAACAGCTGGCACTCATAGAGGCATGGGGCATTAAGCCTAAAACAGCTTGCAGCCAACTAGCGCATCAGCAAGCTTCTTGTGTGACTGTCAGCCAATAGAGCAGTGAGAGGAGGCTGAAAGAGGGATGAAGAGGACTTAAAGTCTGGATAAGGTGGGTGACATTTGGCTCTCTGAGTAAATTCCATATTCTTCCATTTATTTTCTGTTATCACCGCCTCTGTGATCCATACATGAGAACAGGTACACACATTTCAAGCACAAACACACACTGCTGCTCTTAAGTGCTGAAGTACATTGAAGATGTTTGGGTTATTTTCGTTCTGTGGTTACCGGAGACCAGTTTAATGTACCACAGGTTATACTTGGCAATTACTATGTAAAGTATAAAATATGAATAAATGTGATGCATATTTTGCCAACTGTTCTTTTACAGATATATAAAGAAATGAAATGAAATCCTGTTTTAATTTAAATCTGCACATTTCCTTGGTGCCAAAGCGTTCCACTAAAAGCTCTCAGAAAACTCATAAGACATAACTCAGATATAGTATCTCCCTGACTTCACAAATCACAAACAGGATCTATATACTGTATGTCTACTGTTCCACTTAATAAATTAGATTAAATATGAATTCCATTCTAATATGAGAGACATACTTTTCTATAATTGTTAGCATACTGTGTCTGGTTTTCTTGACTTAAACAAGATGTTCATCACACTGATGAAGCGGTTCATCTCATTGATAAAATACTCTCCTCTGCTACTTTTCTCAGAATGAACAAATTTTAGAAAAAGTTTTTTACTTAAACTCAAAAAAGCTTCATTTTTAACGGCATGATAGCAGATTTAAAACTTTGATTCTTCTCTCGCTCTGTTAGAGTCTGAGCATTTAATGACAATTCAACTGCAATTCTGCAGCGCAGTTAACAGATCTGACTACTGAATCATAATTCATCTCTCATGTTTATCTGGCAAAGAAAGCTGCTGTTATGCTGTGAAAGAAATGCTTTCACAGCATAATGTGTTTGACAAGCCTTAATGACAAATTAATGCACAGATTAAGCTTGACATAGATGGAAAAGCAAGGTTTAATTTATGACAAGCTGCACTTTAACAGGTGTTACTGTGCCTCGAAAGATTGGAGATTGGAGAACTGTGTTGGTACAGGAAGCGAGATGTGAATCGTGATTGTTCAGGTGAGAACAACCCTGTTTGTAGAGGTTGATCAATCAAAAATTACAAAATTACCCAAGTAGACACAATGTGCAACTGAGCTTTCTTCAGGCGTTCTTTATTATTTTCATCATTACTTTCTGTGACTGTTTCAGTGATGATGCAATCGCAGTAATATAAAAGATGGTTGCTCAAGTTTGAGTCACCACTTGTTGATTTACAACAGAGTGCTTAAACAGATGTTCTGTAAGGGGGCGGGGGGGGTCCTGAAAAAAAACCCCACACAAAATCCTACGCCTATATCTTCAAGTCATACATCATCTTTTACAGACTGAAACCCTTTGAAAGAAAGCTTAAATAAAAATGAAATGATGACTGTAGACTGTACAGTAACTCACTTTTTACAAAACATCCATCACCAGAGCAGAGCAGAACGCATTAAAATACTTAAACAACTCAACTGTAACTGGTATTGCTGTCTCCAACAACCTCACCTCTTTGGACTCGCTGCTGGCAGGTCCCAGCAGGAGAGAGTACAGCACATCTTTGCCTCCCAGGAAGAGACGGTCACGGTACTCATCCAGGAAGACGGCGCTAAGAGAGAGCTGATCAAGATGGCCGCTGAAGATAGATGAGCGGTTGGTGGAGATCAGGTCTGCAGAAAGAGGAGAGAAAAGGATGAGCACTGACAGCCATGAGAAAATAGAGCCAATGAGCCTCGCCCGCTGCAGCTGCACCTGCAGCTGCACCTGCTCGTTGACTTTTCTCCACACCCAGCCCCTTGGGTTACAATATATTACAGGTGAAATTTAAACACTTTTCACACAAGGGATACGTAACACTGCTGGCCTCATCCATCTTCTAAAGAGATGGAATTTTGACTTTCAAATCTATGTGACTTATTAAAAAAAAAGTGCTGATATTGAGGAAGAAGAGTGTTTTCTGTTCTCCCACAGACCGAGATGTTTTAAAATGTTTGTTGCTGTTGAAGTCTGGTTGACCATGGTGACCACCATTGACCACAGATTTATTTTCACATCAGATTTAATCATTTAATCTTAGTTGATAGCAAACAGTGCACAAACTGAATAACGGGATGTTTAGTTGGGAATTCATATTTGCTCACCAGCTATACGTAAAACACTGAACAATGGAGCCAGATGTTGGTCAGATTACTGCGGTAAGAAGGCAATGGAAAAATAGTCAGAAAATGAATCACCTCACGTGTGAAAATTCCCTCTCTTGCAGTGTTTCATAGTTCATTAAACTGATTTTGTGCATAAGAAAGAACAATTGGGATTTATTTATAATGATCTTAGAAGGCACTTGAGGATCTGCATTTAATCAGTCTCTCCGAATGTTTGTGTTTTATTCCTGCGCATGTTTCAGCTTATGCTGCTGCTGCCATTCTGATAGCATTCAGTTCACACTTGTGCTGTGTCTAAAGCGACACAAAAATGTTGATAGGTCCAGTCCAGTAAGACTGTGGTCATAACTTTGACTTGCATGTGACCAGAGTGCTTATTCAGACATGTTAAATTGCTGTCAGATTAATGTAAAAGTGTGCATGTCTGAAACTGGTTTTACTTGCTCCCTGTGGTTAAAATCTGGAAAATGAGTGTGCTTTATGATTTTTTTTCTTTTTTACCCAAAAACTTAAGTGTTCTTTAACTTCAAACCCCTGTACTCACAGTGTGTGGCATCCTTCTATTGTGCATGCTGGATTGATGATTATATACACAGAACTCCTGTGTTTCCTGGGTTTGTTTCCTGAGTGAGACGTATGAAGCATTATTCCTCTCAGATGGTTTCAGATCGGTTAATTTTTAGCTTATAAATTATTGTGCAAGGCAAAGTTCAGTTATGTTAAACAAAGTGCCAAGATGAATGAATCACAATTTGACATTTTTGATTTATAGGTTCTGTAACGGACCTCCCTGTGAAATCCTTAAAATTGGATATATTTCCCCTTTTACTTTTGCATTTTGAATTATCTCTTTAATTTTCCATGTCTTCTGTATTTGTCTCCAAACCTGAATGTTGCTGCTGTCAACACATCATTCTTACACATCCCAGAAAAGAATGACAGCACCAAACACAACACGAAATGTAAAACATTTACTAATATGTCATAACAATTTATTGTATCAAAACCAAGGCTACAAAGTGTACATTTTTAAAAACCAGTATGTCTGATCGCTGCAACTATTGTATTTAAAACCAGTTATATTAAGCAAGTTGAAAAGCATCACACACACACCATACACACTCCCATATAAGTAAACATGTATCAGTGGGAGGGCAGGAGCCTGCACCTGGATCTCCTCTCTGATCTGGCAGTAGCTTCAAAGTCAAAGGGTTGATGCAGTGACTCTGCAGGAGTGGTACAGCCCGGGTTGAAATCAAGTTCAGCTAGACATGGGGTGTCTCTCTCACATGCACAGACGCACGTATATTTAGTATATACATACACCAGTACACAAATAACATCAGGCTCCCTGCCACAGTTTCAACATCTTCCACTTCCTCACAGAAACACGTCCTACATCTGCCTCTAGTACATTTCCTTTTCTTGTCCTTCCTCTTCTTCTGTATCACCTCCCTGCCTCTACCTCTCTCTCTCTCTTTCTGTCTGTCTGTCTGTCTGTCTGTCTCTAGGTAACAAGATGAGGAGAGAAGTATTTGTGTGAGAAGCTGTCTTCAGCGTGCAAAACTCTCAGCGGACGAGTATTTGGGCTGAATCAACTTTCTGTCTACCTCTCATCACTTGTCTGACACGCTCGTTATTCCCTGCACTGCTTTCCATTCTGTCCAACACACACACAAACCTGCACACATACACACACGGTGAGAAAGTAGCTTTCGTCATTCACCACTCAGCACGGGTATTGACTAAGTGAAGCCCATGGGCCCCTTTTACCGGTGACACTTTGTCCATCACTGGGGCCAGTCACACACACATACACACACACACACACACACACACACACACACACACACACGGTGACCGATGGTCTGGTGATTTCTTTATTCGAAACTCTGCAGCAGCATTTAAAGCAGATTTCAATAGTTGAAAACAGCACAACTAATGATTTTAATGATTAATCAATTTCTGTCAATTGACTGCAATTTTCTGTTAAACTGGCTCAAAATTTCAGCATGATTACACACACACACACACACATATATACCCTCACCCTAGATTACCCTCATACCCTCATTACCAGTGTGGAAGAAACTTTTACAATGAGGGGAGAACATTTTCAACAGTTTAACACTTTAACGTGTTTCTCAGCATATCTACCTGCCTAATAGGGTCTGTGCAGCAGCCAAATCAAAACCAGAACAAACCGAAAACTCTGCTGAAACACTCTCCTCCACTGAGGCCAACCAGCATCAAAGCCTGTTAAATGTTGTTCCTCCGAAGCTGTTGGCAAGAGAGTAACGAGCACACACACAAGCAGAAAGACATCAGGGATGTACTGTAGGGAGAGAGACAGAGAGTTAGAGGGAAGTGGAGAAAGAAAATTGGAGAGCAGAGCTTTGTGGCTTTTAGCAGCTGGTAAAAGTCAGAAAATAATGAGTAGGAAAAGAGACAGGAAGAGAAAGCCACAAGACAGACAGTGATGTGTGATGGATTTATTGGGCCTGACAGGGTATAAACACAAAAATATGACAAGGAGACAAAAGATAACCTTTAGACCTGTCTCACATTACACACTGGAGATTTGTGCCATTGCATATTTTAACACCAAATGTTTTATTTTCTCAGTGTACGAAAAGTATTCATTATTGTCACTTTTTTCTATGAAAAGCTGATTAGAGGAAGCCAGTTAATGTAAGCATAAATTAAACATTAGCACTGACACACAGAAGGCAAGGTATTACAAGTGGAAGGTCTACGGGTTACTGTGACAGTTTATCAGCACAACATGCAGCTCGACACATTGTCAGCTGATGACTGTCTGTCTCCACGAGTTCAGTTTTTTCCACGCAGCTTTGAGCCCTGAGATGACCTCAAGCTGAAGAATGAGTGATGAAGAACGACTTGTGGTGTGAGCAAAGACCTTTAACAGATACTGTAGGTGTAGAACGAAATCTCATGTTCACGACACACCTCTTTGTTTTGACAGGGAAACCTGCAGAAGATGGATACTGTTAGGTTTACAAGTGACAATTAAAAACAAAGACAAATCTTAATCAAGTCCTTTCAAACTTTCTGACCTTTTTCATGTCCAGAGACATTGTGGTTAAATACCATGCACACCACGTAATGGTAAATTCCTGCCAAAGAGCTTTGTGGCGTGTCATACTTTTACTGTATTCATGTATTTCATGCCTGTATATCTTACTGTCACAATCGGTTAAAGGAAAAAGGCCAAAAAAACTCATTCCAAAGTGTACACAATGTGTCAACTGGGCTCTTTGTTCTTGATGGTTCTCGTTCTTGATGGTTCCTTTAAATGAGCGCTAAAGTCAGAATAGGTATTTTTCTTTCTCTATGAGATGACACAAACATGTACAAATGACACAAACATGTTCCTTCTTCCAATGGCTTGTAAAAGCAGCATCACGCAGTGGTTTATACATAGCTTCTAAATAGCTGGTGCCAAAATGAAACTAGATTAAAAGTGTACAGCAACATGAGACACAGTGCTCCCAGCAGCATGCCAACATCAATCTAAGTTTGCAATGTGCAATAAACACAAAATACAGTAAAGGCTGATGGGAATGTTATCTGTTTCGCAGGTGTCTATGTTTCATGAACCATAGTATTGAACAAAATGAAATTCTGACCTGATTATGGTGCTAGAAAAGTTAAGGGATCATCGAAGTTGTTTAAGTTCATCCAGTGGTGGCCGTAAATGTGCATAGCACAGTTCCAGTTGCTGAACTTTCATCCTCAAGTACAAGCCTCGAGCCTGGAAACAGATTCCCTTTTGACGTCTCTTGCTCTTCTATCTTTCCACCTTGTATCTCATAAATCGCTAAGAAGAATACACAAATCTCCCCCAAATACAGACGAGAATGTAAGCACATAAATACCACAGCCACTACCATACACACACACACACACACAAACAGAGGGTAAAGGTGAGCTAACAGCTTCCATATGCAGCTTGTTATCACTCCAGCAGCTCATCGCTTCACTGCTGTGGAAAGCACACCACTGTCTCACCTCTCACCAACCTCTTCCTGCCATCTGTCTGTCTTCACATCTTTTCAATCCTTGTGTAACCTCTCTGTATTCTCTATCGCACTCTGTCTCCTCTGTCAGTCCATCTTTGACTTCCTCTCTGAAGTTATTTTTCCTCTCTTGAAGTCACTTCTAAATATGTCTTCAATTTCGTCTCTAATGCCTGTCCATCCATCTTCCTGTCTCTCTCCCTTTTGCTTCTACATTTTTCTCCTTGTCTCTTTTGTATCCATCTTGAATCTCAAGACCCTATACAAGGACAGAGTTCCTCACAGCATCCATAGGGAAACTTCTACATCTGTCTCCAATGTGTGTCGTTTCCCCAAGGGGAGACGGCCGACGCTGCATTGACAAACAGCAGCCGTGCCAAAGCCAGGCGACACGCGAGAGAGCATCTGGTTCCACTGTACGTGTCAAACCTCAGCTATAGCATCGCACAGTCTCAGCCACTTCAAAGATATGTCTGCAATAACCTACTCTGAGCCATGTTTACATTGTCAGTGTTCCGCTTAGTCAGGATCCCATGGTGTCAGTCAAATCTGTGAGTCAGACGTGGACTGTGCAATCTAATTTACTACTGCGGCTGGAAAACCATTTGCTTATTTGCATACTTACATAGTTCTTTCATCACCCAAGGATCACTGAAATGTAATCAAACTTCTGATTTAAGATAAAACGAAAAGATCTGGCCTAATGAGGCAGAGAGCAGCATTACAGCATACATTTTTGTGGTGATAAAGGCCAAATGTATTACAAAGTAGTTAAAAATAACATTTGCACTGACGGGTCTGGAAACGAGTGAAAGTGGGTTCAAGAGCAGAGACACGAGGACAGGATTCACAAAGAAAAGGGCAGAAAGTGAAAAAAAAAGTTCACTTCCAAATCTCATGCTGACATCTCTAATGTACAAATTGGGCAAAGGCAGAGCATAAGCTTCGTTAAGCTGCTGACACACACACACACACACACGCACACCCCACAGTATCACTTTTGTTACTGTTGGCTCAGTGGGAAAAGGGGACACATCTGAAGCCTATTAGATGCCCTGTGCTACAAATGTTTGCCAGGAACACATACACACACAGTCACTGGTTAAATCACACCTATTTCCATCTCAGCTGACACAACTCACTATCAGACTCTGTTTCTAAACGTTGCTCTTTGACATTTTGTTTTCATGGGCTCTAACACACAAACACACACATTCATGAACAAACAAAGACCCATTAGACTCGTTACACCGCCGACAGACTTCCCAGGGTATCATTAGATCTGGGCTGTATATTGTTGCAGTGTGCCAAGTATTTCTGGAATCTGCTGTGTGCACAAAAAGTCATCTCACAGTGCGTCTCCCCTTCGACCCCTCCCACTCTGCCTCCTCCTCCTCTCCCAGGTCTCATATTCCGCTCATCCCCTTAATTTTGCCTCCTCAGATGGTTCTTTATGAGATGTATATCAGGGTTGGACAAATGACAAATTATGGATGATATCAAATTATGATGATATGAATCACCGATGATCTCTTGACTCAAGTCTTTCCAGTGCCACCAAGCACGGCCTTAATTTACCTTTCAATTGAACATTTGGTTGGTTCTCAGACATTGATAACTTTGGTCATCAACTTCCCACATGGTGCCAAATGTGAGGCTAATTTTTTAGGGCTTTGAGTGAAATAACTTTACAACTATTGGATCATCAGCATCATTGCTGTACAGTACAGTCTCCACAGGGTGAGATGTTAACATTAACATCTGGATACCATTAGCATTACCTGTGGATACCGTTAGCATTACCTGCTACACCAAATTAAGTGCTCCTCTGCCTTGAAGAAAATTAAGGATTTGGATTTAAGGATTTCTCTCTGGCATAAAGAAAAAAAAACAACAGGGGCAGCTGCAGGCTATCAGAGCAAAGAATGATACGAAGAGGCAAAGTTCAGCTCTCACATGAATATTATTATGAACTAATGATTGTTATCTTTCCTGTGTTGACAATGTGGTGTTTATTTCTGATGTCATGCACAAATACGTTGTACGTGTATCTGTTCTGGTTATTCTTACTATGTTTCCGTATTCTGGTTTCTATAGTCAAAACAGGTTTGAAACAAGCTTAGACATGAACGTTGATTAAAATAGCATTATTATTATAAATATTAGTTATTGTCATGCTATTAGTCAAGTCCTGCATGTTCACACATTATTAATGTTATGATTATGAAGTTTGTATTGAAATTTTGTTTTCTTTAAGCTCAGTTATTTCGAAAGTCCTGACTCACACTATTAGACCCCCAGATATCTGTGTTTTCATTGTTTAAGCGCTCAGGGATTTGTCCTGCCAGAGATACCACAGGCCTGATAACTCATGACAGAGTAAATCCTGGGATTTCCTGTCAACCTGTTGCTGCTCCTCACTAGAGATGTCATCTTACCCACACAGCTTGCATTCTTAACACACTTGATCATGTGACGAATCCAAGAGAAATGAGATGAGCACCAAATAGGGAGCACACAGAAAACTTGTCTCAAGCACACGTACACACACACACACACACACACACACACGCACACACACACACACGCACACACACACACACACGCTACCAACATATTCAAAGCCTCTTCTCTCGGCCGTCTCAGAATGCCTATCAGAGTTCCTGTTACCCGATCTTCCCTGCTGGGCCAATAAAAACACAGTGCAGGGTGTTACCTCATCAACCTCGATTCTCATCAACCCTCACCCTCCTCTGCCTCCCCTTCCTCCCTCATTTCATCATCTCTCCCTCGCTTCTTTCTTTCCTTATCTTTCTCTCTCACTGACAGCCATTTACTTTTTTGCTATCTATCTTTTTCTTTTGTCCACTTTTATCTTTTTTCCTCCCATTTTTTAATCCACTCTTAGTCCATTACTCAACACCAACCAACCACAGGCCAACCACACACCTCTCTCTCATTTAATCCCTTTCATCCAAAGTGATCTATGAGAAACCTCACTTCTCTTAACCCAAGCTTTCCTCTGTCCTTTTCCTCATCCCTGCCTCTTTCCTTTTTAATCTCACCTTTCCTCCCTTTTGTTTCAGAACTCTGTTGTCCTCCCGCCTCACTTCTTCATCATCCTTACTCTGTTTCACTCCATCAGTCCTACCCAATACATGCTTCTCACCCTCATACTCTCTTTCAACTTCTCTCTGTTACCATTTTTTTCTCATCTTTCCAAGCCCCCTGCCCTCAACACCTCATCCAAGGCCTCCAACTCCCTATAAAATTCCCTTTGGCTGAAGCCAACTGCCAGCTGTCTGATGGCTTCACACACTTTTGTATTTAAATGCAGCCAAGTGAAGGTACAAACGATTCTGTACGGTACATTTCAATTCTTCTTTTTATAGTTTTGTTAAAATTATATGTCAGCCAAGCATAACCCTGTGGGGAATCATGCGTTTGTTTGTGTGTGTGTCTGTCTCAAATGTTACTGGACCCATCAGCCTAATATTTGTTAGAAAAAGGAATTTGCGCCAGATGTGATGTTTATTGAATTCTTTTGGTTGAATATATAAAACAAGAATACATAAGAGGTCGGTGAACAAATGGTTGCCGTACACATTAGGCAGCGATCTCTGTTTGTTAACATACAAAAACACTGATGCACACACTGAACATAATTCTCCCTCTGGTATCAGTTAACTGTGATGTTTGTGTTTGTCTAATAGATTCATCAGTCCACAGTAGAGTCCTGTGTGCTCGGCTCTTCTTGTCATCAGCTCCAGTGGAACTAATTGATTGCTGCAAGAGAGGCTGTGTTTGCTTCGATGGCAGGGGGCAAAGCACCTCAGTGTGTGTGTGACATGTCTCTCATCCAGCATTAAAGAGGGTTCCCATCAACTCTGGCCTGTTTCTCTATCACTTTGCATTGGTTCTGAGCCAAAGTGCCAAATGGTAGGACACTGAATTGACATGAGAAGACAAATAGGTTTTTTCTTTCTTTTTTTTCACTTTCTATGTGTGCTTTCTGCTCTCTGCTAGAAGGTCCAGCTGTACTATATGCTATATGCAGTAATCCTTTTATATCTCCAGTGAAGAAAATACATGAGCAGAGCCTAGGATGTTTATCTATCTCATAGAGAGAGGGAGGGGTGGAGTTAGGTTTCTTTCTCAAGTTGGAACATAAGACTTTGCATCATGTCCTTTCATCATCATGACCCGGCATGCAGCATTAGTCCAACATTAGTCTTAGTGACATTTCATAAGGCATTATTATGAGCCTGTGATTTTCTTATGCGTTGGGTGTACACGTATGAAATGTAACTTACATTTTATCACTACATTTGTGCTAGTTTTCAATATTGTTGCTGTCATATTATGCAATGTTTATTGGAAATTTAGAGACACTGAAGCAGACAGCTGTTATTCCATCCAATCAATTTGTGAACACTGCTTGGATACTCATGCATGTGTTGCAAAAATGGTGTTTATTCTGATGAGTGAAACATCAATATGAACAATTAGAAAATGATCTCATGTTGCAAAGTTGGTGAAACAGCGGCTCAAGTCTCTCACGATTCTGGTGCTGAGATTTACTTTTGGGTGAAGTGTAATGGCAGCCCAAAGCTGCCACTTTGTGACTGCAGCAGTCAGAGAGCAGCACTCATTTTCACCAAGATTATCTAGTCATTCTGTAAACAACAATACACCTTACAGGTGTTTCAAAGATGTTTGAATCAAAACAAAATCCTACTCACAGGGGCCTTTAGTTTTCTGTTAGGAACCAGAACAGAACAGCACTGAACAATGTAGATTACAATGTATCAGATAAGTACCAAAGCAGAGGACAAGTCAGTCCTCTCGAGGACAGCAGGGAGGAGAGCTGCTGTGTTTGTTCAGGCGTCAGGGTGTGGCAGAGTGTAGAAAGTTTAGACAAATAATTTTTTATGACTTTACCCCCTCCTTGGTGAACACCCACTGTTGTGATTTGTAATGCTCTTGGTAAAACTACGACCATCACTGAGGACATTGAGGGCTGGATTTGGCAAGCTGCTGTTTAAGTCTCATGAAGAGTGCAAATAAGCATGATCATATTTGCTTAAATCTATCTATCCATCCATCTATCCATTTTCTATACCGCTTATCTGTCAAGGTCACGGGGTGACCTGATCAATATGTACATTCTAACCTGAACAAAGAATTTCACATTTGATTTTATGGGACCTCTGATGGTGGCTTCACGCCCACTCTGTCAGTCTGCATCATCTTAAACATTAGACTCCTCTTCCTGCAGTTGCATTAATATTAAGTCTATCATCAGAAAAAAAGATGAAATCATATATTATTGACGTTTTTGGAATTTATTGAGGCATTTAAAATATTTTACAAGAGAAAAGGACAGGGGAGCGGATGGGTGATGGGAGGTAGAGGGATGAAGAGAAATTTGGTAGAGACAGTAGGGGTAATGAGTAGTAGGCCTGAAGGGGTAGAGGTTGCAGTGGGAGGGTCACTTCTGCTTGTTCTGTAGCAGGACAGGCGCCTGAAAAAAAAAATGACAGTACACATCACTTCCGACAGCTAATTTTGAGACACGCTGTTAGAATCTTCACAGCCATTATTCCAAACAGACATGTGAAGGAGAGGCAAAGTACCTGAAGATGGATGTTTCAAACAATTTAGGTCATCCTCAGTTTGACTGACCACCTTCATCAGGGCATCCTCTTTCTCATGCCTCTTTCTCTTCTCTCAGCTGTCTTCCTTCTGAGCCAGCTCCTTCTGAACTTCATGTCTGAACTTCATTCTGAGGAGAATGCGTGAGGCTGAGCTGGGATGAAATAATGAGGTGCTGTTCTGTGCAAACCTTAATTTCCTCTTAAATTGTGTTGATCACTTTCTCCTGTTCCACAATCTGCTCTTGCAGCTGGCTCACCTCACTCTGCCGGTCAGCCTGCATTTGCGGGAAGGTCTTTGTCGCACTGAGTGTCGCACATTGACTGGATCATTTTCAGCTGGTTGTCAAAGGCAGCCCTTGTCTTGTAGCACTCCTTTGTCCAGATGTCTTGGACTGTTTCTGTCGCCTCCTCCTGAGCCTGGAAACTTTCTTGAAGTGAAGAGATTTCTTTTTCATGCTCTCTGATGTTTTGCTTTCTCTACTTGTACTCCTCCCGGCCTTCCTCTGTCGCCTTTAAGCCATGTCCAACCTTCTGATGTCCTCTTTGGCCAAGTGTAAATTTCCCCCCAGTGTCTTCTGTAAGCTGGTATTTTCATTTAGCAGCTTTTTGTTCTCTTAAGCTGAAAGAAGAGCTCATCAGAGTGCACATCCAAGGTGGAGGAGGAACAAACTGGTAGGGCCATGTTGGACCAGATGCCTGAAATACATAGATATACATTTTAGCTAAAAGCAGTTCCATCTTCAGTTCTGGAAATAGCACTCTGATATTTTACTCATGTAAAAGTGGCAGCAGAACAGTGTAATAATAATCTGTTACAAGTAAATATCTGGCATTCAAAATTTCATTTAAAAATGGGTTTCTTTCTGATGGGTTTCTCTTGAATTAATCTGAAAATCTTACCCTTGGTCTCAAGTTATATCTTCTTTCCATGATGACTTGAGAAAGAGCTTGTGAAGAAATCCAGGAAGTAGTTGATTGTAGTGACCTGTATTTGACAGTTACTCACTCGCAGTGACTCTCCCGGAGAGTCTGTCCATGCTAGGTTCTTCAGTTTATTTTTATTACATAACAAACAATGTCATGAGTGAAGTCCAGTTTCAATGCCAAACAAAGGAAGTTACAGTTACAGTAAGAAAAGCAATGTGAAAATAGTGGGGAAAGTTGAAAGTCCAGAGAAACATACCAAATCTACACAAGCGGTTTATGTTTTTATTTTCATACATTCATAAGAACTATTTGTTTTTTCTGTCACCGTGCATATGTCTTGATACACATTCATTTCAGCAACTGCAGTAAAAATGCAGAGGTGAATTTCTGTTGTGTATGTAGCTACAACGTTTTCACTGCTGTTTATTATCTCTCTTAAGTCAAACTTGTTTTTGATTTGTTTGTTTTTATCTGATATTTTTATAAAACACTTCAGTCCTCTCCAAGGATAAAATGGCCAACTGTCCCTGATGCCATAATATTCCACAAACCTTTATCAAGACAGAGACTAGCATTCAGTGTCTGAATACAGTAAAGCCTGTGTTACTTTTTGTATTTCAATGTCCAACCTTGGTTAGACCTGACTTGTTTAATTTTTATTCTCACTACACATGCTGCCACTTGGCAATGTCATTCGACAGAACATATTTATACAGATGACACCCTGCTGTACATCTCTGCTGAACTGAGTGATGCTCCACCTATAGATTCCATTAGTACCCACCTTTTTTAGACTAAAGGGATGTGCAAGTTAAATTAGGATGAAACTGAAATCCTACTAGTCTGCCCTAAAGCAAAGAGAAAAGCTACCTAAAAATCCCTGAAATTAAATCTTCCATTGTAAGTGTTTGCGTTTGGGTCCCTGATTCAGATCTAAATTCCAGGTCCCACAATAACAAATTGACAAAACAATTTTTCCTATACCTTCAAAGCATCCCCTCAATGGCTTCCTATAACATTTAGAATTGATTTCAAGGTTCTCCTCCTTATATACAAAGCCCTTAATGTGCTAGGACCAAGCTACATTGCTAACTGCCTTGTTCACTATTTGCTTTTAAGAATCGTGTGATCATTTCCTGCTTGTTTATTGAAGATTTCCAGGAAAAGTCAAAAGAAAATCAAAATTCAGCTTTTGTCAATTATGGACCAAGCACTACCTATAGATATAAAGTTTATTATTATGATAGTTTGCAACATTTTCAGTTCATCAAGTCAGCTGCTTCAAATTTCTGGCCCAACACATGTAGTAAAGGACAAGTCAGAAAAATAAACATGTAGAATATATATATATATATAATATCTAATTTTTATACAATTTATATCTCAGTATTTTTATATTTTCTCTAAAATAACAAAATTAATTAAATACTATGAGGTCAGTCATACCAGTGTGATCGTAGTCATGCCTTCAGTGTACAACAACACGTGTGTGATTGAAATGTTAAAAACTAAATGTCCACACACACACATTCTTTAACTTGGACATGTTAGTCAGACAAGAATTAGACCTAGACCTAAAGATTTCACAGGGGAAAGAGATACCAGATACTCCTGCTATGTGAGACGCACACATACACAGACAAACACACCTCTCCTAACTCCAGTGTGTAATTGTGATCTACATGTCAGACGGTCAAAGCCACATTGTTGGGACTTGAACCCTCAACCTTTGCTTTTCAAAGAGACCACTGTCTTTCAGCTTTCAGGTTAGCTTCTCTCTTCCTTTCATCTATCTATCTGTCATTCTTCCATCTCCCTTCTCTCCACTCTTTCAACCTCTTGTCTCTTCTTTTCCTTTTCATTTTCTTAGCCGCGCTCTATTTTTCATCCCTTTATCTCTCTCCACTACGGTACCATGACCTCTTTTTATCTGCCTAGCTCTGGTATTTCCATCTCCATCTAATGTTCGCTTTTTCCTCTTTTTATTCGCTCTCTTCCTCTTTCATGGATCCATCATTTGTTTTCCCCCTGCATTCAAAGATCTTTCATTCATTACTTCCCTCTCTTTAGCCTCTGTCCTCTTCTTACTTTGTTCTTTGGAATTCATTGATGTTTTCTCTTCTTTCATTCCCCCTTTTCCATTTATCTTTTAGCCAGTTGATTCATGCCAACATTAGGGGCACATGTTTTAATTCACAGCTTAGGCCTGTATGCACTGACCTTTAAGAGGTATCATTGCAGTGATTATCTTGACATGCTATTCAGCAAAGCTAAGCTGTTCGGATCCCGCAGGGGTTTATCAGTTTATCACTGGATTTTAAGGGATGTGGTGTGGTGTTTATCCAGTCTTATTTATGCTTTACAGTTTGCCTTTTCAACATTTACCTATAGCTTAGATATGAAATAGGATTCTGTAAAACTTTTATTAGGTGCTAAATCCACCCAGAGACACCCAGACTCACTAGTGATGGCTGAACCTGATATGTGATGTTTTTGGCCCATCAACAAATTTTGTAAAAGACTAAAACCAACAATGTCCTTGTCTGCCTGAAAACTCTCTGACCTCCATACCTTTCTTTGGCACTCAGCCCCATATTTAAAAAGCTACAATAGGCCTTGTTAAATAGATTATACTTATTTGGGCCAATTCATTGTTGGGTCTCATCTTTTCATAACATTTGGTGACAGTTAGAAAACAGCTTAAATGAATGAGAGCATTTATTGTTTATAATTTCTCTAGTGAAAACTGATAATAAATATTGTTGAAATAATATTGAACTGTACTTTCGTTATTTGATTTGATAGACAGTTGTTTATGTACAGAAAATGATGAAATATTATAAAATAAAATACTATATGACAGTAAAGACCATTTTTATATTATAAACCTTGAACTTATATTATAGCCATTCATGAGAGGCAAAAAAGGAGTGATCAAATCAAGATTTTTCTTTGTTGTCTGCTTTCCCCACAGTTGGATCAGTCTCACCATTTATAGCTGACCATTGTAACACAAAGCATAAGTACACTGCATTAACTATGAAGAAATAAGTACTTTCTATGATTATATTTAATATTATTATTCACTTTGTCCTGTTATGTGCCTTAAGTTATTATATATATACGATTTTTATCTTATTTAGTTTATTTTGCATGCCCTTAGTTTTGTGTGTGTGTGTGTGTGTGTGTGTACATATATACATGTATATGTTTACATTTTTTACTTAGTTTACTTAGTTAGTTACTTAGTTTACTTACTGTACTGTGGGTCTTAAAGTAACGCAGTTTCAATCCCCTGTATGCGCTGCACATATGGCAGAATTGACAATAAAGTTGACTTTGGATAACCTTTATTTCTTGAAAATTTTCTTTCCTATATTAAATCAAAGGTAAGGTGCCATCTCCCTGATAATAAAATTAAATGTGTTTACTGGCGTAAAAAAAAAAAACCTGCTTCTGCTTTTTCTTAACTGAGATGAAACATTTGATCTACCAAACTTATCCAGGTTCATTTCAAATTTGGTCTGTCAAGAAATGAGAGCTAATCTAATTTCCATCATAAATGGCAGCATCTGACAGGAGAAACAATAGGAGCAGTCAACAGTGGAGTTATTCTTTATTGGCATGACAAGTTGCGGTTCTATCCCAGCCAACAGAAACAATTTTCATCCCCAGTGTTTATAAAGGATTTCTTACACAAATGTTTTCTTATCTGGGCCCTCCTTGTGGCTTTTCAAAGTGTGAATTCTCTTTAGTGTATGTGTCTTTTATCTTCCTGTCTTTTTTCTTTTCCCTCAAACATCCCAGGCACCTTCTCTCTTCTCACCACAGCTGCCTCTCCATCTGTGCTCTCTGATCTGATCTGATCCCTGTGTTCATCTCAACCTTTTTCCAGCTCCCCATCTCTCACACACTGACTGTCAGTTATCTCGCCCCCTTTTCTCTGCTTCCTCCATCTGTGTGTCGTCTGTGATCTATCCAGGCCGCCACCTAAAAGCTGTAGCATGAGAGATGCTGTTGACATGACTCACAAGTGACACCTTGAAATACACAGATGTGTACATCAGAAGCAATACAGCTCCTTTTATTTCATGCACACGCACACACACACAAACACATGTACAGGGTCACACACATTTCCCCACCCACACAGTGACACCTACACAAACACACACATAAATGGCAAATAAAAAACACCTACACTGACAGCTCAGCGCACAGATATCTATGTCCAACATACTCACTTTGCCTTTCTCTTTTCCTTCTCTGACACACTCGATCTTCATCCCTCACATCATGCCTGTAGTACATGTAGTGTGTTTCCCCTGTCAGCAGGTCGACATACCAGACACAAAACCTCTCCACACTGTCTATGTAGCCTCCAAACTAAGTATAAGTGGTTGTCATAGATCAGACAGAGCGTTTTTGTGCCGTTTCATATATCTGCTATTAAAAATAAAACCACTGTTAGAAAAAAAAATGTATATCACCTGTCTTACAAAAACCATTCACTAAAAATACCAGTAAAAATAAAAATAACACACTTACTCATAGTCGGGTCACTGAAAGAAGTATAACAGATGGGTGGATATTTTTAATTTGATTACATATGACATATATATAGTAGAGATTCTTATAATCATACGGAATGCACGGCTTGTATCCTGTTCTTTCATTCTTTCATAATACACCCCCACAATATATATGCTAATTAAATTATTTCAAAGGCATGCACATTGAATGCCATTACAGGGATATAAGTTTGTTAAATTGGGACTCAAATTTACATACAAAACCTTAGAAATATGTGACTAACGTTAACATGCCCTTCCATCTTTGCATGAAAGCTTGGAGATCTTATCAAACTGTTTTAACTCCTTTAAACACATCTCTCCAAAACTAAAGTGGCTTTTACAGCTGAATTCAATAAAGGATTACAGCTGTCACCTGGATCAGAGCTTTGTGTTCAGACTGTTTCTTATCATTTCTACCTTTTCTTTCTTTTAGTAACCTATTTGGACTGTTGTTCATATACGTCAATCTTAAAATACTGGCTATTGTGCCTGCGGGCCAAAGACCCCCTTGACTATACGTTAAGACCTTACACAAATATTTGAGATTTAAACACATGTCAACCATTACTAAAACACTAAAACCTCTAAAATCCTCTCTTCTTTCCAACATCTCTTAGAACTGAATTATATACACCCTTGTAAAAAACCTGCGGCCAACAGACCGGTTGGCGTGCTTGGTAAACCTTCAACTTTCTCTCTTTTGCTTCCTCATTTTCTCTCCTTTGCTGTTTCCTTAAATTGGTCCACAGGCCTGGAAACACTTAAACCGAACTTGGGAAATGCAAGAAAGTGGAAGATTGCTTTAACTGAGTTATTATGTTGAGCATAGGAAGGAGATATGCATGCAAAACAGAAAGAAAGATTAAAAAGAATGGACAAAGGAAGGAAAAGAGCTGAAAGATGAAAGGATGGGAGACGCCCCACATTCGAGCAGCTCTGGAGTCTCCGACAGACTCCCGGTGACAGATTATCCCGCTCCGCCTAAGAACAACTAACACCCGTCTATATGTATGCATCTGGGCACCGCCGACTGAGAAAACAAACTCATTTATTCACTGGCTGTAAGCGAAAACAAACAGAACCCTTCACTCTGAGAACTAATGCAATCTGATCAAAATAGGACGCTGATGTGTGCATTGGTGTTTTCAAGTGCCCCCCTGCCTTTGTAGAGACAAAGTGAATATTGTATTAGAGTGTGTGTGTCCGAAGTCAGTGTGTGTTGTACACAAATAGACACAGGGAATACAAATGAATGGGAGGGGACTGGAGGTTGGTATGGATGCTTAGCAGAAGGCTGGGAGTCCAGCCAACCATATACACACACACACACACACATCACATACCTCGACGCCTCAGTGTCACCTCGTGTAACACACACACGAACACACATACACACCCACATTCTCACTTTTGTTGTTGAGAGTTTGAATTGTAAATTAGGTGTTTAAATTTTTCTCGGAACATGCGACATTGAGATGACTGCAGCATCCCATGACAGAAGAAATGATCAGGGAGGAAGAGAAGAGAAAATTAATGAAAGAGAAAAGACTGATTTAGCTGGAGGTCAACAATAGCCTAAATTTAGTGCATTTTTAGACATTTAGGTTACGTATCATAGTTGTTTCAATAATGTTTAATGCATTCAGGCATGTGCTTCACACTGAAATAAAGTTGTTTAACTGATGTCGAAAGGTTATACGTAAAATAGATGTCCAAAAAAGATTCACCTTTCAGCTTTGGCCCTGTTTTGCTACACATTTGTACCTGCACATCGCTAAATGTGTGCTGACTGGAATGTCTGATGTAAGCATGAAGAGAGAAGAGGAGTACAAATGCATTAATAGTTTGGGGCTATAAATGGCCTTCCTGCTTGAACTTCTACCCACTAATTGATTGAAATGAGATAATGACAGCTTTCCTGTTGCTAAATTACCTCTACATCCTCCTGGGAATACAAACACCCTCTGGCCTTCTCTGGGTAATAATGAGAGAGGGGGTTTTGGTGGAAGAGACACAAACAGAAGGGACAGAAAGAACACTGAAGTTAAAGAGAGGAGTGAGAAATTAAACTGATGAATGGGAGGATGAGACAAAAAGGTAATCAATGATTTATCGCTGAAAGTCAACAATGAAATTAAAAACTTGAATCAAGTGGAAAATTATGTAAAACAGGGCAAAATGTGGGGTCAACAGTGAGGTCGCCTAGGCCTAGAGAGGAAGTGAGAAACTGGTTGGTCAGTAATGAAAATCTTATTGGAGGAGTTTCTTCCCACACTCCTCATGATGCTCGCAAAATGAGGGTTGAGTGTTTTTCAGTGCGTTGCTGTTTATTGCTAGACCAGAATGAAAATGGATCTATGTAATACACAGTGACTCACAATCCTGGGCGCTGCTTTTTCCGCTCAAAGTGTTTTCCCATGGCATGACTTTGTTTGCTCAATAACGGAGCTTCGCTGCACTCTGCATCCTAACCATGTTGTAGGATCTTCGAGATATCATCTTTTCAAGTCCAAAAATACCATCCAGTAAAGTCTATGGTATAGCAGTGTTCCTTCATTTAAAACCAATTTTCACATCGAAAGTTAAAATTCACTGATTTTTCTTTTTTTAAAAACAGAGTCATGAACATTGCTTCTGAAGACATTATGAAGTTACAAAACAATAACATCAAATTTGGGTATTGAAATACGAAGTTTGTCACATTTTGTCACACTACACTGACTTTTTGGAAAAGCCATAATGTAAGTGCAACATGGCACCTCTCGCTACTGACCACAGTGTTTACTACATTATTCCACAAAGCTAAAGTGTTAAACTAAAAGTTACAAACAATATGCTGCAACAGTTTTGCAATAGAACCCCAGAAGTGAGGCTGGAAATATTACATTTGTTCTGTGAGTGGTGCAACAGGAAAGGCCACATAGTCAAACAAAATTAAAGTGGTTAATTCCCATCGCAGCATTAATATCCTCAGGAGATGTCAGGATAATCTACCCATGATATAAGATATAATATGTGCAAATTTTAGATTTTAGCCTTTGGTTTGGTGAAAGCTGAAAGTGCTAAAAAAATAAATAAATAAATAAAGTCATTGTCCTCAAGAGAGCAAGAAAGTGTTCAGAAGATTTCATGGTGATTTGTCCATTAGATTTAGATTTTTGTTGTGTACAAGGAGAAATGTTGACCTGATGTTGTCACTATAGAAATGTGTGTGTGTGTGTGTGTGTTGTGGAGGGGGGGGGGGGGGGGGGGGGGGGGGGGTTAGGGTTTATCCAATGAAGGACCTTTTAGGGTTTATCCAATGAAGGACCTTTTAGGGTTTATCCAATGAAGGACCAGGAAAAAGGTTTTAATATGTTTTAAAGACCAACAGATCTACCTACTAACATTTCCATCCAACAGAAGCAAGTTGATAGAAGGTCTGCCAAATGTGTGTAAAGCAAGTATGTAAAACTTCAGATTTTTGCTATTTCTTCATGCATCTGCATTTCTCCTGTGTTGCCCGAAAACCTCAGTGTGTATTCACAACTCTTTCTATCTCTCTCTCTCTCTTCAGCAGTATTTCCAGTCGAACAGGAAGACCAGTAAACTCAGATGGTGACTTTACTCCTGAAATCATGGAGGTAAACAGGAGGAAATCCTGTGTGATATCTATCGCTGATGATGATTGCACGAAACAATGAGCGCAGTTTGGCAACAATACAGTCAACAGCACTTAAACACACACACACACACACACCCAACGGGTCCTTTACTGGCCTATTATCATTAAACTTGAGTGAGTCATGGTCAACAACCAGGTTCACATTAGAGGGAAGGAGAGAGGACACGGTATGTGAGGTTGCCAAAAAAAAAATATATGTATATGGCAATGTTTCAGTTTGGTAAAATATGAAACTATATCAGCATTCTACATGTGAGCAACTAAAAGCACATCAACAGAAACTTCTTTTGCAGTGTTTGAATAAAGATTATTATTGAGTTTGGACAGACTGAACAGACTGATCTGAGCTATTAAGTCTAAACCGAATGACATAATGCCAATAACCATATATAAACTATAATTAGCTATGTAACATCCTTGCTAGGTATTTCGTTGCGGTTGCCGTTCCTAATAAAGTTTCATAATGAGACGATCGCGCCCCGGTGTATCCAACCGCAGAGCCGATGAACCTCAGCCAAAATCTCCTCTGGCTGGACACCCCGCCTGCACTGCTGAGAGGATTCAACCTGGAAACCAGTAAATTAACGTGTGTGAGCTTCCTAAAGCACATAAAGACCCAAAACAGTAGCCAAAACATCGACTCAGATTTAAAGCTTCCAGCTCAGACCACCGCGAAGAGAGAAAAGGTGGTTTGAAATAAATGCACAATTTAAAAAAATAAATAAACCTTAAGGTTCGTTAAAAGAGACTTTCAGACATTCAACCAGACATTCATTCGAAATGAAGAGACTCCAAATGGGCTATTTGGCTCAGACAGACGCCAATTAATGTCACCTGTAAGGCACGCGCGCACAGAGGGGAGAGCACCCGCGTAGACAGACAGACAGACAGACAGATAGACTATCTTACCTTTGTATGATAGCCTCAGTCGCGGTACATTTAACTTGGTCGCTGACACAGTGGCGACAAGTAGCGCAAGAATAATCATATCACAGAAAGGTGTAAATCCCTTCATTCTGCTGGGCACACGTGCCGTGGCTTTTAACTCACAATTTCAAAATGTATTATAAACAATCAAGCCAAAATATTCCGGGAAAATTTAGGGGAAAGTTTGTGCTGGATCTCCTTTTCTCAGGATGCCGACATTTGCGCTGTCAGGTAGCTCCAGCGTGCGTAAAACTGTCTTTGACTTGGCAGCTGGGTGTCCTCTCCGCAGAGTGACTGCCGCTCTGCCCGGGCTTATGAGGTGATTCACTGACTCTAGAGGCTCCTCCGACTAGCGTCTACTACCAGCTTCCCAACAGAGAAGAGAGAGAGAGCGAGAGAGAGAGAGAGAGACCACGCCTTTACAGCGAGTAGAGAGACAGAGAGAGCAGTAGCGCTCAGTGACCTGCCGAGGGGAAGGTTTACGCACAACAGATTCTCTCCAAATTAGGCGCACTTGGAGGCGCGCTCTTCCAGATGATTAATAACACAATTTCAGTATCAAGTAAAGTCCATTTAAGTACATAGTAAACTTTCATAAAGGTTAAAATAGAAGAGTAGAGAAGAAAATACAACAGATACAAAACCAAAAGCTGAATTTGGTGGTGTTGATATGTTCAATTCCAGACAGATGAGAAAATTTGTAGCTAAATGCTCAGTTCAAGTTAAAAGCTAATGTTTTAAAAATGTATTATATGTTTTGTATTTTGGCTGAACCGCCCCTTTAAGTAAATAAGGTATGGACCTATGAGAGCCTTGAGGAAGACTTGCTGCCAGATGATCCCGTTTCTGTCCGCTGCTGAGCCCTGTGCATACTTGGCCTTTCTTAACCCCTTCAATGCCAAAGGGACTTGTTCGGTAGTTTAATTAAGTCACGGTGTACCTTCTCAAGGCCTCTTTCCATGTACATCTATTCATGAGCAAGCCTACACATGAACACAACGGTCAGGGCAAAGTGAGGGAGGTCCATTCAAGATGTCAGTGTTCCTACAACCCCAAGCCTTTTGGGAATGCTCATTTGGACCAGGAAAGAGGCTCCTGTACATGTTTCATGAAGACTGGGTGGCAAAAACTGGGCAGAGAGAGAGAGAGAGAGAGAGAGAGAGAGAGAGAGAGAGAGATTAGGAATGCTGGGTGTTTGAAATGAAAGCATGTCTTGTAGGTGTACTGAAGACTTGGAACCATCCCATCCGATCAGTGATCAGTGGGTTTGATTCCCCCTCTTAGCTTTTGTCAAATCATTGCAAGGCTTACATTTGGTACATGTCTTATTTATGGATTTATGTACTAAAAGTGCACATTCTGAGTATATCTTACATATGGCATATGCCAACAAAACCTCAAATATGTATTTGCAATATGTTATATCTTGAGAATAACAGGGATCTCACAAGCTTAAATGTCTTTATGCCGTGATCTCTCACAGTTTTCTTATCAATTTCCAGTAAAGAAAGATCCTTTAAAATGCTACACGACCTATTCAAAGCATTAGCAAGTCCCTGAGAGAAATCATCGAAATACCTTTGCATAACTATAGTAGGCAAATTAGACCACAGCGCTGACAATGGGTAGTCTCCAACTCATTCCAGTGGTAACATGCTAAGATTGTGTTTCAAATAAACACTGATGCTCAATGATGAAATAAAGATGTTGCTACTTGTCTTTGTCTGCAGGCACATGTTTTTTGTAGTGTTTAAAGAACAAACATGTTTGAAAGGATTTTTCCATCTGCCTTTCCCAGGTTTCATTATATGCTGTTGCCAGAAACTCTGATACAGGATCTGTGTTTACTCCTGTTCAGAAAGCAATACAGCCGTTACAAGATCAGACGGCATGATGCATAAGGTAACGTGTTGTATGTGGGTCAGTCGAGGCTGCCAGTGACGGTGTGGGGATAGTTTATGGTTTTGACTGTAGTTTGTTTACATTTATTTAATGCCCCTTTAATCATTTAAAATTCTTAAAAGATGAATGGGTATGTTCATGAATCCATCAATCATTACAATCTCTGAAAATAATTCATTTAAATCAAAGAACTGATTATCACTGTATGAAACTGCATAAGAAATGTTATCTTTGTGCTTATTCCTCTGGCATAGGTAGAAGTATACTGACACCTTACTCAAGTATAAGTATCAACACAGCAATGGGAAAATATTCCATTACAAGTAAAAGTCCTGCATGAAAAAGCTCACTTAAATAAAAGTACATAAGTTTTAGTAACTAAAGTATTAAAGAAAAAGTACTGGTCAAAAATATTTGGCACACTGTGTAAAACAAAAATAAAACAGAATGTCATAAGTTGCTAATACCTTTTGACATATACTCAACTGAAAACAGCACGAAGACAACATATTTAAAGTTTTGCTTATCAACTCCATTGATTTTTGTAACTTCTTGCTTATTCTGAATTTGATGCCAACAATTCACTTCAATTCAGTTGGGATACAACCAACAAAAGACTGGGAAAGTTGTATACTACAGGTAAACAGGGTCATTGGTGACAGGTGATAGTATCATGACTGGGTATGAAAAGGGTATCCTTCAAAGGCTCACTCGTTCACAAGCAAGGAAGGGATGAGGTTCATCGCTTTGTTGACATGATTGTGTAAAGGATAAGAATAAGGATATTTATGCATGTGCTCAAGAACATCTTGTAAACATCTTGGTTTTGGCTGTTTGTTTGTCTTTTTTACAGTGTCGCCTACACACACAAACCACTCTAGTGTGGCCTTTTACTGTCTCTCTATGATAAAAAGCATTGATCAAATTATGTCCAAACAATAAATAATTTAATTTAATAATTTGCAAAACATAGAATTCATCATCATTTCTAAAGCCTTTGCTCATGCATGTTGTTTGCAACAACAAGAACACATTGCAAATTAAGTGTGCAGTTGTATTTTATGCAAATAACAACAGTAAATTGACATTGGTCACGCTGCAGCTGTAATAAATTGCAAAGACAAAGTGAATTAACTAACTAAAAGTAAACAACACACCAACTAATTTCACAAATTAACGACCACCTGTGATTGAAGCTGCCCTCATCAGTGTTTTTGTCAGACTGAAGTGCTCTCAGTCCTCAGTGGCTCGTGATTGGACAGCACTTGTCCAAATGCAGAATCTTTTTGAAGGACAAACAGACGTGGGAAAGTATCACAAGAGGCCACAAGCACTGTGAGTGTTCAAGAGCTGGATTAATTAATGTAGAAACACCGGCCACCTTACCATCCTTGTCAATGAGTGTTCTCTGTATTGTACTGGTAACTGGAAATGACCTGAGAGAAGAAATGGCTCTTTACCCACAAGACTGTAAGAGGAACATGAGAACTGGGCTGATTAAACAAAATGAATTTGCCCTGGATTATTCTTCTTTTCTCTAACTAAATTCCTCAGTGTCATTGCCAATCACAGACAGTACTCATATGGGTTCCAAGTGTGGTGCTTGCTCTTAAAACTCCCACAAAGGATCATTTTGTGTCTCAGTTTTGCCATCCAAACTTTTGAACAATGTAATTCACTCTGAAAGGAACGCAGTACTTCTCTGAATTTCCCCTGTTTAAGATCTGCGGTCAATTGTCTGATTGAATTGTACTGTCTGAGTGGAGGACCTTCTTTTGCGCCTCCTAGGATCCTCCCGGGCCTGAATTACGCTCTTCAAGCTGTCAGTGGAAATGAAACGTAAGACCACTTACCAGCATCTTGACATTGTGTCACTTTGACAAATCAGACTGGCGCTCCATGAGTGATGATTGGGAATGGCAGGGCAGAAGTTCATAAATTCACAATGTGGGAGGTATGGCAGAAATAGCGGATGGAGAACAATTTTGCGGCAAAAGGCATGGAGACAGCTGGTGTTTGTGTATGCGCCCGAGGGTTCATAAATGTTTCATCTTACTTGGCAATAAGAGTATAAGCCCAGATAATGGAGTTGACATGAGTAGAGACACAGTAAAGGACAAAGTGAAGATGGAAAGTCACAGTGAGTGGAGAGAGACCATGGAGTGGTGGTAGTGTAGTGAGCAGTGTCAACCCACAGCTGAGCACATACACTAAGATACACTTTGTTACATTAAAATATCATATAATGCCATTGCAGCATAATAATGGTTGTATTGCTTCCACTGAAATCAAAGGATATAATGGAAGGTGTTAGCTTGTTAATTTTCAGAAGCCACAGTAGAGTCCAGGAGAAGATAAAAAAAAAATGTTTGTCCTCTTTGGTGGTTGTGGCAACTGGTGGCAGTATGTGCCACTCAGTAAATAAGACTCACCCTGTTAATCATCAAATGGATTATTATGACATTCAATATGCAACAGCTTTTGATTTTTCAGTGGCATGTGCATGTTTTCATGTGCACCTGAAACACAGTTTTCATTTTAACTTGTATAATTCCAAACTACCTTCACACAAAAAGCTCACTGACTTTTAACAATTTGCATGCAAATTTGGCATGAGGCAGGAAAAATGAACAGCGGCCGAACGCAGCGCAAAATCAATTGAGATACGTTTGCAACAGCTGCTGCCCCTGTGAGCAGGGGAATGTACTGACCCAGTTCCTTGACAGTCACCTTGGCCACATACTCAGAGACAGCAGAATATCTTAGACCGATATCTTAGAACAATTTTGCTCAACGTATTTTACAGGATGCCTTAAGCCTCTGTGATGGTCAAGGTCATTCTAAACATCATTCACTGTTATGCTTTATTATTTTCCTAATTTCATCTGGCAGAGATGATATCCTGGGGAAACGTAATCTTGAAGTTATACTTTCCTTAAGCAAGCCAGCTAGCTGAGTGGACAGCTATTTGATGTGATGGAAGGGAGTTCATGTTACCAGTACATATATGTATGGGGAAAGGTATACTGCAAAATGGTCAATGACCTCCATTGCTATCCTCCATGGATTAATTGGCTTTTCAGAAACTTTATATGCTGTTAGGTATGGGTCATAAAATTTAGGAAATCCCAGCAAAAACACAGCTGTAATAATATTCTCCTTCGGCTTCCAAGTTTAGGAAATCAAACAAGAAGTCATGACTTTGTTCTAGGAATAAGTGAGAACTGTATAAATGCCCCATACACTGCAGTTATCATCACTACCATAATCTGCAGAACAGTAAATTTCAGTTCCACAGCCATGCTAGTGCAGTGAGGCCATAGAGCAGGGGTCGGGAACCCATGGCTCGCGAGCCAGATGTGGCTCTTTTGATGGCTGCATCTGGCTCGCAGATAGCCCTCATAGCGAACCGGCTTTCTAGTCGCCATGGCAACGGTAAACAGTCACCGTCGCACGCTACGGTGGATCTACAGTCCGGTCCAAAGCTATCTATCTTTCTGTTTTGCTTTCCAAGGTGGCGGTCGATGTGTGCATGCGCAAAAAAACAGGTCGTCATGAGGTCAGACAGTAAAATTCCCTTCTTTTAATCTAGTAGTCAGCTAGCTAATTGCTACGTATGCATGTGAGCAGTCTTTCTCACATTTAAAGAACATTAAAACCAACCTACGATCACGTTTAACGGATGGAAGTCTCAACGCCTGCATGAAGCTTTACCTCACGACATATCAACCACATTACAAAGCCATCAGCAAAACCACGCAGCATCAGAAGTCGCATTAATGGTAAGAAGTACTTTATTCATCACTGGTTAGCAACAGCATAACAACGTTATTAAAAAGAATTCAGAGACTTATTGTACTTTAAAAGTGTTGGTCTTACATAAAATGCACACTTTTACTTGTATTTAGTTTTAAACATATTGTATGGCTCTCACGGAATTACATTTTAAAATATGTGGCATTCATGGCTCTCTCAGCCAAAAAGGTTCCAGACCTCTGCCATAGAGTAACCATGTCAACTGGACAACCATTTTGCTCCAGAGTGAAATATCCACAGATAAATTTATTAGGGGGAGAAACAAAAATCAGTGCAAAGGGGACAAAGTAAGGTGAGAGACAACGTATGAGACAGAAGGGAACGATTCAGTAAAATAGGAAAGGAAAGGTATAAACTGAAGAAAACCATAAGGAGAGAATGAGAAGAAATGATATGAGGAGGTGACGATACATTTACAAACACACAGACATACAGACATTTGGTCTTAAACTCATGTGGTCTGTGCAGTAGAAGGGTGGACATTTTAATTTGGTTTGGTTTGGAACCTTTCTGCAACTGAACACACACACTCACACAGGACCATTATGTTCCCCAAGTCTCAAGTTAGACTGATTAGAGCCTGACCTTAGCAGTGAACTCACAGACACAGGACTCCTGCCTGTCCTGATTATACTGCGACCCTGCTGCCACTGACCGCTGGACACTAAACACTCCCAGACCAGAATGGAGCACAGCTGACGTGCAGGAGAGACCACATGGGGACTTCCATTATGCAGAAAAAAGAGAAAAAAACCTAAGCTGTTGAACGGCATGAGGAAGTCATTTAAAGCTCCTTGTTCTGCTCAAACTGGGCGCAATTTCACTTCACAAGAGCATGATTTAAGTTCCCAACTGCATGACATTTTGACCTTTGATGCTCTTATGAAACATATGAAGACATAAAATTAAATGTGCTGCTGGTGTAACTGCCCTCAGTTACCCTCAGGACCCTTTTTGTTACAGTATAGTTTCACTTGAATTTATAATTTGTTCAATAATACACACTGATTTTCTTATTATTTATTTCCTTTAATGTGTTCTTCTGATTTTCCAGTCTTTTGCTCTGTTCAGTAAGTAAATAAAATAAAGTAATAAAGTAAACAAAATGCAATTCCTAAAAAAACTGAACCACTTTAAATAATTTCTTTCCAGCCTGTTTTTCGTTTGTTTGTTTTGTTTTTTGTTGGTTTGTTTTTTTCCTGGAAAAGCCTGGGTTGAGTTTGATCATTTTCATACAGATGTCACCACATAGAAGTTCCCCATGGGTGCATTATGTGATTTCTGCAGTTCTGCTGTTGCTCAACATCTGAGAAAGAAGAAATAAAAAAATCCTCTGCACTGGAAAGTGAAATATCTTATACAAATTGTTCAACTTCAAAGTGAAAAGATTATTTAAAATGTGATGATATCACGTGGCATTGCTGTTTTATAAAAGTATTTTAAAATTAATGAACAAATAAATGTTCTATACATTGTAGAGATTATAATATTTTTTCACTGCTCTTAAAAATATACAGCATTGCACTAAAAACAGTGTATATTCATACAAAATGGATCCCTCTCAAGTCATCATTCCATTCAAAGTGTGCGGCTGTGAAATCATCTGAAGAGACCCTGCACTCTGCCTGTATTTTCTGAGTATTTTGCTGTGTTTGGAACGTTTCTGGGTATCAACCTTTGGGCAGGGGTGTGTAGCCAGAAGTAATTAAAGATGCAAGGGCGAACCAGGTTACATCACTGTTACATCTCTCTCTCTCTCTCTCTCTCTTTGGCTTATTAAGGAAGGTTCAACTTTAAATCATGTGTTTACAAAAACAACTGCCATGTCCTGCATAGTATGCCTTTAATGGCCTCTTATTGCCCTGATATTGGCATCATGTTGTGCCACTGGAACGGAACTAACAGCATATGCTAAATTGCGTAAGTGTATGTATTCTTTGACTCCTGTACTTTATCTCCTCATTGCAAAACTGAAATGAACTTCTTCTGCTATTTGTTCTTATCTGTTCTTAGAGATAATTTTCTCTATTTAATTCATAATCTTCTTCATGTTTTCCCAAGAACCGTCTTATGTCCTGTAGTGGGAGGAACAAAATCAGGTGAAAGATGAACAGCATTCCTATGCTGCTGTCAAGCACGTACACACCAAAACACAGAAACACTCATATATTGGATAATTGCTCCGTTCCTATAACTTATTTATTTAATCCTCATTTTAAGTTGCACCTTTAAATAGCCCCTTAAAGTGAGAACCAACAGAAGTGATTTCACTCCATATCCATATCTTACTATTTCTCTGAGGAAACCTGACTCTTATAAACATACAAATACCAGCATAAACACACACATGTGCACACAGATAGCTTTATACTGTGTTTAAATCCCAATTGAGCAACCTCTCCTGTCTCCACTCTCCTTTCCCTCATGTAAATCATCCGCCTCTCTCTCCGCTCCCCCACAGTAAGCACTCAGTAGATTTCCAGTTCAGTGTATAAAACAGTCTGTTGGGAGAAAAATGACCAGTGACTTCATCATCAACAGCAATGGCAACATAAAATATCAGAATATCATGTGATATCTGGTCCTTATTAAATTATTCTGAGGTAATATAAGCCAAGTATTTCAAAACTTGGGAGGTGTAACGTTGGAATGACTTAATTTTTTGAATTTTCAAAAATCAAGCAAAAGCTGTTTTGGCTAAAAGAGATTTCTGTCTACATTCAGACTACAGCTGCTGTTGTCACATGATGGATAAAATACATTGCTTGCTGTATGTTTCTTACCACTTCACAATCACCTTACCCTCCCTGTGGTTCCAGTCTTTTTTGTCACTCATCACTGTTTACCATCTACTAAAGCAGAATAGACTTAACCAGTTATCATTAGATTAAAACAAACTGCCTGGTCGTGTGCTTCCACTCTGTGAGGACAAAGTGATGACTGTTGTGTGGTTCCTACAGCACACCAAGGTCATGACCCTGCACTAAGGTTATGATCCCTTAATATGGTTGATCAGTATGATGGTGTCATTAACACCTACACTCAACACACACACACACATAGACAGTTGCCATGGTCCAAAACCTCTTGACCCATAGATCACGATGCCAGATGTTTATTTGTTGATTCCCTCCATCCTTAAATACATCCATCATCGCTGTCAGGATGGAGAGGGAGAGTGTTTGTGTGTGTGACTGTAGCATTGTGGGTGCTGAGTGATATGCTGTGTGTCAACATTTAGCTCTAATAAAATCTAACAGATGACACGGGTGGTCGTGGTATGTGCATGTGCTCTTGTGTTTGACCAATTTGAGTTTAAGACCTGTGAGGGAACCGCAGGACTGTTAGAGGGTTAAGATTTAGCTTTAAAATCCAAATTGTTTTCAGATTAAGGTTTAGGTAAGATTAGAGGTAAGAGCATCATGTCAGTGAAGTTCTACAAGTGTAGAAGTACAAATGTATATCTATAAGATAAATACACACGTGTTAATTGTGTGTGCAGCATCCCCTTTATTACTCCCCTGTAGACCATACACACACATACACACATAAACAGCTTACACACTCCCAAAAGACAAAACACACACTCCTCACAAAATGTTAACGCTCCCTGAAGATTAATGAAAAATACTGAAAAACTGAAACATGTTAGAATGACAACAAAACAAAAAGAATAGTCCAGTCCTCAGTCTAAAACATTAGTATTGTGCATTTGTAGACAATGGATATGTTAAATTTTATGTTATGTACCATGTAAACATTGTTACAATACATATAATATTACATTCAGATTCCATATGAGCCGACTTTCATGTCAGCATTTCTTTTTTGCATTTTGAAAGTCTCTGTTTCTGCTGTATGTACAGTATATTCCATTAGTAAGACTAATCTGTTTCAATGAGTAATTTTCCACATTTCTCAAAGAGACTTTTAAAAAAAACGACAACCAGAATTCAGGTGTCGAAGTGTAGGTGTTAGGAATAAAGGAAATAGAGGTTAATAGAGGTCCACATCCCAAGCCGTCAGATACTGCTGCTTTGTAAACTGTGTAATCTTTGTAACCTTGTGCAGCTGCTCTGATCGTCTCATATGGAAGCAGATGTGTTTACACTGAAGGCAGATTATAAAGCCCAGTGCATGTTATCCAGACGACAATGGGTACCTTTTGTGTCTGGATGAGACACCAAGGGACATAACATTGGGGTAGTGAGACTGGGCTGGAATGGACTATTAATTAGTTGGATGAGAGAGAGACATTCCCTTTAATTAACATGTCTCGTGGCTGCAGGGGTGGAAAAGCTGGACCCTCTGCTTCTTCAACAAGGTATTTCTACTTGTGATCAATGAACCTGTAAAATGATTGAGCTTATACTTTTGATTTTGGCCTCCATGGTGATGAAACAAAAGCTCTGAAAGAGAACCTGATTCTTACTTTGTAGAATATAAATCCAGAGATTAAATTTCATTTACAATTGGTTAAGTAGTCATGTGTCTCACTATTAAAGTCATGACTTCAACAATAACAAAAACCATGCACAATGTGAAAAATGATGAATTATGCCAAAGCACAGTTTGTTAAGTTTCATCAATCCTCATCAAGTTCTTAAACATAATCTACTGCAATTTTTTCAAAATACACCCTTTCTGGACCAATCTATCACTCCCAACAAGAACCAGCAAGCGTGTTTTAGAAGGATGAACACTTTTCTGCCATTACACTTTTCTTTTCTTTTCTTTTCTTTTCTTTAATAACTATTCATCAACAACTCATGTTTTTAAAGGCCCAGTGTGCTGGATTTATCATCACGTAGCGAGGCTGAGCGAAGAGAGTGAAGAGAGAGTCTTGCATCCTACACACTGAACCTTTAATAGTGTTCATTTCATATGATCTAATCTCCTTTTTATTAAAATTACAATTTATTTGGGTTTTTTAAGCACTTGTATTTATTATATCTTTCTCTAATTTGTTGAACAGTCTGCTACCAACACCAGCTCAGTTGTTAATGAGCAGTGATGTCAGCTGGTAGCCTATTGATGTATTTCAGGCTTGGCTGAAAGTCGCATATCCAAAATGAACAATTAAACTAGATTGACTGAAATAATATTTTTCTGGGTTGCATATCACATTTTTTAAAACTTAACTAGCAAATAGTGAGCATACACTCCAGACACAACCTGACTGCCAGAAGTTGCTGGCCAACTAAATCAAAGTGTATTGACAAATGAAAACATCCAATCTAGAACAAACGTTTCACTTTCGATTAAAGGAAAATTGCGAGCCAAATTTTTAACATTTCTTTTCAAATATATTATTTTGCCTGGAGATGATAAACACCAGCCACTTCTCCTGCTGCTGTTGTGGTCCCACTCCAGACTTTAAAGGTGGGCTGTTTAATGTCTCATAACCCTCACTGCGTAATGCTTTTCAAACATCTGAAACAAGGAAAAACAGTGCCACCTTAAAATTTATGAGACATTAAATTTCTTTCCCTGAAATCTCAGTTAATCCATCATCATTAAGGCTTATCAAAATAATCATCAAGCCTGTAAAACAACTTAACTAGTGTTTCGGTAGAGGCGCAAGGACGTTTTGTATGTTTGTGTGTGTGTGTGTGTGTGTGTGAGAGAGAGAGAGAGAGAGAGAGAGAGAGAGAGAGAGATCATGTGTGAGTGTGAGTTGATGTTTGTCAGTTTTAGATAGGAATAAATTATACTTTTTACTTGTGTGTGGATTGGTTGTCGATCACCAACTCGTCTCCATGTATTTCTCTTTGTTCATGTATTTCCCTCATCACAGACTTTAATAGCTCTGTAATCTCCCTCTGTGTGTGTGTGGGTACGTGTGTGTGTGTGTAGATAGCATACATAGTAATGTGTTTGTTATCTGCTTCTTGTTTCCCTTGTCTGTCTCCAATTCTTGCATTCTTCCACATCATTAGACATACATGTATTTATATAGTTCACATTTATATATATGTGCAATGATCTATATTTACGTGTTATGCAAAGTTAAAAATTACAGCTTTTACCTTCTGAGACAAAAATGCAAATATTATCTATGAGAGTATGGATAAACAATATCTCCACAGAATATTACAAATATACAAGATGGGCCGACGTATTGACATAAATGGATATTGAAAGTACCGAGTTGTGCATATTTAGTAAAACTACACGTCACATATGTTCATGATATAATAACATTTTCATAATGGACGTTTCATGCAATGCGTGCAACACAGTGAGCTTCATTGTAATTTCCCAGTAATGGGGCTGATAAAGGATTATCTTATCTTCATGTAAGAATATATTTGTATTCTTGCCTTAAATCTCTTTTGCCTTTACTTTTATTCTTGCTCTCATGGACCCAAAAGGAGTGGAAAATGATGTTGATACAGCTGTCACTGCCCTGTGTCAGCAGATCAGCGTCGTACCACCACAGAATGAAGGAAACGCTTGACCTAAAATTAGATGCTTAAAAAATGTCTATGCATGAGGCCTATGACTTGTTGGGGCGCAGTGATGCGGGGGACCAGAGTTGACGGTTCTGGATAGCTCATGAAGTTTATTGTAGCCCAAGAGTGCCAATGCTAATGTGCAGGAAGTTTCTCTGGTGGTTGGTACAATTTGAAATACAGGGCAGGGTGGACTTTGTTTTAAAGTATTCAGCGGACTTGAATATTTTGTTTGTGGACCCCAGAAGGATGAAGGTGATCTAATGAAGAAATAAAATTCCATCTCTTCATGTTTCACCTTCCCATTCTCCCCTGATCCTCCTCTTTTCTCAGTTCTACACACTTTAAATAAAAGTGCTATGCTTCGCTGAGACTCAGTCAAGCGCCCCCGCTTTCCTGTCCTCTCAAAAGCCAGCACCGCCTCTCCCTGTCGTCAGACGGAGCCAATGGCCGCAACAGAGCGTGCCCAGTGGAGCAAGATTACAGCCCCCAATGGTTTCTGCCTGGCAGATCACAGCTTCACTAAAACGTTCAACTGAGAACAGTTTCGAAAGCCAAGCTCATTGTAGCTCAGAGTCGTCATCTCGTCTTTTCCTGCCAAAATTTCCTTAACACTCTTCTCTGCAGAATCAGCTCCTCTGTTGCCAGGGGCAAGCAGTAGTCAAAGGAGCAGAACACCCTGATCGCAGACATGTTTATGTTAATAACGTGTAAATGCTCAAGGTGTGACTTGTGTCCTCTGACACCAGCACCTCATGATATGAAATGAAATCTCTCACATAAAACTTGTGGCAGAACAGGGACATCTACTGTGACCTTTACATAATACTGACGCTATTCTCCAAAGACAACTGAATTGGCGGATTTCTGACCCAAAAGAAGCACCACATTTAGCTTTCACAGCTGTGTGTTCATGCACTCATTTGACAGTTATGTACAAGAAGCCAAGTCCACTACACGCCAAAGTGAGCTTACTTTTGGTTTGTTTTCAAAGTGTTACACTGGTTTTAATATAACTTTCTTCTTGTTGAGAAACTTGTAGCTTGTATGGCTGCTACTACCACAGCTGACAGCTTCCTGGTTGACTTAGACACAGACTCACAGTGAGTAAGACATCTACTTGCAGAGTGCTGCAGTGTCCCTACATCCCACCCACAATTATTTCAACATTTATTCAATGTGTGATGCCAGTAAAGTCAAATAAAGTAAATATTGTTAAAAGCTGTACATTAAGATGGACATTAAACACAGTTTGCTGTAAATATGTGTAACATATGAATATATTAATAACTTACCCTGTGTGTATTAGTCTGATATTTAAGATATTCAGCCTACCCTTCGTTTTGTTTAGCTGTGCCTTTTCATTCTCTGTGCAGTGACAGATTTAAACCATCTCAGACTCAACTTGTGACATTCAACACACTTTGGTTAAACTTTCATCACTCTAAGCTGTACTTCAGCTCAGTTGTACTTTGAGCTGAATGCTAAATTTAGTATGCTAGCATACATTTCCATCAGTACAGCGATCTTGTTTGTTGGCAGCCATTTCCTTAAGAGCAACATCTGTTGAATCTGTACTGAGACACGCCTGAGTGTGCCACATCATCTAGCCCATGCTGTATGATGTTCCATGATGCTGCTGTGACTAATGCCCATAATATTAAACACAGTTGCTACTTTGAATTTTCCACTGAATCTCCCAAGTGAATGTCAATCAAATAATAATCAGTGGGTGTAAGGTGATTTTCCATTTCCATGTTTTTCCTTCTGTCTGTCTTTCTCTTTCTATTCCTCTCTTAAATTTGCAGCAAAACAAATGAAATAAGGATCTGAAACACCTCCATACGAAATTACTTTCTGTGCCCTCATCAGAAAAGCCAAAGACAGAATTGAAGTACTACACGTAACTATGTAAATAAAAGTCAACAGAGTCCAGGAAAATGTGGTCTTAATTTTGAGGAAGCCTGATATTAGACCAACTTTTGTGACACAAAGGCAGACAAATTTTGTATCCTTGGTGTATGCTGGCTTGATATTTTGGATTTTATAACTGCGGCACTTTTAACTTTTAGCTCCACTCATCTGTAATTTGGTCTTTTTGGTGGCCCAAAGATTATGTTCTTTATCTACTGTTGTCTTTTTTTAATTTTCCCAAAGTAATCTATCTTAATTTCTCACTGCAGGCCTCTCTGTGACCCTTTTCATCTTTCACTTCCCTCTTTTCTTTAATCACAAACTCTTCATCACTGATGTCTTCACTATTTCCTTCCTTCCTCTGCCTGTTCCCCCTTTCCTCCCCTTGGTCTTTTATCTCACCACTTTCCTTTCTGTGTTCTTATTAGCCTGTCTCGATGTATTCCTCTCCCCTCATCTAACATCCACCAGCTGTCCGGACACATGCATGAATACAACTGCACGTAAACACACACATTTGTGTGCTCCTCTGTACATTTCTTTCTAACATCATACATATAAAGTACACAGGGCAGATACACTTGGACTGTAAACAAGCTGATAATTTTGAAGTAAACTTTCTGTTAACATGTTTGTCATACACTTCTGATCTTTCTATCTGTGTCCTTTTTCTAGCCACCCGAATTAATAATTTGAACCACATGGTACCATTCATTTAAAGATTCAGATCAGTTACACATCTGTGTGTGTGTGTGCGTGCGTGTGTGTATGTGCGTGCATGTTTTGCATATGTACAGACTCTGAAAGTGAGATGGTAAAAAAGAAATATGGTCCCATTATGAGAACCTAAATCCTCAGTGATTTACAAAAGGTGTCCAGCCCAATTACCTCTCCCATATCCATGAGTTTACTGCAGCTCTCACTACACCTGAGAGAGTCGGGTCACAAGGTTTAGGGCTTGAGGTAAAGAAAGGTGGCAGGAGGAAGGCAGAGCAAAGCAACAGACAAAAAAGGAGAGTAGAGGTAAAAACTGAGAATTTAGAGGATGGGGAAAAGGATAAATCGGGGAGCAGAGAAATGAAGTCAGAGAGGAGGTGTGAAAACAGAAAATCAAGAGACAAGTGAGGTGGAGGAACCAAGGGAAATTGGAAGAAATGAAGAGGAAGGAAATGTTGAAAAAATAATGAAGACAAGGAAAACAAAGCAAATGATGGAGATACAATTTATGTAGCTAGTGACATGAAGTGTACTTTTTTTTTTCTGCTGACTTCTATTGACTTCTGAATTTGAATTGAATATAAAAATAAAACTTAATAAAAGCACAGTTGTTGAGCAGAAGGTTTCTGTTTCTGTGCAGAACTGAGAACACAAAATGTCCTGTGTGGTTTATCATCAGTTATCTTTTCATCCTCATACTCCCAGTAACTTTAGACTCCAACATTTCCAACTTTGGGATTCACGTGTGCCTTGCTCAGGGGTGCTGCAAAAACTGGTTGCTGAGAGATGGCATTTGCCCACCTCCATCTCTCTGCAGCTGCTTCACAGTTTTCATTCTTCTACTTTCTGCAGCCATAAGAGATTCCTGTTGCCAAAGTTTGACAGAAACTAAACGTGTAGCAACATAAATCTGGCAAACGTGACATTTCCTCTTGTTTTTCTGCTTTTTTATAAATGCATGGGAAGTAGCAAATACATTGAAAATACAATACAAAACCATGTATCCACTTCTGGTTGAATATTTCCTTGCCCCTCTTTTCCAGAAGTAAAGGGGATGCACATATTGTACTTGGAAAAACTTAACTGTATTCCTCCACCTGATGTTCATTTCCTCCTCTTCAATTGGATAAAGACAATCCTGTGTTTCTAGTGGGACTGATGATAAGATTCTGGACTGCTTTTGCTGAATCAAAATGTAGTCTATTACACCAGTATTTACTGGACTGTAATGGTATGACTGGAACTTGTAATCTAGCAAATGTAAACAAAAAGCAGAATTAAGTCACTGTGACAAAAATCTGGAGTAGGTTACTCATATTTTTTGTTGGCAGGAACCCTGATAATGAGTGCATTTAAGTTTAATTGGCGGTTTTAAACCCCCATAAACACAACATAAACACAAAGAAATGACTGGTGGTTTGGACAAAATAAGCTTCAGTGTTATATTTAATGACCATGGTTTCACCCATCTAAACATCCTCACTGTGTGTGACTTAATGAGCAGCATTACCCACATGAACATAAATGTGTTTTTAATGCTACAACTTTGAACTGTATAAATATGGGTTTGTTTATTCTGTGGTTCTGACACTTCTTCTGATCTTGCCACCCCCGATGAAGCACAGGCTGCACCTTTAATCCCCCATAACCCCCTGCCTCACTTTTAAGTCAGGCTTTTACAGTATGATGAACATAACTCACAACCCGGACTCTTAACCATTCATCCTGTAAAATCCATTTAGAATGTCACAAACTGAAGTGAATGCCGCGAAGATGAAGTTGAAGCTGTTTAGACTCTGCATTCACACACACAAGAACACATCAAGCATAAATACAGACCAAAACCACTCTCCATATGTGGAAAAAAACAGCCCACAAGGTCTGCTACAAATTGTGTTTATACACTGTTTTTCTTCTTTAGTAATGAAGGTTGGAAGTGGTGTGATGTCCATGTGGCACAGTGAAGAGAATAGGTGGAGTTGTGTACATATTCGGCAATATTACACTGCACAGCAATGTATTTTAAGTGCAAATAGTCGAACGGTTTGCAGTGATGTAAAGTGTACAAGGGTTAAAGAAACTTACCACTTAATTCTGAAGTAGCTCATGTGTGATAAGTCTGCATGATTTCATGAGATGGTGTGTAAACTGCACACCACTTTTAAGGACATTGCATGTTATTTCACGAGATCTGCATTTTGATTTTTTTAGTAGAGTCTTGGATGTGCAGGAAAGGACCAATTCAGGTGACTTTCATCATGTGATTTATGCTTACAGTTTGGTTAGGTTTAGACAAAGATTATGGTTTGGGTTAACAGAAGTTTAACCATCCGGTCCTTAACTTCCATGCTCTTCCTACTACATCAGCTGACATTTTTTTCTTTCATAGGTGCCGTTAAATGACACTCTTGAAAAGGACAAAATGCATTGTGATGACACCTGAAATCACACTGGTCGCAGAACGTCAGAATTTGCAAGTGCAGTTTGTTGCTCTTCAGGTGACATTCACAAAGGAAAACAAACACAACAAAAAATAATACATTCAATCTTGCTATAATTTTGTTTCAGTGTGTACAGTACACTGTAGACCAGAACTGGTCATTCTGAGTTGTGTTTTTGGTTACCTGATGAGTATTAATGCAATATTCACTCTCTTTTGACTCTCTTTTTGGTCTCTACCAATTCCTGAGAGAACTATCTGGCTCTTTAGCTGCTTAATTCTTATGTTCAATGGGTAGCTGCTAACTATGTCATTTGGTGCTGAGTAGATCTGTTATCCAAGTGGGTTTTTACAGCTTTGTAGCTGAAAACAACTGCTTGAAACAAAACATTAAAGTCGACAGACGGATAAACAATGAGAAGTGTGAAGGTTTGTCCTGTTAATTGATATGTATTTGATAATACAAAATAAATACACTTCCTCTCATTATCTAAGCATATCAGATCAGACAGTGTACAGCATGATCAGACAGTGTAGCCTTTGTGGAACATCAGGGCACTCAACTCAGCACATGCTGATTCATATTAAGAACAAGCAACTGCAGTGACTGAAGATAAATTATTCTACAGCTATAAAACTGGCTCCATGAACACTAACCCTGAACACTTAACAAACATCAGCAGTGTCAGAGGTCGGGAACCCCTCTATAAAATCTGTGTGGGGTGATTTACGTACACAGTCTGTGTGTAATACAGAACACATTTGTATTTTTTATTTTTACGTTATTTCTTAAGAGACAACATACATTAAGGTTTACACTGCACTTACACAGACACGTTTAAGCCCCCACATCAATTTCCCTGAATTCACTGTCATACACCATCATCTACACACACACACACACACACACACACAAACAAACCACTCTCCAGCGCTCAGGCTAAGTTCCTATTTGCATACAGCACTTTGTCCTAATCCTTGATTGTACTATCTTAAAACTAAACCACACACGCACAAACACACTCCTACACATACAAACACACACACAAAGAATGCAACCATCCCACCAGCAGCCCTTAGGAAGCCCTGAAGCCTCGTTCAACATCCACTCACAAATGTGTTCAGGTGGCGTGGGGTCATTCTAAGTATATTTTATCATGGACTTTGCTTTGACAGTTATAGATTTATAATGAGACACTTTTTAAACTCATAAGAAAATAAGAATCCACAACATTTTCATATAGCTGTTTTTTTTTTCTTTTTTTCTTGATATCTCACTACCATTAGACCTTTACTGTTGCTGTACCAAACATCTGAGGCAAAACACATATATTTGTGGATTGAAAGGATGAAAATGGCTGATATTGCATACACAATATTTGCATCAGATGTATAAACACCTGGGCATGTATAATTTCATAATTTTATATAATATCCTGTCAAGTTTAGTCATGTTTTTATGTTTTAGTCATATTCCATGTTTCCTGTTTTACTTTTTTACTCACTTTTCTTCTTGTATCAGATCTTCCCACTTCCTGTCTTTGTGTGTTTCCCTCCAGTCTGATTGTCTGTTCCGCCCCGATTGGTTCCACCTGTTTCTCGCTTCCCTTCACTAGAGTTTTCAGTGTGTGTTGTGCCTCCACTCTATACCTTTATGTCTAGCTTTCCGGCCTTTAAATCAGTTGTGTGTTTGTCTGTTTTTTGGGATTTTTGCTCACCTGCTGACTCTGTCTCTGCTATTTCCCTCTTGGATTTGTTTGCCTTCTCTCATTGATTTCCTCTGTACCAAAACCTTTTGCCGTCAAAGACTCTGACTTCCAACTTCCAAGGTAAATGGAACGCAGTATGAGCTCAAAAAACAGTACAGCCCATACTTACCAGCCCTCACACACAAAGCAGAGGCCGGACTGTTCAGTCATGTCCAGTCCATCGATGGCCTGCCAGCTCCTTGAGGTGCATCAGAAAACTTTGGCTCTGTCTTCCCTTCATCCATCTCATCGCCACCAATCATCTAATCATCACACTGGTCATCTTTTGCCCTGAGTCAGATGCCTCGTTCAGTTCAAAGTACAGGAGGTAACTCCAGGTATTCCAGAACAAATTACAAGGCTGTAACTCTGATGATAGGTGTTACAATGTCTAAGTTAATATAAGCAGACCTCACCACAATGACTAAATAGGGAATCATTAACAAAACTCCATGGAATAAAATGTACAATGCACAGGGTGCTGGATTAACAGTTTAGTGTAAAAAGACCAAGAAATTTGCTTTTAATGAGATTTTATAACATGGCATTTTAATCTTGCAAATGTGTGTCAACAAAAATGAAATGCTTTTAGCAGCACATTCAACAATGAGAGAAAAAGAAATTCCACCATTCGTGCAACAGATTCAAATAGATTTGTTTCGGTCCAAAACATCAAAGAGCAAAATGCTGTCTGTTGCTAAGCAAATACACTGGTGATGACCCTGACACACATATTGTATACACACAAACACACACCACACACATAAAGAGTCTGTATTTTCCCTTACTGATGTGATAAGTCTTAATCACAACTCAATGGAGCAGTCAGAGGGAGGCAGGCAGCTTGGTCTGCACAGTAGTAGGTCGGGCACACACACACACACACACACCAACACACATTCATACAATTCATTTCACAAACTCAGTCCAATGGTGGGCCCTGCAGACTCCCTGGGGACTCGCAGATTAGCCTTGGCCAAAGCCACTAATCCCCCTCACATACCTACACACACACAAAGTGAGCCAAGCCCGGCCTCAGTCAGTACCTCTGCCCTGTGCAGGCCACATGCAATCTCATTCAAACAAGTCACTGAAAGGTGAGGGGGATCTACTTCAGAGTGGTCCTCTGCACACACACATAAACACACACAGAAGAAATGAGGGATGGAAAAAGAGAGAGAGGTGAGGGGGTTTGTCTCCTGAGGGTTTACTGAAACCACTCTGCTCTACCTTTAACCTTTTTGTTCATTCTGCCATATGGAGGAACCCATGTGAAGAAAAGAAGAAAACTTTTAAACTCAGTTTTGTTAGAGATTGGCAAAATCAGTGATCCAGAAGATGCAGGTATGCAAGGAAAGGAGAAATTAGGCCCACTGTAAGATTTCTGAAGTCATGTTCTATTTGTCAGAGTAATAAGCATGCTGAGATCATTACAACTTGTACAAGTGTACTGGTATGTAAGAAATAACAGGTCTTAATTTGTCTCTATTTCTCACCTCACCAAACACAAAACTAGGCATTTGTCCATTTGTCTCCTTGTCAAAAGGAATGAGTTTTCTTTAAAAAAAAAAAAAGTGCAGAAAAAGCTGAAAAGCAAAATCAATGAGTGCCCACTTTCATTATGCCCAAAAGAGAAAAAAAAGACAGAGCTATTCAACAGCGCTAAATTCAGCTAGGTGGTTTGACATATAGTCACTCCCCTGGTAAAACTTTACCACAAGTATCTGATGGTTTCTCAGCGGCTAAGCTAACCGTGCCGTAACTAAGACGAGGTCATGAGATCAGAGGTTAAAACCACACCGGCTCCTGCTGGGAGATTCAGTTTCTCAAGCTTCCTAAGATGTGTGTGCGCGCACGTACATGCAGGCACATCTTGTTTAGCCACTTCAACACACTGTAACAATCACTCTCCAACTGACCACCAACTCAATATCCTGTGCGGTTCGGCACGTCGGTTCAGAGATGTTTGCCTCTTTTCTTCGTCATCTTTTTTGCCCACAAACTTTTTTTCTTATTTACTTTGTCATTCTTTCACTCGTCTCTTATTACTTTTAATCTATCTCCTACTCTTTCTTTTTGTGCTATATCACTGTTTTATTGTGATATGTTTCATTAAAATTATCAAATTTCTCTAACTCTCTGTGTTCCCTGTTTCATTTGCTTTGTGTTGGTTTCAGTCTTGCGCTCTCCCTCTCTGTCGCTTTCTTTTCTTTACAATAGTCTTTTCAGTCCATCCACTTATGCACTCAATCCATCATCTAGACCCTCTCTTAGATCCCCAGTTGCCCAATGGGGGACAAATCCAGCACCAAACTGAAAGTAGATTACGCTTCTCTCTTGAAACTGGAAGGTGAAGAGAGAGAGAGAACAAGAGAACGTCCACTTTTAAAGGATTATTGGTTTTCACCCCTAAAGAAAGAAAGGGATACCCTTCCAATTTTAAAGGATTACCTTTCTGCCTTGAGGAAGGAGAAAAGAAGAAAAAATCTTCCCAGTGGGCTGGAGTTTACTAACAAGAATCAGTGCATTTTACTTCAGGATTATCATTGCATTACAGCTCTTCAGTGGCCTGTTGGTGGTCTGTTATAAAACCTGACCCCAACACAATCACACTCTCCACATAAAGTGATTCATGAATTACACAGGGAATTACAAAATCAGTGCAGAAAACATCACTAAAGCTTAACCATATTTATTTTTTTGTGAGCAAGTAAAAACAAATGTATGAACATAATTCATACCAGCTTGACAATCTTTCACCACACAACACACATAACCCCCTTTACAAATACTACTTTTTTTTTAATCAGAAATGCTAAAGTCTGACATTTTTAACCCGTAAATGAGACTGAAATGACCCAATCACACACTCTGTCGCAGTATCTCATTTACAGACAGAATTTCTTGGCTTTGACATCTGAAAAAACTGAATCCATCCATCCATCCATCCATTTTCTATACCGCGTATCCGTCAGGGTCGCGGGGGAGCTGGAGCCTATCCCAGCTGACTACGGGCGAGAGGCGGGGTTCACTGAAAAAACTAAATTACATTGAGATGAGGACTTTGCAACAAGTCACCTGAGCAATAGATAGAATAGAAGGTATTAATAGAAGGTATTTCCAAAATGTGTCAGGGATTTGAGCTGATGTTGAGGTCATGCTCATTGTGTACTTGAGGAGTGTGCTTCAGACGTCACTGCTCAGGGGCTTTCTGTCAACAGCTTCAACAACTGTCCTGATTTTTGATTACGTTCAATCCAGCACTGATTCACATTTTGAAGGATGTGTGAACTTTTGACCCTGCAGTCCAACCCTAACAACAGTGAAGCCAGCGTTGATCTACTTTAAAAAACTACCATTGCCCCTCTTTTCATTGAGGAAGAATCAGCTTTATTGGCAGTTTATTTTTACACTGAATTATTCCTCTGTATTTAATCCATCCTTGTGGTTGTTGTTGAACACACATGCTACACCCAGCAAATTATAGGCAGTGAACACACACAAACAGGAGAATTGGGCTGCTTGTCAGGTGCCCGGGAAGCAGTTAGGGGGTTAGGTGCCTTGCTCAAGAGCACTGATTATTCACCCCCTAAAACTTTTCCTGCCAGTCCAGCGAATCAAACCAGCAACACTCCAGTCATAAGCCACTTCTCACTAGCTCATTAATAAATTAAAAATGAAAAAAGAGGACAGAGGAAAATAAAAACCAACAAGAAGAAAATAAGTGTATAAAAAGTGAATGAATAAGAAGAGATTAGAGAACTGTGAAAGCACAGAGGGACGATTTGGGATCCAACTGAGGAGTTAAAGGAGTGAAGTTGAAAGAATAATGATAGAGGAGAAAAGAAGGATGAGAAAGGAGAATATAACAACAGTGGGGGGTGGGGGGTCTTGGTATCCATGGTGGTAAATAATGAGAATCTCATGACATGGGGCCTCCAGGAGAGCGTCCCACTTTTCTCTATCCTCCTCCCTTTCTCTTCCTCCTTTCCTCTGATTCTACCCCTCCTCTTCTTCCCCCCCTCTCCCACTTGTTTTCATCCATCCCCCCTCTTAGCCGACTCCCTTTTTGCCTCCAAAATCCTTCCTGCCTTTCTTTCAACCAGCAGTACACATGAATTAATTTCAGCTTGATTTACATAAGAAAGGACTTTTTAAAAAAAAATCCTCATGGAACAGATCCGAGACAGTCATTAATGGTTAAACAGTGATTACTGGCATGTCTGCCTTTTGACACTCCTCTGTCTGGAATGTCATGAAAAAAAAAGCTAATATGTGTCACAAATTAGCTTTGCTGATACCTGTGCCTCTTGTAAATGCTGGCCCCCCCTCCATACATTTAATATTTATTACCTTTACTTACTTTTCAACTACAAGGGCACTCGGAGAGCTCAAACCTCCACCAAGGCCAATAGACCACTCATCTATGGTATGTAAGCACAATCACTATCTGGCTGTGTACGTAAAAATAAAGTGGGATTTAGTAACTTAATATTTACACACAGTCAAATAAAAGTGGTATTTGTCATACGGTGTGAGATCAGGAAACATGACATTAAACTACAAATAGGATGGGGAGGAAGAGGAAGAACAGGAGGAAGACAGAGAAGAAGGGTATGAGGATAAACTAACGAAAGAAGATGGGGAGAAGGATGAAGATAAGGAGGAAAAACAGAGGAAGAGGAGGAAGAGAGTGAGAATAAAACAAATAAGAATTAAAAGATACAAATTAAACTATTGGATTTACAGAAAAAATAATATTTGACCACTAGGGGGCAGAAAGACTTCAACACAAAATCAGAAATTAACAGGAAGCTTATCGAGGTTTCATGATGACACTGGTAGAGTGTCTCTTGTGCTTGGAGTGGCTGCCCAGTTTTATACAAAGTAATAATGCTGGGATTTTCTTAGTTGAGATAATAAAACAGTGAGGTGAAAGCAGCTGCAAAGTAGGCTATGAAGTCTCTGCAGTTTTGTCAGTACTTTGATGAAAGGTAGTATGAAAGGACACTTTCTGTCTCTTTCATCCTGCTGGACATCCTCTGTAGCTTGTAAGTTTACACTCTCGTATGCTCATATAGTTCAGACTTTGAACTTGAACACCCTTTTTATATGACGTTCTCTGATGGGCTTTGAATTCAGGTCATAAAGGTACATTTATAAAGGTATTTAGGTTTATGACCACCCACACAAGTTTCCATTCGCGCTCTGTACAGTATTGCCCAAACTTAATTTCCCTGTTTCCTCTCCCCACACACAGTATGTGGCCTGAACCTTCTCTCTTCTTGAACCCCTCCACCACTCATTTCTAAACCTCATGCAAGATTCCTCTATTAGAAAACTCCCTTGGACTGCTTAGAGGATGCTAAGGTCTCTCTCTGTCTCTGTTTCTCTCTCTCCCTGTGGATGTGTGTGTATTTCTACATGTTTTTGTATTCCCATGTGTACTGATGAGATCATGTGATGATTTAAGAGTGTTTATACCATTGGACTGACTTCAGAGTCAAACCGTGGACTCACATCCCCAGACCTACCAGTGTGTTTGTATGCGTGTGAGTGTGTGCGTCGTCCATAATAGCTGTGTCTTCACTTTGGGGTCAGTGGGGGTAATCCTCACCTTTAGAGTAAGGATAATCAGACCCATCACTACAAGTGCAGTCTTACACAAACACACACAGACGAACACACACAGTTCATACACACTGGTTTATTGTTAAAGGATGTCTGCAGCATTGGTGAACATTATCCGTGGTTTCCTCACTGGCTTGTTTTCATTTAAAATGGTTTCGGATGATTTATGCTCCTTTATCACTCAATTATCTAAACTGAGTCTGTTGAAAGTTACACTCAATTGTCTTTTAAATGTTAATCATCATGAATGAAGTCAAATCCAAACTTCAGAGATGTTTAGAACTTAATCCATGGAGGACATTTATGGGGTGTATATGTAAGAATCAATTAGAGTTTGTAAGTATAAGAGCATAAAGGTATTTCCTGACTGTGTTTTTAATTATTTTTAAAAAATTTCATTGACTTGGATACAACACATACTTACACATACTTGCTAGTCAAAGCCTTTCTTTCTTGTGTGTGTGTGTGTGTGTCTGCACACATGTGTGCATGTGTGTTTTAAGCATGCTCTCCCCTGCTGAGTGACAAATCTCTCTGCCAAAAAAGCAATCAGTCAAACCTACACGCAGAGAGACTCAGGCCCACTGTGTATTATGAAGATTGAATATCTCAGTAGCCTCAGATGATCCAAACCAATTCTTGTTCTGAATTCTTGTGTGAACCTGCAGCCGATACTCAGATCACAGCAGGAATGCGTGTTAAAAATGATCCAGACCAGAGTAATGCCAGCAAAACACACATGCTGTTGTACATGCTAATACACATGCTATAGTTGGAACAGAAGTCTCTGAATTGGTACACTCTGCAGGGAGTCTGTTGTCACAGTAAGTTTTCCCATGGCTGGACTAAAAACTACTTTGACATGCTCTAGCACAGGGACAAATAGTGAGCCTTACACACTGCTTGGCATCAACAATGAAAAGAAGATACAAGGCGTGCCAAAGCCTGGCAGCTATGGCAGGCGTTCGAGGAATTTCACACATTAATGATTGATTTCTTTCAGCGAATCCAATGGTACATTGATTATTAAACGTGTATTTCTGATGATATGCTGCAGGATATATGGAAATTACATACTATTTCATATACAATAAACAATCTCAAAATTTAAGTTTGCCTGTGGAAAGCCAGGTGAAGTTTCTTAGTCCCCAAAACATTCCTGGAACTTTTCAACAAAAGTTATTCAACAAAAGTTATTAGTTATTCTCCTACAACTGAAGCAGGTATGGACCTGTTTTAAAATTTAAAAATACAACTGAAATAAACCAAAAAAACAAAAACAAAAACAAAACATAAAATAGCTCCATACAACTCATCTGACCTCATGCAAGTCTTCAGATGCACTAAGACCCCAAACTGATTTGACAACATTATTTGCACAGTGTTTACATGTGTTCAAGCTTGTGCGCTCACTTCAGACAAGGTGCACTCTGAAGTGAAGATTTTGTCTTTAAAATGACATAGTAAATAATAATAATGTTTTCAGATCAAATTGGGACCTTGGTGCTTCTGTAGACCTGGATTATGCTGAACAAGTCAGTCACAAGTCACGAGCCATTTTGTTTCGTTGTTGTTCTTCTTCTTTTTCTTTTTTGACATTTTTAAAACAATGTCCCATCTGCTTCAGTTGTTAAGGAGAATGCTGTGGTGCTGTTTTGCTGTTAAGTTCCAGAAATATTTAGTGAATTGAGAAACTTGAAGACATGAAGAGAAAATGGCAGAATTTTCATTTTTGTGTGAGTTCATCTTTTTGAATTACCACAAGAAAACAAAAAAGCCAGATTTTCAGAATGTGCTGGACTTTTCACTGATAACGGCATTTGCAAATTCTTGTCTGGTGTTACAGCTTGGTGTGTTCTCTGTATTGTTTGTCCCCTGATTGCTCGATGAGTTGCACCTGTCCTGGGACTGGGAGATAAATGTTTAAAAGCTACTGAGTCAGGCCCTGAAAGGGAAAGGCTTCTGGAATGGGAACTGCTGATTTTGAAGCCTTTCAGTCTGAGATTTATTAGTTGTGTTCTTAATTAGTGGGGTTTTTTTGTTTGTTTGTTTGTGTATTTTTGTCTTTATGTTAAAAAAAAGCATCCCGTGGATTTGTCTTCTTTAAAGGTGTCTTTCTGTGGCTGACTCAGGTCAATGGTGTGTGCTTTTCCCCCATAGGGCTGCCTAATAGTGGGTGTAACAACACCTGGGTAAAACACACAGATTTAGATTACTTTAAATTAGAAGTTATTAAATGCAAATTAATAAATCGGATAAATTCAGTGTTGAAGCTTAAGCAATTCGCTTAAATCGGAGGAGGTGAATGGGGTGGAGGTGGACTGCATCAATACCTGAAATCATAATGACAGTTGAGGGCATCAGAGAGGAGCAGTTTTTAACACCCACATGATTGGCTCATAACAATAGAGACAAGATAAACACCCTGATTCAGCTGATTTATTTTGAATCAGGATACAGGTTCACAAGTGCTTTGCCACTTTTGCGTTTCAGTACCATTACCAATTGTGTAATTTCACCCACTGAACACATTAATTGGACAGGCGGTGACTCTGACCGACAACCGGAGGATTCTCTGAGGATCAGTCTCTGAATTAAAAGTACAGCTGTAGTCAGACGTTTAGATAAGCATTTCCCACAGAGTCACTCTCCCATTTAGTATCAACAGAGCAGCTCCAGGTTATACATCTTAATGACATTACATTTTCTGCTTGTCTCCCCTGGCTTTGGAAAAGAGTCGTTCACAGAGGCTGAACGGCTGTTTCAAAGACCCAGGAATAACACATTTCAAAGCTGGTATGTGCCTCTCTAAGTCCAGCTGGTATTTGCCTTTAAGCTCTCACCAGCATTTATATATACAACACTGCAGAAGGGCAGAAAGCTCCCCAGGCGTTTATTTGTGTATGAGAGGAGCGGGATGGTCTCACAGCTCACTTTATAAGATTCTGATTCTGATTTTACGCAAAAACACAACTGCAATCTTTCCATCAGTGTCTCAGCAGAGAGGAATCAGATTCTGTATGTTTTCTCTCTCTTTAGACATAAATGAAAATACCTGACCTGCTCCTGCACCTAGCAGGCATATACTGTTCTGTACACTCCAGACACACTCTCTCAGTTACAACCAAATCATCTGCAGCACCCACTGTTGCACTAAGCCTGCAGGTATGTCGGACAATGAATGGGACTGATTTGTAATGTATGTTTGAACATTTCCAACATTAATCACCCTTTCAGAAACATGATAATCCTTCCCTGGGTATGCTGCTCCGTCCTGTGGGAGAATCCGTAAAGGGTTTGAACAACGTTTTGTGGGATTTTAGTCCTGCATACCGAATCGATGATTAGTTTAGTTGATTTACCTCCCAAGAGTCAGAGAACTTATGTTGGACATATAAACCTGTTGCTGCATATTTCTTTGGTTTCCAGGGGTTTTATGCTTCTCAACTTTGATTTAAATCTCAGAATCTATCGTGAACTTTTCACATTGTACTTTGTATTGTGATTTATTACATTAATAAAAGTTATATAGCCAAGACATATTGGCTTAGTGATTTATCATAATTGTTTTAATTTATTTTTCGGTGCCACTTCATTCAGACACCTTTAAATATCTGCAGGTGCAGCACATGTTGTTTTTCCTGTTTTGAACATCTTGTATGTCAGAAAATCGTTCAATACATCCTCACATCAAAGTGACTGAATAAATTGATTGCCAGTGACTCCCCAAATGACATGCATGACCGCTGGTCAACACCAGCAACAGGCATACTGGATCTTCATCTTCAAGAGGCAAATGTAAAACAGTCGTACTTTGGTTTAGGCAACAAATCTACTTGGTTAAGTTTAGGAGATGGTTTGGGTTATAATAAATATTTTAATTATGTAAAAGTTATGTTACCTAGATGATATAAGTTACATGAGTTAAATTCATTATTTAAGTGAAATTACCTCACTGTTGATGTTTGGTTTCACGTGGGACTCGTGAAGATGCTCTCTTCATCCTCCTGTGGATTTTGTCAATCTTTTGTCACCTGACTTACTTCTTTGCTCCCACCATCGTGACTATGGTCAAAGTTGAGGGGATACTTTTAATATGTTGTGCTTGACATGAGCTGGTGTTTTTAGACCTCTCTTGCACTTCACTTTCAAATTCTAGCTGGTCTGAACTGAGCCTCTGAGATCTCTATAATTTAATCAAACCGTCCATTTCTAAGAAACTGGTTTTCAGCTGAGGCTGTAGCTATCATGGCTCTGACGCCTGCACAAAACTGTTAAATCTGAAACATAAAACATCCGAAGAGAGGGAAAAAAATATTACAAAAGATGAACAGGGAAAGACTAAGACACCATAAAGAGACAGACCAAGACAGTACTATCAGTGGTATATTGAATCTGGAGGTCCCAGTGGAATTCATAGAAAAAGAGGGTTCCCAAGACGCTGAACCTTAACACTGTTCTTCCACACCACTTCACTTCTGATTTATCACCTCATCATCCATCTTTCCACAGCAGAGGAGGAGAAGGAGGGAGGGAACAGTGAAATAAAGCAGGAGAGAAAGGAGAGCATTACGGAAAGAAGCAAAGTAAAATGGAAAGAAGAAGAGGTTTGTCGGGCAAAAAGCGGAGAAGAGCTGGGAAAGATGATCAGAGGAAGTGAAAAAGATGAAGAGATGGGAGGTGGAGAAGAAGAAGATGAGGAAAGAAACTGATGAGCATTGAAAAATTACTTGCAGCACTGGATTGTGATCCATAATAAGTATCCATAATATTCAGGTCTTTGTGTGGCTATCATAGTTCAGCTTCTACTGCATAAAGGCACATTCCTCTAGAGTGCCAAAAGATTTTGTGGGAAATCTCAGGGAAACTGAGTGTAAAGTTTGCATAGAGATCAGCACAACAGATGTGATATCATTAAATAAATACAATGCACTGACATTAGAACCACAGAAATTCTAGTTGCAGTTTGGGGAAAGAGTCAAAAAGGAACATAAGGGGGAAAGAAAGGTCAACATAAGAAAAATGGATGAAAAGGTGGAAAAAAATCCACAAGGGAAGAGATGAAGGCAGGAGACAGGGATGAAAAGAAATGAGGACAGCACTCGGGGAACAGCAGCCATTTCAGAGGTGATAAATGTTGTTTTGACACGTGTGTATCCACAGACTCGAAGGTCACAGTTTAACAGAAGGAACAAAGGTCAGTTTAAAGTCTGGGTCAAGCCAAATATGATTCCCTAAGTGACAGGTTTGGAATTTAAATTTATGGTTCAGTGTAGCTCAATTGGTGAAGCACTGCATGAGAGTAACACACATTAATGAGGATATTGGCTGTAATGTAGGATAATGTTGATTAAAAACATCCTCCCAGAAGGAAAGGAGAGAGGGAATGAAGAAGATACATAAAAAGAAAACAAACAAAGCAAATAAGTCTTTTTTATGTATTAACAATTTTTAGGTTGCTCAGATGTTGACCAGATTGCACAAGAATTACAAATGAAACCAAACAAAATTGCTAAATCTAAATAGATTTGTAGAGACAGACAGCATGAGGTGGTAGACAATGTAGACAGGAAGAAAGGTAGAACAACACAAAGAATGGGGAGAGGGGTAAAGTATTACGAAAAAGAAATAGTTTTCAGTCATTGTTACAGCCTCCATTATAACCCCGTTAACTAAATGTTAATTGTTGTTGGAGCAGATACACTTTCAAAAAAAAATAAAATAAAAATCTGGAACCACTTAATGTTTACCTACAGGCTGCATGCGACCCTCATCAGACACACTGTTTCCCCGTGTGTGTGAAGGAGGTAGTCCCTACAATGCAGTGGCCATGGAGAGATAATGTAATTGTTAAATCTGATGTAAACTACCTGCAGGAAACACAGACACACACAAAGTGGAAAGTGTTGATTGTCCACATCACAAACGTAGAATCCTGGCCATGACTTGTCAATACCTGGTTGTGCTAATGTAAATAAGTTGATATCATGTCTGACCACAGGGGATATGACACAGATTATTGAGACTGAACACATGTTATGAGACTCATGGACCGTGTAGATGTAGAGGATTGTTCTTTGTCTCCATCCAGATTTATTTTGGTCTGGTCTCTGATATTTTCTGTGTTCTCGGCCAAAGGCTAACACAAATAGGCTCAAAGAATTGCGTCAGAATCACAACATGTGTAATCTCTATTCAGTTAAAAAAAATGAATTTTTGATATCAAGTTTAAAACCGCTTTTGAACTATCCACCCACTATTTTGGTTTTGCTGTTGACACTGACTCAAGTTTGCCCCGTCTCTGTCTTGACTTGGCCTTGGAACTTGGCTGAAACCCAACTGCACAAATGAGACCGGCTCATCTTGAAATCAGCAACGAGTGATTACAGTTCAGGATTACATACTTCATGTCAGCCTGAAGCGAGTGAGGGTGTGTGTGTGTGTGTGTGGGCGGGGGGGTTCTTGAAAAAAATATATCAATTAGACATATTCTGTATGCAGCACATGTAGAAATAGAAAACAAGAAATTAGGAGGCATTTCATTGCAATCAACACCTAGCTTAGCACCAGTGACAGCATACAGGACCCCAACAGTCACTGCAGGCCACTTTCCAACTTGGAACAAAAGCCATATGACCCAGATGTAACGTGGTTAACTAGATGGCTTAGAAAATATCACATACAATCAAGACAGCTGAAATTACCAAACAGCAAATTTTTCCTATTTTGACCAACACTACACAATAAAAGCTTTATAATAATCAATTCCCCCACAGGAAAGATTTGAGTAGATTTTTTCTCTGCAATCAGGTGGAAAAAAACGTCAGTGAATACTGTATATTAGTACAGACATCGGCATTTGGCCAAAATGAGTTGGAAAATATCAGCATATCTGATATCTGTATAAATTAAATAACTTGCATCCATAATATTACTTTGAATCTAGACAGCGTTTCAAGGCTTTTGTGGTTTAAAAACGACCAATATTCACATTGAGTTTCATCCAAATTTCTTTACCGCAAATTAAACCTTTCACTATTTATTTGTGTTGTTTTTCAGGAAAATCATGCAAGGTATGTCTTTCTTCAACACTTTTCTCCTCAGTGACAGAGACATAGCATTACAATGAGCTCTTCCAGGGTTTCCAGGCCTTGGCAAGACATCACGCTACATCTCTCCCTAAGGGACACTTGTGTGAGTCGGTTTGTCAGCAATAGCTTTTGACCACATGTGAGCAATATCTGGAGGAAATGAACCCAGTCACAACAAAGGGAATCAGACAAGCTAAGCACAAAATATATGCATAAATGTGACACTGCTGCCCTTTCTCCCCAAATACAACCTCCCCACGAGTCATCGTTGTTCATTCTTAACTTTATGTATATGCTGAAGATGTCACCATGACACATTTGTTTTTTTTAATGAAGTATGGGTTCTTTAAACTATTTTTCTCAAAGTACACTATATGGACAAAAGTAATGGGATACGTCACCATTGTGCGAACAGGGACTTCAACAAAATCGCATTCTAAATATATAGACAGCGATAGAGTTGGTCTGCCCCCTCGCATCTATAACAGCTTCTACTTTTCGGGGAAGGTTTTCCACAAGATTTTTGTAGTGTTTCTGTGGGAATTTATGCCCATTCATGCAGTAAAGCATTTGTGAGGTCAGGCACTGATGTTCTATAAAAAGGCCTGGCTCGCAATCTCCGTTCCAGTTCATCCCAAAGGTGTTTGTTGAGCTTGAGGTCAGGGTCCAGTCAAGTTCTTCCACACCAAACTCATCCAGCCATGTCTTTATGGAGCTTTGCTTTGTGCACTGGGACACAGTCATGTAGGAATAGAAAAGGGCCTTCCCCAAACTGTTGCCACAAAGTTGGAAGCATAGCATTGTCCAGAATGTCTTGGTATGCTGAAGCAGTAAGATGTCCCTTCACTTGATGTAAGGGTCTCAGTCCATCCCCTGACAAACACACCCAATACCACACCTGAATTCAGCGATAAAGCAGTGTATCCTCGCACTTGTGTCTGTATAGTGTAGCTTCATAAATCATAACATTTCTGTTGTCCCATGCCTTGCCTCTAACTCCTTTCATTCAGCCTGCCACTCCCATCTGCCCTGCAGCAAGCTTAATCTTCAGGTCGTCACTCGGATCACCTGTTCCCCATCCTCTTACGACTGTAAAGATAAATCCACTACTGTAACATCTCAAATATTTCATTAAATATTTTGCATTTATAAACCACATAATGAGCAAATGTCCAACAAAACCAATATTTTGAAAATATAATTTTGAGAAAATGTACATTTTTGGGAAAATTTGAGAAAATCCTGTTGAGAAAAGACATTAAATAATTTTGAAGTGGGGGTCATATAAACACAACAACTGCACATCGTAAATTTTGTACTTTCTCATACATGTAATATGAACATGGGTGTGTTTTGAACAGTGAGTCTGTGTAGACTTTCTGTGACAGGACTGGTCATATATCTGTCAGTGCTCTTCTCCATCCTGCCTGTCTGCACTCCATCTATCAGCAAGTGTGTGTGTGTGTGTGTGTTTGTGTATCTGTCTGTGTGTGTGTGTGCGCGCGCACGTGTGGGGAGAAAGAAAGGGAAATAGAGAGAAAACAGGTCGCTGTTGGATCATAAATAAAAGGTCACTCTTGCATGTTCTTTGCATTTGCTTCACATGAAAGGGAGAGCAATACATGAAAACATATGTTGGCTGTGTGATAACCTGTGTCATAAATTTACAGAGAAATAAGGATGCAAAAGAAAAAAAAGGAAGAGAGGTAGTGAGTGAGAGATACTGTTTTTGCATTTTGAGTCAATCAAAATTTAGATTTTTTAAGACATCGAATATGTTGGATGAGTATACCAACCCCTCAGTGCAAGAAATCGAGTGGGTCATATAACAAATGGGAGAGTTTCCCCACCCATGTGTCTGGAGATAAGGAGGATATGGATAATGAGCAAATACAGACATATCAGATCTGAATCTTTCAATACAAAACAATAAAAAAGATTTACTTACTCTGTCAACTCCTTTCTGTTCCTTTAAGTGCTTCTCAAGAGGATTTATTGATACTGAGCCTTGTTAAATACTCTGAGCTATTACAGCATATGAGATTTAGCTCATTCAACTCAATCTTGAAATTTGAATATTTAAAACTAGTTTGCAATGTTTGAGGACAGGGAGAGGAGCTCAGAGGGGGGGCTCAGGGTAGAACTGGTGCTCCTTCATGTTAAATAAAATATCTATCTATCTAAAAGGCAGCCAGTGAATGTGGTTCAGCATCAGATCTGGATGCCTCCAGCACAGCTCCGTGTGTTGGGGACACCTCAGGATTCCTCAGATAGAGGGGTGGGTGAGTGGATGGGTGGTTGGATCCTGCAAACATACATTAGACACCACATAAATATACCTGTATTAGAAGATAATAAGCCAGTGACAATCTTAATGTTCTGTACACTTTATGTATGCTGTAGCTGTAGTGTATGACATTTGTCTTTTCATTGTTTTTAACAATGTCTTTACACTAGCCTTTTGGCCTTGTATCTCCAAAAAAGAGAGAAGAAAAGAAAAGAAATTAAAGTTGAAATTAAGTACAAAAATCTTGAATGAAATGAAACAAACATGACATGAAACAAAAGATGAAGTCATCATTTACTCAGTAGATGAAATGAAAGATCAAAGTTAAAAGGGATGATAATGTTGCAAGGCAAAAAGTCTGCTAATATTTCCACTCAGGATCAATTATTCAGGTAGTAATTTTAATTTTACAATCACTGGTCCAAACTGAGGTTACAGCCATTGGTTGCAATATGTCTTGTAGCCTTAACGCTGACATTTGTTCCACTGCAGTATCTACAGGACATTGTAAACATGGTGGCAGTGATATAGATCTTCTTTAGTGGGTCTTAAAGAAAAGAGTTCTGCCCTCCAGACATTTTTTTTTACTAATGAATAGATAGCTGCTGGTGGTAAGGCACATGATGTTAACCACCACTCTTTGTTTACATTATGCTTGACAGGTGATCAACATGGACACTAACTCATGGTACTCATGGTACTCATGGTTGAATCAGAAAGTGAGAGCAGAGAGGCTGATATAACAGAAAACACATCTCTCATTGTGGGTAGTGAAAAGGTCTGGCATCTGTTAAGAAATTTGTTTTGGGCTGGATTTACTCACTTGGGGTTAAAGGGGCAAATTGTAAAATACGGCCAGAGGGTAGTTGCAAAGAGGGCATATTAACAGAGTAACAGGCAACTGCTACTCACCATACTGTTTGCTGTAGTTGTGTTGGGCTGTATTTTTATTGGTTATAACTACAGCTACCATTAGCTCAGTTGGCCCTATTGCTGAGTGGACTGTGTTTGGACCACAACATCGCACCAACTGGGGAGTTAATGCAGAAAACAGGGCTCAGCTACCTGCCAGTGAACACAGCTGCATACCCAACTGAGACTGGACACAACTGAAGCTCAACTGAGAGTGGCCTCCTCGTGGTCTCTGACGAGGATGACAGGGGATACAACACAGAGGGAGTTTACAACTGCTCAGACAAGGACTATGACTCCAGGGACAGAAGACACAGCAGACATGGGGACAGGAGATGGGTACAGTGGAGTTGGACATCAGCAGCTAGAGAAAACTGTGTTTGGAGACTGAATATTTCCACATCTTATGTGGTGAATTGAGGATTTATTTCTACCAAACCAGGGGTGATTGTGAAAACACAAACCAAGACAGTTTTGGTGTGTTTTGTTTAGTTGATGTGTTGTTTGAATTAAGGGTTTTTTTTATGATGAAAGAAGGCAGAAGGCAGTTAAGCTCGCCTTAGTTTGATTGAAAAGACAAACTTGAATTCACAAAGTGTTTGAGTGTATTCTTCTGTTTACTGAGGAAAGCAGGTGAGGTGTAAGAATAGTGTCTTTCTTGGCATTTTGTGAGTTTGTTTTGATTGTTTTTAAACTAAAGAGAGCTTGTGAAACTTGAAACATGTTGTGAACTTCCCACTTAGACATCTCCCAGCTGAAACTACAGTGGGCTCTCAGGCTATCATTTCTAAGTAGTCAGCTAATCTTTATAATGTTTTAACCTGAATTTATGACCATATCTTACAAAGTACACCTTTAAGGTTAGAAGTAGGTACACTGGAGTGGGGAATTATGTTCGGAAATGCATTATATCAGGAAGGGTTCTCACAATTATATAGCATATAAACGTGTGTGAGTGTGTGTGTGTGTGTGTGTGAGTGTGTGTGTGTATTGCAATCAAAACTCACAAACTTTTATTAACACTCTTCCTCTCTCTCTCTCTCTCTCTCTCTCTCTCTCTTTATTCCTTCAAATCTTGCCACATCAGCTCTCATCTAATCAGTGAAGTACCAAAGGGGGGGTGACCTCATCACCCCAACGCCATGGTAACGCCCCACAGCCATGCACCCTGGGTCCCTGGGATCCTGGGAAGCTGGAGGAATGCGGAATGTGATTGGTCCATGAGAGGAAGAATGAACTGCAGGGTGGGAGCAGAGCAACCTGATGACTGATGGATTAAATGACAGCTAGAATACACACATACACAAGCACATGCAGACACACACACAAATTGTGCACAATATGTTACTTCTGTTGGATAAAGTATTAAATGACATAACACTCTGCACCCTAGAGTTACACACAGACACACACATGCACAAATGTGATACCTGCAAAGTCTAATTCACTTTGTCTCTCCGGGCTGCAGGGCACAAGTATGCAGCAGTGGAACTGAAGGGTGCTGAAAGCCCTTATTTTCATTCATTCACAAAATGTCAGAGTTGAAATATTTTAAATACTTGAGTTGCACTCATTTTACTGTGGCTTACTAAATCACTCCATTCACCATTCACCAATCACCATTACAGCTTCCTTTTGAACTGTTGAAGCAGTTCTGATGTGCCTGACGGTGTAAATCAAGCCCACTTCACATAGCTGACCCTACCGGTGAATGGGATTTACGTCAGGGAGCCCAAACAGCAGGGTAAAAAGAGACGCCCATGAGCAGATGGTGAAGTCACAAATCACTGTTCTGAATGAATGTTCAGGTTAATATTTAGAGAGATGTTTAAATATTTAGTTTTGTCTGAAACAGATGGAGCGAGAGGTTGCAAAGAGAAAGTCAGCTGTGAGGGACATTAAATCACAATTCTACAGCTAGCACAGAAATTTGGAACACGTGTCAGCCTCAGTGAACGATGGTCTTTCACTTCTACCTTGGTAAGGACCAAGGTATAGCTGGAAAGGTGAAGACATCCTCATCCTCATCTTTATTTCTCTAAGTTGGGGTGATGATAAGCATTAGGGTTTGACACACAGCTGCAGATAGTCAAAGACCCCAAAAACTTTGACTTCCTGGAAAACTGATTCTTTATGGAAAATAGTGAATATTCAAATATCTTGGTCTCCTGTCTGCCTTGTTTTGTCAAGCAAATTTTGAGCAAGCATGTGGCCAATGCACTTTAGATTTTACAGTCAAAACATGTCATGAGCTTATACAATTTCTCTTAGTGACAGTCTCAAGTTCTCTTAAAAAATTAATTGTACACCCTCTGAATTCAAGTTCCTCTCTTTTACCAAAGTAAGATGAGTTTAACTGCCTTGTTAAGCACACTTTATTCAAATGTGACAAAGAGAAAATAAAACTCACCAGATCTGTATTTGTTTGTCTTTTATTTTTATGATTTAAGTTGATACACAGATCTGTACAATCCTTATGTATCTCAAGTTTTGCTTGTAGGTAAAAATTCCCATCAAAATAAGGTTTGAGTAACTGGGTTGGATAATTGGGTGATTCTTACCAATCACAGCATCAGCAGCTGCTCTAAGATGTATGACATCACAGATTAAAAACCTGTTGTTCTTATAATTCAGATCGGCATTTATAGGGTGCTGTATATTTCTACCAACATAAGAAGCTGTGTTTTCCAAATGAGCTGTTGTTTCCAAAGATGTCAGTCTGGACAGTTCTTTTGGCTCACACATTCTAAATAGAGACACTCTCCTTGTCCGCTGGCCATTTTTTTGGGGGTCACAATTGCAGACCCATTGCATCCTCTAATCTAGATCTTATTTTCAGGGAATGTAATGGATGGAAGTGGTTTAAGTGTTTGAGCTGCTTTAGCTGACAATGTTATCTAAATTACAAAAATAAGACCCATGAAAACCATTTTACAAAATGGTGTTAGTTAAAGATTTCTTCATCACTGCAAGAGGACTGTTTTTTCAGTTCTAAGGCAGTGACATTCACACGCACACACACACACTCTCCATTCACCAAACCCAGACAAACACTTATTCATGCAACTGGAGGCTTGCACGGGCAACTCTCTAATCAAAACAAATCTTCAGAGACAGAGGCTGCGCGAGAGCGTGAGGTGCTTTGAATATGTTGTCAATTAGCAGCAGCAGATCAATGGCACAGTCTGAAAGAAGCTCAAACAGGAAAGATTTTGAATGAAGCAAACAGGTCTGTTGTTAAGGGGTCTCTCATGTGGACCCAGAACTAAATGTTCAATTTTTCAGCCTCTTCACAGTTTTGTAAAGAGTTAGGTTTATAGAAACAATGAGGCAGCTTGTGCAGAGACCTTCTGGTTGTTACGTTGACCCCGACATTTCCTTTCAGTCCGCATTTCCCCCTCCTTTTGCTCCATCTCTCACAGCTTTCATTCCAACCTGTCTTTCATGGGTGTAATTCATTACCGCCTGCATTCAGATGCTCACATGCATGCATACAGACTTGCACACACATGGCAGCATGCACATACATTTAGCTGTGAAAGAGAGACATAAAGTGTTTGATGAACAGTTTCAAGCCAGTGTGTGTGCATGTGTTTGTGTGTGTCATGGGAATCCTGTATAGTTTCACTGCTTTTGTGCATGATCTGCAAAAGCACATTGGTCCTGTGCATATTTTAAGTACACTAGTTGTATGTGTAGAGTATTATGTGAATTGGACCCTGCACAGCAGTCAGAGTATCTTATTGAGCTGAAAACAACAACAACAAATAATGTTCAGGATATTTGACATTCAGTTTTTTTTATTTGTTTCCTTAAAAAGCACACACTTGACCCAGAGGTTTTAAGAAATTATAGAACAATATCTAATATTCCATTTCTCTCCGAGATCCTTGAGAGGACAGTCGCCAATCAGCTACATGACTTTCTACATAGTAATAGTTTATTTGATGATTTTCAATCTGGCTTTAGAGCTGATCATAGCACAGAGACGGCATTGGTCAAAGTCACAAATGACCTACTTGCATCAGACGAGAGACTTATCTCTGTCCTCTGTCCTTGTACTGTTGACCTGTGTGCTGCATCTGACACCGCTGACCATTCTATCTTATTACACAGATTGGAACACCTAATTGGCATTAAAGGAACTGCATTAAGCTGGTTTCAGTCCTATTAATCAGATCAATCTCAATTTGTTCATGTTAATGATGCATCGTCCACACTCACAAAAGTTAGTCACAGAGTTCCCCAAGATTCTGTGCTCGGGCAAATATTAATAGCCATAGGATGACTTGCAATTTTCTACTTCAAAATTCAGACAAAACTAAAGTTATTGTTCTGGGCCCTAAACACCTTAGAAACAAATTATCCAATGATATAGCAATACTAGATGGTTTAGTCTTGGCCTCGAGCTCCACTGTAAGGAATCTAGGAGTTATTTTTGATCAGGACATGTTCTTTAACTAACACATACCACAAATTTCAAAGCCTACATTCTTTCACCTTCTGCAACATTGCAAAAATTAGGCACATTCTGAGTCTAGTATTATTATATTATTGCCTCAATAGGTTCCTAAAGACTCTCCAGCTAATCCAGAACACTGCTGCACAATTACTCACAAGAACCAGCATTAGAGATCATATTTCTCATGGTTCCTACAGTCTTCAAAATTAGATCGGGAAACAGATCCATAAGTCATCAAGTTCCTCTACTGTGGAACCATCTTCCAGTTTCAGTCCGGGAGGCAGACACCCTCTTTACATTTGAGGGTTCAATTCAATTCAATTTCAATTTAGTTTTATTTATATAGCACATTTTACAATCAAAATTGTCTCTAGATGCTTTACAGAAACCCAGAGCCTGAACCCTGAACTCCCTTTTAACAGGAAGAAACCTTGAGCAGGACCCGGCTCACAAGAGAGAACTATCCTGATAGAAGAACGACAGATAGAAGAGTAGACTTTCCTTTTTGATAAAGCTTATAGCTAGAGCTGGCCTAGACTAGCCTCTAGTTATGCTGCTACGGATTTAGACTGCCGGAGGGAGCTCCCACGACACACTGAGCTCTCTCTTCCTTAATCCATGTTACTAACTCAACTTCTTCCCCGTAGTCTTTGAGCACTTGTGCTTTCTCATCTCGCAGCTTCCCATGGATTGTGGTTGGATTTCCTGTTGCAGTTCTGCTTGAAACCTACTGCTATTACTACTGTTTACACATAATCTATTTTAATTCTTTTACTATTCTGTGCAGCTACTACCATTATTATTGTTACTACTAGGGTTATCATATTCACCATAGCACCTTCTGTATACTTCATCATTATCATTATCTATAGTTCCAATACCTCTGGTATTATTGCTGTTGCTAAGCATCTCTCATTGTTCTTCCTTGCCACACTCGCCAAGAGCTTGCTCATTGGGGAATGTTGGGTTCTCTGTATTACAAAATTTAATTTAAGGGTTTGGTCCAGACCTGCTCTAGTTGGAAAGTATGAACTGAATTGAATTGAACTTAACTGGAGAATCATCATGAGCTGTGGGAAGATTAAAATTAGGTCTCAAATAATTCTGAAAAAACAAGCAGTGTCAAACTCATTGGTTATTTTGTGTAACTTAAGCAGCTCTGGAGATTAAAGTATATGATGAAATAAAATAGTTAATCTACATGAACAAAAGCAATGGGACACCTCACTATTGCACCAATAGGGATTTTAATGACACATTCACATTCTAAACAGCTTTGTAGCTATAACAGCTTCCACTCTTCCGGGAAGGCTTTCCACAAGATTTTTGAGTGTTTCTGTGGGAATTTTTGCTCATTCATGCAGTAGAGCATTTGTGAATTCAGACACTGATGTTGAATCAAAAGGCCTGGCTCGCAGTCTCCATTCCCTTCCAGTTCATCCCAAATGTGTTTGATGGGATTGAGTTCAGGGCTCTGTTTGGACCGGTCAAGTTCTTCCACACAAAACTCATCCAACCATGTCTTTATGGACCTTGCTTTGTGCAAACTGTTGACACAATGTTGGAAGCATAGCATTGTCCAAAATGTCTTGGTATGCTAAAGCAGTAAGATGTCCCTTCAATGGAAGAAAGGGGCCCAGACCAACCCCTGAAAAATAGCCTCATAAGGAGGTATGTCTAGGCACTTTTGTCTATACAGTGTATAGACAGTCCTGTCTATTTTTTCAGTTTTACTCTTCTCTTGTCTGACTGGAGAGAAGAGGCACTAAAAGTGAAATGTGGATTTTGTCCCCTATCACTTACATTGGAAGCATGATTGGAATGGACCTATAATTGGTCAGTATTAACAGGAGGAACTATTACGGCAAGAAAAAAAAATGTTTGAACGTACATATGGGCATGTAGAGATGGGTGACAATCAAGGGTGATCAACAAGTTAATTAGTTAATTAACAAAAAATAATGAAGTAATAAACATTAAGTGTATTCAAAATCTTACAGCAATTAATTTTATCAGCTAAAAACAACTGAAAACAGAAGAGTCAGCGAAGTTGTCCACTACAGTATTATAATATTATAATGTGAACAAAATATACTGTACTATACTGTACACAAAAATATTAGTGAAAAAAAATTGAGTAGGATGTAAATGTTTTACAGGCAAGGACATTTTGACAACATGTAAGACAAATCAGAAACAGGTCAAATATACAGTATATGTTATAGTTGTAGAAAAAAAGTTAGTTTTCGTCATTATGATTAACTTGACGACATGGGATTTCAGTCACTCTCTTACTTCCTACACAGTGTTCGCACAGGAGTTCAGTCTATCTCACACAAAGTCACAGACCCCCTCCGAAACCAGAAGCCTGGAAAGAGGGGCTTTGTGAATTTGGCATTAAAAGTGTGTATGAGCCTCAATTTTCCTGCAGTGACACTGTAATAAGTCAGAGTACCTCTTTCCCAATCCAAAAACACTGCTATTTTATGGCAAAGGGGCATATCAATATTTGTTGTTGTCTGCCCATGTATGGCAGTGTATCCCTTCTTTTGACAGATCAGACTCCAGGACATTTCATTACACCCTAGGCCACTGTTACTATCCCATTTTCTACCCACTCCTCTATATGTAACTGCGATGCCGACTGTCCCTTTCCACTCCACCTCCCAGTAACAAAGACCTTCTTGGCCCTTTTCACAAAGCACCTGAGTCCTCTTAAACCTGTCTTTGTTTTCAGGTCGTTCCACCTTCTCCTCCACCATCTGTACAGTTTTTACTTTCCTGTTTCCTTCAGACAGAACAAGCCTCCTGCTTGCTGTGTTTTCATCAAGCTTCAGATCTGCACCATCTAACAGACAAACAAAGACATCATCCAATGTGTGAATGTGTGTTGAGTGCTTTCTGTATAGTTAAAAGACTACAGAACATTGATTTTATATTATTCAAGATGAAATCTTAAGAATAGTACATATGAATTGTTTGTTTTGCTTAGTGTCTAAGACTATACTGAGGTGGTAAAATGACCTCCAGAAAAAGACTTACATTTCTTAAGTCCTGGCTTTAATCGATGCTCTCCATCATGGTCGAAACTGTACAAAATGAAGATAGTGTTGTGATGAACAGGAACTTCAAACTTCAATACAATGATCTTAAAAGCCTTTTGTGAATTCTGACTGGATAATGTTACATGTTAAAACTCCTAAAATTAAAAAAGGATGGAACAGGTCACTACCAAGGGCTATTTGTAACCTGTGAAGGAGATGTAGTTTTCCTGGGTGAGTGATTCTACAGAAAGACAGTTGACAATTCAATCTCATTCCCTGGTCATTAAATACCAGTGTTTTTGGTTGTTAGGTCTGTCTGTCAGTCTGGCCCACTGACTACCTACCTAAATACCTATTACTTATCCTCACATTTGAAAAAAGTTTGAGAACCAGTGTAACACTGGCTGCAAAGGCTTCTGTAAGCTAACAATAAGAGAGAGTGAGTTGGGAGTGAGTTGATTTTCATCTTGTTGCATAGATTTCTTTTTTATGAATGTGGACACATTGAACAGCTTGTCAAAATGTGTTTAAACAAACATTTTCCATTATCCAAATAGCATATCCACAGCACATTGGATGTTAATGGACAAATGGGGTCACAGTGAGGCTGCTGCTAACTAATAAGATAAAGGATTTTGTTTGGATTTTACATGAGTATAGATGTATATCACTACAAATGTATTCATATAAATACACATCTTCATATCTTAACATACCAAAGTATCTTCAGGGTCTTGTTTGGATCCTGAGCTATATCAGAGAGCATTCTCTTCCCATTGGTTCCTGGGTGATTGTAACTCAGATCCAGATGTTTTAGGGAGGAAGCTATTTTGGACTGGAGAGTTGAGGCCAGGAATGAGCAACCTTTCTCTGTCACTTGACAACCTGACAACCTGCAGGCCACATGCACACACACAACACAAACATTTTCACAAACATTTGTCAGCCAGTCACAATGTGGGTATGAGCCTACATGACATAACAACCCCCTATTCCGGTTCATTTGTAGCTTACTATAAAATGTACAGTAAATGTAATGTACACTTACTTGAGAATCTCCAGTTTACAGTGTAAACTATTTAGGCCCTTAGCAAGTAACTCCACACCTGAGTCCAGCAGGTCATTATGACTCAGGTCCAGCACTGTGAGATTAGAAGATGCCGAGCTGAGGACTGAGGATGACAGACCTTTGCAGGATTCTGCGGAGAGCTCACACCAACTCAGCCTGTGAAAATATTTGTAATCAGAAATCGGAAACATCTATGATTGCAAAATCACAGAGTCACTAGTGCTACAGCAAAGTGGTGATTCTCTTTCCTAAAGCCAATCAGTACGTGGACCTGATTCTTTGTTGCCCTCTTACACAGTTGTGCCTGTGTCTGGATCAATCTGGAAAACACTTAGGTGTTGCTGAAACTAAACAAAACTAAACAAATATCTTTATTTAAATCTATTAAATCACAAGCATTCATAATAAACACTTAAAATCAGCAGAGGGAGCCCCGTAAAAACATAGTTTCCCTTCTGTCTGTGGATTAGCATACTACTCTGGAGGATAGTTGCTTAACTACAAATAATTTTTCTCTCTCATCCTGGAATGTGCATGACCTTTGGGATGTGTAACGGAACGCAGAATTATTAATAAACATTAGATCCTGATCAATCCCGACCAATCATGTTGCCATGTCAGAGGATTTAAATAATCAGTGAAGTTAAGCTGCTCTGCCTCTGTTTGCAGAAATGCACACGAGGGATTGCTGCAGGTAATATAATTAATATTTCCATCATTAAGATGTCTTATTTCACCCACTTTGTGTTTAATTGCAGAAAATAAATATTGTACTGTATACTGTATAAAACTTAAATCAGTGTTCACCACACCATGTCTCAGGCTGATTCTTTGCCAATGTGTCATTAGTCTAGTGACTCAATTATAAATCATTTCTTAACTGGGCTTCCATTGGAAGACTCATCCAAGTCATGGCACATTTCACCATGTACATTGATCAAACATGGGACAAACTTGTAGACCACCTTAGCCACATAGGTAGATGCATTAAGGGCCTAAATGAAGCAGATTTTTACTGGCTGCATTTGGATTGTCCAAACAGGACTTTCCACAGCCTAAATGGAAACCAGTAGTTTACAGGGTTCTCAAATAAACAGATTTCCTTTGTTTACAGTGTATAACAAGCTAACATAATGACATTTGTTAGAGAATTTGAGATCGCGTTGTAAGTAAAAGTAAGTTGAAAGTACTTACAAAGCAGTTTTGGAGACTTTGACCACTGACAACATTCCTAGAAGAACCTTCTCTGATTTTAAGTAATTTTTCAGATCAAACACATCAAGATCTCCTTCTGATGTTAGCAGTACAAAAGTCAGAGCTGACCACTGGGAAGGAGAGAAATTTTCAAATATCTGTGCGTCAGAATGCAGGTACTTTTTGACTTCCTCCACAAGAGAGTGATCATTGAGCTCATTTAGACAGTGGAAAAGGTTATAATTTTTATCAGGATCGCTGTTTTCTTCGCTTATCTTTTCTTTGATGTATGCAATGGTTTCCTTGTTGGTCTCCTTGTTATGTTCTGTCTTTTTCAGCAGCTCAGGCAGTAGATTCTGATTTGTCTCCAAAGACAGGCCTAGCAGGAAGCGGAGAAATAGATCCCAGTCTCCATTTTTGCTATCTAAAGCCTTGTCCACTGCTATCTTGTAGAAGTCTAATGCAGGTAACTTTGCCATTGTTGAAGCAGATGGGGTCAGCAGATTTTCACCTTCATTACTGAATTTGTGAAAGACATAAAAAGCTGCCAGGAACTCTTGAATGCTCAGATGGACAAAGCACAAAAATTTCTGTTGGTACAGTCCACGGCCTTCTTGTTTAATCTGAGTAAACAAGCCAGAGAAGACTGCAGTCTCTGTGATGTCAACACCAACCTCTTCCAAGAAATTTTCAGTGAAAAGAAAGTTTCCTTTCACTAGCCCTTCAAAGGCCAGTTTTCCCAGAGATTTGATTGTTTTCTGGTTCCTGTTATTCCAGCATGAATCTGTCTCAGAACTCTCACCTGTCCCATCTTCACCATACTTCACATTAGTTTGTCTGGCTTCTAACAAAAGGAAGTATATGTACATGTCAGTCAAAGTCTTTGGCATCCTCTCTTCTTCGTTTCTGCTCACAAGGTCTTCCAGAACCTTTGATGTGACCCAGCAGAAGACAGGGATGTGACACATGATATAAATGCTCCTTGATTTTTTTACATGTGACAAGACTTTCTCAGCCAAATCCTTGTCACTGAACCTCTTCCTGAAGTACTCCTCCTTCTGCTCGTCACAGAATCCTCGCACTTCTGTAACCCGGTCAACTTCACCAGCAGGGATAAAGTTAGATGCTGCAGGCCTGGAGGTGATCCAGATTTGAGCTTTAGACAGCAGATTTCCCTGGATGAGGTCTGTCAACAGAACGCTCACTGAGCTGGTCTCTCTCATGCCCTTGCGATGTTCACTTTCATTAAAGTCAAGATTAAAGCGGCATTCATCAAAACCATCCAGGATAATCAAAATCTTGTACTTGTCATAATCTCTTATTTCTGATGTCTCCATACCTGGGAAAAAATCATGAATGAGTTTCTCCAAACTGTGTGTTTCCTCTTTTCTCAAATTCAGCTCCCGAAAAGAAAGAGGAAATATATAAAATATGTCCTTGTTGGCTGTACCCTCAGCCCAGTCCAGCATGTACTTCATTGTGGCAAATGACTTTCCAATGCCCGCCATTCCGATTGTTAGCACAGTTCTAATGCACTTATTGTCTCCAGATCCTGGTTTGAAGATGTCATGACATTTGATCAATGTTTCTTGTGAACTGTCTTTGAACTTTGCATCTTGCACTTGTCTGACCTCATGCTGATCATTGACCTCTCCTCGCTCTCCCTCTATGATGTAGAGATCTGTGTAGATATCCTTCAGAGATGAAGATTTTCTCTGCATATCAATCCCCTCAGACACGTGTGTGAACTGCTCCTTCAGCTGGGTTTTGAGTTTCTGTTGACTTACAATATCAGGCTTACCTGTAGGAAAATATTGTTCAGAGTTATTGCGGATAGAAATCTGCAATTATCTATGAAATGTAAGGGGTACAATCACAGTGCAGTTTATTAAATCTAAATCAATTATGTTTTTATACTTGCATTTGGTTTGTTTAGGCACATACTGACCACTAACAACTGACCAATTAAAAGTGAAACAGAAGAAACCTGCTACAAATAAATAAATTATTGAGAAGATTTTAGTCCGGCAGAACATCATTGACACACGGTCTTAATTTGAAATATGGCTCTATGAACAAACCATGTCTGAGAAAGTCAATTTGGGTTTGGAACCTGTAATCTTGGCTGTATGTTGCTGCCAGAGATTAAATGAAAGAGTTCAAATGTACCATTAATTTTTTTAATTACTATTAGTTTGTTGTTGTTAATCATGTAAAACTGCATCATATATGTTGAGGGATGCTACTACTATCTGAAAGTCAATGTTAACAAGTTGGACTTGGACTTGTAGCATAGGCCTTGTCCCTGTAAAAAAGCGTCAGCAAACATAATGAAGGCCTTCTGATATGCATCAGTCCAAAGCAACACCACGTCTAACAGTCTAAATTTTGTTCAATTAGACTGATACCTCTTTGACATTTTGTCTGTTATTCAAAGCTTTCCTAACAAAGTGTGTTTTTTCACGGTCCTCTGGTTTCATTTCATGGCAGTTTTGAGCATTTTTGCTACTTTATAGTCAATGATTTTAGGACAATTTAAACAGGTTTCGGTTTGATTGGTTTTTGAAATAAATTTTCTTGGTTTCACCCATAAACTTACTTCGGATTTCTGTTATCCTGTCAACACACATATCAGGCAACTTCAATCGGGAGGTTATCCACAGCCTGGCAGAGGGAAACAGGGTCCCTCTGATGAGATTTGTCAGTAGCACATCCACTGACGCTGGCTCTCTCATATCAGTCAAGGTGATGTTGTTGTCAAAATTGAGCGGAGGTTCATAAGCATCCAGTCCGTCCAAAACAAACAAAACTTTGAACTGTTCAAAATTAGAAATTATAAACGATTTTGTTTCCTTGAAGAAATGATTAAGAAGTCCCAAGAAACTGACTTCTTTCTCTTTTATCAAATTAAACTTAGAAAGGTTAAGTGGGAATACAACTTCAGCATCTTCAGCACCTTTGGAAAGAAATGACCTTTTGTTCTTTTTAGCCCACTCATTTATGAATTTCTGCACATTGTAAGATTTTCCGATACCAGCTTCTCCTATAGTCAGCACAGTTCTGACAGTTTGTCCTTTTCTAGCTTTGAAGAGATCAGGTACAGCATTCACTGGAGTCACTGATTGTGGGACAATACGTCCATTTTGCTCTTCAACATTGACCTCAGCACTTCTGTCTTCTCTCATGATGTGTTCTGTGTTTTTTTTGTTAGGATGATGCATGTCTTCATCTTGAGTGTTCTCTCTACGAAGTCTTTCTCTTAGGGCTGATATCAGCTGCATCCGTCGGTGCAACATCTCTGAATGAATAAAACAAAGTTCATTAGATTATTGATGATGAAGGATACATGTTGCATGAATGAGTTGTCATTTACATCAGCTAAAGTTAAAACAATACAGTCAGCAAGTAGCACCAAAAATAGATAAACGTAACCAGTGTTTAAAAAAAAATTAACTTTAGCTGAAGCACATTGGTTTGCAATGAAATGATGCTTAGTAATGGTTTATAAAATCTGACAGAACATGTGACATAATTTGTCAAGGTTGCTGTTTTTGTAGTATTTTCTAATGTAACCGAAAGAATGACACATTTTAGAAATAACATGATACAGAGTATGAGCTATGGTGAAATATGGTAAAAATATCAGTGTCATTTTTTCATACCTCGACATTCTGTCTTTTTATGAATATATCCAGGAGGAATCTTATCAATTCCTGAGGGCTGAGAGATGATCCAAAGAAGAGCAGAGGGAAGCAAAGTTCCCACAATGAGGTTTGTTAGCAGCACATCCATTGAGGCTGGCTTTTCCATATCAGTCAGTTCTTTGTTCTTTTCAAAGTCCAGAGGAAGTTCACATTTTTCCAAACCATCAAGGACAAAAAGTATTTTACAGTCGTCATAACTGTAATCTCTTCCATGTTTACTGTCCTTGAGGGAACAATGAAGCAGATCTTTCATGCTTTGAACTTTTTCTTTTTCTGAGTTTAGCTCCGTGAAATTAAACGTGACTATCAAGTCTATCTTTTTGTTGGAGTTTCTGTTTGCCCAGTCAACCATGAAGCGGCGGGTTTGAAATGTTTTACCAATGCCAGGAACTCCCTTCATCAGTACTGTTCGCACTTTCTCTGTATTTGACTTCTCAAATAATGATTTGTAGGTTAGTACTTTATCTTTCTTGTTTTTTTCTTCTATTTCATACAGTTCTGTGTCGCATTGATGTCTTGTCAGTTCCTGTTCATACCGTTTGAGAATTGTCTTCTTGAGGTCTGTTCGGAGTTTATCCTTGAAATCTTTGAAGAAATTACAAAGACAATGCAGAGAAAGCAGAATGCATGGATTAAATTAACTAATTTACTGTATAAAATGTATGGATTTTAAAGGTAATGAAATTTCTTTGTTGCTCATTGTAACCTTTATGCAAGTTTTCATTCCTCAGTTCAGACAGGAAGTCAAGAGGATCATCCTGGTGATATTTTCTGATTGCAGAGATGGGTGTTCAAGCAGACAGATTGATTTCAATGGTTAATCTAACAGACATAGTTATTGAACTTTTGAACTTTGGGAAATGCAAGCCATTCTCTTATGTTTATCTTCTCCTTGTCTCAGACACTCCATGTACCAAACATCCAATGTAGCAAAACTATCTTACCTCCCTTCTCCCTGACCGAAGTTGAGAGGTGTATCCCGGGATTGGTCACTTTTCATGGAAGTGATACTGGATGCAGGAGAAACTGGTCTTTCTTCTGGTTTTCTTTGCTCCAGCCATCTTTAACACAGAATACAATTACGACCTTTAACACTTTTAACATCCTTAACATCATGGCTGAGTTTCAAGTTGGAACTCTCAGTAGTTCTCCTTATGTGTACATCATTTGCTTCAATCCAATTTTGCTTTACTCTGTATCCAAACACCAATAAAACCAAACTATCTTACTTCTTTTCTCCCTGACCGAAGTTGAGAGGTGTATCCCGGGATTGGTCACTTTTCATGGAAGTGATACTGGATGCAGGAGAAACTGGTCTTTCTTCTGGTTTTCTCTGCTCCAGCCACCTTTAACACAGAATACAATTACAACCTTTAACACTTTTATAATCCTTAACATCATGGTTGAGTTGCAAGCTGGAATTCTCAGGATTTCCCCTTATGTGTAAGTCATTTGCTTCAATCCAATTTCGCTTTATTCTGTATCCAAACACCAATAAAACCAAACTATCTTACTTTTTTTCTCCCTGACCGAAGTTGAGAGGTGTATCCCGGGATTGGTCACTTTTCATGGAAGTGATACTGGATGCAGGAGAAACTGGTCTTTCTTCTGGTTTTCTCTGCTCCAGCCACCTTTAACACAGAATACAATTACAACCTTTAACACTTTTATAATCCTTAACATCATGGTTGAGTTGCAAGCTGGAATTCTCAGGATTTCCCTTTATGTGTAAGTCATTTGCTTCAATCCAATTTCGCTTTATTCTGTATCCAAACACCAATAAAACCAAACTTTCTTACTTTTTTTCTCCCTGACCGAAGTTGAGAGGTGTATCGCGGGATTGGTCACTTTTCATGGAAGTGATACTGGATGCAGGAGAAACTGGTCTTTCTTCTGGTTTTCTCTGCTCCAGCCATCTTTAACACAGAATACAATTACAACCTTTAACACTTTTATAATCCTTAACAACATGGTTGAGTTTCAAATTGAAACTCTCAGTATTTCTCCTCATGTGTAAGTCATGTGCTTCAATCCAGTTTTGCTTTACTCTGTATCCAAACACCAATAAAACCAAACTATCTTACCTCTCTTCTCCCTGACCGAAGTTGAGAGGTGTATCCCGGGATTGGTCACTTTTCATGGAAGTGATACTGGATGCAGGAGAAACTGGTCTTTCTTCTGGTTTTCTTTGCTCCAGCCATCTTTAACACAGAATACAATTACAACCTTTAACACTTTTAACATCCTTGACATCGTGGTTGAGTTTCAACCTGGAATTCTCAGTATTTCCCCTTATGTGTAAGTCATTTGCTTCAATCCAATTTCGCTTTATTCTGTATCCAAACACCAATAAAACCAAACTATCTTACTTTTTTTCTCCCTGACCGAAGTTGAGAGGTGTATCCCGGGATTGGTCACTTTTCATGGAAGTGATACTGGATGCAGGAGAAACTGGTCTTTCTTCTGGTTTTCTCTGCTCCAGCCACCTTTAACACAGAATACAATTACGACCTTTAACACATTTAACATCCTTAACATCATGGTTGAGTTTCAAGTTGGAACTCTCAGTAGTTCTCCTTATGTGTACATCATTTACTTCAATCCAATTTTGCTTTATTCTGTATCCAAACACCAATAAAACCAAACTATCTTACTTCTTTTCTCCCTGACCGAAGTTGAGAGGTGTATCCCGGGATTGGTCACTTTTCATGGAAGTGATACTGGATGCAGGAGAAACTGGTCTTTCTTCTGGTTTTCTCTGCTCCAGCCACCTTTAACACAGAATACAATTACAACCTTTAACACTTTTATAATCCTTAACATCATGGTTGAGTTGCAAGCTGGAATTCTCAGGATTTCCCTTTATGTGTAAGTCATTTGCTTCAATCCAATTTCGCTTTATTCTGTATCCAAACACCAATAAAACCAAACTTTCTTACTTTTTTTCTCCCTGACCGAAGTTGAGAGGTGTATCCCGGGATTGGTCACTTTTCATGGAAGTGATACTGGATGCAGGAGAAACTGGTCTTTCTTCTGGTTTTCTCTGCTCCAGCCATCTTTAACACAGAATACAATTACAACCTTTAACACTTTTAAAATCCTTAACAACATGGTTGAGTTTCAAATTGAAACTCTCAGTATTTCTCCTCATGTGTAAGTCATGTGCTTCAATCCAGTTTTGCTTTACTCTGTATCCAAACACCAATAAAACCAAACTATCTTACCTCTCTTCTCCCTGACCGAAGTTGAGAGGTGTATCCCGGGATTGGTCACTTTTCATGGAAGTGATACTGGATGCAGGAGAAACTGGTCTTTCTTCTGGTTTTCTCTGCTCCAGCCATCTTTAACACAGAATACAATTACAAAGTTTAACACTTTTAAAATCCTTAACATCATGGTTGAGTTTCAAATTGAAACTCTCAGTATTTCTCCTCATGTGTAAGTCATGTGCTTCAATCCAATTTTGCTTTACTCTGTATCCAAACACCAATAAAACCAAACTATCTTACCTCTCTTCTCCCTGACCGAAGTTGAGAGGTGTATCCCGGGATTGGTCACTTTTCATGGAAGTGATACTGGATGCAGGAGAAACTGGTCTTTCTTCTGGTTTTCTTTGCTCCAGCCATCTTTAACACAGAATACAATTACAACCTTTAACACTTTTAACATCCTTAACATCATGGTTGAGTTTCAAGCTGGGACTCTCAGTATTTCCCCTTATGTGTAAGTCATTTGCTTCAATCCAATTTTGCTTTACTCTGTATCCAAACACCAATAAAACCAAACTGTCTTACCTCTCTTCTCCCTGGCCGAAGCTGAGAGGCGTATCCTGGGATTGGTCACTATTCATGGAAATGTTCTGGTCTTTCGTCCTCAAACAGACTTTAAAACAGATTTAAAATTCTTTTCCATGGTCAAACCATAACACTAACATGTTTGGCACAAGATCACTTTGAGTTTGAACCTTTGTAAATATTGTAAATAGTCTAACAAGTTCTAACAAGCAGTCCAGATAAACGTAGGGGAAAGGAAGCCCTTTTATTTTGCTCTCTTTTCTCCTGTTTTCTGGTTAGGGAGTTCAGGTAGGAGAATTGTATTTTCTTTAATTTTATTTTTTTAAAAGTAGGTAAATTAGCTTAGGTTAAAACTAGGTGGTTTGTTACTGGTCATGCTGACGCTTTTGATTTGTTACAAGAAAAATGAATCCACTTTTGACTGCATTCTGCTGTGGACTGGTCACTCTTTGGGAGCTGGAAAGGGGTGAGTTCCTTTTATTCTACTCTCAGGATCCCCCTAGGCCAGGCGTAACAAAAACTAGAATTTCAAAACTGCCATAATGCAATAATCCACAGACACCACAATCAGATAATTATAACTCGGTTGGCAGAGCACGAATATTCACCTCAGTTCATACAACTATTTGAGCCAGGATGTTAATGTTAAGACAGCGAGATTGAAATGATCGGCCATGTGAACCATGTGTACTGTATCGTACCTAACACATTTGCCCTGGTGTTTTCTGGCCTTTTCTAAACTCAGCCTGAGAGGAGAGGGGGTGAGGAGAGAAGAAGAGAGGTGAGGAGGAGAGGAGAGGAGATGAGGAAAGAGCAGAGGAGAGAAAAGCAGTGATAGACAAACAATGTACTGACACAGTGTAAGATAATACATTGTTCCGCTCATTCCTGGTAACCCAGCTCTCCCTATAGCTAAATATTATCAGGAAATGAATATAGCAAAAGCAAACCTCAATGTCAAAGCCAGGGAACGTGTTCCAGTACGTTTTAGACATGTACAATCTGTTTGCTAGCAGGTGGGTATCACCTTCCCATCGAAACAACTGCGCAGGCCTGCCAAATCAGACGCACATTTAACTATGATATTATACAGTCAGCATCCACCTTACTAGTACGCATGGTGTTGAAATTGTTTAGTCGTTTGTTATTCTCACCGTTACTTCATCTGATGCAGGCTGTTCTCTCGTATCCGTCATTTTCTGACTCGAGTGCCTCCGTATATGAGACACTATGGTAATAGCGAGTTCGAACCGATTTCACAATGAAAGCAGTGTCCGAGGAAACCAGGCAAAATTACATTCAATCGTTAATTAAATAAAATAAATATAATAACTGAATAAATGTATGAACGAATAAATAAATCAAGATAAATAAAATATTAAAAAGAATAAAATTAGTCAAAATATCGTCAAATTTGTTCTCTGAATTCAGAGTGCAATTAAAAGAAAACGCTCTGTTACCAGTGACCAATTTCACTTCAGCATGACAGTAGACCACCCCAGGGTGTCACACAATAAGTCTCAGGAAGTTCTGATGTAGCATTTCAAAATAAAGCTCCTTTAAAAACTTCATTTTTCTTCTGTTTTCAGAGGGCAATTAAAAGGAAACGCCCTGTTGCCAGTGACCAATCTGACTTCAGTATGATAGTAGACCACCCCAGGGTGTCACACAATAGGTTTGAGAAAGTTCTGATGTAGCATTTCAAAATAAAGCTGGTATGGCAACAAAGACGTGTACGTCGCCCGGATTAGCGTTATCAGGGCCCCACCGTGGAATCATGCCACAGGGTTTGGGTTGCTGGGGCCCCTGCCCACAGCTGTCGCCCAAACTACATTGCACCAGCCCCTTGTGAACCTTCCCGCGGATGGTGGGCCTACAGGAGAGCAGTCCCATGTCGCCTATTTGAGCTGTGCCCGACGTACACGTCTTTGTTGCCATACCAGTCACGAGAAGCTTTTGAATCGCTCTTAGTCAGATCTGTCTCCTTGGGCCTGTTTGCCTTGGGAGACCCTACCAGGGGCATTAAGCCCCTGACAACACAGTGCCAAGGATCATTCGGGTGCTCAAACCCCTCCACCACGTTAAGGGGGGCAGTTCAAGGAGGGGGAAGTGAAATGTATCAGTGGCAACAGGAATTTTCTTTTAAATTGCACTCTGAAAACAGAAAACAAATTTGACGATGTGGGATTTTAGAGGACCTTTATTTTGAAATGCTACATCGGAACTTCCTCAAACTTAGTGTGTGACACCCTGGGGTGGTCTGCTATCATGCTGAAGTGAAACCGGTCACTGACAACAGGGCGTTTCCTTTTAAACGCAGAGGAAAACTGAAGTTGAGACGGGGTGGGGCCCTGATAACGCTAATCCGGGCGACGTACACGTCTTTGTTGCCATACCAGCTTTATTTTGAAATGCTACATCAGAACTTTCTCAAACCTATTGTGTGACACCCTGGGGTGGTCTACTGTCATGCTGAAGTGAGACTGGTCACTGGCAACAGGGCGTTTCCTTTTAATTGCACACTGAAAACAGAGAACAGATCTGATTATTATGGGATTTTAAAGGGACTTTATTTTGAAATGCTACATCAGAACTTCCTGAGACTTATTGTGTGACACCCTGGGGTGGTCTACTGTCATGCTCAAGTGAAATTGGTCACTGGTAACAGAGCGTTTTCTTTTAATTGCACTCTGAATTCAGAGAACAAATTTGACGATATTTTGACTAATTTTATTCTTTTTAATATTTTATTTATCTTGATTTATTTATTCGTTCATACATTTATTCAGTTATTATATTTATTTTATTTAATTAACGATTGAATGTAATTTTGCCTGGTTTCCTCGGACACTGCTTTCATTGTGAAATCGGTTCGAACTCGCTATTACCATAGTGTCTCATATACGGAGGCACTCGAAAACATTGGGGAGGCTGGCTTGACCGCGTTTTGGAATCGCAGGCTGGCTTGACCGCAGTATTTTATGCGCCCGGCAAAGTTGACAACTGCGCTTTCACTTTCAATTTGACAGCAGCGACCGGCAGTTAGCGATCCTTTGAGCTTTGCCCCATAAAAATGGACTGCTGCTTATCACCTGGATAGCGCCCTCTCTTTCCACTGTGATGTTGATGTATTAAAGATTTGTTATCTATTTCAATCATCAGTTTCTCTTTCACTATATTTTCTTTTTTATCACAATAAGAGTACAGTCATCTATAGCCTCTGTCCATCATTAAACTAGAAGCAAGATTTCTTATCTTTATTTTCACTGCAAGTATGGCAACATCAGCTTGTCAGTTGGTCCACCACTTAATGTAGACCAGGCTGAAACGTCTTAACAACTATCAAAAGGATTGGAATTCATTTTCCTCACAGCACAAATCCGTACTGGCTTTGGTGATCCCCTCAGCTCTCCTCCAATAACACTATAATATTGATATTTGTACCCTTTGTTCCACATTCAGATAGAATCAGGTGTTGCGGCAGTGGGGTGTGGCATGCGAGGACACAACTAGGAGAATATCTTTGATTCAGTTTCAACTTTTCGCTGTTGCATTTTTTTGTTTTGCATTTTTCTTTATTTGTATGCAGCTGGCACCTCCACAGCCTAATCCCAATACTCACACTCACAGTGAATGGGAAGAGCAGCATTTTTTTCCACGATGGTTGATTTGGTCTGAATGAGACTTTAAACTACACCTGTTAAACACTGGAATGTTATACGTTATTATTGTGTTAGTGGGGGCAAGCACAGCCTCACAGAAAATGGCTGCAGTTTCTGTTCTTTTTCAATCAGTCTTGTGCCATCTGTCATTTTCTTTTCAGATTAAATTTTTGCTTTTTAAGACTGCAAGCTTCGTCGACCTGTGGCATTGTAAAGAGTGGATTACTCACGAGGATATGCAGCCATTTAGAAATCACCTCTTCGAGTTTCACGAGCAAAAGTGCATTGTATGTGTGCCTGGTTTTTGAATATTTATATCCAATTAGTGGCTCAACAACCAACCCTCACAAGCACTATGATCCACATCATTAACATGCCGAATACCTTGGGAAACCAGGCCTATTCATTCTTGACCATGACATGTGAAAGCTCTCACACACTGTGCATTAATAATAATATAACCTGACCAGTACTGTGGTAGTGTCTGCATAAATAAACAACTCTGTGTTCTAACCCCCCTGATGAAATATATTGTGTGTAACTAGAAGGGATAAGTGAAAATACAAATTAATTTGCCTGGTGTACGTGGATTGTGATGTGTAATTTAACTTTATCTGGAACATTAACACAGAGTATATAATGATGCATGAAAGGAACACACTTGTACACAGACACACACTGTATTTTTGGATGAAAGCCTGTTCCTCTTCATCAATATCTGATGACAGTCACATTTTGGTTGACCAGCTTCTGAGCTACACACACATAATAAAGTCTTTCCAGTGAAAGTGCAAACAAAAATATAAAAAGTTTCAAAGCAGTCATAACACTGTTTAGATCATAAACTTGCGTGTGCTTGTGTCTGTGTGTGTGAGTGTGTATAAGTGCTCGCATTTGTGTTTGCATGTATGTCAGGCTGAGTCTTTGTGTGTGTTTCAGAAAAAAAGCATGGGGCAGGGAAGGTAAATAACTGAGAAGAGTCCACATAGAAATGCAGGAATTTAGAGCCTCTTCAGTCTCACTCGGTCACGGATCGTCACTTGTGAGGTCTAAATACACACGGTGCAAACATACAAAATGACAGACATATTCTTGAACAGCAGGCCTGTATTGTGTTTTGTCCAACAGAAAGTATGTGTGTGTTTGGGAGAGGCAGAGATTCAGCATGTGTGTGTATCTGGTTTCACAGTCTTCAGGCTGCATACACGTGGTCAGCACCTGCTCACTGCTGTCCTCCATGTCTTTTTATTGCCCATGCAGTTCAGTGAACCCTCAGTAGCCTTCCACACTGACTCACCCCTTCCCACTTCTGTCCTCAACATTCAGCCTACCACCCAAAAAAGAATCATTTTGTACTGCAGTTCCACATAGGCTACTTGACTCATGAGACACAAATTAAAAGAATAGTGGTCAAAATCACTGCAGCAGAGACAGGGATATACTGACATTCATCTAACATGGAATATCTAACAAGGAAAGTGAGAGTTTGTTCTTTTTGTTCTCACTAACACAACCATGTAGTGTTTCTCAAATAACACCATGAGAAAAATCACATCTACTTTCACTCTGTCCCTTTCTGCCCTTTGTCTCATGTATCACTCTGTCTTTATTCTTTTTCGATCTCAGACCATCCTCCCTTGCCCCTCTGTTTTTATCTTCCTTATTCTCTTATCAAGTGCTCCTTCCTGTGGGTAAAGTTTGTTTAATGAGACAGTTGGGGCCCACAGCCGGCAACACAATTAAACATCAAACACACACATACTGGTAGAGCTAAGCACATACCGCATACAAAATCATAAAACCTGTACCCTCCACTTTAACACTCTTGGCATTTATCCATTTATCATCTGGAACAAAGAACACCATAATCAGTTTACAATCTGTTTTCTTGTTAAAATATTGTTTTTAAACCATCTGCAGAACAAACCAACTGGACAGTTTCACAGCCAAGATGCTGACAGCACTAAGCATATGAGAGAGTTCAGCAGCATGTTGTGCTGTGAAATATGGTGCCATGTGATATTTCACTGCTCGTGTCTTGACTCTGAGGTGAGAGAGGATTCTAAGGCATTAAGAGTGATGAAGGACCAGGGATTTGAGAGGGTAAGATTCAACTTTAGACAGATTTGTTTCTGTTGTGTTTAACTATCCGGTCCAGATTGAACAGAATGGGGTGCCTACACTCACTAGAGGAGAAGGGAGACATGACTAAGTGTTTTATGTGTTTTATTATTATTATTATCATTGATGATGTCATGTTTCCAGAAGTCTTACAGAAAGATTCCAAACATTCAGGTTCCAGTGTGAGATAGCTTGAAGTACAGTAATCAGGACAGTTAGGCTTTCAGCAGAGGGAGTAGAGTGTGGACAGTGTGTGTGTGTGTGTGTGTGTGTGTGTGTGTGTGTGGAAAGGGCATTTTAATAATAATATGTAAAATGTTAAGAATGACATGATGGAACAAGGGAAGGTGTTACACGGTGTGCTGAAGAGAGTTTAGGAAGCATGTGAGAGACAGCTGAGCAGCCTAATGAGTGAACAGGCCCATCCGACTGTGGGTGACTGACAAGGAAGGTCTTTTTTAGCCAGGAGAGTAATTACATGATATCTCTGCTCACCCTCTCAGTCGCGCTTTCTTTTCTCTGTCATGCTGTTGACTTTTTCTCTTATACCATTCATGTCTCTGTCAGTTTTGGTTTCTTTGTTAATAATACTCTTCATGTCTCTCCTCCACTGGCAGTTAGCAACTCCCACCCCCACCAGCAGTGACAGATGATCCGGCAGCTATCTGAGTTATTGACCTGCTGTTATCTTCCTTTAGGTGACCACTGGTATGGTGTGTGTGTGTGTGTGTGTGTGTGTGTGTGTGCTGACAGACTGATGGATATGATAAAAATATTCAGGAACAAAGAAGGCCTTGACTATAGGATTAGAAAATTAGACAGCACATCAGCCTGACATTCCACAGAGCCTCTTGGATTGTGTGGAAATATCAACCCAATCTGTGTTAGTACTGCAGGGATACAGCTGTACCACCTAAGTATCCCCTAAAAGAAATTCCACTCTGTAGATATTCAACATTTTTGCCTAAAAAACATGTAGAATGACTTTAAGTCGGGTGTTAACACACATCCTGGATGAGCCTGTAATTTAGCTGCCAAAAAATGTAGTATTAATCCACAACGAGATGAGTGTTACAGTTTAACTTGGTGGATTGTTCTGTATATCATGTTCATGTTCCAAGGAAATGCAAATAAGAACATTTTTGGTTATGTTTACAGGATGCACAAAGTTGACAATTAAATGTCCCTCATCTGGCCTTGTGCCATACAGATAATGTTAAATGTTGGCAGCTTCTGCCGACAGGACAAACACATTAACTCAACAAATGACACCAGGTCTGAGGTATCACTCTAGTGTTTGGATGTATATGATCCTGACACATGTTTCTACACAGAATGTTCATGTAACAGCAGCTAATACAAGCACACACTGATTCACGTTTTGTTCTGCAGATATTTTGTAAGTCTAAGTGCTCTACTCGTGAACATATATGAAAGGAGAGTGAGTGACATGACGAAGGAGGCTGTGAAAAAGACAAAAGCGAGAAAGAGAGAGACAGTGGAGGGAGCTGTCAGAGACGCTTCACTCCTCACCTGCCAGATGCTGTTGAAGGAGAGGAACTTGTTATTAGTTGGTAGTGACTTGGAAGCAAACATAATGTGGTTTCCTATTTGAGATTACTCATTGACTGCATTCTCATACACACACACACACACACACACACACACACACACAATTATACAGACATGAGAACAAATTGACTCTTAAAAGTGAAGGGGGGGTAAGAACTTTCAAATCTAAGCAGATACATTTTCTTTTATTTTGTTTTGTTTTTAAAATAAGATTTGTTATCATCATATGCCAACAAAAATCTATGTGATTTTGTGTTCAACTCACATAACTTTTGCACACACTGCTGAATGACTGTTCTTTCCCTGTAAGAAGTGTGTGTGTTACTTTCACTTACTTATATATTTCTACTGTCTATTTTTTGTCATTTGTCTATTGCATGCTTTTAATTTAACCACTAAAGATAAGAAGTATGCCGGCACCTTAGAGACAAAACCTACAGCACTGAAAAAAAGAGAAACAGAATATGCAATCATCTGTGCGACCGCTTTGCCTTTACAATGCAAGACAACTGAATAATTTATCTAATGTGACAGTTTCTGCTCCCCTTATTTTCCTACAGAACTTCCTGCTTTTTACTGTCGTGATCACATCTGTGGAACAGCACACCTTTAACATCCAGTCTGTGTCCTATCACAGTTATTCTAGTGAGCTGCACGGCGATTAGTGGATCATCGGCCCCTGTAGTCCCACCCTGTGTGGGGTGGAGTGGCTCTGAATGTACAAACTGCTCTGGATTTACTGACCAGGAGATTATTCAGATGGATGGTGTGTTATCTGGCTGTACTGCTTTTCTCTTTTGTGTGTGTCTGTTTAAGGGTGAGGGGTGGTGTTCCCAGGTGTGCCTGAAAGAAAGGTTTGAGTGTTTAAATGTTTCCAGTGAAAGAATTTAACCTCTGAACTCCAAAGGAAAGTTCTTTTCATTTATCAGTAAAAAAAACTGGACACATACTTATACAATCGTGGGCATACACACTAATAAGAGCATATGGGAATACTACACCACACACACACACACACACACACACACACACACACTGAGTTATAAGCTGTCATGATGATTCATGAGTACATGGAGTGTGATCATTTCCCTAAAGGCTGGACTCTGACCTTTGTCCTCCAGTGGCAAAAAGCAGTTTTGCTCTCCCTCAGAGAGTTCACATCCATACAGTTGTCTGTCCTCTTTTTGTTTCACCTCAGTTTGTCCCATCCATCGCTCCTCACCTTCTCCTCACCTCTATTCTTTGCCTCCTCCATATTTCTGCATGATGTTTCCTTCCCAGCCACCACACCTATAGGATGCATACCAAATAGAAAGTTGATAAGAATTATGAGCTCCTGGAATAGTTTGCAGTTTTTCAACTCATAAAGTTAACATGTAATTTCCTGCTTCTTTCATTATGACTTGATGGATGAAGTGAACATAAGCACATGATATGTAATGATATTTGTGACAGATTAACTAAACATATGATCATCTTCTTCCAGTGGTAGAATGTAACTAAAGTACATTTACTCAAGTGCAGGTAGTACAGTTTTAAAGTACTTAAGAATATTTCCTTTCAAGCCAAATATGCTTAGACTCTACAAGATTTCAGAGGTACATGTACTTTTTATTCCACTACATACAATTTACAGCAATAGTTACTAGTTAATTTTAGATTAGCAACTGTCATACTATACACATAATGACTACTTTTTATTTCTGATACTTTCAATGCATTTTGCTTTTACTTAATTCTTTTGTTAATCAATTCTTTTGTGTTGGAATAACTTGTAAAAGAGTGTTTTTATATCGTAGTTCAGAGTACCCGAGGATTTTTACATTATAGCATGAGCAAAAGATCCAATTTAGAGCCTTATAATGGAAACTCATTATTTGGATGGGTTGTGTTTGGTTAAAAAGAGACAAAGCACATACAATAGACAATAAAGATATAAGCAGTGGAAAAAAAGTGACATTATTAATATTTCTTGTCTGTCACTTGACACGGAAGGTCAGCATTTACACTCTTCAGATCTGCCTTAAAAACCATAAGACAATAAATAGACATGCTTTCTTCTTTCCTTCTCTTTGGTTCCTCCTTCCATCTTTTGTGCTTGTCATCTGTTTATAACTTTTCTGCTTCTAATCTCTTCCTAATGTGTAATTCAGTAGTTTGTCCACTGTTTCCTAAAGGCTTTCATTATCCACCCTTATATATACACACAGACCTGTTCCAATCCCTGTGAGTAATCTGCTATCTTTTACCTTATTAGTCAGAGTCAAATATTAAGTCTAGATACACAGTTCTCCAGCCAAACAGTGTCTCCTATCTAATCTCCAATAACCATTAACAGCTGAAACCCACTTAGCTGCACCATTTTAGGAAAGAAAAAAAGAAAGAAAGAAAGAAAGATCAACAGTCTGCTAATATTCCTCCACTCTCCTGTTCTGTCATCATTTTCTGCTTGTTGATCCCTTTTCCATCCTAATTCCTTATCCCCCTGCTCTCTGTACTTTTCCTCTTATACTAAACCCCATCCGTAAGTCTCCAGCAAGTCTGAAAGACCATTAATGAAATGTAGACTAGATAAATAATCTTATCTGTCCATAATTACATTCAGTCCTTCCTAAAGAAAAAAAACTGCCCACACTCTCACTTTTCACACTCTTTTCTCTTCCTTTCTGTGAACACCCACTCTTACTTAACACTCAGATGTTGAAAGGAATTTATCTGTGATAGGAAAATAAGTCCACTTGTTTTCCAACAGAGGATTGTCTCTTTATTAAATGAAATTATATATGGTGGACCACAATTTTAGACCACAAGGGATGAGGTGAGGGAGCAGAAAACAGACAGTGGTGGAGGGTGTTTCTGCATATTTCATCATGTAAAGTGATGACTGTGTTGAAAGCTCTTCTTATTGTGAGAGGGCTGGCCCACTTTTGGCCAAGTGAGGGTGCGAAAAATAGCCGACCCCACTCTTCAGCACTAATGGACTCATCCATTACGGTCTTGTGAAAACACGGTCTAAGTGGAGGAACATTAGCAACAGGGACCTGCTCCTGTGTAGTTATGTGTTGGGGAGTGTGTAACCTGCAACTGATCAACATGATGGATGAGCATTTGCATCCACACCTGTGTGTATGTTAAGTGTGTATATGCACTGTGACCTCAGTTATTAAGTTGTTTCCCCTCTGTTAATAAACATGGTTCTGTGAGAACAAAAGCAATTCAGAGTCCTGCTAAACACACACACATTTTTAATAGATGTGTGACAGAGGAGCATAACCACAAACTATAATGATTTATATCCAGTTTATAATCTGAAAGTAAAACTAAAACTAAGACTAAATTCACATGACAAGCATCCTGACTGGAATCCTCACAAACTGGCATGGTTTGTGCACCAGGTAATTAAAGCCAATTAATGGGCCTTCAACATCAATAAAGCACATTACTCATCAGCACTGTAACATTTCACACTGACTCACGTATTTTAAAAGCACAAAAAGATTTATCTAAATCTTGATGAACACCGTTTGTGATAATTACCTTTCCTATAGGTGGTATCAGTGTCATGGTCATCTCAAGTAAAGCAACTTTTTGCACACTTGCACACACATTCTGTAAACTGTTTAATGATATTTGACCCAAGTCAAAAAAAAAAAAAAAATAGACAGCAAGTGATGGAAAGAGAGAGAAAATTCCACACAGCTCATTCCAACAGACAACAAGTGGTGAGGTGTACTCTGTGTAGCTTTACTGACATTAGTCAACACTGAGCTGACAACTGCACACTCACTGCAATCTACCACATCTTCATGTTTATGGGTTTATCTTAACCAGGCAAATTCTTGAAGTCACTTGAGGTAAAGGAAGGGTGATGTGGATTCAGAGAGAGAACTTGGAACGGTCTTAAGAGGAAAGAAGTGCTTACAGTAGGGGAAAAGACGAGACAATGGAAAGGAAAGAAGTTGAAGTTATTTATCCAACTGCAGGTCACTTTTTCATCTCACTGTGGGTGTGCTTTTGTGTCAGCTGAATGATATAATGAACACATTTTAATGAGGAAAAACACACTTAATGAGTACTCTCCTTTTCTTCTCTCTTGGTCCTCATGTTACCATGTGGGACCACTGTTATGTTTGCTGACTCTTGGGTATGAACTTTGACCTCCCCCCTGCATGGGTCAACCCTCAGAAGTACAGCCATGTTTTGTCTGAACTTCTGACCACTGACCTTCAGTCTGGGCCATCAGAAGCTGCAGTAGAGAAATGCCAGCATGGTTACAAGCTGCCTCAGAACGCGTTCCAAGTTAAAAAGCTGTTCCTTTTTAACTCATTAATGTTTCTCAAAGGGGGGCCTGGGAACCTAAAGGGGCCCTCATAGGGTCCGAAAGGTCCCAATCAAAATACGAAATAGCATATTATCACTGTTAGTTTGTTAATGAGAAAGCAGTGCAACCGGACAGTGCAGTAAAATCTTTATTTTACTGATTTTACTGTCTTTGCTGCCCTCTGGTGAACCAAATGTGGAAACATTAATAATATTACCGAAAGTCAAGAGATCATTAGGAGCTCTAGTCAGTGTAGATCTGCTCTGCTGAACTCTGGTAAAAGTGGAGATCTGTGTAAAAATCATTCGTGTACAAATGCATGAATATGATGTGATGATAACTGGTGCTCTTTATAAAGTATTTAACCTCGGTCCACCTTCGTGAAGCTATTAAAATGCTGCTAAAATGTCAGATCAACAAATTGTCCTCCTGTCCGCTTTAGAATTTCTGTATTCATTTATAAGCAATAAATTTTTAGTCAAAACTTTGAAGGGCAATAGTGGACATGGTGCTTTTATTCTGAGAAGCTCCAAGCAAAACTACTTCCGGTATGTCTCACAGGGGAAACACAAACCAAGCTCGGTGAAAAAGTGGCGTGCACAATCTGACAACTTTGTACAGTACAATTGTACGTGTAAGTACTGCACATCATAATCAGTGCACAAGCTCGTGTGTTTTATTTGCTTTAAAACTGCATTGAAATGATAACATCTTACTCTGAATTCGTATTTTGTCGATTAAAAGCTAGTTCACTGTTAAAAGGCTAGCTTACTACAGTATCGATAATTACCATCGAGCTGATTGAAAACCTTTGGCTGTCAACAGTACCTCATCTAACCCTAATGAGCTTCTCTGAAATTAAATTAGCACCCGCTGGTTTATTGCTCTATACTGGAAAATGTCCCGTTTATTTTGCCCAGTCCCTGTTGCAGGTATCTGTCTCAGGTAACGTTAGCTCCCACTTGCTGGTTGTGTGAGACGGGAATCAGTTTAATGCTGAACGTTCGTCTTTGTATCCCGCTTTTATTCATCGTGCAGGCACAGTGAACCTCAACAACCTGTCAATAGTGGATCTTTTTCTCCTGGATCTCGCTGCTTCAGTGGCCAAAATACTGCAAGGATACGGCAGGCCGTGGAGCAGCTAAGTAGTAATCACAGATCCTGCTGCCTGGCTGTCAGCTGGGATTGTCTGTCTGCTCCAGAAGGAGTGCTCAAAGCAACACGGGTGACTCCACAGAGTTTGAAGGATGCTAAATATCTGCTGCACGACTTTCATGTGCATCTGTCACAAACATTAGTTTATGATACTTTTTCATTGTTCCTTTTGTTCGTCTATTTGTAGACCAGTGTGGACCAATACAACGCACTTCGAAAAACAAAACAAGGGAAACATTACATGAAATACAAACTAAAGCCGTGCTGTAATTAAATCGCAGCTGCTCAGTCTTTAAACATCGCTGCAAGTTGGGACTGTCTGCTAGTTTCAGAGGACAGCATCAACACCCCCACTTTCAGCATGAGTGAGTTAACAGACTTTGATAGAGGCCAAATTATTGGTGCCCAGCTTGCAGGTCTGTCAGTCAGAAAAACTGCCCAATTATGTGATGTATCAAGTCAGACTGTCATCAAAGTTACGAGTGTTTATAACAAATACGGACACACTCCATCAGCTAAGAAGAGCAGTCGGCACAAGCCACAGACAAAAAGGATAAGAGTGACAAAAGGTGGTGCTAATGGAGGAGCTGGCAGTGAGAAACCTGTACCTGACCCTGAGGTCAACATGAAAAATTCTGATGAAGACAGCAAAAGACCTGAATCCCAGACCGAAGAGCAGGAGTAGTATGGTCTGATAAACTGTACTTCTCTGGCTTCTTTTGGGTGGTTATTATCTACATAAAGCCACCAGATGGCTTCACTTTTGTTTTTGAGCCATTCTATCGGCTAAGAACACACTCTCCTGTTTTGAAAGCAGTGAGTTTTGCTACGTGTGCTGGCATTAAGAAGAGAAGTGAAGAAGTCGAAGTGGACCTGTTTTGGTAATTCATCTTCAAAATATAGGTTACTTTTTTATGTGCTTGTGGAACAGTGTTACCATTGCATCTATAGTGTGCAGTGATTTCAGTGATAGAAAATGCATATATGGTCTCATGCTAGTCTCTGCTGTTCTTTTCCTGTGTTGGGTCTTTGTTCTGACCACAAGTTTAGTATGCATGTCGACCCCCTGTTTTTGTTTTGTTACTGTAGTTTGATCTTTGACCGTCAGTCTCTGTCATGACCATCAGAATGAAGAACACTGTGGCTGTTGACTGCTTCAAAAACGAACTTTAGAAAATGCTTAATGCAGCTTGTGCCACCTGTGAAGAATTGCTCAGCTATCTAGTTTTCTGCAGTTAAGCGATGTAAAGCAGCAGTCATAGCGCTTTATTCTGAAAGGCTCGGACCAGAAGTACTAGTTCTCTCCCTGGGGAAGCACAGGCACAGCGCTGTGATAAAGTAGCGGTGGAAAGATTGACTCCGTTGTTCAGTTTAAGTTGTAAGTACATCACACAACAGTCAATGCACAAATCAGTGTCTTTCATCTGTCTCTAAGGGGCATTAAATTGGTAATACTTAATTCAGAGTACGTTTGATGCTTGAAGCTAATCTTGTAGCTTGCTACCAGGCTAGCCTAAACAACGTTAATAACAGTCGAGAGGATTGGAAATATTTGTCTGTCAATAAAAACGTACCAAATGCTAATGATCCTCTCTAATTGTATGCCAGCAGCACACTGTTAGGACGATGGCTTCTTGTTCTGTACTACCACATGTTTCATATTTTTTGTCCAGCCCCTGTAGTTGTATTTACCTGCCTCAGGTAACGTTAGCTCCCTCACGGTGGTCCCGATGCTGGATTCATTTTAATACATCTGTCAGCTTCTGTCTTTGCATACAAAGGAGTTTTAGTGTTAAAATCTTAAATTCTGGTATTTCTTTTTATCCCCTATTCATCCATTTTGTAGGCAAAGGGAACCTGCACAACCTCTCAGCAGGAGATCTGTCTTCCCCTCGTCCCAGCTTCAGTGTGCAAAATACTGCAAGAACCAGACTGAGGACTTTGGATCAGCTAAGTGGTGACTACAGATCCTGCTTCCTGGCTGTCAGGTGGTATTGTCTGCCTCCTGTGGAAGGAGTGTTCAAAGGAACATGAGTGACTTAACAGAGTTTGAAAGGTGCCAAATAGTTGCTGCACGACTTTCAGGCGCGTCCGTCACAAAAACTGCACAGCTGTTTAATGTGGCGAGAGGGACGGTCTCCAGAGTCATGACTGTATACATCAAACATGGACGAACAGCATCAGCAAAGAAAAACAGCGGGCGCAAGTCAAAGCTGTCCGAAAAGGATAGACAGACACTTCTCAGAATGGTTGATGAACACCCTGAGTATACGGCTTCAAAAATAACCACAGAGTTGAATAGACACCTCTCTCACACTGTTTCAGTAAAAACTATAAGGCGTGAGCTTCACAAAGCTGGTATTTTTAGAGGAGCAGCCAATAGGAAACCCGAGACGGAGACTGACACACAAAAGCCAGATGAAGAGAACACTGAATATGCACCTGACACACATAAACCTGGTGAACGGATCGCAAGACCTGATATGCAAACGACAAATGACAAAGAGCGCGGCTCACAGAAGCCTGCGGAAGACAGAGCAATGTCCCAACCCCAGGTGAGCGTCAAAGAGTACGACACAGAAAAATCTGAAGAAAGAATATAACCTGAAGCCCAAGTCAGTGAAGAAGACTACAGCACACAAAAGCTTGATGAAGAGGGCACGGGGTCTGGATCCCAGACAAGTGAAAAGGAATGAAATGATGACCTTTCCAACATCCAGATTGGTTGTTTAAGTGAAAACCACAGAAAATCATTCACCCTTTAATGTTGCCAACTGCTTATTCTGTGATGACATTTACATTTTTAGATTTGATTCTTTATTTTAGAGTGTCTCATGGCGCAATGTTCAGGCTTTTGTCAAGTGTTTTCAATTTTTGTGTCTTAAAAGCAAAAGTGAATTAAATGTAGGCTGTCTGGAGTTTGCCAAAATAGCTGAAAATATGCAAACTGTAGATGTTTATGTATATGATGTTTACGTATGCTCTATATTATGATATTGTCCACTGCAAAGCACTCACTATGATGCAGATTATGTTTCTAATTCGTAGACGAATGTCATGCTGAAATGATATCTGCGGTTTCACAACATATCTGATTTTCTGTGTTGTACTGCAAGCAAACAACTACAATCCCACAAGAGTATGAGAATATAACTATTGAAGTCACTGTGGGGGGAAAAAAAAATGAGTATTTTATTTTATTCCACAATATGTCCGGTTCTCAGTAGTAGAGCTCGATAATGTGCGTCTCGGAGATGTCTTTTCAGGTTTCTCAGGCTATCGTGCTCAGATTCAGTGGTTGCTGCTCTCATGTTCTGCCCCAGCTTCACCAAGGCCCTGCACAAATTGAAACTCCGGGCTTCCAGTCATCCCTTCAGCAGCCCATGAAAAGGTGTGGATAAAGCACTTTTGAGTACTTTTATAAAAACATAAAATGATGTAGTAAAATGATAGATGCTAGGCACATGTATGCGTTCATTCAGACTACTCACTTTTGTTGCAAATGTACTGAATAATGAATGTCTCACCACACACTTTTGTGTTTGTATACTGATGTTTGTTCCTTATGCATAGATGCGGCAGGGATGGGAGTAGGAGGCAAAGTGTCAGACAACGTGTAGTGTTTCTACAGCATTTTAGAACATTGCACAAAAGTTGTCTGTACTTTCTGTGGCGATGTTTGATTTGTCAGCAAAATAAAGGATGAATGAATTTTGCATTGTTGCCTAACGCATAGTGTGCATGTCTTTGCAAAATGATGATCATTTTCAAAATCTGAATATAAAAAGTGTTTTTTTTTTTTTTTTTACAATAACCGTCCATAAATATCAAAAATCAAATACCATAATTTCAGTTTGTCTTTTATTGGTTTGGTATTGATTACAGAATTTGCAAAAACTAATAAACTGTTGATTTAAAAAGGCTAATATTTTTGTCCACTGGTAGCCTCCATGCTTTCTTCCAATTCAGATCTCCATATATAGGTGACAACATTTACACTGTGAGAGTACTGTTCCCACTATCCCAAATTTATCACTACATTTTTATTTAGAACATCTAAATCCCCAATGAACATGTTCCTTCTCCAATCATATAACTGAGCTGTTTGGTCATGCAAGTTTTTCCAAAACCTGTAAAGCACTTTTTAAAATAGCAAACAAACACCATTACACATTCTTTCAGTGTAACAGGTAATTCAAATGTTTAGAAATTTTTAGAAATTCACCTTAAGGTGGTAATAACCCATCTTTCTTCAAAAGTTGCTGGACTTGAATAATAATGTTATCTAACCATTTCTGGATAAACAGAGTTCTTTGTGGAGAGGAGGCTAAGGTAAGTAGTGCCTGTTTAGCTAGTTTTATAGATTGTTTTTCTACACAATAGTTACAAGACAACCACTCTAACATTGCTAAATAAGTATTTGGGGAAGCTGTTCTGTATGCTATTTTGATCATTCTAAAATTCTGTAATTGAAATTGTTGTTGAGTGGTTCATAATCTAAGACTTCCAGGATTTATTTTATTATTTTGGATGAAATTCAATAATTGTGAATTTCTATATTTTAGTCAGTGTATCTAAAGAAACTTTTTGTTTTTGTTTTTGGTTAATAAATGAATCAGAATTTAAGTTTCTACATAATGTTTTAATCCTCTTTGAAGTTGAAATCATTGTGTATTTCTATGAGTTAATTTTACTGATTTTACTTTACATACATTGTATAGTGTTCTGACTGCATTAAAAAATCACAGAAACCCATACGTTCTGTTATTATATTTTAAACATATTTATATATATATATATATGGGTTTTGGAAATTCGTGAGAACTTCTTGTGTGGGCGCTGTTGGTTGTTCTCTTTTAATGATCTATTAATTAGTGAGAGAAGGAAGACCACCATTTCTAGGGTAACGTTTATCTTTAAGACTGTACTCCAAGAAACTCTAATATAGAGTATATCCGTGTATCTGCGTCCGTGGAAAGGCTGTGCTGTACTGCTCATTTTGGCACGGCTGCACATGCGCGTCCGAGAATGACGCAACAAAAAGTGACCCGGAAATGCACCGCCAATAGTAAACACAGCTGTGAAAGCTGCCGCTTTCGAAAAGATGGTGTACGTGTCCAACGGTGAGTTTCTCTTGTGTCTCCAACTGTTTTCTTAACTTTAAAGCGAAATGTAGCACCCTTGTATACAAGTTTTTATTTCTGTCGAACAGTTTGAGTTAAAACGCACCACTTTAACAGGAGTGTGTCATGTAACAGAGCGTAACTAGCTTCTTAGCAAGCTTTGCTAGAGGTGTTGTTGTGAGCGATGATTTGATAGAGACACTACTGGTATAGCAAGCTTAGCCTGCCTGGATCTGCGTAGCAGAAACTTCTGTATTAATCAAGAGAGCCTTCTGTAAGAGAGGACAGATTAATGTTTTGGTACTCAGCACATAATTTCCGTGCAGTTTGCGGTCATGGATGTGCTGTCTTGACCATGAGACGTTGTAGCAAACAGGCTCCGTTCCTCCAAAATTTGCCAAGGCCGAGATGACCTTAGGTAATCTCCCCGATTTATAATATGACTAATGTTATCTCATATTGTATATTATTATTATAATATGTTATTTTAAAATGCTTTTGGGAAACGATGCCCTGCTGTGTTGTGTCTTGTTTTTATGTCCTGATTGGCTGTCAGTCTACTTATAACGTTGAATGTGAACTGAATGTCACTTCATCAAAACTTAAACTTTTAAATGGTAAATTGGACACCACTTTTTAAATACTGGCATGGGTTTGAATGTGAATAACACCACAAGCTGTTCTGTTCCAAATCCTGTTTCCAAAAATTATACCTAATATTTTGCAGTCATTATTTAATAAAGTTATACGTCTCCTATAATCTCTATGTCGCTAATCTTTATGGGTTTTGGGAATTCCTGTGAGAAGTTCTTGTGTGGGCGCTTTTGGTTGTTTTCTTTTAATGTTGTATTAATTAGTTTTCTGTCTAGATTGCTGCTGTTTCATCCAAGTCCCTTTATCTTTTTATGGATCTTAGGTCAGGTTCTGGACAGCAGGAGCCAGTCACCGTGGCGGCTGTCCTTACTCGTCGATCTCTTCTGGGAAGCAGTGGAGTTGTTTGGCCTGTAGTAAGTCATTCAGTCCGTCGCACAAGTGTTGAATCAAGTTAACAATTGAGAATGAATAATTGAGAAAAAAGTATATATATATATATATATATATATATATATATAAAATATTTACCACTTTCTGTCTTTTATCAGTTTTAGGACGTTGATTAACCCACACGCAACAAAGAATGGAAACTATGGCTCGTCAAGCTCCAGTGATGGCAGAGGGTAGGTCTATTTTCTTGTTTATGTAAAATTCTGACCAGAGAGCGTTTGAATATTACACTGTTGCTCACTTCAGTAGTTGAGCCAATTGCAACATAGTAAAGTGCATTTCAGGAAGGGAGTGTGTTTTTCCATTTATGTTGCCCCTCCTTTGCAATTCTTTCAAATATTCGAAGAAAACGACAAAACCAATAATAGATAAGTTATTATTACTTTTTAAAGACCTTTCTTTATCCTCACTACAGTTCTTCTTCTCTTTCCCTTTCCTTCTTGCATTTGCAGTCCTCCAGGTCCTCCTGGTGGCAGAAGACGGATGGGAAGAATATCCCACAATCGTGGGCCCAGCGCTCCACCAATGGGTGGAGGATGAGGAAGGTGAGGAACTGATTTTTTTATAAATGAATTATTAGTCGTCATATAAATCCCTTGTTGATACCTTGTACCTTCTTTTTTTGCAGCCTGTATCATGAAGTGCATTAGGGGTTTATGTTGTTAAGACCGTAAAAATGTCCAAGTTAATTTTTTTTTAATTGCCCCAAAAATATGTGGCAATGATATGGGATGGATATGAGGTGAGGACAACATTACTCCTCCATTCTATAATTCTCACTTCTCTGTAGGTAAACGCCTACACTAGGTGTGTAGGCGTGGGGCCTGGCACTTTGTTCGTTTGCTGAGGACCTGGATGTCTGATGGTGACGTCATGGTGCTGAACCCCCTTTTCATCGGCTGCCACTGCCACAAGCAGTTTCTTGACGCCTTTCTGGGAATTCCTACACATAGGGGCCAGACCGGCTGATTCAGCGGCTATCCACGTAATTTCCTCCCCTTTTCCTGCCTCTGCACTCAGACTTTCCTGTCACACCAACCTCCTTGAGAAGTGCATCACTGATAACTCGATTATACTCATCCCTCCAGGGAATCATAAAGTTATTTCGTCTTTGTTTTGTATCCTTATGTTTAAATAAAAACACCTGTTAAAATATGTTCCTTGTGAGTTTGTGTCGTTCCATTTCTGTCACACATGGTAACGACACGATTCATCTGAACATAGAGATGGGTAATAATGACAAACATAAGATGGCATGCTATTTTTTCATCTGCACTCAAATATCGATACTGTGAGAAGAAATAAATAGATTTGTAAGAAGTTGGTGATTTTTTGTTTGAGTTATAATGTGCATGATAGCAAAGAAGGTGGAGGAATTTGTCCCCCCCAACTCTGCAGCAGCTGCAACAGTTGCATAACGTGTACAACTTACATGCATTGACTTAATCAGTTTGTGACAAGAGATTTGGGCTGTACAACCAGCAACCTTGTGGATTTTTTTTCGTTTCAATAAAATGTAACTATTGTGTACCTAAGTGTCGACTTTACTCACATAAATCCAAACTTCCATAAAAAGTATAGGCAGTATTATTTACAGAATATTAACAAGGAAACTCCCTCTCACCCAGAGAGTGTTCAATAGTTGCACAACAATGACCTCACAAAACAACACTGAAACAACACATGAAAATTCTGATTGTTTGGTGACCAGTTTTAACATGGTGTTAGCAGTGCTAGAATTGTCAAAGTGATACCATCAATGTATTGCTAATGTGCACAGAGATCCTGAGTGTCCTGATTTTAATGTTTCCCTCCAGAAAAACATGAGCTTTGCTTTTCTTAACACTACTCTATGAATTTGACCAAGTGTGGTATCATTGTGAGTTTTTCAGATTTTTTTTTAAGATAAATGAAAGAATATCTATTGGGTGTCTTTTCTTGAAAAAGAAACAGAGTCTTCTCTAATTTTGTGTCTACACGGGAGGCTTTTCAGATGTATTTTTCTATTGTATAATGTGCCTAAATGCCACCAAAAGTGTATTTTTATGCTTCAATTCTATTGTCTTCTCTGAGAGCAGCAGAAATGCAGGTGACCCTCAATGGTGTGCCTGGACGCATCCTGCAGAGACAGTGTTAGAGTCCAGTGAAATCTGTTCAGTTTCACCAAACAAAGGCAGCTCTTTCGCGGAGCATTCGTACACCAAAGCGCTGCCACTCTCTCTGGTGGATCCACATCTCCTGGGTGGTGTCCAGACACGCCAGCACTGCTCCCCCTTTCCATGATATCAGCCGAGGGTCCATGTCCTAAAGCGTGTGCACATCAACATACAGCACAGAGATGTTGTAGTTAGCACATCTGCGCCAAGTCCACTGTTGCTTCGATTTATTGAAAAAGGGGCCACTGCTGTTATAAACATATTACAGATCTGTATCCTATTCTACAAGCATGTGCAATATATTTATCACAAGACCACATTACCTTCGGCCTTGTGATAACTTCCACGTTGTCTACCAGCCTTCTGAATGATGGTGGCATCTTGTTGATAATGCGGTGAAGCAGAAACTCCTGAGCACCGTGGAACATGAGCCCTCCTCCCACCACTAGTATGGAGCTGTACATCTTGCGTTTGGTTTCATCTGATGCTGTCAATAAAAAAAAACAAGGTGAGTTAAAAGAGGACATGATTTGTTTTTTCTTTTCTTTTCGTAAATTAAATTTAGTGTAGTATTTTTCATTCATATAATTTATCGCTATTTCCTTTTTGCAATGCAATCTCATTTTTACTGTCTCTTTGAAAGCATTTAATTTATTTCATGTCTCCCAGCTTACTGTGGCTACTTGGCCCTTCTTCACTCTCTGCGCTTTCTTACCACAACAGTCGATGCTATGCAGGATGGCCTTATCCAAGCCGAGTGCTTTGCTTTCAAACTGGCTCATGATGGCCGTCTTCCTGGAGAGGTGAGAAGAGAGGGGCTCCTCAATCTCTCCTGCTCCCATAAGGCACTCCCCATGCGCAGGCCCAAGCTCCATCTCCCCCTTCATCCCTCCACCACCAGCACCTCCACTCCCTCTGGGCAGGTCAGAGAGCTCCCCAAGCCCTCCCTGACCACTCATCTCGCCATCCAAACCTCCACCTGGTCTGGAAATAGCTTTCCGGTCTGCAGCTGATTTGGAGGACTGGTGAGGAAAGTGGGAAAATAATCCAAATTGAGGAGCAGCACAGAGGTTCAATAAGCAGAAATTCAATTTAGTTCATGTGAAATGTGTGAGCATCTCTGACTGAGTGGGTGTTACCTGGTCCTGTTTGCTCTGTGTGGCCAACAAGTAGTGTTCATCATGAGGATCCTCTGAGTCGCCTTGGGAACGGTACTGAAGTGATGTCATCTTCTGACCTACGATGCCAAAAGTGGTCGGGTAGAAAAGACCCATGGGTGCCTAACATACGAGCATGAGACACAAAGAGTCATCGATGAAAAGTAACTTTAGCATACAAGCAGGAGACAGGTTAAAGTGAAAGGTATTTCAGCACCAATCTTGAAAGGTACAGTGTTTCTTTACTATTTGAACTGCGTACCTCTAATTTCTCATCCCCTAGCCGAACCTGGTAGAGAAGAGCTGGGGCTTCTGGGAAGCGTGTTTGGAATTCATGATCTTGTAGTCCTGATATGTCCTGTTAGGAATAAATGGAGAGATGACACATTTTAGAATTAATCTGAGTAACTGAAGATTTCTCAGTCCATTGTTGATAAACACTATGGTGATCTGAACAGAACCCTGACAAAAACACATACTTGGTCTAGATGGCAGAAGGTCTCTTTCAAATGCTGCAGCAGCTGACAATCCAGCCTGCTGGATAACTTGCAGTCTCTATAGGGGAAGCCCGCCCTCTGCAGGAGCCAGAAGAAAGTACGAGTCACATCTGAGCCACCGTATGCCAGACACAGCCTGCAAAGTCCAACACAGAGAGAGAGCATTCAATGTGATGCTCATGATAATCACAGTTTTTTAAGCTGACATTCACATTTGTAATCTACTGTATGTCACTGTTCTGGGTTTCTTGTGGAAAAGGGATCCACAATATCTGCAATTATAATCTGGATGGATTCATGATTTCATAGATATAAACATAGAAGTTGTTCTCAGGATCACCTGGAGTTCCGGTGGGAGACTCCATCCTCTACACAGCAAAGACTGGTCTTCTGGTCGCCAACATCCACAACACAAGCACTGCTCAACCCACTGCCAAATGTAGCACACACTGACTCCTGGTGCACGATGATTGCTGTAAATACCCACACATACACATATACACACACACACACACACACACACACACACACAAAATGGGACACAGGGTGGGACGATGACAAGAGAGACAGATTAGTTTATTCCTTAGCCCACCCTGAATAAGCCACATTTCTATATATGCATGTAATACCTGAGAAGCCCATATTAAGCAGCAGCATGTTGACAACTTCTTTGACGTGCTGCCTGTTGGAGATGTCGGGGACCAATAGGATGCATCTGTAATACTGAAAGGAATACTGAAAAGTGTTAATGTGAGAAGAAAAGCATTTACACTTTTAGCGTAGTTTAAGCTCATTTTTAATGTCTGTGGAGTACAACTATTTTTTTTTCTATCTCTCTTTAACTACTTCTTCACTAAAATATTTTGACCTTACCAGTTCTGCTGATTACTTTTTACGCTTTAACTTTCTTGTAAATGTGCTTCTGCTTCTAGCTAAATATGTTGCATTCTTGTGCTTTCTCTTGAATTTTGTTACTATTTTGATGTTCCTTATTTCTGTGCCTTTTATTTGATCGCACTGAATAAACCTTTATGCACAGTACTAAATAATACAATTCAATAACATTAAATTATTATAAGCCTTTTCTCACCTGTCTTCTTTCACCTTACCCCACAAAAGAATGTGACACAAAAAGGTGAGAAGGTGTTCTACCTTTAAGTCTTTCAGGGGGATATCCAGTTGCTTTTGAATGACGTGACCCCAGAGTGTCTCCAGATCAGCCAGGACAGCAGTCAGTGAGCCTCCAGGACCAGAGTGCACATTGAGCTGACCTCTGACGATAGGCCAGTGGATGTTGTAACAGTCGGATGGATTCACATAAAGAGCCTGCATGATAGCAAGATAAAACAGATAAAAATGACTTAAAAAAAACTACAGAGTTTAGGTCATGCAAAATGTTCTAGATGTCTTCTTTTATAGGAGTTATCAGACGTTTTCACTGACCTCCTCTCCCACCAGATAAGGAGGATGGTGGACTGTGTTGGTCCACTTTACTCTGGAGCTGCTGTCAAGTACTGCTGGACGGATCTGACAGTTATAAGCTCTGGCCTAAACACAACACAACACACAAACACAAACATGTTTCTGTACATTTCAAAGCACATACAGCACTAGACACATCAAAGCTACAGTCATTCATCGTACTTTAAATTAACAAATCAACCCTATATTTACTGTGGGACCTATCATACAAGCTATGCAGCCAAAGTACATAAGATTTCTGGTGAAATGTCAATCACACCAAACGATTTAAAAGTAAATAAAGAGGTCTGAAATGTGTATGTGTCATCTTACTCCTACATAGTGTCTTACATATCCTACCACTTCCTCTCTTAACTCTCTCTATTTCAATATACACACCTGTTCAGACGACACAGGTGTCCTCCGCACTCCATTTGACATCTTCTTAGACCAGATGGCCTGATCAACCATTTTAAGCCCATTCTGCCTCTGCTCGTTACTCTCTGGTTTCTGTTGCACAGGAGGAGAGAAGCAATAAAAGAATATAAAAATGTGAAAATTAAGTACAGTGGAGAAAAGACTGGATTGTGGGTGTATCTGATCATGAGTGACATACATTTAGACCTTCTCTCAACAGCCAGGCATCTTCATATCTGGACTGTCCACTTTGTTTGTGTCTGCGCGCTATCACATGTGGGATTGTCACCGGAAGAGTGTCTGTTGCCCGGCCAATACGGAGTGTCCTTGAACCAGGGTGGATAACAACTACAAAATTGCTCTGTATTTGCTGTAAAAGAGAATATGTACATAAACATAACAATGCCATACACAAAAGAAGAGGGTACACACTGTGTAGTCAAAAGTTTGTAAACAGCTGGACATTACACCCATATGTGATTGCAGAATGTCTCATAACATTTATATTCTGCAGTAACAGCCTCCTCCCTTCTGAGGTGATTTTCTGCAAGATTTTGGAAGCTGACTGCAAGGAACTGCTCTCTTTCAGCCACAAGAGTTTAGTGAGGTTGACCAATGATGTTAGGTGAAAAAGCCAAAGGTGTTGGATAGGGTTGAGGTTAGAGTTCCATGCAGGCCAGTCAACTTCTTTGGCACCAAATTCAACCAGAAAATTATTTTTCCTTGGACCTTAAACTGTGCACAGGGACAGTGTCATGTCGAAACAGGAAAGGGTCTTTCCTAAATTGTTTCTACTATGTTGAACACCCATTAATATACACAATATTGCTCTATGCTGCAAACCACGGAAAACAGCCCATGACCAAAAATACATAAACAGTATGTTGACAGGAGTGTCACACATGTCCTGGTTATAGAAAAACTTGGCATTAAATATCATACCTAACTGCTGTTAGGTAGTTAGGTATGATAAAAAAAACTGCTGTCCTCCAAAATAGCTGATTAAAGGAGGAAGAGACATTTACATCTCCCAGGAATTAAGGATTCAAAAGTATTTCTAGTGCTTATCTAGACCAAAAATATTTAAGTGATCAAGCAGTTTCTTAATGCGCAGAACACTGAGAATTTTGCTGCTGACAGCTTCTCACAACGATTTTCTTGCTTTTCATGTCAATATAAAACAGGATACTTTTGAGCTTTTCAGCTGGTAGTCTAAAGGCGATATTTTGGGGCTACTGTAGTTTATAATGGACTTACTTTAGCTTGAACGAAAGAATAATCAACAGTTCAAACAATAACGAACACAATCCACCAAAACTAAATTTGCCCCTTCCCAATTACCGGATGAGTTCAACCGACATTAAACCCGTTAGTCGAGACCACGGGATGAGTGTGTCTGTGAGGAATAAATAGGCTAATATTGTCACACGAGTACTGGGATTCATTTCAGAAGTATTAGCTTTAGACAAATTAAACCTCCGACTTTTCCTCTCACCTCCTGAAGGGGTTCTGGGATGGTGGCAGGAGCGATTGGTCTTTTCACCCCGCGCTGCTGTTCCTTCTCTTTCTCTTTGTCTCGTTCCTTTTCTTTCTCCTTCACGTTGTCCTGCTCTTTATCAGCCTGAGTCATAGTTACCGTTAAATGTACTCCACTAAATATTCAGAAACTATTTGTCGCAACTTCCCTGTGTTCGTGAATTGTTTGAAAATGCGCCACAAGCAAGGATGTTCCTCTGAATGAAAAGTTGTTGCAACGACAGACCCTACTTCCGTGTTTGGTCACGTGGTTCAAAATGGCGATTTCTATTTGTCGAAAGTGTTACAAGACAGATTGCGTGTGCACGTATACGTGAATTTGGGGAGGATACACCGTGGCAATTAAAATATTCAGAACAACCCTCAGTATATTGATAAAAAGTATAAATTGCGGCGCTATAACGGGCAAATTGCGATCATTATTACTACAGGTCCTAGAATTTCTGCAGTTCTGTGTTTTTCCACGTGGTGTACCGTGGTGTACCACAGTAGAAGCTGCCGTTTGACAGCTGTGGTTGGTCACTCTCTCTCTTTCAGTACTTTCAAGTATGTGAAAAGTGGAAAAGCAGTAATGTAATATGAGTGTTTCGCAATATATATCACTATCAAATGTGAAAGTTTTTTTTAAGGTGTTATGAAAATCTTAATTTTATGAATGAATGAAGATTAGATGGGAACAGAGTAAAGGGAGAGGAGAGGAAAAGAAATCACTGGAAAGGAAATGAGTTTTCATATTTTGACTTTTTTGGGGGGCAGAGCTTGACCCCTTGACAGATTTGGTACCCCCAATGTTGACCTCATTGAAGCATTAAAGAAAACCAGTGAATAAAAGATCATATTTTATTAAGGCTGAGATCTTACCTTTCAGACTGTACAGCTGTCTTTTGAAGAAACAAAAAACAGCTCATTCATTTTCAATTATGAGAATAAGTTGTTTTGTTTTATTTACATATCTCATTGTACTTAAAGAACACTTTAACTACTATCACCATCTAAAAGAAAAACATATAACCACTAAATTGTATACCGAGTTATGTCTACCACAAACAAATGGGGTATGTGAGTTGAGTTAAAATATTCCAGAGAGTGATAAAATTCTGGAGGAATTTAATGTAAAATAGCCTGCAATCCTTAGTTTGTAGTTAATTCTGCTACAAACACGTCTGTCTTTAACTGATATTTAAGGATCACAGATGAAACAAACATAACGAACAAATACATTTGGGAAATGAAAATGGGCTTCTTTGAAACTATTACAAAGGTGATGATTGACTACAGTATGCTTTCCTGACACATAATATCCACCCTTCAGTATCCATGTCAGTGTTTTGATGATGAGATCTATGTCATCTGCAAAAATAATCAGCTATTGTAATCAATCGTCTTCATCCATCAGTGCAAACATTTTCATTACAGATGTTCAAATAGTAGTGACCACAGATTTCAATGCTTCCACCTTACTGACTTGGCTTGGCCGATGTCCATCTAGCTTTTCTACTGCTTCTCTTAAGTTCACTGCGCTCTTTTCAATCCCTGGACTGAAGATCAGATCTGATATCTTCCCCCCAATCTGTCGCTGGCTATGAAGGCTCCTGCACAGCTTGATCAAGTCCTTCATCAAAAAGAAAGTCTTGCAGGCCCTCAGTTCCGGCGCCAGGTTATTAGGCTGTTCACCCAGCTGCACAACCCAGAATTTAGCCAAGTCACTGGGGCTCTTTGCATGGCTTGCCACCATGTTCAGAATCAGGGGGTAAAGATCATGAGCTGCAGCTGGGATGGAGGGTTCTGGGTGGATGCTGGGGTTTGAAGAGGCCTGAGAGGAGAGAAGAGAAGAGAAGAGAGTTTAGTTTGACATGAAAAGCACAATAAAATCACAAACAACTACAAACTGAATTGCCCTGAGTAATTAAATTAAGCACTTATTGTGGTCATTAATGTAACGCTGCAGGATACGAGGTGACTTGGTGATATTCCAACAATACAAAAGGGTCATCTTTAAAGCTACTCCTAACAAGTGTTATGACCCAGGGTCCAAAAGTAGTTTTAAGAGTATTGTAAGTTATTCTCCTGACTCCCAACGTGACCCAGCTGATTGTGATCCATGTGTGAATGTCGTACTGCAGACACCTTCGAGCTGCAGATATCTTTGTAAATATTGTAAACAGTCCTGTACAAGCAAGCAGTCCAGCTAACTGTAGGGGTGGGAAGCCCTTTGATTTTATTCTATTTTTCTCCTGTTTTCTGGTTAGGGAGTTCAGATCAGTGAACTGTATTTTCATTTGTTTTATTTTTGTGAACAAAGAAAGTTGCCCTGTTAACTTCCCCACACATCAAAGGGCATATTTTGGACTTAATTTGCTGCAAAGCGGATTCCCTCCCTCTCTCAGACCACATCCTCTTATCCTTTAGCGTCGATCTCTCACTCTCCAAATCCAACCCTCCACGCACTCTAACTTTCCGTAAAATTAATGACAATGACAATGATCAAAAGCCTCTCCAGTGCTGACAGTTTTTCTACCCCAGATGAACTGCTCTCACGCTACAACAACAGCCTCCATAACCTAAATAATCTTGCTCCACTCAAAACCAGTCTCATTTACTCTCTCTGCACCTTGGTTCACTCCCACTCTTCGACAGTTAAAAGCAAAAGGACGTCAACTTGAAAGGAAAACCAGTCTCACTGTGCACAAGGACATGTATTCTAACAATATTCTACACTACAAAGACTGTGTTTCTAAAGCCAAATCCATCTGCTACTCTTGTTTAATCGGTTCAAATGACATAAACTCCAAGGCCATTTTTTCCCACAAAAACATCACAAAACCTCCGGATTCACTTCCTCCTCACCTTTACTCCTCTGGTTTCTGTAATACTGTGGAACATATTCACAAGCAACTTACACCCAGAAGAAGATAGTACAACTACAACTGGTCCAGAATTCAGCTGCCCATCACATCACACCCATTTTACAACAGCTCCACTGGCTCCCCATCACACATCGCATCAACTATAAAATACTTCTTCTCACCTTTAAAGCCATCCACAACCTCACCCCGCCATATCTCCCTGACTTTCTCCATATTGCCATACACTCCCGCACCGTCAGATCCTCCTCCTCCCTCCATCTTGCTGTCCCTCCTGCCCGCCTTCCTACCGTGGGGAGCAGAACATTCAGCTGCTCTGCTCCCCAGCAACTCCCTCTGACCACTACCACATGAAAGTATTGTCCATTTTGAATTGTATTTTATTGTCTCTTATTTTCTCTTATTGTTGCTAATATTGTATGTGTTTTTTATGATTAATGATGTAAGATGACCTTGAGTGTCTAGAAAGGTGCCTATAAATAAAATGCATTATTATTATATGCTAATTATTATTATTATTATCATTAATAACTATATAATTTTTGTTTGTTGTTGGGCTTTGCTCACCCTGATGTTTTTCCTTATTTTGTGGCAGAAAAATAAACCTACTTTATTTTGGATTGCATTTGTTATGGACTGGTCACTCCTTAGGAGTTGGGAAAAAAGAAGAGTTCATTTTTATGTGCTCAGGTTCCTCCTAGGCCAGGCATTACACTAGACAGCAAGAAAAAAATAAGAAATGTTACAGACAACTTACAGTCTCTAGCTGTGGGCACACGATGAGCACTCGCTTTGCAGCCTTGACCTGTTCTGCCAGCCAGCGCATCGGCCCTTGCTCTGCGATCTTCCCCTGCTGCCACATGTCGACTACAACGCTGCAGCCACCATGCCATTGCAGGAACTCTGCTAGGGCCACCATGGCCTGCTGGAAGGCTGAATTCTCAGCAGGGTACACCAAGAGGACTGGCACAGGAACCATGGGAGAAGTGTTCAACATTTTGAAACCCGATGATGTGACAAAGTTGGGTCTACAGCGTTTGTCTATAGAGAGCAGGAGAACATTGGAAAGGAGAAGTAAGTTTTTCTCTAGCACCAGCCGTATCAAACATTGCACAATGATATATAATCTGAAGGGGTTTTCTGTATAGAAAATGTGTGGTGAGCCCAAATTTGATACTGTTCATTACTTCTTCCATCCAAACTTCAAATCTTGCAGGTGATGCATAATATTGCAAGATAGCAAAACAATTAGCAAGTACATTAGTTAAAGCTAAGCTACTTTGCAATGTGATCGAATGGTTGCTGTAAATAAAGTAAGTAAAGCAAGTTTCAGATATTTTTTTCCAATAGCCAATCATCTGCAATTTTGGTGCCTAGGCCCTTGTCCCACTAAATGTATGTGTAATAAGTGTTGTATTTACAGATTATGTAGCAGGAACTCAGGATCATCAAACTGCCAAGTCCTCCAAAAAGTGCCTCCGCTACGTAGGCAGCTTCTGTTCTTGAGTCTTGTTCAATAATATCTAAAGTGCTGGTCTCCACTGAAGTGAGATATTTGAAAGAAAAGTGTTGTTAAAGATATAAAAATCAACATCTTTGTTTAAAGTATGACACATTGTACACAAATACAGTCATGCACAAGTAGGTGAGATTGCTCACCTACAGGAATTTGACGAGCTGTTGGCATAACAGCTACAAAAACAGAGAAGAGGGTTTAAGCAAAGACATTTTAATAAAATTTATACCTACTCTACACATCATAATGCCTGGATGAAAACAGCAAAACATTCATAACTGAGATTACAAACACATTTATCAGTTACATATCTTGTACATGTTCTGATGATAAGCCTTGAAAAATATTTCTAGTAGCATAGTAGCAGAATATCATATGTCATTATCACGTGATAGTAATGTTTCCTGCCTTGTAGCGTAGATAACAAACTAACAAAAATACTCATATGAAAATTCTGACAAATATTCTTTTTCTGACTTCATTCTGCTTTATTACATGAATCAAATTGAGAGAATTTAAAAAATAAACTTACTTGATTTTGTGCGAGGTACATCGATTTCAGTATACTTGTAAGGATGACCCATCCCTGGTCGAGGCAAAGGGAGATTGGCAGCTTGGACGGTGGTTGAGCCATAGTTTACATCTACTAAGTAATGAAACCATTTCTAGATTTGAAAAGATGACAATGATTGAATCATTTTTTTCAACTTCACATACCCTTGGTGAGTCCATCATTTCAAACCCATGCTGTGTAGACAATTATCAATCAAATATTATATTTTGTAGATTCCATCCACGATACCTGATTTGTCCCAGTGAGGTTTGCCAGGGCCAAACGTGGGTTGTATTCACAGTAGTGCATTGATTCCCCCCAAATCATAATAAGAGTGCTTGTCAAATGTTCAATACTGGCTGCAGAGAGACAACAGATATCAGCCAGTGAGTGTCTTTCACTTCAAATATGATGTGTACCGGGTAAAATATTCAAATGTATTTTCTGCCTCGTGGAGTGTCCTCCCACACCTCAACCAGATCAGCATCCTGTTCGTTAATTAAATAAAATAAAGAGTGTCTGGGAAATCCCCATTGTTAACAGATAAACGTTGTAGCTCAAATCCATAATAATCAGTAAGCTACTTCCTTGTATGCAAAAGACATGTTTAATTGTCAGTTGTGAAGATGCCATATCAGAAAGCTCTGTAGCATTTGTGTGCAGAGTTTCCACATGGAAAAAAAAGTGCCATCACCTACCATCAATGTTGATTGCCCAGCTTATATTCAAGCTATATCTGTCTCCCACTGTCACCAGCCCCACTGTCAAGTCCGCCAGAACAGATGGAGAAGTATTATCATCAGGAGGGAAATCTGGAACAAGAGAACCAAACAGTGATAATATGTATATTATTATTCTCTAAGATTTAACCAGGTGTTCTTGATTAATTTAGCTGTTAAAGAATATTGCAAATTCTGTTACAGTTTGTGTTGAAACACCAGCGCACTTAAGCTTTGAAATCAACATTATGACATTGCTGCATTAGATTTCAGGGTCCTCACCCAACATACCATCAAGTTCATGACACTCCACCTTCTGTAAAGAAATCAGAAAAGTAAATTACTTGATGATAAATCACGTTTATTTTTAAGAGAAACAAATGGCTGCTGAAGTCAGTAACTTACAATTTCATGTGATGTCACCTGGGTCACGGCGTACGAGACCAGAATCAGCGTGACTCCCCTCATCTTCGACACCTGAACGGAAATAGAACAAAAACAAATGGATAGAAAAATGAGAGACGTTCATCTCTACAATCCGCCGCCACTTCCAGTGTGACTGAGTGGTGCACTTCTCTTACCCACGTTGCACTTCACGAATTAAGTTCAGTAAGCTGCTGAATTTGTTGATATAAACCCGCTAAGTCACGCCCATCGCCGGTGAGCGTTTGCTCTCAGCGCCCGATTAAGTCTTGTACGGGGAATAAGGAGATGAGCACCACGCCCTCCCCTGTTTCACCTCAGTGTGTTATTGTGTGGCATTTTTGGCAAAGCCGTGTCTCTGTCAGAAACACACTTTAAATTTTGTAGACCTATTCTGTTTGAGAAAAAGAACAATAGAATTCATATGTCACATCTGGGACACCTTAAACCAGGTCTAGATGATAAACCACCAGGTTGTACTGGTCGAGTCCGGACTGCAAAACACTTTTTTTTTTTTTTTAAACACAGTCTCAAATGTATGATTAATTTATTCTATTTGTGCAAATGTAACGAAGGGAGATTTCTCTGCATTTTATTTCCACAGTGGACTTAGAGACCACAGTGTATCAGGCCACGAGACTCGTTCCACCAAGTGTGTAAGTGTGAAACAAATTGCATTGTTTTATTGCATTTTCACAAATATAATAAAAGTTTCACAAATTTGAAAGTGTGTTTCAGACAGCGTTAAAGTTTTACCAAACATGCCTAACACGCATTTCCACAACAAGGTACAAAACAACGCAGGGTCGGTCGCTCAGCACTGTCCGCGAAGTTCTCCTCCTTTCCCCTTAACTGCCGAATCGGAAGCTAACTTGACAGTTTCCTCGTCTCGGTGAGTGCTGGTGTCCACTTTCAGGGCTAAAAGAGTAAGGTAAGGTCCGTTTCTTACCCTGTGACTTTGATTCAACTGTTCACAGTTTCTTTGTGGTATTAAACTACTCCACCAGCTCGGTTTAACTTTATCTGACGTCAAGCGAAGTTTGCAAAAGTTAAATTCATTTGTCTCCATGTGAAACTATAACGTTACTCCTGCATGGGACGGAGCGTCGGGTAGACATACCAGGTAACGCTAATCTGAACACAAGTCCCGAAATAAATCTCAACGTTGATCTCACCATCAACATAACCCCTCTATTTTTTTAAAATACAGTTCAAACATCCTCTAAAACATTTGCTGTAAACGAGCAGAAATCTGTAGCTAGGTGCTGTAGCAAACCTTATCGACCTCAGACTGTTGTGACAGACTGGAGTGATAAGCTAACGGTTACGAAATTGGTCATTCACCATAACCACAAAATCTAGATTTGAATGTAAAACTTACACGCATCTTTGTTGTTTAACACTTTTGGAGTCTCAGCTCCCCAAAAGACTTTCACCCACGTTTCAGGCTGTTTGTCGAGTTCCATCCGACATTAAAACTGCTAGTGAGTGTCTGGTTTTATTGACGTGACAGTGCTGACCTAATTCGATATCGCTGCATGGTCCTGACAGAGCAGACTACACTTTGTCTCTGAGGTAAATGCACTACGGAATAGCCCTTAAATTAAATACTAGCAAGACCAAACAGCCTTTGGCCTGTATCTCTTAACACATAATGGACCACAGATTATTTCCCTTTAAGCTTATCAGGCTGAACGAGACTGGGTGAGACTGAAACAATGAGGTGCCTTTCATTGTCACTCGTTGGCACACACAAGCCTCCATTTTCTCTAATAAAATGTAAGGGTGTTGTATTTGATGAATCAGTAGGTAAGAGGGAAACAAAAGCTTCTCTGAACAGCAGTGAGTGAACCATGCTTCAGGCTATGTATTTGCAGTGGTTTATTTTACTGCTGGTAATTTACAACGTGAGTTGAGTCTATGAGAAGGGCAAGGTGCGGGTCAAGTAAGAATAAAATGCCAACTAAAAGCCTCTCTGTAATCCACAGTTTGCCAACTTAGTACAAGCAGAACAGTACGCACAATGAGTGGTACTTCTGTACACGTAAATTTCATTTAACCCCATCAGATATACTAGCGTCAGTTCTGGTTACAGCTTGCCCCCTACAGCTTGCAAACACCTTTAATGAATGTTGTTGTGATTTACAGTGAATGAGGAAAACCCCCCCAGGACCAGGATGTTGTCTTTGGCCAAATTTTGCCAAACTGGAGCTCGACAAGTTGTGACACAAGCAAGATTTATGAGGGATGGCAAATGCCAGTTTACCTTTTTGCCAGAGTGGCGATTTGTCTCCAGGGACAGAAACATGGGCCGCTTCTTTTCTTGCTCCCTCTTCAACTGTTTCAGATGCTTTAGTGCCACACCTGCAAATTTGAATGCTTCATCATCACCTGCAGCCAGTAAAACCCCATCCTACAGTTATGTCATCGTTGGAGCAGGGTCTGCGGGCTGCGTTCTTGCAAACCGCCTCAGTGAGGAATCCCATGAGTCTGTGCTGCTACTGGAGGCTGGGCCTAAGGATATGCTGCTTGGCAGCTTACGACTGTCATGGAAGATCCACATGCCAGCTGCGCTGACCTACAACCTCTGTGATGACAAGTATAGTAGTTAAAATATGTATGCGGTATAAAATATCTATATATTATACAATATTTTGTTTCACTGTTTTCAATTGTGTGCAAACAGAAATTACTTCTACAAATGTAGAAAAACTAATAAATTAACTAAGCTAACTAAGAAAAACTAAAAAGAAATGTAGAAAACTTCTAAGATTTTTTTTACCAAGAGGACGATACCTGAAATATACCTGTATATGCCTGTATATCTTACAGTAAATAACATGCAGTTAACTCACAATTTGAAAGAGAGAGATCTGCTCTGTCATTACAGAGGAATTGTTGGTGACTTTCCAGAGATTCAAAAAGAGTCAGATGTGATTTTGTGTTATTTTAGACTAATACAATAAATGAAAAGTAGACATACTGGCCATTTTAACAAATGAATCAAATTATTTGTTCATTTTGATATCAGTGTCAAAATATTAAATGATTAACCTATAAGCTGACAGACGTGTGTTTGATTTTGACATTTTATTTCTTTTTATCTCTCTTCAGATATAACTGGTACTATCACACTTTACCTCAGGCCCACATGGACAACCGGGTGTTGTACTGGCCAAGAGGCCGTGTCTGGGGCGGGTCCTCTTCACTAAATGCTATGGTGTACATCCGTGGACATGCTGAAGATTACAACCGCTGGCAGAGGGAGGGAGCCAAGGGCTGGGATTATGAACATTGTCTGCCTTACTTCAGGAAAGCTCAGTGTCATGAGCTGGGAGAAAACAGGTACCAAACAAGAATATCTGGAAGACTTTTTCTTTGTTTTTTTACTTATCTAAATTGTTTGTTTTCATCAAAAGGCTCTTGGAATACCTTTTGGCTTAGTTACAAACCATTTTAACATGCATACACTAAATTTGAAGGGACTCTGACACTGCTGGTGCTTCAATCTGAAAGATTCATCAGGCTTGAAAATGTTACTTGTCAATGTGCAGATGTGCAATATGTAGATCTTATCATGCAGGACCTGACCACATGAACGTCACAGAGTGCTATCACACGATTTATTCACAAGCTCTGACTGAATGATTGCTAACATGAAAGTAAATTAAATGTTTTGAGCTATCTGGAAAGCACGTGTACAGAAAGGTAGCATTACTATAATTTACATGAAAATATCTAAAAACATATAAAACACTACATATAAAACATATAAACACTTTTGATCACTGAATGTCTTTGTGTGGTTTCTCAGATACATATGCAGCATTTCTAAATGGAACTGTTCTCGTCCTTGTGTCACTTTAAATGCATGTTTCTTGTGTGTGCCGTAGGTACCGAGGAGGCAGTGGACCTCTTCATGTGTCTAGAGGGAAAACCAACCATCCCCTTCACCAGGCATTTATTGAGGCAGGGCAGCAGGCAGGATACCCCTTCACTGATGACATGAATGGATACCAACAGGAGGGCCTGGGCTGGATGGATATGACCATTCACAAAGGTTCAAGGAAAAGGGAACTACTGTAATCAAAGGATCTATAAACGATTAACAAATAACCAGTTGGAACACTTGTAACATCAGTGCCATATTTATATATCTTTTATGAACCAACCCTTTAATATTATTCACATCTCGCTGCCCAACTCTGTCCAGGGAAGAGGTGGAGTACAGCCAGCGCCTACCTGAGACCTGTCCTGTGTAGACCCAATCTGAAGGCAGAGGTGTGCTGTCTGACCACCAAGATCCTATTTGATGGCACCCGTGCTGTGGGCGTGGAGTACACGCAGAATGGACAAAAGAAAAGGGTAATATGGATAGAAGTTTTATCATTTTAAAGGTAGGGAAGAAGAAAAGTCATGTTGTGAAAGGGATAAAGTAATAAAAGAAAATCTTAAGCAAATCACAAAAGTTTTAATATATCCTTTTAATTTATCTTTTTGCTTACTATGTAAGTATGTTGATTTATTTTTAGCAACACAGTGTTGCTCAGTCATGACATCTTGTTTTGTTTTGTTTTTGTTTTTTAACGATTTTTAAAATAATTTGGTGGAGATGTAGATGCTGCCCAGTTGATAAATTCTTGTGACTTTGGTAATCTCATGACTTTACATTTAGCACTGCTAGCAGAGCTGAATTTTCATTTAGACAATGAAAAGTGCCATTCAGTGTTCAGACCCTCGTGGTTCCCACGCTCAAACGCTCAATTTGTGAGTGTTAGCATGATTATGTTGTTGTTTTTCTTAAAGCACTGCTATTGCTAATCTCTACCATGGTTTCATTCATGTTCAGTGATTCACTCATCAGTTTTTCTGGTTTCTCTTTAGGTGTTTGCAGATAAAGAGGTGATATTGAGCGGAGGAGCCATCAATTCCCCTCAGCTTCTTATGCTGTCTGGTGTTGGAAATGCAGATGACCTAAAACAACTTGACATCCCTGTGGTTCAGCACTTGCCAGGTACATCTTATGCTTCATTTAAACAAACTAAAATTGAAAAAAATGCTTTTATAAACTGAAGACACAGGTATATAGAGTAATTATACATATAAGGACATGAATATATTGAACACACCCCTAACACTGGCAGGGTTATTCATCTGTTTCATGCTTACAAACAGACCAGACCAGGACATTGCCTCCTCTCTTCTCTCTGTCGTTTCTCAGGTGTTGGCAGTAACCTGCAGGATCATTTAGAGCTGTACGTGCAGCAGCAGTGCACTCAGCCCATCACCCTATACAAGGCCCAGAAACCTTTCCACATGGTCAAGATAGGGCTGGAGTGGCTCACCCTCTTCACTGGTAAACAAAGGCACCTACACATGCACATAAGAATGTCCACATTCTCCTGATGTTCTACAAAAATGGTGATTTTCTGGACTTATGTCACTAGACAAACATTATTCTTGAAAATGAGTTAAAATCATTTGAAGTCTCCTCCTTCAGAAAATCTCAGTTATGGGCAAGTATTGGTTAATATGTAATCTGTATCTTAAAACAAAGAGGAGTTTGAGTTAAAATATTATTCCTCGTTAATGTGCAGTTCTTCAGGGCATGGTTTTCCACGTGCTAATCAGATTATTTATTCTGCGAACTGTCTGTGTTTTAAATGTAACTGAGCTGTTTGCCTCCCCAAATGAATAACCAGTTAGATGTAGGGAATTCTTGAGCACCGGGGGCCAGATGCATAGAATTCAAAGACGGAAATATGCATTGTTTTTGTCACATTTGCAAAGCTGTGTGTGCATCTGATTTTGCTTTTATAAATCTCAGTCATTGTGGAAACAGATGCATGTCCACAAGCTTTATTTACACTAGTACAATTATCCATGAATGGATGAAGAAACGCCTTGAAATATCCATTTTCCTGTTTATGCCTGCACTTGCTCCTCCACTCATTACATCCGTCAGTGAAAGCGTCTGTGTTTCATCAGCCGCGTCCACCTTTATTAACACCTGTTATTATGCATGACTGTTATAGTGCTCACATGAGAATAAAAAAATACATGTAAAAAATCCTTAGCAGGAAAATAAAGGCTCCTATGTAAACTAAAAGAAAGGCATGTGTAGGCCTGATCTGGATTAAATCTCTCCGCATTTTCACTCCACATTCTTCTTTGGTAAATTCCAGTTTTTGTCCATACAAGTTGCTTATACTGTGCCTCCAGAAAGTATTCACACCGTTTTGCTTTTTCCGCCTTTTGTTATGTTACAGTCTCATTCCAAAATGGATTAAATTCATTTTTTTTTTTTTCCGTGCAAAAATTCAAGCAAACTTGTTTCACTTTGTCATCATGGGGTATTTTGTGTAGAATTTTGAGGAACAAAATGAATTGAATCAATTCATTTTAATCAATTTAATCAATGTTTCTATGAAGAAAGAAAATGAAAGTAAATAAAGGCAAGTAACAGGGAAGCACGAGCTGTTGGCACAACAGCAACTTGTGTATCATTTAGTGAAATTTAGGGGGGGTTGACATATTAAGAAGCAGTAGTGGCCATCTTCTGTCATTTGGTCTTAACATCTTGACACAGTGTCCCACCACCTTTCTTACCATGATGATCGTCTCTTAGGTTATGGAGCAACAGCCCACTTGGAGAGTGGAGGCTTCATCCGCAGTCGGCCGCACGTCACGCACCCCGACATCCAGTTTCACTTCCTGCCCTCGCAGGTCATTGACCACGGACGAGTTGCCTCCAAGATAGAGGCGTATCAGGTGTGTGCGGGTGGTGTTTCTTAGTAATACACAGACTGGCTTTTACTTCAACATTTTGTGTGTGTGTGTGTTTGCAGGATGTATGATCATGGTTCCATTCTGTTGCACAGGGGACATGTGCGTCTTGTGCCTGAGTGTGCTTTGGCTATTTGTTCAGTAATGTGTTCCTAATATACTCTTTCATACACTGAAACTGAAGATAAGATCCTCATCTCATCCTAACATGCATCAGACAAAGGAGTTTCTACACTGATCATTCCATGGAAAACCACATTTAGCTCCCAAGGAATTTCCTACAAGGCTGCCTACTGATGTCATTTATAGCCTCTTTCAGAGAAGTATATCCACCAGGAGCAAATAAAGATTGTGTCATTATTATGTCATCCGCTACAAAAGGCATCACAGCTTTCAAAGTACCTTTTCTATCCAGTGAAAGGAAAGTGTTGCACTAAGATTTTTGTAATGTCTGAATTGTCAACAGGCCAATTTCACACAGCAAAATTATCATCAAGTTATCTCGTGAGTTAATGTGCACAGGGTGCACTCAGTGGTTTTAAAGTGTGCGCTGGATGTAGGTATAGCCAAAAACACACTGTGGATACTCTACTTTCAGGGGCAGGACTGAATTTGTGAAGAAAATGATTAATTTGTGTAGCTGCTTCTCATGCAAGGGAAGAATTTTCATTGCACACAGAAGGTTTAAAGTATATGTTCTATGTATTGTTTCCCCAAAAAAAACATCTGGTTAAAAAAATATTAGTTTTTAGTTTATTAAAAAGATTTGAACAGATTGTGCAGAAGAAAGAATTTATTATTTTTATAAACCAGGTGATTATAGAGTTTGAGTTTCTGGAAATAACTTCAGAAAAGCATTAAGAGTTAAACAACGTTTGGGGTTTTTCAAATATCACTGGGTTTACTTTAAAAAAATGTTTTCTCTGAGAATGCAATGCAATGGCAAAACATGAGAGGCACAGACTGGAGCTGACATGCATACATGTGATGAAAGAGTTAGTGCTTACCGTAATGATTCCTCTTCTCCCCTCCATTCTGACTATGAAGCCATAACTTCCTAGCATGACCATAATGTGATTAATAAAGAGGATGAATTATAGCAGTAGAGTACATATGGTATGTCACCATCAATATAAATATGGTTCTGTTTTTGTTGCAGGTTCATGTCGGACCAATGAGAAGTGCCAGTATTGGCTGGATGAAACTGAAGAGCGCCAACCCTCTGGATCACCCCATTCTGCAGCCAAACTATCTCTCCACCGGTAAGATTCAGTCACTCAACTGTCAGCTACTAAATCTATCAAAGGTTTTGAGTACTTCACTCTATCTCTCAAGCAAATATGCTTTCTAAAACATCACTGTTACTTTCGGACAGCATGAAATCTCCCTCTGTGTGGACTGCCACTGCCAACTGTCATTTTGACATTTTTCTGTGGCCCTTTAAAGACTGAGCCCCCATTGCATTGCATTTGATCATTAAAATCATTAAAATTTGAAATATATGTGGCATTAAGTATATCTCAGCAACGGGAAAAATGACTGGTTGGATTTGGATTGAATGGCTTACTGCTGATTTAGCAATTTCAAAACTCATAATACAGCCAGTTTTTATTTTTTTTATTTTTATTAATCTTCTCTCTCTTGTCAGATATCGATGTATGGGAATTCAGGGAATGTGTCAAACTCTCTAGAGAGATTTTTGCCCAGAAGGCCTTTGACCTATTCCGTGGTCCCGAAGTCCAGCCCGGTCCTCAGGTCCAATCCGACGCCGACATCGACACTTTTGTCCGCCGAAAAGCTGACAGTGCCTACCACCCATCTTGCACCTGTAAGATGGGCTCCCCAAGTGATCCAATGGCGGTCGTCGATTCAAATACACGCGTTCTGGGTCTAGAGCGCCTGCGCGTGGTGGATGCTTCCATCATGCCCAGTATTGTCAGCGGCAACCTGAACGCTCCGACCATCATGATAGCAGAGAAGGCTGCTGACATCATCAAAGGTCGCCCTCCTCTCGTGGACCCAGGGGTCCCCGTGTACCAACCGCCAACACTCGAGACGCAGAGATGAACCAAGAGAATGAGGAACAACAGCTGGTACCCTTTTAGCACAAGAGTATAAAGGTAGAAGCAGTTTGCATCATAATCGGTATGCAACAACAGCATTGAACATTTCATCATGTGTTTGATTGGGATCTCATCACTTTGGCCTTGGTCTGATAATATTAATCATAAAGGGCTGATCTACATATTTAAATTGAAGTCAGTAATGCTGTTGAATACTATTGATTTTAGCAGTGTACATCTGAAATCATTTGATTTTCCATTCTAAACCATGATCACAATTTTTAGGAATGCTAAAGCTAATGTGAACCCTGATAATGGTTTCCGCACCTGCCTAGTTTAGCGAGCTTTCAATGACTAAAGCTAAGTTTTTGCTCAGGTTAACTGGATTGACTCCTCAAATAGCAGCACAATGGACCAGCCCACTCCAAGGATCAGCAGATTTCAACACTCATTTTATAAGACTGAACTCTGTAAAACTGACTTACAACCAGACTAAAACTTTATAATGTCATTTGGGTGCTCATACTTCCTGATTACTCAATATGGTTGCCAGGAAGGGTGCTGAGCATTTGTAAAGCGACTGTGAATGTAATGGAAAATTGTACCTTGTAAAATTTACCATAATTTGCTTACTATTACCATGCTGAATGTGAACAATGTACAAACTATGACATGTTACGTGCGTGCACACACACACTTTGAAGTTCATAAATCTTACTCAATACTACAGCGAACTAAACCTTATTGAACAACTGACATAAATTTCGACCACACTTCGTTATCGTGAGATGCTCCACAGTTAGTTTTCCAGTGAAACTGCACAGCATGCAAAAAACTCTAATTTCACGATGGAAATTGGAATTCTGGCACAATTTCACAGTGTCTTTTCATCAAAGTTTTCACCCACAATCAGTCAACAGCCAAAGTCTTGAGTGGTTGTTGCTCTTGTTATCTTGTTATCTGACTGGTGATCAACAAACCTTGTTTTTATTCTGCTGGGACTGTTTACTCAGTCCCAGCAGCTGTTTTTGTGTTTAATGCAGTTTGCTGGCTGCTACTACTCACGCTGTGGTCGGATCTAAGTACAGTCAGGCTGCAATCATCATCCCTGGAAAGATAGTAAATGTGATGTTGTGAAACCATAGTTTGTATGGTTCTTGTTTTGTGGGCAAGGCAGAGAAACATGTTTGAGCCCATTTTTCCCAGGAACATAAGACTCTAAGTCTATGTCTCAGTTCCTGGCAGCTGTGGCAAACAGCCACACGTTGTTGCTGAAAACACTAGGCAAATGGGCTGTGGATCATAACACTAGTAAAGAGGAGTTAAAGAGAGGACAGTCAAACTAAAACAAAGCTGCCTTTTGATTCAGGCTAGTCTGGTAGCTGTTGAATCTCAGAAGAAATGAATCCAAATTACAGCTCAGAATATCAAATCTAGCTAACAGATCTTGTGTTAATACTCTTGATGTAAAATATAAAATATAGAACACACAGTAAAACATTTTTTCCACACATTTTTAAACATGTTTACAAAATGTTTACAAAAAAACTTTGGAGGATGGCTGTGTATAGCTGACTATATAATACCGTCGGCGCCTGTAAGATCATCATGTTCCAATGTCAGTGTGAACACTTTATTAGTCACATATACAATATGTGACTAATCAAGTGTCTCCCTGTGTGGTCCAGACATTACTGATGCACTGTGGTGCTGAGAAGATTTTAGAACCAGCTTCACTGTAAAACTAAGTGCTAGAATGAATTCTAATCGTCTTAAGCTTTGCACTACACTATGAAGTATGTTAATTACTGTGACAATTATTGTTTACAACATATGCAGTGTTACAGATACTTGAGTGTTAAATCAACTTTTTCTTAAATGTACTAATGAAGGAGTAACATGACTCGCAGAGGGAAAATTCTTGTGAAAATTCTTCTAACCCGTATGTTTGAATATGTGTTTGTTTTGTTTTTTCTTCACTGTAGACAAACACTTTAGACTGACCTTGTCCTTGTGACTTTATTAATGATCCTTACAAAAATCTTCAGCAGATTTGTTGTCATTTCAGGCAGGAATTCAAATATACAAAACAGGGTTTTTGTTTTCCATGGTACAAAATCTATAGGATACTAGTACATATGCTACAAAGTAGATAGAGCTATGTTTTTTATTTCCACACAACAAATGGGTAGAAAGCAAAAATCTTCAAGTTCATCACTTACTTTTTATGAACACTGTACAGATTTTATACATACATAGTTTTCATTTAATCTGTAAAGCAGTGAAACGGTACAAAAAATAAAGCTGTAAGTTGCACAACAAAGCTTTGTGGGTTTTTTACTATTTCTTCTTTTTATAAAAGTTTAAATTCAAATGTACTAGGATAATTGCCCTGTAACTTACCCACAGATGATTATTGTTTCTGATGTTGTAACTCCTAAAGTCATGCAATGTTGGCCAATCTTGACTAAAAGAAATGACTAATTCATTCATACTAAAAAATGTGGTGTTGATTTAGTAATTGGTATCTGTCCCTCATTAATGTGTAAATGCCACCATGAACATCAGATGAATGCTTCTGTACAAGCTGAGGAAAACATGGCCAACTCAAACAGAGGGCCTGGTGTTCAGAGAAACCATCACAGGTCTGATCCCCACAACAAGCAGAGTCCATCTGACTGTACAAGACACGGCAGCCCTGTGTCCTGCGGGTTGCTTAATCGGCTGCTCGCCTGCTCAGAAGTGTGAGATATGCAGCAAATATACCAATTTCTGCTTACAGCATGTGTGTAATATGGCTTCTGAAATGCTCTAAAATATCTTTAAAAAGGTCATTAGACTCCAGAACAGTAAAACTGAAACTCTGGCTGTATTTACACACAATGAAGAGATTTTTAAAGTGGTAATTTTGTGATTATTCTTTTCTGAAGCTGGTTGTCCAGATTTAGTTTGGCACATTCCAGCACAACTCAGTTTTTGGAGGTGTGATCATAACTTTTATTAACAATCAGATTTAGCACTGAAGAAAAATACTTACATGAAAATGTTTGACATTACTACTACTTTAAATATCTTTTTTTTTCATTTTGCGCAGATACAGCAATTGCCTCAGTCTCCCTGATACCCTAAATAATGCACCAGGATAGTTAAAGAGGTAATAACATTTGTTGAAAGTCTTACACAATTTTCATGCAGTAGAAAATGCATATTTATCTATTTATATTCATATTTATCTACTGTATTGGCCATTAAAACCGGTATATGTCAATCTTCTATAGAGAAGAAGGAATGAGTGCATTTACAGTACATATTCCAGATACCAGCTCATATCCTGCTGTAGGTTAAACTAATCTTTATATCTGTATTATTTGTATGTGGGAAACACAACAACCTTTTCAGTATAGTTTTTGTCATTAATTGTACACAAGAAATGGTATACCCTTCAACAGTAACATAAAGATGGAAAAAAATGATTAATTATGATCCCTTTTTTTGGTTTTACATCTCGAGGAGCCCTTTGATTGCACAAAACATATGTTGCCCTGACAACAGTATTTCAATTGAGGAAAATAATAACAGGATTTCCCCCGAGCCAGTGTTGGTTTGTAAAAGCTGACCTGAAGACCTTATTAGAGTTGGCAGTGATGGACAAACACTGGTTATTGGTGGAGCAGGTGAGAGATGTTACCTCTCCTCGGCGTTTTTATCTACGAGCAGGTGGTGAAGCTCTTCCTCCAGCAGACAGCAGCTGTTTTAGACATCTAGTGCCCTTAAACTGGTGCTGAAACAAAAAGAACTCCTACACATAAAAGCATCAATCATTTCATTTCAGAAACATTATATACACCCAGTGACCTTATACTGAATTTATATCGTCAGGCAATTCTGAAAAAAATAGTTTCCCCTTTCTGATTCAAATATAAAATATGTAGAGGATGACAAACAGTGAATATGTGTCAGACCTTTGTGTTCAAGATCCACTGACTTCATCTGACTCATGCAGCAAGCCTGAGAGAAATTCCACGTTACTGAAAACCAAATGTGAAGTGGAATTCACAGAACTAAAGTGGCCCGAAAGCAAAGCTTGGTGAAAAAAAAAAGGTTGGGTTAAAAGTGACTCATAACAAACAGATGATTCTATTGGGATGATTTTGTGCTTTTGTCACAAGGAACCTTTTTGTCACATGATATTTAAAGGTATTACTCATTACAGTCTCACTCAGGGTTTCACAAAATTGCTGTGCTGTGAGTGTGTCATACAGAGATAAAAAGATTTCCTTTATAGTATATAGTTATCATTTTCTCAGTGCACACTCAGGCAGTTTGTCTTATTTTCAGAACTGAGTTAAGTGAATCATTGCATATCCTGACTGAGTCTGTAACAATGAAATGGTCTCTTCCTCACAGTCTTGATAAGGACTGTGGAAACGAGTCTGTGACAGTGTGGTGTCATCTGAAATTTTCCTTCACTTTCAAGGTAAAGTAATCAATTAATTTAAGTTTAGTGTCTCTATTGTTGGTAAGAACTTAAAGTATGTGTCTCTGTGTCATATCAGAGTACACATGAAACTGAAGGATATGCCTGAGGACAAAGTCTTTTTTTTCTTGATATGTGATTTCCTTTTCAAGTCAAGTACTGAGACAAGAGGTGTTTAACCCTGAAAGCCCCACCTGTGAACCCAGAGCAGTTCCCAGATTCACACCTAGTACAACTCCCACACTTTCATCATGTTTTATTTTTCTTATTTGTGTCATGGAGGCCAAAATGTAATGTAAATAGCGGCAGATCAAAACTGTGTCTGTTATTATGACCACTAAAGGTCAAAGTCTTAGATTATACATACATATGAAATGAAACTCATCTGAATCTTGGAATCATTGGACAGCCAACAACAGCAGCAGCAGCAGCAGGACAAATACAACTTTGCAAAGCCAGCTTCACTCACTCCTCCATCACTCCAACAGACTGCTCTACTCACTGGTCTGTCACTTTCACACTGGAGAACTTGAGTGATGTTTTGTAAATGTCAAATCTCTTGTAAATGTTTTCAATAGAACCAGTGTCTGAATAGATGTGGTGCAGGATGGTTTTCTTACAGTGCAATCTGCATGTGTTTAGAACGGTATCGCCTTTTCTGTGTTACTGGCTCTTCATAGTGAGTGAACAGCGTGGGACAGCACCACAGAACAGTCATAACACTGTTCACCTAATGTGGTTGCAAACACCCTCGAGTTAAAGCCACCGATGTTTTTACTTCTTTTCAAATCCAAACAGAGTCAAAACAATAAAAACATATGAATATTCAAGCACCTGCAGAGTGCACACCTTCATATTATCATTGCTCCATATCAACTCCCCATTTTACCAAAATGTCCAGCTTTCAGCTGCTGGACTTGATCATCAGTGGATCTTGTTGGAAAAACTAAAATCACAAGCCTTGGGCTTCGTGCAGCTGTCAGGCTGTTCTGCTATACCAAACCACTGCCAATAATAAAGAAAATAGAAAACAACCTCTTGGGAGTATCCCAAATTCCTGCTAAATGACACGCAGGCTGGCAGGCAGATTAACTCCATCTGATTTCAATATTTGCTGAAAGTATCTTCCATAAATCCATTCCTTTCCATTCTCCATTCCACAGAAGGAGAAAACAAGGCACTTTGTGCTCTTATCCATCCATGTTTTATATTTCTGTCTGCAAGATGCACCTGAACAGAGACATCCCCCTCACCGTGGAAAAGTTCAATTGAAAAAACCTAAATAATCCAGTGTGAGTCGCTGCTATAGCGATGTGATGCATATCATCTCGTCTGTTAGGTCCTCCTCACATTTTACAGCCACATACGGCTCCTCGTCGCTGTAGTCACGGATACTGTGGTCTCTGAGGTGCGCAGTGGCCTGTGAGCTGGTGTTCCCCGTTCCCCCAGTGTTTCCGTTATCCATTCTGCCATTCAGCAGGTTACTGGCAGCGCTGTCCATCTCGTCGATGGTCATCTCACAGGCACTGGCAATTTCATGTTTGGTTGCTGACACAAATTTAGGGTCCCTGGCGTATTTCCCCAGACCCTCAGAGATCAACACCTGAGAACAATAAGTGAAAAAATGATTTTATCCTGAAATTCACATCAGAATTGACCTAAATGTCAATGTGATTCTGGTGGTCTCAAGAACATTTACAATCTGAATTATGTGTACATGACCCAGTTAGTGTGCACAGGAGATTCTCACATTGGGGTGTGAGGACCTCCAGTGGTCCTCACGGGGGGTTCCAAGGCCACTTTTATCATTATGAAGTTAACACTTTGGGGTTTTTGGCTGAATATCAAAGCTATGAAATGTTATAATAAAATTTGAATATTGCCAAATGGCTCTGGTCGTTATGGTTGACATGTCATAGATTTATCCATCCATCCATTTTCTATACCGCTTATCCGTCAGGGGCGGGAGGGCTGGAGCCTATCCCAGCCGACTACGGGCGAGATGCGGGGTACACCCTGGACTGGTCGCCAGTCAATCACAGGGCTGACACACAAAGACATACAAGCACTCACGCACACACTCACACCTAGGGCACTGTAGAGTATCCAATTAACCTAATGTGCATGTTCTTTCTGTGCCTGCACATAGACCGGGATTCGATCCTAGAACCCTCTTGCTATGAGGCGACAGCGCTAACCACTGCACCACCGTGCCACCCCCATAGATTTATAAATAAACCAAAAGAATTATCAAGAATCTCTTCTCTATTTCACAAGCTAAGGAATGACTGGAATATTTGTGTATTAATTTTTATGTATTTTATGTATCTCCAAAGTTATATCAATGTAATTTTATCTGATGTGGTCTTTAGTTCTAATTTTAGGGCACATGGATTTAAAAAAAAAATAACAACTCAATTGAGCCTGTATTTTTTACTCACAGCCTCCACCAGACTGTTGGCGCTGCCCCTCTTCTGCAGAAAGTGGGAGCTGCTCTCTGCAGGTAGCCGAAGACGTGACGGAGAGTGGCTGCGGGTGGGAGGACCATCCTGGCCTTCTGTATACCACAAACTCCTTCTCACTGCTGTGGGGATGCTGCCAACACTGCCCGAACTTCGCCAGTCCACCTGAGCGCACACACATATGTATGAAATACATGTTTTGCCACAAGACACTGATCGAGAGAATAACTTTCTATAGCACTGGCATCAGACTCGTTGACTAATATCGGCCACCAAAGGCTTGATCAACAACACCCGGAATGAACTTCAAATGGTTTTCATGGAATACAAAGTCTATCATCCAACGTAGCACAGAGAAGCATTTACACATTTTCTCATCCACAAACATTTTTCATGTCCTCACATTTAATCATCTTAACGATAAGGACAAGTAAGAACGTATGATGTGATGAACGTGAAGATGATTTGTACATGTGTCTGTTTTGATTTTACCTCACTAAAGCAGAAATTATAACATTTTTTACACAGCAGTTTCGTCCAGTTCTTAGCAACTCAAGATGTGTGCAGTTTCATTGATTGTAGCAGTGAATAAAATTCATTTTTAAAAAATCAGGTTAAACAAACATTTTCTAATAATCACTTAATTTTAGGTTAATTTGAGAAGAAGCCTTATTGAGCCTACCGGGCTTTTCAAACCTGCAAGGCTCAATAAAAACATGCATACTTTGTTATTAGTTATTACTATGAACATCCTATAGACTTGGGCAAGTACTTAACTTGCTTTCACATCTAATATAATATTGGTGAAATAATGTGTGGTCTATCTTAAAATGTGGTCTCACACACTGACCTGTATCAGTGGTGTGTAGCAGGGCGAGCAGTCGCGGCTGATGGGTGAGGCAGGAGGCGTGGCCCAGGATCGAAGTGACCGTGCAGGAGACAGGTGGTGGATTCTGCCGGCATCCAGACCAGCCACCGCCATCACCTGAGGGTAGCGTCCACATTTATGACAGTGAAGAAGAATGAATCAAGGCCGCCATTTTGGGGTAGGGAGTAGAGAGAAAACAGGTCTCTATCAGCTGCTATTCCTAGCATTCTAATACTGTATATACTGTATATTCATGTATCACAATATTCATAAATAAAAAGTGTGTCTGTGCATGTGTGTGTGTGCACCTGTTGCTGCACTAAGTGTAGAGGAAGAGCTGTGCAGGAAGGAGAGGGAGGAGTCTCATCCTGACTACTTCTTCTGCGAAGACATTCAAAACTGAACGTTGGCCTGCTGGAGGCTGAAAAGACAAACAACTGTGGTTACTTCCAGATACATAAATACCACAATAAGGATTATCACAGTACAAGAACAAAACTAGATCAGTGTTTTGTGTTCAGGCTGTACCTGTATACCTAAACGGAATGACATGTTCGTCTGTATTTACGCTATGCAATTATAAACTGAATCAGAATGAAAGTAACACATCTTGGTTAGTTCAATACCACAAGTACAATATTAAGGACTACTTTCTGGACTACCTCATACTTGCACACACTTGCACATGCATACTTATGCTGCTATATGCTAAAACCGGTTTCTTTATTTAAATAGTTTAGCTTATTTAAATGTCTAGTTTTATATTCTTTTTATATTCTATTTTCTATTTAGCTTATATTTCTATTTTATTCAACTTTTACCTCGTACTTTTATATTTTTATAGTTTACTTACTGCTCCCGGGACCTGAGTCCTAATTTCATACCATAAACATGTGAATGTGAGCTGGTATGACAATAAAATTCTTTGAATCCTTGAATCCAATACTGAATGTTTCAGCCCAGGTCATCAATATGGTCATACATATACTGGATATAGAGGGTGCAAAGCATGCAAGGATAAGGGAAGGATGTGCATTCAAAAAGAATACATACACAGGAAACAAGTACCTGCAGCTGTACACAGTACAGAAAAGAAAAAGACTATTTACACTAGAGTCCCTCAAGTTATGATTAGTGGATGGATTGATTATTGCACCGATCTGTATGTAGGTACTGATCCTTATAGTAGTGTTGCATGAGTAAAGATTATTGCACAATTATTACTACACATGTATTATTGCAGGTCTGGTGTGACCATTTGTCCCATTATTGCACATGAATTATTGTCCAGATAACACATTCAACAGCTTAAATGTCTAGTCCATCAGCTGTGAATGTTGTGGAGTCTGACAGCAGTGGGCAGGAAGGAGTGGGGGTACCTCTCCTTCACACAGAGCAGGTGCAGCAGTCTGTCAGTGAAGGAGCTGCCCAGTGCTGTCAGAGTGTCCTGCATGGGATGGGAGGGGGTCTCCAGCATGAATGACAGCTTGACTATCGTCCTCCTGTCACTCACCTCATCCACTGAGTCCAGGGAGCAGCCCAGGACTTCATCCGAATAACATTACATTTTCATACTTTATCATTAAATATGACTATGTCAGGGATTCTTAATCACTTCTCAATAGCTCAATAAAAAATAAGTTGAAAATAATTAAATAAACCGTCACCTTGCGGTGAGGGTAAAAACCATCTCCTGGGCGACCGCCTGCCATCTTGGTAGATTGGCTGCTGGTCATCGTCGTTATAAGCATCAGGCTGGTGGTCGCTCCGGGGAGCCTCAAAGTCAAAGTCTCCCTCTGCATCGAGCTGGTCCCTATTGGACAACCTGTGAAACAAAAAGATTTTTTTTCCTTTTTATCAAAGAGATCCAGCCATAGGAATTTTTCCAGTGTTGCAAAAAAAAACAAAAAAAAAAACAGAGTATATTGTTGTTGTGCTTTTACTGGTGAGCATGTATCAAGTGCTCTCTTGCATGGAAAAATATGAGCAGAAGACAAACATGGTGACAGTCCACATGCAGTGCTTACTGCCACCTGTGTAGTAAAGTGATTACTGTGTCACACTAATCAAGTTAAGCTGACAGTTGCTGTTACAGTCACAGTACCTGTCTCGTGTGAGCATGATGTCATCTTCATGAAACTCCTCCCCACTGTAGTACTCTCCTGAGCCCTGCTCGTCATCGCTGTCCCCGCCTCCTAGCCCCTCTCGACGAATCGTGGGGTAGAGTCCACCACTGCTTTCTGATCTGGCATTGAAACACAAAGACACAATGAGTCAAATATTGTTTAGCGCAAACTGCACTTTTATGAAACAATTAATTTCAGCTGCAAGTCAGGAACAATTTTTTGTGACACATCCACCACCAAAAATGGCGGATAGTAAAATGAAGCTCTGTTAAGTGGTAACATCATTCACATACCTAATATAGGCTTCATAGTAGCGTGTCCTGTTCCGAGCACAGGGAGGGGTCAGTCAGACCAACAAGGAGAGCGGGACAGAAAGGAAGAAGAGATGTTGCATGCAGTGACAAAAGATGAGAAGACATAAATTAAAAGAAGATTTTTGTATAGGAAAGCAGTATTACTGAAAAGTCACTCTTATTAACAAATTGTTTTATTCTAAATGTTGTTCCTGAGACCATTTCAACTGTAGACATTTCCAATGGAAACTGCTGATAACATGTTCTGTGAAAGATTCAGAGTACGACATTTTTCTAAGAAAGAGAGGTCGCCTTTTTAATCATTTCATCATTTAAAGTTATAAGAATGATGAATCAGATTCCACCCACCTGCACTGCATCGAGGAGGTAACAGAAACTTAAAAGGTCAACCTATTGATTAATAGCTGAGCACATGAAACAGAAACTTCCACCTTAGTTTCAGGCAAGTAAAAATTACGTTTCTTTGTATTTTAGGTCAAATCATATCTGCTTGCTCACAGCTCATAAAGTGCATATACTACAGGAAATGAAATGTGAATGCGGCACACAGTGGGAATATGTTGGGGAGGGCTATGAATTTTTTAGGATAGGTGATATCAATCAGATGTGTGGGAAGAGATTCAGAAAAAAAAACAAACAAAAGAAAAACCAGATTTGCACATCAGACCCCCACTGATGAACAAGGTTTGGCAAGGATCAGTGAGATCTTCATGCTGAAGAGAAGGTCACGGGTAGTTGCAGGATGGGTTTCTATCACTCCTCAGCTCTGCTTGACGCTACATGCTACATTAGGTGCTACTTGCATAACAGACCTGAATCTCTGACTGCACTGCCAGCAATGAATGCTCTGGGTCTGTTGCATCCATTTTGATCTTTTTTTCAAACTGACCTTCTTGAGTCCGACAATGTGACAGGATTGCAATGCTACATGGATGAAGTGCTCTTTTAATAAAATTCCCAACTTCTTCTAGTTCTAGTTACATACATACGCATGTTTAGTACATTTTAAGATCGCTTTCAGGTCTCAATCCACTCACCTTGTGGAATGTGACTTCCAAGGCTTGTCGTGGACTCCTTTGCTGTAAGTAGACACTGATGATCCATTTTTGGCAGAGGACAAGCGGTCTCGCCTTAACAAACACTTCTGCTGTCTCCCATTGTTCATGGAGAGAAGTGAGGGCACGTTGGCATTGTTGAGGTTGGCATTGGAGGGTATTGGCGACTGATGGCAAGTGGAAATACAGTGAGGATAACTATATGGATACGAGGTGTGATAATGATGATTATATTGGATAGGTGAAGAGTTCATCTCTGTCTCCCCTCCTTTGTCGTCGTCACTGGCTCTCCCGTCGGTTTGGGTGGGTTCGAGTGAGGCAGTGCGGGAGAAGGGCAGGATCTGTAGCGGCCGTTGGGTGACAGTGGTCAGATAGGAGTGGCCTTGCTTATCTGCACTGACATGGTTGACATGGTTCCCAAAAAGGCCACCATTGCGCTGCAGAGGGACATTTGCACCAGTGCACAGTATTTTAAACAATTTGTTAATTAATGTGTTGATTCATTTAAGCAATAGTTACCAATCTCGTTTGTCTCACATTGCTGCGCTTCCCTAATCAGATGAGCGCACAAAGGTCTTGTCAAGTTTTTGAATGTGTTGATTAAAACAAGCAGATGTTTGGTCCTTTTTTTCAATAAGTTTGGTCAAGTTTGCATTCCTACTGGTGCCACTGAGTTGAAGGAGCTCAACAATATATCTGTTACTTTTAGATTACTAGTGCTATTTCCTGTGCTGATGAAACGCTTTTAAAGAAATTTGATGGTCAGATGTTATGGAGGTTAGTGTCCCATCAGTAACCAATAAAATAAATTCCATGCACATTCTTAGATTTTGGAGAAGGTGTACATCTGCAATGCTGTTTACCCTGTAGATTTCCTCTTCTTCTTCTCCATTAGCATCCACTAGCCCCTCCTGTTGCAGATCACATGATATGGCTCGACGGATTTCTGGTCCAATGTCATGCAGCGTGCGCAGGCCAGCCTGCAAAGATAGCAGCTATAACACCAAACATCTACATCTACATCTATATGCCTATGTGGTTGAAATGAATCTGAGTGTTCATGTTGGCAAGCAACTGGCTTTTATCCACGTGCGAACATGTCTCCGTCCAGAATGTTAAGACTCAACAACAGTGATAACAAAGTGAGTCATAAACGTGACCAGCTTTAAAGCAGAACCTGAGCAAATCTCATATCTTCTTGCAGCTCAGTGAAGCATAAAAACAAGATAAGCAGGCATATTTTATAAGGGTCACCTCACCCACATTGGAAAAAATGCAGACCAGTCAGTCAGTTTTACATAATCCACAAGATACACTGCCATGGAAACTATTTAATCTGTAGGAATGAGTGACTTGGAGATGTTTTACAGAGAGATGTTCCTCGTGTTTCTAATGTGACTTTTTCAATGCTGTGAGCAGCATTTTCTTTGTACTGGGATGGAGACAGAAATCTAAATGAACTACTGGAACTCAGTGCAAGGACCTCAGTTTGTTGTGATGTCTTTTTTTACATCTCTAATAACAAAATTTTTAATAAGATATACTGCTGTTGCAAGAGGAATTTTTAATGAGACCTGAGAAAAGACTAAAATACAGACTGCAAATTTTCCAACACTAACTTCTCTAAGTATTGGCTGAACATGAATCCATTGTATTTTATGATGTTAGAGGGCTGACTATCCAAAATTATCGAAGGATTATGAGATGAAGGAAGTTTATTATGTATGTATTTATGTATGTATTTATTTATGTAATTGCATTACCATGAACACAAGCATGACAAAGCATACTTTACTTACCTGTAGAGCCATGGTGGTGTTCAGCCTCTCCCATGAGTGCCTTCCTACAAGACCTTGCTCTTTGCGCCTCTTGAACTTCCTAAAGTAGTCCTGTATCAGGAAGGTGGCATAGAACTTCCCCACTGTTACCTCGTCATCTGAGTGAATAGACCAAACACACCAAGCCTCCAAAATAAACACTAAATTAACAAAATACCTCCACATAAAAATTCCATCTGCAAACAATAACAATAATAAGATCTCAGGCATGACTATCTCACCATCAAAGAAAGCCATTTTTGCAGAAATGTCAAACTGCACTAGAAGTATTCAAACTGAAGTCTATCAAGAGTAAAACAAAACCAACAACAACAGCAACAATGATGAAGCACCACCGCTAAAGAAGGTTGTATGACAAGACAATGAGACAAAAGACTTCAAATGAAAAGAACAGTCAAATGAAAAGAATACTAAGACATAAATCCCAATTACTACATTACCCCATTGTTTCAACAGACACACACACCACTCCACCATAATGCAATTTTCAGGAGCACATTACAGAAACTGTGATTTTTCTAACTAACTGGACAATCAATAGGGCAATATCACTGTATCATGGGTTAATGGCCTGAATTATAAATAATTGTGTAATTCCCTTTCAATTAAAAAAAACTGTATGCTATTCTGTTCAACAATCACAACTGAAGCGAAATGGGCTCAATGACTGAGCTGCACGCCATTTCAATCTGTGATAACAAATGACATTTACACACACACACCTAATAACACACTCCTCCTCCCTGCTCAAGCAAGTGTATATAAACCCTCCTGACGCCCTCTTAATGTACCAAAATCAGGCTTCAGTTGTTGATACGTCTGTACTGAACACTAAGAAAATGGGAACATATTTAACACGTTAATTCAAGTCTACCCAGTTACCACCACACATATCAGTGTTACATCATAAGGTGAATTAAAAAGGTGAAACATCCACCAGAGAGGTCTAAGGCAGACAAACAGGTGTTTCATATCTCAGAAAAACAACATGACTTGTAATGAGAAGCACATGCTAGAAGGCAGCAAAGCATTTAGATCATTATCTAAGATCAGCTCTACAGCTCTCCTTTTGAGGGAGAAAACACAAACTACACTCAGCCAGAGAGGAAGTTGTGACCAAACACACTATTGTGTCATGCAGGGATGATAATCAGGCGTGGGTCTTATTCACTCAGATAAGTGGAGCTGAAGCAGACAGGGGAGCGAGAGAGACTAAAGAAAAAAGGAGGCTGAATCATGGTGCATAGGAAATCCTTCCTTCACCTCTTTTCACTTGAGAGGTATCGAGTGAAAATGATGAATGCCAATGAGATGACTGCTTTAGGATGGAAGATTCACTCCACCCCACAGGAAAAACAAGGTTGATAAGCCTGATTTGGTGATGATCCACCTTAAAGCAGCCAACATATTTCTCTACATCACCCAACGCAGCCAGAGAGAAACTATGAAAGGCTCTGTTCAGAGACAAAACCTGTCACCATAAGAATATTTAAGGACGTAAAAGGTATTTATATATTGTGACCAGAACCAGAACTTGCTAGTAATTGTCACCTTCATTAAACTACATGCAAAGAACATCTGAAGTACATGAATTTATCAGATAAAACATATTTTCATAACACACTTCTGTTTTATTTCTATAATATATTTTTTGAAGCAATAATTTGCCTCATTTTGACAAATTTTCACTTCAAAGAAAATGAGTTGACACAAGTGGACTCAGTTAGTGAGTCAGTGTTAGTGTTTGACTCATTTCATAAGATAGTAATATTTTATTTTTCTTTATTATGCATCAATTTGGCATAGGGAGAATCTATTGTGTTGTTTGTGGCCACAGGTGACAGCAGGTTCTCTTTCTGGGCAGGGCCTGCTGAAGCTTTTAAGTAAGAGGTATCAGTAGTTGCATGCCACCAGACTAAAACAGAACTGCCCCAAAAAGCTCAGGACGGCAGAAAGATAAGACAAGAAGGCCAGCGACTGACTGAGCAGAGGAAAGCAGAGGAAGCTGTGGAAGAGAAAGGCTTGGCAGACAAGACGAAAAAAACAAGAAATGGGGTTAGCAAACTAAAGCACACAGAAAGACATGCAGTTGAATTAAGTCAGCAGATTCTACGACACAGCAGAGTGGAAGCGCTGCGGTGGACAGTGGAAAAACACAACTAGAGATAGCTGAGGTACATGCAAGGCTGAAAGTACAATCATATCAATAATAAGGTCAAATATGTTCAGATGCATTGAGATGGGCATATCCTGAGTCCTATAAGAACAATAACTCTTTTTGTAGGGGTGAAAACACACCAGAAATGATTCAATATATATTATAGGTAGGTAACAAAGATGGCGGCGCACAGCAGAGCAGCGGCTTCTCGAGCTCCGGGGACTAAGGCCTTTTTAGCTACTCAGAGGCCGTTTTTAGTTTTCCTGGGACCTGAGTCCTAATTTCGTACCATAAACATGTGAATGTGAGCAGGTATGACAATAAAGTTCCTTGAATCCTTGAATAGTTATAGTAATAGTTAATATGCATATTTCATAATGACATTTTAAAATCTTTTTGATTTGTCCAAGGAATAAGATGCATAATTTCTTAAAGGTTTTCTGCAAAAAAAGTGTTTTTAGATTTATATTCAAATATATTAAGAGTATTCTTAAGTTTGAATTAGGAAAAATTAAGTTATGATGTATTAAAGGGCATAATAATAACTAAAGCAAATATAAATGGTAAAGTAAAGCACTTTAAAGTATATAGCACCGATGTGATGCGTACTGACAAAAGACTGAAGATATAAGCCACTTGTTGTCTGCAGACACTAAAAATGTATTTTCGTCTGCAGCTGCATTTAACAGACACTGGAGCAGCTAGGACTAATACTTACAAAAAATGATTGGCATGTCTGAACTTGACTTTGATTTTGAAATTCAGTTTTGGTAACTAACAGACAGTGGGTTTCTGTGGTCAGTAAAGATGACTGTAGGATGATTTGTACTTAGGTTTGTCATGAATCAGCAGCAAAAAACAAATATCATACAACATATAAAAATCATACAACATACATAAACATCAGCATTTCATTTCAACGTCTCAAATGTCAACTTTTGTTTCCTGTTTTTATCTGATCTATATAGCAGAGAGGGAGAGCTAGACACAAGAGAAAATGCTGAACCAAAGTTGATGAGATCAAAGATAAAAAAAAGAAAACGACGGGACTATGACAGCGACAGGAGTCAAAGTGATAAGGAGAGTTTCTGTGAACTGAAGAGAGAATTGTATATCTCATTTTGTCGGTTGTGGTAAACAAGTGAGCCTCAGTACTTCAGAAAAGAAAAACAGGATGCTGAGTGCCTCAGACGGATTGTCCCACAACACATTCTAAAATAAAAGTCCACCAAAACCTAGCTTTTGTGTATTACACAATACCACCGTGTAGACTCAAAAGGTGGCTTGAATAAGTTTGTAATTACCTTCTTCACAGTGGACAACTGTTGTCTCATTGGATTCATGGTTTCAGTACATTTTAATGGTGACCCAGTTTCTCATTGAAAAATAATAATTAAAAAATTTACTGTGACAAGTCAAAATGTTTGCTGTGAAAAAGACCTTCCTAGCAGCATAATCCACTTCTGTCCTGTCCATCTGTGTGCTCAGTGTGTTATACACGTTAAGACACACTAAATATGGATACACACTTTTATCTGAGCTCCAGAGCTTTAAGACCTCCATATTTTGTTGTATGAGTGTGAAAATCTGACTGTTTGGTTTCAGCATATGGATGTACATCAAAGAAGTGCATTATGAAGCAGGAGTAGGTTAAAAAGTTTCAACAGAAGAATTCTGACATAAACCCAACATGTGCACAGCATCTTTCTCTGTGTGGAGGAGAATAATCACTTCCTCCCTGAAACCAGAATGATCCTGTCTCACCAAAATGTATCTGAAGTGAAATGTAGAGTGATTCCTTTTTGATGCACAGTATATAGTGACAAAAAAGCAGCATCCAGAAGTATGAACATTCAGCAAGGGACAAATGTGTAAATGTCACTGACATTCTAATTCAAATGATAGGAATAATATATTTGCATCAAATGCATGTTCATTGTTTAACATCCTTCTTCCTTCTACTAATACACAGATGTAGGATTGGTTTTCGTGTGACTTTACTATCAGTGCAAATCTGCACCAACAGAAGTAAATGAATGTTACATAATAATTGGAATGTTTGACTCTGGTGGCTGTGGCCATTCACATATACACATGAGGTTGCTATTAATACCTCGTGGTAAAATACAAATGAGAAGCACGGTGTATTCAAATGAGGTGAGTGAGGTTATTATTTGAATTATGAATGACACTGAAAAACAAATGATAATCACTGTTTATGTACGCAATGTGGCCCATGTAGTGTGTGTGTGTGTGTGTGTGTGTGTGTGTGTGTGTGTGTGTGTGTGACCACTGACCGCCTGCAGGGGGCACTACTTGGTCCAGAAGCTTCATGCTGGTCCTCTTCCAGATCTTCTTGATCACAGCTCTAAGCTCCTCATTGGCTTGCTCCAGGTTACCTTGGAAATGGTAGAAAATTGGAGGTGAAGAGATGTTTATGGTTACTTTGATTAAGAGCACTTAGTAACTGTTGAATGTATTCGTGCAGGTGGTACCTGACTTAAAGTACAGGATTAACTTTGTCTTTCTCACAGGCACATAACCATCACAAAACAAATGTTGTTGTATATATTAAATGCTGAGATCTCTGTTGGCCATATAGTGAATGTAGAGGTGAGTCTGCAAATTGATCACCCTTTACTCCCTCTTGTGGCAAAATGTTGAATTAGCAAACGGGCTTTTATAAGATGGCTGTTATTAAAACAAACTGTATGAGGCTTCCTGGAGGAAATAAGAGATGAGACATAAGAAAACCTGCATATTCATTGCAGGTGTCTGGTAGAACTGGCTGATATTAGTGTGACGCAGCTCAGGGGAAGATGTTCTAACCGACATCTCTTCTGTGGTTCTGTGGTTTCATTTTATTCATGCGTCTGCCCTGACTGAAGAATTCATTTCTTTTGTTTATTAACTTCACTGCTATAAATGCTTATTTTGCTTTTGAGATTTCAATATAGAACATTAATAGAAAAATAATGGCCAATGGACCAAATCAGGCCCCCTGCCAAAAATATTTGATCCAAACTATAAATCTCTCTTTTTTACTGTACAGAATAGTAATACCCAGCTCAACAAAAACCAGCCAATTAGCAGCAATCCATAAGGAAATCCAAAAGCAAATTCTCCAGATCGCTGATGGCTTAAAGGAGCAGACTCACCCTCAGTCTTAATCTTGAGAGCAGTGCGGACCAGAGCAAACAAGGTGGCATTAAACATGACAGTCCCGTCACTGTTCAGGGGCATGTTCATCGCCACCAGACGCTGCAACAGAATTGAACAGTACAGTTCAACTAGGATCAAATGTGAAACTGTCAAAGCAATTTATATGTCAAAGGTATCTATGTCAGGTATTATTGACACCCTCCACATTCACCATAACAGTGTTCGTGCTTTTGTCTGTTTGGGTATAGGTGTGAGTGTGTTGTCGAGTCGTGAAACCACACCTTACAGGCTACTCTGTGAGGGCAGAGCTTGCCAAAGCCCAGGGGAGGCTGGATCCTCCTCAGAAGAGTCACCACATCAAGGTGCTTTATCCTGCCCCTGACATTCACATATATTCAAATAAAAGACATTATACCACAGAGAAATGTTAATAAGTGCATTTCAGAGAGCTGTTGAGGCTTATTATGACTGTTATGAAACAATCAGCATCCCACGTGTACTGACACAAATATTCCTTAGCAGCAGCATACAGGATACATAACAGGAAATATACACTTTTGTTAGCAGTACTCACTTGGCTTCAGGGTCGTATTCAGACCAGATCCTTTTAAACTCATCCAGGTGATGTGGCCCAAGAATTGACCAATCACGGGTCAGATAGTCAAAGTTATCCATGATGACAGCTACAAAGAGGTTGATGATCTGAAACAAGACATACAAGCTTTATTTGTTTTTTGTTTTTTTGTTTGTTTGTTTGTTTAATTATTTACAGGAATGTGCATGCTCAAGTCTGAGCTCAGACATTACTGGCACAGAACACGGTGAAGTGCCTGAAGATTACCAGAAAAGCACAGAGCATGTAAAAGCTGATAAAGTAGATAATGGCAAAGCCGCTGCCGCAGGTTCTCTCCTCTCCGGGGTTGTAGTCTGACTCTGAATCGCACAGCTTCCCGGGCAGACAGGCCAGCATGATCTCCTGCCAAGCCTCCCCTGTGGCACACCTGACATAGAACAAGAAACAACATTAACAAAGGAGAAATGGTTATGGTTGCATGGTGACATCTAATGGCTTGTAACCAACAATTTAAACTACACAAACACCTGAAGAGCATCAGGACAGCTTGAGGAAAGGTCTGAAAGTTGTTGTTGCGATTGATTTGTGTTCCGTCCACCATGGCTATTTTCCCAAACACCTTAAAACAGACAGAAAAGAATCAATGTCATCTAAGGACCCAGCCAACATGCTGTGAAATTCTAGACAAGACAAATATAAAACAATTATTATAAAATCAGGTGTCACCAAATGAGTCAGTCACCGAAAGCAAGATGTATCCTGCTGATTCTGGTCATCATCTGGTTTTGATTTTTTATTGACCATATTACCTGCATTCCAATTACAGCATAGATGAAGAACAGCATGGCTATCAAGAGTGCAACATAGGGAAGAGCCTGGGAGGGAAAGAAAGAGATAAGTGTGAGACATTGTTATTTTTCTCCCAGATTATGATTCAAATCTTATGCAACTAACCCTGTCCCTGTTTCTTCAGACTTATATTAGCACTGTCTACACTGTCTACATTTTCAGTGACACTTCAGCACTTGCCTTCAGACTCCTGGATGTATCTGGGCTGTATCTGGATGTATTTCATCTTCCCACCCGTAGCAACCAACTCACACTAAAGCAGGCACCAAGCCATTTTTGATGGAGTGCTATTGTCTTATTTCTTATGCTGTATTCCAAAAAAAAAAAATAGATATCCCAATCCACACACTACCCATGAACTGTGGTTGTACTAGTTATAAGATGAATATCCAGCATCCAGTTTCTCAAGATTAGGCCTCCTGTCTTAAACTTACGATGCCACGAAGTCTCACCAGTTTATAATATCGTAGATTCAAGAAGGATGTTGGGTGCATCTCACCTGGAAGGACTTGATGAAGGTCCACAGTAGAGTTCTGATGCCCTCTCCCCTGCTCAGCAGTTTGACCAATCGCATCACTCTGAACAGGCGAAAGAAGGTGATAGAGATCCGAGCACTGTCCTCTGTGTTCTAAAGTGGAGTACATGGAGAGTGATTAGGGGATGAGAGAGCAGAAGGTGTAACATCCAAACACACACCATCAAAAGCTCTGAACCACTCATTCATTCATGCAGTCACTCGTACATGCATTCAATAATCATGTAAGAGTCATATTAGCTAACAAGCACAGTGAAAATGGATGAAAATCGTTCTGAAGAAAATCTTCCTATTTGTGATCTTTCTGACTCTTTGCAATGACAGCAGCCAATGTGCATGCAGAGCAACCATGTCTTAAATGCCATGCCATGAACAGATCTGGAGAAGTTACACATACAGTACATTTAACTATGGATGGCTGATTCAAAACAGGAAACAGACAGAATCTGCAGTCCAACGACAAACAAACCACAAGACCAAATTGACTTTTTACAACAAACACGAAGGATCTTTTACTGTCTTGTTACAGTAAATTCACATGAGACCCTCGACAGAAAATGCAAACGCAAAACAGTGCACTGACTATACAATGTTGGCAATCTGATTGCAAACACTTTCAAGCTATGTTGAAATGAAGAGAAGAGATGTGACCAAAGACCATACAGTGTTTTCTGTTCCTCTGTCATGCCATGCTCACAGACAAGACAAGGTCTCAACAAAAAAAGTCAGCCAACCCATGAAACTGTAGCCAAAATGCAACAAACGTGGATTTCCACAAACATTGAGTGTTCATTTACAAATGATCACACTTTATCAAATAAGTGAGACCACAAGCATCTCAATGTTTTTATTACGTGAACGACAGAGAGTGACGACAAAAAGATCTTGATGCTTTGATTTTTGGATGATCACAGAAGGGTGAGGGGTTTGAATTTAAAAAAGGAGGGGCTTTCTCTTACCCCTGGCTCCACTATCACCTTGACGACAGGAATGGCTGCCGACTTGAAACCAAAAGCCTAAGGTTAATCCGAGTGACACAAACCAGCAGTACAGCATCAAAGTGTTCACGAGTCAGTGTTGCTGTAGATATCATATATCATCATTTCCATGTAATTACATAAAAAATGCTCAGAAGCACCTCCACTTAAAAAAGCCACACAGCCTTACAATTCAGACCACAAACAAGAAAGTTGTCATTGTAAAGCATAAAGTCTGTCATGCAAAAGCTCTACCATATATTCTTAATACCAGACATGAGATGTAAGCATTCAGCCCTGAAGGAAAATTTGTCATTTATCAAAATACTATTTCATTTAACTGCTAACATACATTTTTTTCCCATTGTTTTTAATTTATGATTTTCCATATCAAGCATTATTAAAATTAACAGGAGTTCTGTCTATCATCCTGAATAAAAAACATTTTTTGTTTAACTAAAAACATTTTTTTGGGGTGACACATCTTTTCCTGCTGAAAGTTAATGTAACTATTTCCCTTTTATTTCAAAGACACCAAAATGTGATGTTTTTAGCCAACTATCTGGTTAGCTCTTACAGAACAACCTCCTAAACCTGGTTTCAATGCAGGCCACTCAAATGAGACAGCTTTCCTTTCAGTGACAGAAGAGCTGCTATAGCAAAGCCCCTCATGTTGTTAGACCTGTCTGTGGCCTTGAGGCTCCATCCTGTACGATCCCATATAATAGCATGGCTTCTCCCACCACTCCTATGCCGATGACACACAACTATTCTTGTCATTCCCCCCCATCTGACATGCAGGTGCAGACACACATTGTTCCTTGCCTGTCTGATATCTAGTCAAGTGAATATCAATGCATCACCTAAAGATTAACCTGTACAAGGCTGAGCTCATTTTCCCCTGTGTGAGGTATCTGTAGCTAATGTATAAAGCTGTTTTCCACACTACTCCTTGTCTTTGTTCACTACAGATTCTCTGTTGCTGCTCGCATCCAGTTCAAAACTCAAACCTACAGACCCCACCATTGTGCTCTTCTGACTCTGGACTTTTAGCTGTCCAATCACTCAGAGGACACTGTGGTCAATCATCTCAGTCAAATATCTTCACTGCTCTGACTCCACAACTCTTGCTAGCACTTACTGATATCTTCTTTCCAAAATTTAAAAAAAAGAACAACGATAATAATAATAATTTCTAAGCAGTCACACTGAACATGCTTTTACATAGTTTTTACATAGTTGGTTAACAGAATTTCAGTACAATTATTTTAAAATGTGCCTGCAAAATAAATGTAATGTAATGTAGGAGAAAATTGAGAAGACAAGATTGAAGTGTCTTTATAACTGAAGCTAAATTATCATGTTTACAGTGGTGGTTTATTTAGCTTGAGGTTTGCTGGAGGAGGTTTTACACTGTTTTTCATTGTATATGAAAGCTAGAGGTGGTGTTTTCTTGCAAAGTCAGGGAAATTATCTAACATCTCCAAACACGACTGTGAGGAAAGATTATATTTAAAGGATAGATAACAAAAAAAAATGTCACAATAAATAAATACATAAACTGGCATTGGTCAAGTTGCAGAACCATCCAGTACATCTTCATCAGACACTAACATACTTTACGGTATATTTACCTGTTGCTTACATAGGTAATAACCAGGCCGTCTTGGTGTCATTTTTGAACATTTTATTAGAGTTGTATTCATGATGGAGTACAGTATGTTCTTTACTTTAAGTATTGACTCAAAAAACCAACAGGACAAACAAACATCCTCACATGGACAAGCCTGCAGCAAGCACTGAGTCAGTTTTAACAGCAGCTGCAAACCAGGACACAGAGTGGCCTTGAAACAGGTTCAGAGGAGTTACAAGCAAAACGATTTGGCACAAAATGATCCAAATGAATCCAAAATTTTTAGAATGATAACTGAGCTGTATACAAAAACAGTGGTTCTCCATGCCATCGATTTGATGTGGAGAGGAGCAACATGGCTCTAAAGACAGAGCTATTTAACTCAAGCATACGTTCCAAAGCTAGTATAAAAGGTTAATGAGGTAGTTAATGAACATCATCAAAATATTACGGTATCATGAAACTGTGGTTTTGTGCTGAGTTGCTTTAGTAGCTGGGGTTGTGAAGAACATTAATTTATGCATGCACAAGAAAACTGTGATTTTGAATGCAACCCTAGAGCAAGGCCCTCTGGCTGGAAGCGTCACAGTGAAGCAGGCGTGTTACGTGTGCTAAATGACTACTTACATTGATCTCAGTGATGGCAATGTCAACCACGCTACCCACAACAATTAAGGCATCAAACGTGTTCCATGCATCAGCAAAATAGTTCTGCAAGCACAAGCAACAAAGACACACAGGAAGAAGAAGAAGAGAAAGAGAGAGAGAGACAACAGAGCAAGAAAGAAAAGGAAGAGGTAAAAAAAGGAAGAGAAGCTGTGATTTGATAAAAGAGAGTGAGGTTGAAAATCAAATCCTTCCTGCCACTGAGTATGTCACAGCACTAACTTGCATAATTTTGATTAGATCATTTGAAACTTTGTGTTATAGATTACTTGTCTGTCATTAACCCTTCATTTTGAAGGTCAGTTTTTATTCTCACTGGTGCAGTGGCAGGCTGAAAGAAATGGCCAACCATAGTCTATACAATTTAACAAGATCTTATCAGTTTGGAGCTGTGGCTTCATGTAATGCATGTGTTGGAACTTCACAGTTTAGTTGTAAATGCAGATAGCTGACAGAAAATTTTCCAGCCTATCAGCAGGTATTTGGTCTTTTATACTCATTAACAGTCCATAGCAGATTAAACAAACTTGCTTCATGATCAGAAATTGGCTCAAGCCAACCTAAGAACATAACACAACATTAAGACAGGAAGGAAGGGAAAAAGGAAAGGTGTGAAGGAAGGAAAAGGAGTGGCTGAGCAGGAAGAGGAAAGGACAGAGTTGTACACACTGACGTCTTTCTACCTGGCTGAGTATGATGTCGACTACACTGCCAAACACCACCAGAGCATCGAAGACGTTCCAGGCGTCCCCGACATAGCCCTGAATATGGCCGCATGCACAGCCAATAGGAGGAGAGGAGAAGGCAGGAAAGGAGCCATGTGCAGGGGAGTGTAAGAGGTCGAAAGGTTATGGTGAGGAGTAATGGAGGGTGATGATACGGAATAAATGGAAGAATAGTCACAGCCAGTGGGTGAAGAGCACAAGAGGGGAGGTAAGAAGGACAGGAAGATATGAGGGCTGGGTTAAAAGGGAAGGGGGAGTACTCTCTCAAATTAAAATTAAGAGATTAAATATAAAGGGAGATCTAAAAGGAAAAACATAAACACAATAACTGCCTGAAATTATGATAAGTTGCATTTATTTGCATGTTATTTCAGTATTGCAAGCACTGCTGCATTTGCAATTATGTACAAAGACAATAAGAGAGGAGAGGAGAGGAGAGGAGAGGAGAGGAGAGGAGAGGAGAGGAGAGGAGAGGAGAGGAGGGGAGAGGAGAGGAGAGGAGAGGAGGGGAGAGGAGAGGAGAGGAGACTTACTCTGGGTTTGAAGGCAATGAGCTTGAGGATCATCTCCACTGTGAAAACCCCAGTGAAGACCATGTTGAGGATGTCCATGGCATAGTTAAACAGATGAGACTGACCATGGTGCTGGTAAGAGACAGAGAGATAGACTGATCAGAAATATAACACAAATATTTATTAATAGTACAAGTATTGTATTTTAATTGCATCCATATTCAGTAGCTGCTACCTATTATACTGGAAGTATAAGTAAACCAGCTCTATAGGCTTCAGTAAATTATTCAAGCCAAAAATATACATCAAGATTAGATCATCAGAGTGAAAAAACATAAAATATTTGTGGTTATATTTTGATGCTTGTTGATGGAAAATATGAGAGCAAATATTTGTAAGTTAGATCATTCCAAACTAAATCATTCCCAGATGTATGCATTAAGCACTGTGAGTGGGATTATGATAAATTCACTAACTACTTAATGTCAGTTTTAACTAAAGGACTAAATGAAGAGTACTTACCTGAATGGCCAGACACAGAGTGTTGAGGATGATTAAGACGAACATGACGTACTCAAAGCCAGTAGAGTTGACCACATACCAGAACTTGTACTGGTAGGGGTTTTTGGGGATGTAGCGCCGCAGAGGACGAGCTTTAAGAGCATATTCCACACACTGGCGCTGTAGTAGTGGTGGGGACAGATAAAAAAAAAACAAAGGAAAACCAAATGTAACAGGACCTCTTCTGAAAAGGTGCAGGCACTGCTTGCATGTTAGTCTTCCTTTTTGAAAGCAGAAAGATGAGAACAAGTGTCCTTTGCGGTACACATATTCTCCTGTGGAATGCACTTAGTACATGGATATGAACAGATTATTTTCCAACTAAATTTAAACGATCCAATAAAAGCCTCAACGTACCACAGTAACCTAGACAAACAGACACAAAAAAGTCTGTCCTACCTGGTTTTTGTCCAACTCGCAGTTCTTGTACTCCTTCTCCCCCTGCTCCTGAAAGGTGACGATAACAAAACCGACAAAGATGTTCATCATGAAGAAGGCGATGATGATGATGTAGATGATGAAGAAAATGGAGATCTCGATGCGGTAGTTGTAGATGGGACCCATGTTTTCTTTGTTAGAGTCGATGGCCTTGTAGAGTAGACTGCAGGGAGACAAAAAAAAACAAAGTCAAGATAACAGCAAAACTTATTGTAATTAAAACTTACATAAAAATACATGCATACATACAAAATATTCAAATTATAGACTTCATAGGCTTGGTGAGTGCTGTATGTCATTATTCTTGTTTAGACCGAGATAAAGGCGAACCATTAACAAACATTTAATGAATACAGAATCTTGCTGTTATTTTCCACAGTCAAATCTGAGTTCTACTTCAGACACAATACTTACGTGGGCCATCCTTCGAAGGTGGAGACAGTAAAGAGAGCCATCATGGCCATAAGGACGTTGTCAAAGTTGAAGTCACTGTTGTACCAGATCCTCTCCTTCACCATGGGCAGCGCCGTGTCCCCGTTGCTGTAGAGAATGTAGGTACCTCTGCGATTTAAAGGGAAAAAATATTAACCGTATATATGAACAAGCCCACACGCAGAGACATTTGCTCAGATGGGTGTCCAAAACTGAAAACCATGATCAAAAAAGAACCCTCACTTGCATTCCTCTGGGCTGGACTTGGCATCATCGGTGCAGCGATAAAATTTGCCCTTTGTTAAAAAACAAAACAAAACAAAACCAAAACAAACAACAGAAAGTCAAAAATGTACTTCTGTTCAATTATTTGTTATTTTACAGTAAAAGAGATTATTTCTTTGGCTGTGACACCAATACCCTCCATCCTTCTTTCCATTTCTTCACTCTACCTTGAACAGCTGCACTCCAATACAAGCAAACATGAACTGAAGCAGTGTGGTGACGATCATGATGTTGCCGATGGTCCTGATGGCCACAAACACACACTGGACCACGTGCTGGAAAGGACACATGGTTATATATATTGTTAGAAACACAACAAGAACACAATCTGATGGTAAACTAGACCGCCAACTAGACACGGCTACACTGTACCACTGGTACACCGCATCACGCTGTTTTATTGCTATCCTGACCTTCAGTCCCTTGGCTCTGTTGATGGCCCTGAGTGGACGAAGGACCCTCAAAACACGAAGAATCTTCACTACCGAGATAGCAGAGGACCTACAGAAGACAGAAAAACACAGCAGTGGATCCAGTTGAGTACTTTCAAGGACATGCTGTCATAGTGGTATTCCATTAAGTACTGCCACTAAGCAGAGCAAAGAGCACTGTTTATTTATTATGGCACAAACACAACACAGACACTTAACAATACATTTCAACTCAAAGACATTAAAAAACAACTGAACGATACATACTGAATGCCGAAGGAGACCAGAGACACACCAACAACCAGCAAGTCTAAAAGGTTGAAGTAGTTTCTGCAGAATGCCCCTTTATGTAGGAACGCTCCAAACGCTGTCATCTGGACAGAGGAGGGACAACAGTCAGGATTTAAGACAGATGTGTCAACAAACATATACTGAAAGCAGCTTCATGTCATGAAATTTAATTTAAACGAACTCTTTACTGTATCAATGTTTTAAAAGAATACATGATATGTACCAAAAACATTTTGTTGAATTTTGCCTTCTCTCATTCTATATCCTCTTACAATCACACTGATTTGGCATTTCAAACCTGATTGTTCATGACAACCTCATTTGATTTGCAGTTTCCCAGTTAATGGTTCTGCATTTAGATGAATGTGTTACGTTAATTACATGATGAAATGATGTTACTTAGAAAGCACACACATAAACAGATTAATACAGATTAATACTTCTAATATTGCATAAGCAATTCAATTCCTGTTTACTCACTATTTTATTTAATGTTGACAAGCCTGGATTCACACAAAAATATGATCAGAGACTCATACCGCATTTGTGCACAGACACACACACACACACAGATCATAAACAATGCAAAATGTTCAGAGAAGACATAGGGGACATTATCCACAAGCCACTACACTAATTTCCGGTGCAGATTAAGCCAGGGAATGTACTATATAAACTTTCCATGAAATAAGGCCTTTAATCTCCTCCTGATCGAATTCCAGGCTTAAAACATAATACATGAGATTTACCTGGTGCAGGCATGCAGCGAGCAAAGGGGTAAGGTTAAACAGCAAAAATAATACACTGTTCCAGATTATTGTGGCTTTCTTTAAGCACATTCTGGGGATGTGCATTAGCCAAAACAGACACAAAAAATAGGGGGTACATCTGTGTGCAGAGTGTGCAATCAGGCAGTGGGATATAAAGCTTGATGTTAGTTCATCTCTCCACAGTTCAGTGTATGAAAAAATGGAATAAATATTTTTCTGATTAAAAATCAAGAAGCATTTGTTGTTTAAAATATGGGAATCTACAAGTCAATGGTGTGGACAAAGATTCAAAGTTAAAAAAAATTATAATAGTTGGTGAAAGGTTTCCAAATGCCACGCAGTCATAGTGCCAATCAATATATTGTTTAATCTTCGGAAAGTGAAAAATACAAAAACAAAGTAGTTGTACTCTGGAGAGCCACTGATCCATAAACTGGTCATGGATGAAGCGGGGAGGTGGACCGTGATGGAAAAGTGACTGACAGACAAAAAAATATCCGACCAAAACGCATGATCTCCAAGTTGCCGGATTGGAGCCATGACAACAAGACAAGCAGGTGGTCATTTTGACCAAAAATTATAGAGACAAAAATGAGGGGATGGAGGACGTGTGCAGCAAGCTTGGAAGTGGTAGGTTGTTGCAGAGGCAACGCAGCACTTTTTATTGTTTACCTTAATAAGGATCTCAAATGTAAACATACTAGTGAAGACATAGTCTGCATAGCCTAGGATCTGAGGAGGCAATCAGAGTGACATAAGCACGCAGGGTTACTGAAGCTCTACCCAGCACAGCACAACACAGCATAAAGGTCATTTACCTTCAACAGGATCTCAACAGTAAAGATTGCGGTGAAAGCATAGTCAAAATAACCAAGTATCTGCAAAAGGCAATGCACAAGTCATCAAGTCATTCCAGGTTAACAACACCGTAAGATACAATAGATAAACACAGCAAGAGGCAAACACTGAAGAAAAATAACTATTAATATATTAAACCTGCATGAAGCAAGATTTAAATGTAAAAACAGAACACAAGGTGGTGCCGCAACAGAAAAGGGTTTTTGACAGAGTAAGTGAGCAAAGAATGTGAAGATTTAAACATTTTAAAGTAAAATTAAACATTAGCAAGAACTGAATGCACAGAAAGTTATTTGTAAAAAATTACATTTTTGCTTGCAGTTGGTACATCAATTATGTTGTCAGTAATTTGTAATGATTTGCATCATCATTGCATCATTCTGAAGTCCTATAATATGAAAACAGCTGTTGCAGAGACAGGCGGGTTTCTAGTGCAGTTTGTGTGCCAGTGACATGGGGGGGAACAAAAACTTGTTTTGTACCTTTGAAGAAAAAAATCTAACCAAAACAACTACTGTTAATCTCACAAAGTAGTAAATATACCAAACTTCACAGCACCTATGGACTGAGGCAGGCGGTAAATGTTCTTTGATTGTCATTTGCCAAATCATGCATTCCACTGGCAATTTTCACAGCAGAAATTTGGACTAAATCTTACTAATGACATTAACAATGGCTCTGTTCTAGTCAAATGTCCCACTAAGTCAGGCAGTGTGACAGGTTGCACAGTGCCAGGACCCTGACACTAAATTAGTAAAATGAGATGCCAGCATATCATCTGAGATCAAGATTTGATGACGGTTATATTGAGACAAATAAACTTTCCAAAAACAATAAGATGTACAATAGCATGTGGGGCAGCCTTTAATAACAGTTAAAGACTGTTTACGTACAATATTGCGAGCAGAGAAGTTGCGTATAGGATCCTCAGCGGCCAGAGAGACTGAGCTGAGCATGATGAAGACCAGGATGAGGTTGGTGAAGATCTGATGGTTGATCAGCTTATGGCAGAATACACGAAATCTACAGCAGAGAATGAATAACAAAAAAGGGGAAACGGAGAGAGAAAGGCACAGAGGCAGAGAAAGTATAGTGAGTGAAACAGCAGGTCTAGCTCTGTGACACATCTTTAATTGTTTGTTAGGTTTTCATCATTTCTTATTCTGTCTCACGGGTTGGTGCTACTGAAGATGAAGAATGCGCTGCCCGCTGGGATGGGCGGAGTCTTCTCTTTGATGGTGAGTTCAGACAGCCGCTGAGGACGGGGCCCTGAAGGGACTTCCGGGAACTCGTCATTATTGTCATCGTCATCACATGCTAAGAAACAGCAGTTATTTAATCCTTTTTAAAATCTAACCATAATTATAATATTTTGGGCAGTGTTAATGTACAACGTTGAGTTTTATATCCTGCAAATATTTTTTCATATTTTGTTTTGATCCACATTTGTTTTTATATTTATTTTTATCAGTAGCGGGCCGTCAGGGCCAGCAAGGCCTTCTCTGCAGGCCTAAACACTATCAGAAGAACTGGCCTACATTTACAACCTAAATTCTAATATTTGTTCCATGAAATTGTATTAATTTATTCTCAACAGTTTATTCTCTTCATTTCATAGTATTCTCTCGGCTGCGCTGCTTCCGGTACATGTATGTGGATGTTCGATTTTTGTCCAATCAGATTTTAGCCTCTATGTGTTGCTATGTCAGCCTAATGTGCCCAGAGCCTTCAGAATCAGTAGTGCTAGCCCACAGAATTTAGACTATATTAGCCATTGACTGTTTCTTTAACCAATCAGATTTCAGAATCCTTGCTGTGACGCTTGGCTCTGTGAAGCGTCAGCTTTCTTCCGTCCTCTGATTGGTCGGTCAGAGAAAAAGTCACAGCCAAGTGCAACTAGCAGTTCTGAACTGCTCCAGGTGAAGTACATGGCACAGTTGCAGTTGTAGTGTAGAGGTTTGGAGCTGTCTTAACTGTGTTTCTTGTTGCATTAATAATGGTTATTATCCTCAACACGTGAAATTCCTCTGCAGCCTTTCCCAGCCCCTGCATCTTGCCAGCTGACTAAAGCTGGAATTGCTGGCAAAATCCCAACTCAGCTGGACAGTAATATAATTCTAGAGAAAGAGAGAGAGACAAGTCACTTTTACCTGAAGAGTTGATGGCAGGGTACGACTCTTTGTCTTCCTCCAGCCCCTCTGTTGTCACCTACACACAGTGATCAGGCAGGTTTTGCAATATTGAAATGTACAAATGTTGAGGTGAGATGAAAGTTGTAGAAATAATGTGCTGTACTTTAAGTCTTATATGAAGAGAGCTATTTTGTCTTTTACCTTGGTCTCTCCATCCTTTCTTTCTAGCATTTCAACCCTCTTATCTGTGCTTGCATCCCTGTTAGGGATGGATAAAACAGAAATTAAAACTAACAATGCAGAAGGTTATTTCTTTCTGCCAACAGAAAGTACTTGTGAGAAATGTGATAAAAGTCTACAAAAACAATTAAACAATCAAAATGTGTAATATTGAAGTTTCCTGTACTTGACACTATTCTTTCTCTTCTTGGCCTCTTCTTCCTCCTTCTGTGCTGTGTTGAGGCTCTCAGCATCTGCCAGGTTGTCGACAGCGATAGCCAAGAAGACGTTTAGCAGGATGTCTGGCCATGTGACTTAAGAAGAAAACACTGACCAAAATGAAAAATCCACCTGGGCTTTAAGAGTATGAAACATAAACTGACTCCATATTAAAACATAACTTTTTCACACATGCAAGTCTGAAAATGTGGATTTTTCTATGTTTGTGTTTAATGTACACACCTGTGTGAGTATGTGTGTGTGTGTGTGTGTGACTGAGGCCAGCAGGATACAGTTTCCACAGATGAAGAGGATAATGAAGTAAATGCAGACCACCATTCCAGACGAGGCTGGACCACCGTACGCCATGATACCATCATACATCACTGTATTCCAGTCTTCTCCTGTCAAGATCTGGCAAACACAATATACAGTGGAAGACACTTCAGTCATTTACTCATCAACTAATGTGGAGAAAAAGTGTCTTATGATTTCCAAAGTTCGACTAATGCTTCATTGATCAATTTCTTACTATTTACTTACATTGTTATTGTACTAATTGACAATTAAAACACACACACAATGCTGTGTTGTGCTGCTCTGCACCAACAATTATATGATTTCTTGAAGAAGTGACTTTTTGTTAAGACCAGTGATGTGGCTGGATTAAAGTACACTGATTAATCACCAATACATCCTGTGATTCATATTCCTCTTCACTGAGCCCTTTTACACTTTGCACTGCTGCACACACATGAACCAAAATAGTAAGTGTGCTAGGAGATGCCCACACAGTCTGTACACACAACCACCGCGCACTAGATATGGCACTATTAAAACAGGACTCAGTGATTTCTTGGTCACATGCCAAGATGTCTGATTTTACTGTGCGGTTAAGTAGACCTGTTGATGTTGCCATAAATAAGTAGAACCACTTGGATTAGGTTTGTGTAGTGTTTACAGAAATATTAGAAAATTTGATTTGCAAAATTTGGTATGCAAATGAAGTGAACAAAACCAAACACTCACCTGGAAGACAGTGAGCAGGGCCTGGGGGAAGTTGTCAAACGTGCTCCTTTTAGTTACAGTCTCGTCAAAGTTGAACTTGCCCCCAAAAAGCTGCATGCCGAGCAGGGAGAAGATAATGATGAAGAGGAAGAGCAGCAGCAATAGGGAGGCGATGGACTTCATGGAGTTGAGCAGAGAAGCCACCAGGTTACTAAGAGATGCCCAGTGACTGGAGAGGGGAAAAAATATAAATCAAGGTAACAGAAAGACGTACACACCAAATGATGTCATACATACACACACACCTGTGAAGGTAATGAGGGGCAAATATGATATGAAATTATAATATTGGTTGGACAAGGCATGAAAACCTTTCTTGCTCATCATTTATTATTTTTGAGACAGAGCCTTTAATAGATGTCACCAGTGTCACTAAAGCTCAGAGAGCCCCTCAGATGGCTATTTAAACTGTGATGGCAGCTCCTTGGTGAAAAAGGTAAAAACAATTAGCTACACACACACACACATTACAAACTCTAAAGTACAATGGAAAGGTTTTCTGGATCGGATTATAGGGTACACAGCATGTCAGTCAGAGACTGGACTTTGGTAATAATAACAATGATAATAACAACATTTAAGACATCTCTATCATGTCCAGAAAACAAACACATGACTTTGTACTGCTCACCGTGTGACCTTGAAGATCCTGAGGAGTCGCACACAGCGGAAAACAGAGATGCCCAGTGGAGACATGATGGCCAGCTCCACCAGTATGGTCTCTATGATGCCTCCACACACCACGAAACAGTCAAAGCGGTTAAACAGGGACACAAAGTAGGCCTGCAGCCCCAAACTGTACATCTTCACTAGCATCTCCAAGGTGAACATTGCCAGCAGAACTTTGTTGGCTACATCTGCACAGGAGAGGACTAACTTTAGGAACAAATTATCAAACATCCCATAGTTGAACAAAGTCAATAAGTGTGATGTGAACTCAACCAAACAGAAGAGTATAAAGCAAAACAGATACCCTGTACTTCAGTCAGCCAGTCTGGCTGGTTGTAGTGCTCAGAGGCAATGGTGAGGGTGTTGAGGAACACCAAGATGATGACCAGCCAATAAAACGTCACTGATTTCACTGCTGCCCGACACTTCCTGCGGCAAAAACGGTTCCAGCGTCGCCACTGACGACTGACAGAAAAATAAATCCACTTGAGGATCAGGAAACATGTTCAGAAGAGTTTAGTTCCAAACTAAATAAGCCACACTGAAAACAAGTATTTGTTTTACAGATAAAAAGGTAAAATTTGTACTGAATTTAATACATTATGGAAATAACTCTTACATCATTCTTCATGCATATTACATATTTGATTATAACATTTTATTTCTCACATGTGCAGTTACACATGTGACATAACATGAAAACACAAAACCTATTTAAGTTGACTAATTATGAAGACGACCAGGTAGAATTAGGGTTAGTAAACAGGTAAAGTGCACAAAGATGAAGTTGTAATGAGACTGGGATAATGACTGATTGGTCAGAAATATATATGGCAGATGCAATGAAAACATTGCAGATTTAAGCAATTCAAATACGAGGTAAGAATGAGCCATGCAAGATGAGTTGAATCGAGTGGGCCAAGTGAATGAAGAGGGCATCCACCATGCAGTGTGATACAGCACCAAGTTACTAACCTGCACTTTGACTTAGTAATTTTTTGACTGGGGAGAATAAAACACAAGGCAACTTTAAATAAAGCACAACAACATGTGCACTCGGTGTTAGAGTCACATTTTTAATATGTCAAAAGCTGTTGATAGACTGTCCACTATCAGGTCACTAATGAGAGGTCAGCCTTGTTTTATTAGCTCATCATTAGCTCATAACAGTATGTCACACTCACCACAGAGGTCCACAGCAGGGTGACTTGTCCTCCACTCCGTTGTGATTCTCTGTGTTCACCGACTCTGTCTCACTAGTGGGCATGCTCGCTGTGGTGTCACACATAAATACACAAACAAAAAAATAGTAATGAAAAAATAGTATGAGATGATCAGGTGCCAAGTTAACAAGGAGGTTCGCGACATAAAACCTGACCTGTCCTGATTTAAACAGGTTTCACTACTAAATTTCATACTATTTAAAATTTGCCAACTGACACCCATGCGTGTTTGGTTTGGCTTGGTTCCAGGACTAAGATGTGTTTTAAGTTGAATGCCTTCGTTTTTAAAAACACAGAAATACATGAAGAAAAGAACGGCAGAAACAATTCTACAGCCTAATGTATTGAGAATCACACATTAGACTGAGCCTGATAGAAGATGTGTCATGAAAGACTTGACTTTTTCTTTGATGTGTCACTAGCGTCACTTACAGGCCAAGCCAAACCACCAGAAGACAAACACAAAAAAAAATGCAGGTGTAAATAGAAAAAGCTGGGATGGATGAATCTGTCTCAGAGTTTCACATTAATTAAGTAAGTAGGTTCTGTCAAGTTTTTCCTCAATTACAGAACATTTTTGTTCTCAAAGACAGAGCCTGTCCTGTTTAGGGAGGACTCCTGGATCTCAGAGTTGCACGACGTGAAACCAACAGTCCTGCTTAGTGAAAACTGCAAAGTAATGAATTTGAAGGTTTCTGCATAGGTAAGTCAGAGTGATTACATGCTGCCAGACCTGAGTTAAACTGAACCTTGCAAATAAATAAATCTTGAGCTTTTGTAAAAAAAAAAACAAAAAAAACAAACAAAAAAAAACATTTAGCAATTAGAAACGCCATCAGGTAAAAATATTATCACTCAGATTAGAGTTTACTTGTATTGAATGTCGAATCTCTTCAGTATTGACCGAAATGTTCAGTTTGAATATTTAGTATTTGGTCCAGATCTGTACGCTCCAACAAGCACTTGTTACATAGTCACAGGGTTACAACATACAGTATATTGGAAAACATATATACTGTACATGCAGAAATTCTGACTTTATAAGTGATAAATGAAAGAATTCAAAATGATTATGATCGGATGAGGAATATGAACACAAATACAGCACAACTGTGAGATTCATTGATTTCTATATATTATTCAGTTTAAGTTATATTTGACCTGGTACTAAAATAATCATGACCTAAATAAAAAAAAAGTTTCACTTACCCATCAAAATTTAAAAAAAGAAGCTTCTAAATTCACACAAGTTTGCATGACTCACTTAAGACTTTGTCACACTGAAATGCAGCATTCATGCAGGAGTAGTGAAGTGGTAGTTTAACTACATTTCGCAGTAGATTGCTAGTAGTTCAACAACATTCATATCTGCATTGTGACTCAAGTAGTTTCGTGTAGCTAACTACTGAAAACTTATAACAATTTTAGGCTACGTTTCAGTTTATATCTTCCCTGTGTACAAGTGGGCACTTTTTGCAATAAACCCAATTGAATGGCAGTTTTGCTTTTTAGTACCACATGTAATTTGTCAACTTGATCATTCGCTGATTGTTTTCCTGCCTAGGCTAGCTTTACTGTAGTTCCACAGCAGTACAGTTCAACAGTGCTTTCAAAGGAGCTTCCCCAACACTGCTGAAAATTATTATTCACTTACCAGGTCTTCTGATACTAGGAATACCACTTACATAAAGCAACAGAAATGTGTATCAAATTTAGTTAATATAAAATATTTTATACTGTATCCCAGATTTGAAGGTACTACTGTAGACGTGTTTCTTCTACCATGCTAAAGTTAAATCTTGTTCCTTAAATCTAAAGTCACATTTCCCAGGTTGCTTCCTGAAGACATTGCTGTTTGGTACACATCACTTTGTCAGCCCCTCGTCTGTTCTACAGTACAAAGTACAAAGATTCATTTCACTGGCATTCAGGATTTCCTGGTAGCCAACAATGAAATGCCAAGATGAGATGATGGATGGTAACATTTATGTGTTAGATGAAATGTATTTGTAGAAACAAATGATGAAGGGCATGCAAACACAAGGGAAAAACACGAGCATAAGCAAAGCATATGCAGGCAGAGGCAACCTCTAGGACAAAGATGAACTGTTCTTATGAACATGCCCAAAAACACACGCTCCCAGACACTCGTGCACACACAAACACATTTACCCTGTGTCTCTGTGGACTGAGTGAACCAGCCAAACTTTCCTTTCTTCTTCTCAGTGAGGTCAGCCAGCGTGACCCCTTGGTGTTACCAACATGCAGTTCACACAGCCAGACAGCAGAGGAAGCAGTGAGTCAGTACACAGCAGAATAAGATAGAGAGAGAGTGAGAGAGAGAGAGAGAGAGAGAGAGAGAGGAACGTACAGCAAGAGACAGCTGCAATACAAACTACAGTACAGACACAGCTACCATGTCCAGTAAAGCTGCGAAACAAGCATGTAGGACATACAGTAAAATCCTCTTGGCATAAGAGAATCTGAGCCTGCATGATGTAAAATTAATCTTTTATCTGTTCTTTTCACTTGTCGTGTGAAGGGGATGTAAGAATATATGAGAATAAAAATGTACAGCACAGTTTACTGACATTGTTACACAAAATATGGACTAAATGCTTGTTCACCATCACAGACTGTCAATTGTCCTGCTTAATATGCCTTGATCTCTTTTTTTTTAAACGACCATTCTCACTTTTCAATGTGTGGCTTAATTTTAGGTCTATGATTTCTGGACAGAGTAACTTTTGTCACAATATTAGACTGGCTAGGATTAGCAATAAACAAGATTTCAGTAAGAAAACAGATAAAGGCAGAGAAGAGAACAACTGCTGGTGACACCAGGAAGACATGAAGAAATGAAAGGAGGAAAAAGGAGACAGAGGGGAAAAAACTATGTTAAATCTACAGGCATTTTTTTACAAGGCACACAGACACTGCAGGAATCAAGGAGAGAAAGTTAGTGGGTCATCTCAGGAGTGAAGTGTACAACAGCAGCAGCAGCAGTAGAGGCACAAGCAGGGCAACTACTGAAGCATATAAAAAACTGACAGGTGCATATACTGGCTGCACTGTGAATAAGGCACTGTAGCAGTATTATGAAGAGAGATGAGGCTGTGAGCGCACACTGGCCTAAACAGTAGACATACTCACAAACTTTTATAAAGGCTCACGACAAATTCTTTAAAAGCAGATTATGGATTTCAAATGTAATCTACCAGAGATGCTACTTCTCTCATTTCAATCATACTTTTGTCAAAATGTGTCACACACATTACCCACAATGCAAAGTGAATGTGTATGTTTTTGGGACAATGGGAGGAAGCTGGAGTATGCAGAGAAAATCCATACAGGCACAGGGAGAACACGCAAACTGTGCACAGAAGAGCCCAGACCAGGACTCGAACCCCAAACCCTCTTGCTGTGAGGTGACAGTGCTAACCACCGCACCACCGTGGCCCGCATGTATTTCACATGTACACAGAAAAACAAATGCATGTGGAACAGAATTAATCCACCTGTAATTAATGTTCAAACCCTTAAATCCAGCCTCTCTCCAAATCAAAAAGCCTGACCCAGAAAAGAGTCCCTTATGTCAGCTGGTACTGAGACAAACTGCCCCTCACACAAAGAACTGCCTCACAACAACACTACTCTCCAAACACCAATCAGGATAAACCAAAGGAATGCAATGCAAAGTAAAGAAACCTGTTTACAACAATGGAAGGAAGAAGCTAAACATTAGAGTAGATTAGAATGTTATCTAGAAAGAAAGTATTCATTTCCTGGAGGCTTAAGCACCACCTGACATTAACAATAAACATTACTTGCCCAATCCTAACTTTTGTCTTGACCTAACACTAATACTAACCCTAATAATGATTTATGTTGTGAGAACTTGCATTTTGTCCCCATGAATAAGGCATAACCTGACAATGTGATTTTGTAAAGACATTTTTGTCCCCACAACGACAGGAATACATGTCCACACACACACACACACAAGCAAACACACACATACATTTAAATTCATTTTTAAAAAAAGCTGCAGTATTTATAGTTATAGTTTTCCCTATTTGGTACTTGTTTTTTTAACGTCAATATTTAATATTTGTTTGTTTTTTTATTTCACACTTCCTTTGGCAATGTAAATGTTTGTCTTCAATGCCAATATAATCCCTTTGAATTTTAACTTTAATTTAAAAATTGAACAGTTCATAATTTTTTAACATTTCGTGAAATGATAATTTTCATGCAAGAGTATGGAAAGATGTTTTCTCCCTGAGTGATATTCTGGAAGCAAAAACTTAAAGGAGTAACTGAAGGCATCAGACAGATGGAAAGGACTTCCCCAAGAAAGTGAAGAAGACAAAGAAGAAGAAACCTATCACCAAAAAGACAAGCTTTAACGTCATGAAGAATCAGCATACTCCCAGGAAAAATTTCTTTCCTTTGTCCAATTCAATGAGGAAAATATTTTTTAATCCAAAGATATTTGACTGACTGACTTCAGTCAAACGTTTCTATCATTTAGAAACATAAAATATGAGACTGCTGTAGTGAACGGAGCAAGGCATTCAGAGTTTGGGAGAGGAGTTTCAGGAGTTTTATGTCTTAGGCAGAAATGAGTGAGTGAAGTCATCAGCCTGAGCTGGAGGAAAGAGTCAGATGAACAGGACATCCACAAGAAACAGAAGTAAACAAAGAGGAACGCAGTTACAAAAGAGAGAAGCTTTAAAATCGTGTAAGAGAGCGGCGTGGCTTTTGTGTAATCTGTCTGAAAATCTTCTGAAGGCGATGAAGACACAACTTCAGATGAGAAGCTGATTTTTGCCTTACACTAGACATCTCTTGTTAAGAATGTTCATGTCAGAGTTAAACAAGTTTGGAATTGCTTTATAAGATAACAGACACAAACTAATATGGATGAATAAGGATGAATCATACAGTGACTAAGGTGCATATAAAGAGAGCTCTTGAAGAGATGTGATGTTTAAATTTCTTTTCAGCAAATCACGACTGTATTTTAAGGAAGTTAGCGTAATGTTCACAGTTATCTGGATTCTGTACTAGTGATTGTCACACCGGAAAACCTTGCAGAGTGAAAGCATCCTGTTCCCACAGCAAGCCTCTTCCAGTTCAGGACAAGCAAAATGTTTACATGTTTACACACACACACACACACACACACACACTCACAACAAAATATTCACACTTAAACCTGTGTTGCCATGGTGACCAGCAGAGACAAGGCCACACCATAGAAGAGACTGCAAATCATAGCCCTGCTGTCGCCCACAGTCTTAGTGCTACCTTGGCAGAGGTCTTCACTCACTTCTTTCCCAGCACTCTTGCTCCACCCCAAGGACAGTCCTATGGTACTGATTCCGTGAAAGGAATCACAACTGCTCTAACCTACAGAGAGTTATTTGTATGTGTAACATTTATAACTATATACACAGTGTGATACTGCTGCACACTGTGGCTCACATGCAATTGATGTAAGCAAACAAAAGAAGGTGCACAAGGAAGTACATAATTGTATCTTTGACCTATTTAATGTCAGCAATGTAGAATATACATTGACAAATAGTAGAAAAATATAAAGCAAGAACACGGATACTGTAACACTAACTTACATCATGCTTCACTCTATAACAATCACTTTGCCAAAGAAAGGGATGCAGTTTGCCAGAGTAGTGATTTTTCAGATGGTGAATGTCTAGCTTTAGCTCGATATGTTTTCTGGAACTATCCACTCTTGTAGAAACTGTCTGTCTGTGTCTGTTGTACCAAACCGTACCAGATGATACCTGGAGAAATTCTACTGAATGTTGAAATACGTCAAGGTGATGTGTGATACTGTCCTTTTGCACTGGATGTGAGATTCCACTGTCAGTGGAGCAGTATCATTTGGTCACTGTTCATAGGCCTGAAAGAGGCAGTCAACATTTAATTGTGGGAAAAAGTCATGTATTATCATTATGTATCAGTCTTTGTTAAGGGTCACACTGATGAACAAGAGCAATTTCCTCCAGATACATAAAACACTTCTTTGATGATACATTAAAGGAAATGCATCAGTGAACTTGTCAAAGTGGAATAACAGCAGACGAATGATGAATAACGGTTTGCCCTGCCTTCTTTCACCATCAATGGGGCAGAGAGATGTGCAACATTATTCAAAGGAAGAAGAATGTGAGGCTCAGCAACTCTCAGCCGTTTGCATTCTTCATTTCCCTGCTTTTAGACGAGTATGGAGAGACAAAATGAATGAAATCCCGGTAACTCACGGTTACGCTTGCCCTCCTCGTCTCCCTCCTCCTCGTTCTCGGGGTCGATGTCCTCAGCCTGGGTGATCCAGTCCAGGTAGCCCTTTAGGTCTTCCTCTAACTGCTGCTTCTCACGTAGCTTCTGGAAATCTCCTCGAGCCTTGGCCTTCTCTCGCTCTTTGGAAAACTCTCTGGATGGAGCAGAGCATGTGACTGTAAAACCTAAGTCAGATCATACTTTACAGGACCACAACAAAAAGATTTATTTATTTTAACCTGAACCATTTCAGTGTTGTGGAGTGGAGTTTAGGACCTCAACACAAGTGACAAAAGAGAAGGAAAAGAGAGAAGGAAAGAAGGACATATTGAAAAGAAACAGCACAAAATAAACTGAAAATTGAAAACCTACCCGCTCAACACACCCAAAACCAAGTTGAGAACAAAGAAGGATCCAAAGATGACCAGACTGACAAAGTAGATCCACGGCAGCTCAAAGCCCATTGCATCATTCATCTGGAAAGTCACAAGTAGAGACAGAGAAAACTGGATTACACATATTATATCTCATTTACTCATATTTTATGTTCCACAGTTGACCACAGGTTTTCTTTTTTATATTAATTTGTCAGTGTCACATATGTGCACAGTTCATTCCTGCTTCATAAAACTTGTCCTAGGGAACCGAGAGGCCCAAAACTTAAGAAAGGCCTGAAAATGTAGAAAAAGTTAAAAAGTCAAAAATTGAATATTTAGTATAAGTCTACCTAATTATTTGACAGCTACCTGTCTGTGTTGCAGCTGTTCAAGTATTAATGACTAATGCACTGTGACGATGGTGGTTACAGAACAGCTTTCTGCAAATCAAAGCCACCTCATACTCACGTGTACCTTTATGCACAACTTTCCACATAAATTATGACTGCATGAACTGAATCAGTGGGGCAAAAAACTAACAGTATATAGTATGTACAGTTTACTTCCCAGCATGGAAAATTAACCAGACTAACTAACAGGAGTTAAATTCCTTGTTTGTATGCGCAAACCTGAACAATAAAGCTGATTCTGATTCTGAGTACAGTTTTGAAAATAAGCTATAACATGTATAGTCATTAATTAAGTAGAATATAATGTGCTTGGACTTTTTGGAGTAAAATCCCATCTAGTTTGCTACTCCAGTACAGGATTTTAAATAAAATGTAATTGCCTGGAGGCAATTCAAAGCTCATAATAACATTTAAAGGGAAAGAGATCCTGAGCTCTGAACTATGACTACAACTGGGGCAGGAACTATGACCACTAGAGGGCACTGTGTGAGAGACAACAGGGTTAATAATGAGTGGAGGGGGTATTGGAAGATGTTTATTAGTAATGAGACTGTGGCAAAATGACCCCACACCACAGAGCTTAAGTGCCTATTAACAAAGCTGTTTGGCAAAAAGACACTAAGAGGGTTAGGGTTAGTATATATATATATATATAAATAATTTTTACACTCTTGACACATTACGTGTCTTTGCCCTGTGTACATGCATGCAATTCTACTGCATATTGCCTCTAAAAACACCAAACCAGTTGGTATGGCAGAGACGGCACAAAGTTCTGACACAGCACAATGCATCCACCCACCCTGCTGCAATACTTAATCGATTCATGTAGCACAGGTCAGGGGTCAGATTTAATCTGTTCATCTATTTATTCATCTGTGTATCTATCATCTATCTTCTTTAGATCTGTCAAGTCTCCTTATTTCGCTGTTATCACAGCAGCATTAGAATGGGATTGCCATGGTAACACATACATGCAACAGAGAAGTAAAGAGTGAGGTAGGGAGAGAGGCAGAGAGGACAGCAGAGAAGGAGGGAGAGAGGTTCATTATTTCATAGATGAGGGTCTCCATCAATAAAAGGATGTGGGTGTGATGAAACCTCAATCTGAGTTGAGCGTCAGTGCTGAGTGCTTTGGCTAATTAAAAGCTGTTGGTGATTTTCGCTAATGAGAAGCTGAGGGTTTTGAAGTAAGCCTGGCCTTTTTTTTTGTTTGAATATACTTGTCTTTACCTTTAAAAAGAAGGGTGATGGTTCAGGTATAGGAGCTCTGTATACAGCTCTGAATGGGGAATTCATTGTAAGAGAGACAGTAATAGAATGTCATTTGAGATTTTATAAATTCAATAAGCATCTTGATGCAGATTTTAATTTATATTTAGTCATAATTATTGTTAGCATGCCCTGCATCATGATAAAATACATGCCATTTTCATATCCACGTTACGTACACGTTATTTGCAATGTGAATATAATAATACAGGTGGAATGTTCCGTGCACTTTGTTGTTGAAAGGTGCTCTACAAAGTAAACTTGTTTTGCCTGTATAATGAACATTAACTTAATCATGTCAAGTTAATGTCACTTATTTCAAGAAATTTTTTGAGACAAAATATAATATTTAATATGACCTACAATGAAGAAACATTTAATTACCCTCTCTAGCAGTGAAGTAGTGAGAGTCATGGACTAATAAACCAAAATATGGTGCCACCCCCCTGGACTTCATCAGAGTAATTACCCAGTAGAGAACGTCCGTCCAGCCCTCCATGGTGATACACTGGAACACAGTGAGCATAGCAAACAAAAAATTGTCGAAGTTGGTGATGCCATTGTTGGGGCCTTGCCAGCCCTCTCTGCAAACTGTACCATTGAGCAGGCAATGACGGCCGTGCCCTGATACCGCACATGGTGTGGGCTCTTCCTCCGCAAGGGCACCTGGGGGTGGACAGTGAGACAAATCAATCCACCAGTCTTCAGTTTTCTAGAGCACGATAACAAAAATTCAAATTCAAAACTCAACTAAAACCACTGGCACTGTGATCCACATTGTTTAAAATACTTCAAAAGCCAATCGTATTAAGGGCCCAGTGTGTAGGATTTAGGGGTATCTAGCGTGTGTGGTTGCAGAATGCGACCAAGTGAACACCCATCATTGTGTTTGCTTCTGTTCTGGGCTACTGTAGAGTCTGCGATTTAGTGACAAAATGGCAGACATTGTGGAAAAGGACCTGCTGTAGATATAAACCACAATATAATTATTCACATTATTGCATTTCCATCCCCTTGAAACCTATACACACTTGATGAGAGGTGTGTGGTCAACATGGAGAGGCTTACATAAAAACAGTAAAGTACACTGTTTATTTGCACATACTCCTTCCAGATTTCTTAGCATCTTGACATTGGCTGTGCATTAATTTCACAGTCTTTTTTTATATTTTTATAAGGTTTCATATGAGGATTTACTATGGAGACTGACAGTTTAGGACTTTAGTCTAAGTCTCAGTCTGAGGCTTAGTGTGCCTCTGCTTGTGTCTGATTTCTAACAGCCTTCCTTTTAAAGTGACACATTTCTCTATTCTTAAATCTCACTGAATTTTTTTCTTGCTGACAACCTTAATACTATTATATCATCCCTTTTTACTGGTAATCCCATATTCTAGCCTTCTGTTATGCTGATATATACTTACTCGAGATTTACTTGATTCATTGATTATTTAAGCTACAACTGTATTATCAGCAGTCCAGACATTCCATCAAAAGCTGCACTTAATTACTAGATGAACCATCATAATGTTATCTTTATATAACTAATGTAGGAAATGTTGGTACACTGACACATCGGATAATCCCCACTCCCCACACACATACACATATGTGCATAGTAGACAAGCCCACATGTCGAACTCATTCCTGTTTAAAATTTCTGTGTCTGCATACAAATCCACATATCAATCCATGCTCTGCTGTAGACATATGCCTCCTCCACACACACAAACACACACACACGCATAAAAACCAAAAGCTAAGTGCCTTTCTCAGGGCCAGCAGAACAGACACAAGCAAGAGGGATTAAAGGGAGCTTCCACTTCGCTCTGTCATGACCTCTCGACTTAAGCCTACAATGCTTCTCCTGACATCCACAAGCAAACAGATCAAAGCAAGAAAGAGAGTGAAAGATTAGGTGAGATGTGGGTGAGAGAGGGAGAAACTGAGAGAGACGCTCCATAGAAATAGCTGCTGTATTTCTGTACAGGCCACCAGTCAACTATTTTAAAATATGACTTTAGTGTATTATATGTACATGCCTGACATTTCGGCCTGATGATCTTTGGTCAAGTTAACCTTATTTCTTGAGCAATTCTGTCACATTGGAAGCAATGCTAGAATAAAGGTCAAGCTTGTTTACATAATAGCCCGATATTAGTCATTTAATCACTGGATTTAATCCACCATCTGTTGTTCTGTCCTGTTTTCAGAAGCTTGCCACCATACAAGGTACATGTGTCCATTCATTCCAAGGGATTAAATCCTGTATCTATCCTAATGAGATGTATACGCCTGTTTCAGTAGGTCAGATGTGGGACCCAATTTAAACATGGTTTAAGAGGTAAAAATCACTCTTAGAATAAATTGCAAATGTCAGAAAGTGTGTGAATAAATAAAACTGTCTGCATGACCATACCTGTTTGTATCACGTAGCATGTAGCATGCATTTTGCCAATGAAGAGCTCCAGGCCGATGACGGCATAAATGATGATGACGAAGAGGACCAGCAGAGCGATGTGAAGCAGAGGAACCATGGCTTTAATAATGGAGTTTAAAACCACCTGTAAACCTGCAAACATACACAGAGGCCAAGTTCAGTGGGAACACACAGGTACATACAGAGATAGGCATGTATATGATCTAAAAAGTAACCCTTATGAGAAATCAGAATCAGAGTGCCTTATTTGAACTGATGAACACAATGTGTTGTTGAACAATGATGAGTTAAGTTCAGTGAGAACAACCAAACATGCCCAACACTGAATAACATTTCAAAAAGGCCTTCAAGAATAGTGTCACCAATTCAGTTCATAAAGCCCATGATTATAACACTAAATTTCTTTATTTTGTCTGACCAGCAGTCCTAAAACCTAAAGACATAATCACAAGACAAAGAAATAAAAAACAACAAATGCTCACAATTTAGAATCTGGACCTTTGCAATTTATTTTTTCTCTGAGGAAAATCTTGTTATTATTAGTCAATTACCAAACCAATCTCTTTTTTTTCTGACTGACTAATAAATAAATTGATTCATTGTTTCAGCTCTAACAAAAGTAGCAAGCTGACCAGAGTTGAGCAGATGGTTATTTAGCTGTGCAGTGGGCGCTAGGACAACTCTGTGCATATACCGCAGAGAATACACACACACACACACACACACACACACACACACACACAAAGACAGTACATAAAAAAGCAAAGAGACAGATACACACTCACAGAAACAAGCAAGCTATCCGATCAATCAGTTGTCATTATCTGCACATCTCAAAGATTTATGATACCACTGAATGAAAGCCAACAGCCCAAGCCTCTGTGGCATCAGCAAACAAGTTGAAATATCACAGCTTAATTAAACTGCATGTACCGCCAAACAAAGACAAATGTTTAACTAGAATAGAACCGAACATGTCATTTCAGCTCAGCTCAACTCCATCTTTCCCAGAGGTCCTTTCCTCCACGAGACCCATGAATGATGCGTTGCTATGGCTACTCAAAGAATGCAGACACATTTCAACCTCAGGTCAGGTCAAATGTGTGAAAACAGAAACAATGAAGGAAGCAGTACTTCCTATGCGATAAAGGAATTCTGTGGAACAGCAGGTGAGCTTTTCACAGAAAGGGAAGTGTTTAAGGGAATGTTTATGATTAAACATGGTAATAAAGTAAAATGTGCACGTTGATATATTTAGCATTTTGATCACTGCTAATTATTCCTAATTTGTATAATTTAATAAACAAATTTTGCTGTGGATGTTGTAACAAACCTCTCCATTACAGACCAATGTGGTGACCATGAAGTGCCAGATTACAGATGTTAAATGTCAAAAGAGATTTAAAATAAAATGTTATCTCCATCAGCCATTTGGAGCCACCAATGTCAAAAGCTCCTTAGTTCAGCTTTAATTTACAAAAATGGTCATTTAGTCTGGGGCCTTCAAGGCTGACATAAAGCACAACAAAAGTCCTCTCACAAAGTTGTTTTCACTTATGTTCACTTTATCATGACTGCACCTTTATTTGCACTATTATTGTTGTTATTAGAACACAGATCTGGCACCGACACGTCATTTCAGGAGTCAAATATCCAGATTACATCCAGATATGATTTTATATCCTTTCATTTACACTACAAGTTTCCATTAGCCTTATAAGAAATCCGTCTTGACACTCCTGTGCTAGATGTAAACCTGGTAGGATACGTACCAGTCCAGAGGGTGGAGTCACTGAATCTGTGTTAAAATCACCATCAGTAAAAGAAGCAGCAGTTTGGCCTAGCTACTTCAACACTCAACTCAACCTGAACCTAGACAGCGTTAAGTATCTATATGACAAATACATTACAGCTTTTCCACCTCTGGCCAAAATGTGTCACTGTGTTTGAGCAATCAGAATCCCATCAATCTTGAAACATTCCTAGATGCATTTAGATTTAGCTTCTTTGAGATCATACTGTAATCCAATGTATGCACAATGTATTAAACACGTGTAAATTGGTTGTTCCCCGCATAGTTCAAACCTGTCAAACTTGAGTAAACACTCATTTGGGTGTGCAGCCCTCGTAAGCCAAAAATAAATAAATAAATAAATAAATAAGGAGTGACTTGAGAGGCACAGAGAACTCACTGGGAACTCCAGAGACAAGGCGAAGGGGTCGGAGCACGCGGAAGGCTCGGAGGGCCTTGACATCAAACCCTCCAGGTTTGCCTCCGGACTGGCCACCAGAGTCAGCATCTTTGGTTATCATCTCCAGAATCACACTGAACAACCTGGGGAGAAGAGAGGGAAAGGTCAAGAGATGGAGAGGAAAGCAGAGATTAGAGAGAGACAAAGATATGGTGAAAACCGGCCCGAAAAAGATAAAAGCAAGAGACAGACAGCAAAGAACAAAGCCATGTGTCCTCTTTGTACTTGTCCCTGTGTACACGCACCTGTGTGTGCAACTGTGTGCTTATATACATGCTTTATGTGTGTGGCCTTTATGTCTGTGCGTATTTACCTTTAGTTTTTTTACTGGGGCCAGGTGGTCTACTGATAAAACATCACTCTGAACAAGGCCACGTGTGTGTGTGAGAGTGATGATGTGTGTGTGTGTGTGTGTGTGTGTGTGTGTTGATGGTCATGTATTATTTACCTTGTGGGGACAAAGTTACATATAGGGACAGACTTTTCTCAAGGGGAAAAATCCCCATAATGTAAATAATGACAGAGTGACTACTTGGTTGGGATCAGGTTAGCACTTGGGATCAGGTTAAAGTTTAGGTTAAGGTTAGGGTACAGGTTAGGCTTAGGCAAGTAATGGTTATGGTTGTGGTTATGGTTTGAGTAAGTCTCCAGGAAATGAATGTAATGTAATTAATGTCTTTGCAATGTCCCCATGGGGCACTGAAACAAGACTGTGTGCGTGCATTTCTGTGTACTTGTGTATGTATTTGTGTATTTGCGAAGAATACTCTGCGCAAATGAGTATTTCTGCCTCTGACAATGTGTGGTTGCACATACATATTATGTGCTATGTATGAACTCACCCCACTATGACGATGACAAAGTCCAGCATGTTCCAGCCGTTTCTGACATAGGAGTTCTGGTGCATGACCAGGCCATAGGCAATAATCTTCAGAAATGTCTCTATAGTGAAAATGATCAGGAAGGCATATTCTACCGTTTCCTGTATGGAGGAAAAGGAAAGAAGAACAGTGGGAAGGGAGGTATAAAATGAAAAAGAAAAGAAGAACAAAAGTTTATTCAAGTTCAAGTTTACCTAAAACTTTGCCAAAGATGTTCAGTGTGGGCCAAACAATATGCATGGGAGATGGCAAAATAAGACGCAATAAGGCGAACAGGTTATAAGGAACAACAACAAAGAAAGCATTTTCCCAGGTTACCACAACAGTTGGCATGGCAACTGTTTTCTTTTTTTGTCAAAGAAAGCACAAAAATATTTTTGACTTGACTTTGATCAGATTCAAAGCTCATGACTCCTGCTGACTTACTGTAAGATCAGGTCTCTAATAAAAAGGTGTAAGAACACATTCTTGTTATGCATAATGACACTAAGATTTGACACAATACTGTTATAAAAACCTAAACAGAACATAAAAATTAAGGATGGTTTGGCACTGAAATGTCTCATGCAAGCCGAGACCTATCACCCCTAGAGGATTAGACTAGACTGCTGAATGTAATTCTGAAAAAGTTGAAAGTGGCCAGTGAATAAAGACTTCAGCAGACAAACAGTGAAGAACAGTAGTCCACCAAGTTTTACATTTAATCCCAGACCTCCTGTGAAAAATATACATTTGGTTTTCAAATAACAAAAAAAATTGTCAGCTCACTGACTCTCCATGTTACAATAACTGATTATATTTAAGTATGTACTGCTGGCACAAGTGTTTGTAAATCAGTGCAGCCTGGTGAAATGCATCTGTACTTATCTCTTTATGCAGTTACCATTTTGGGTTGCAGCAAAACTAACTTTAACTGATGCAGTTTTAATATTTACACAGACAGGGCAAAACAAAGGAGATGAAATGATGAATTTATCAATTCTAAAATATACACGCAAGGAAGGAGATGACTGTCATCAGTGGGTGGAGTAAATGTACGTATGTGTGTCATGTCCCATTTTCTGAGTAGGTCTTAATATGATGTTGATTGAGTCCTGAGGGCAAAAATATATATATATATATGCGTGTGTATGTATATATATATATATATGGGGGAAACATGACACAAAACATGAGGTGTTTTTGTTGATAAAAATGTATATTGTTCTTTAAGTAGATTCAGGGTTCACGGTCACACTGTAGCGTTCAGAGAAAAAAAAACTCAACAAAGAGAACTGTCATTTTCTGAGCAAAAGTAAAGCTCATAGGAAGTCAAGGTTTTCATCTAGTAGCATTGTGAGACATGTAATGCTGATCCTTTACAGAGGGATGTGGGAGGAGAAGACCTGTATGAAATTACAGCCCTTATGCCTTAGACAAGATTATGATGCATTCCAGGGACCCCCATAAACACAGCATGGGAATAATATATTTTTCATTAGTAGTTTGGAATAAAAAAAAACAAAAACAAAACAATGAATGAGCAAACAAAGAAATCCAAGGAAAAGGATGTCACAGGACTATCAGCACGGTTTGATTGACAGATGATCTTTGAGAAACGCAGTGCAGAAACATCAAAGCAATGACCACTTAAGCAAAAAAAGAGATTTCAGGGCCACAAAAATCCCCTGCCATCTCCAAGATGAAAACTCTTCAGTCACACTGTATGTCCTGCTGCATCATCATCATGTTTCCATGGTAACAAGGTGTCTAGTAATAAAAACAGGTCCCTGATTTTGGACATTTCATTTATGGACACACATCTATTTATTGTGCTTCCACATTATTTCACTTTCTCACCCCCACTTTCTTTCTCTCACAGAGACATTTCTCGCTGTCCTACGTATCTCACTTCTCTCCCACAAACAAATTCTCTGTCCTTCTCTCTGTACGTCTCTCTGTCTGTCTTCCTCAATGCAAAAGGTTAGCGAGTCGGCAGGTTTTAAGGCCCATTAAGCTAAACGCTTTTCATGTTGATTTAAAGGACACAAACACACAAAGTGCATACGGACAGCACGCACACACACACAGACTCACACAAACACATTCATGCACAATGAAAGATGACATTAACACGCACACTCAGACTTCACACCCACATATGCAGGCAGGGAGACCTGCAGTAGTAGGCTACACACACTTTTGAAAGGCAGCAAGCCAACCAGACAGTTTTAGACAGGAATTATAAACACTCCTGGCAATGGTGACTTAGACAAAGCCACAGTTTGGGCAGCACACTGTGAAGACACCCAAACTGGCCCCACTTTTCTTTGTTCTTTGTTTTAGTTTCATAGCTCCAACCTGGCACTGGCTTCCATCAAGTGAGCAAACATTTTTAACCCTGCTAGCAGCATGTCTATAGAAGATAGAACATCAGTCCACAACTTTGGTCAGCAAATATGAGATGGATGCTAGGAAACTTTGTATAGGACACTGATGATTCCCAGAGGGTAAATAATATTGACTTTGGCAGTTGTTAGCCTGCTAATACACTAAAAGATGGCAAGCACATTATACCTGTACAACATCAACATGTTAGCATTGTGATTGTGAGCATGTCAGATGAGCATGCAGATGTTAGCTTTTGGCTAAAAGCACCAATGTGTTTGATTAAGTACATCCTCTTGTACACATGGCAAGACATGTTTTTACAGACCTTCAGCATAGTTTGTAAAATATGCAGCAGAAATGTAAAATATTTCTGATTGAATGGGACAAAATCACTGCTGTGGCCATGTCATACCACAGAACAGCTCAGATGCTTCACATGAACAACTCAGTTGCTGTATAAATATTGATTTTCCTACAATGTTTGTGTCTTTGTCTTGCTCCTAATTGTTAACTGGTAAGTTGAGTGGTGTGCCATTACAGTAGCTGGGTGATGACCTGTTAAGGTCAACAGGCCCCATGGCTCAGAGCTGTTTCACACTGATAAGAGCCTTCAAAGCACACACGAACTAACACCTGCCTCCATCCAATTTAACATTCTTGTTCCATTCTCCTGTTGTTTACATAGGTCTGAAATGTCCGCTCCTCTGTTTAGTGAACAGCTGACAAAGTGTGAGCGTGTGTAGTTTAGTCATCTGCATTAAACTTGTGACCACTCAGTAGAAACAATGCACAGCGAAGAATAAGCACAAACAGATAAAAAAAAAAAAAAGAAATTTGAAACAATTTACACACCAGTTTCATTACCTTGAGACAGTGTAATGCCCTATCATTTAAATATATCATTTACTTGTAACACATTGTATTTTATATGTATATATTATTGTATGAGTGATTACTGAATAGTTAAGTAATGTGACCCTATTCTGTTTTAAAACATTCTTTGAGAGAAGGGTTTTTTTTTTTACATTTTTAAAATCAGCCCGACTTAACACAAATTTGCCATCAGGAAAGCTTTTTTTCTAAATGCCCAAGGTTTTCTCTGATTATAGAAATGCAGGACAACCTGAATTTTACTTCAGCCACCTAAATGAAAACACTAAATAAAATCCCTGACAAAATGAATCTTGGAGACACATCACTGCAACAAGTGCAGCACACAGCAGATTTCAGAGGACAGGTGCACAAGTGCAATGCTGTTAATGAAAACAAAACAGTTTCTGCATCTGCTTCATATTAAAGGCTTTCCAGTGAAAGGAGTGGATTAGGGCTTTACTGTGAAGCAGCTAGAGGAAGAGCTGTAATCCGTGGTTAACTTCTTTTCAGTTTTAACCACATATGCACATTATATTTAAATTGTCTGCCTATAAATACATACAATTTTATGTCTTAGCAGGTACATAGAAAACTAATTTAACTAGCTTAGAAACAACAGTTGAACTATTCTAAACTATTTGACTGCACTTTACATTTTCAAAATGTTCAGCCACGGGTGTCAGGAAAGTTTCAGTCCTGCCATTTCCCTATTCTAGGAACCTAAGTAAGTACCTATCAGAAACTCATTTTCTGATGCTGTCCTCATGCAACTTCCCCTCCTTACTACAGCAGTGGATTTAATAACTAAAAGCAGATAAGTAGTAGCTGCCCTCTGCTCTATTACATACCTCATGATAGCTATAAAACACATGGCATGATGTTATGTAATACATGTTAAATCCCTTTATTTTTCACATCCCCAGGGAGTTCCTGGATAGTAAGTGAGTGTGAGAGTGTGATAGCAACACGTGGCGCGGGCTTAAAGCCGTTTCTGTGTGAGTGGGGTCGAGTGCTGACCAAGAGGTGGAGAGAGAGAGAGAGAGAGAGAGAGAGACGACAAGAGGCACCTGAACCCTGTCAACCTTTGACTCTTGACGACCTGACCCTACTGTTAGAACTGTGGGGGAGGCTGCCAAATGCAATGCCCCAGTGGTATACTGAAGAGCTGTTTGTGTGGTTTCGTGTAACCTGCTTCCCGAAAGGATAAACCAAATAGTTCAGCCCAGTTTGAGCCCAGTGAAGAATATTGCAAGTGCATCATGGTAATCTCCTTCTGTGCTTGTAGTACAGCTGTGATAGGGATAACGTTGCCATGGAAATCAGGCTTGTTTCGTGTGTGGGCAGAGAATGAGACTTGTAGTTGGGATACTCAAGACAACTGCCAGTGGTACAGCATACTTGGTTTTTCACTGCTCCAGTGAATCCTTGGTCCATTCACTTAATTTGAATTCTTCTTATGTGTGTGTGATGATTATAAGTCTTAAAAGGGCAAACATATGTGTTTACAGTAGTTAAATGCACAGTATGTAGCTTCTGCTGCTAGGGGTCAAGCAATCAAAACAAAAGATGCATGGAATCATGGGAGTTGTTGTCTTCAGTGTTAAATCACCACCAGTGCAAATGAAAAGTATGTGACTCAGGCAAAAATGTTCACAGAGGAGGTAATTTTCAAAAGTTTCATTAACATTATATTTACTCACATTTGTGGACTTCCTTCCTCACTCTGTGACTGTCTTCCAGAAGTGATAGCATCAAAAGTGATTAGATTACTGATTTCTTTTGTTCTGAGCATTGTTGGAAACAACTGGAATAACTCAAAAACGACAACATAATACACAACCCAAAACACATATAACAAAGGTTTTAACATTTTAGTGTGGAAATGTTACATATTTGAATTATACTGATAATGACTACTTTTGCAGCAAAGGCAGGAGGGCACATGCATTTGTCCTGCTTTTCCTTAAACCTTTACTTTCCATGGTTTAAGAAGTGTTTACTCTACAGCACTACTACACACAAAGCAGGGACAAAACGAAGCAGCTTAATTGATTTAAGGAGGAGCAATGCATCCTGTAAGCTCCAAAATCCCCTGTTTTGGGGCCTTGACAAGAAATTTTGGTTACTGAAGCCAAGAGAGCTCACAGTGTCTGTACAGAGAGTGAACAAAATGTCCTAGATGATGTTTTGGAGCATGTTTTCAGTCAATGCACAACTCTATCTGAGTGGTGCATGGAATATGAAGAGATTTGGGTCCTTTCACATGCGAGTCAGCCTTATCATCTCTGTTGAATGATTTACCTATTAGCCTGGCTACACAACAATCACTACAGACTGGAAATATCTCCTAAACAATTGCACTGCACCCCTCACAAAATGTAACGTCATTTTAACAGCAGGGCCTTGACTTGCCACAATTCTTTGTGCAATTTCAAATGTTGAACAAATCCCAATGTTGTTGCAATTTTTGACCTGCAAGTTTTTGCATACTGAAACAAGTTGCTGTCCTAGTGTGTACCAAAGTATGACACAGATATACAGCACAGCACAGAGGCAATAACCTCAAAATGACACCAAAACACAGTAGATACTCTAAACATAGTTGTTAACTACATGATTGTTTTAGTACAAACACTTACACATCAGTGTGGTGGATACAATCATTTTGGGGTTAAGTGATCGTCCACATGTATGCCTGGTTTTGGTGCTGTCAAGGTCAAGAATTACGACAGGAAGCACAGTAGCACTGTGACTGTGGCTGATTCAGTGGTGTGTATATGGCCAAGCTGAATAAAAAAAAACAAGTGAGTGTTTTCAGATTTAAATGATGAAATGACAACAGAACTTAAGAGGTGTGGTCATGGTTTAAGGACACACTAGAAAATAGTTATTCTAAAATAGAGAGAGGAAATTTATCAGCCATCAGCTCACTGATGTCAAACCTGGATCAGTGAGCTGATTGTCTATCTAACCATAAATATAGACAGAGTTGGAACCAAAAGGGTGAAAAAACAAAAGTCTCCCCAGGATTGCTTTGGATTTTGTCCTCCATCAGTTAAATTTGAATTTCTCAGTCCCGACATAAAATGACCATGATTTCATCAGACAAATATTGTTGAATCAGATTCCCTTCTATTGCAGTTGCTTGTGTGGTTATGAGGCTGCAAAATGGTAAGAATTTATTACTTCAATCAGAAAAACTGGTAGCAGCAGTGGCGAGTTGGCTGTACTCTGCAAGTGCCACATTATGTTGTGTGAATCTTTGCAGTTATCCTAACAAGTTAAATTTTTTGCATGTCCCACCACACATGACCACCTAATTAATTGTCTGAATATGATTTTATCTGTCTGTCTGATTTTTATCTGTCTGATTTTGATTCATTTTCCAATCCCTTCCATACTACAGTAATATGTTAAAAACCACAGGTTATATCATTAATACAACAAGGCGGTGCTTGGACAGCAATGCGGTGTATTAAAATGTTTGATTATGTGTCCATAACAGTTTACAGAAAAAGAAAAAGAAACACACAACACATAAAATGGTCTATGTGTTACCATACAGATGAAAACTATTCCCCTTCACACCATCTAAATTGACTTGGTAAGATACTAGCCCTGTAAGCATCTCCTCATTTTGCTGTCAACAGTAGGTCTGAATGTTTGTTGTTGTATTCAAAGAATAATTAATATTTTGGGACATATACCTCTTCCATTTTGTAACAAGAGTCTTAGCTTAGCATAAATCCTTGAAGCAGGATTTAGCTCAGTTCTGTCCTGAGGCAAAAAATTCTGTATACCAACACATCTAAATCTAATTAATGCATTATATCTGGTCCTCATCGTGATGTTACTGGGCAACCAGGACCCCACAAATTATACTTTTTATACTTAAATCTTTCTATTAAATATGAAATAAAATTTGTTATTAATGAGCTTTAGGGGTGCTGTGAGACAGTTTTTTTTACCTTTGAATAAAGCAGGCTAGCTCTTTCCTCCTGTTCTTAGTCTCTGCTAAGCTAAGTAAAGCAGCTGCTGGCTGTAGCTTCATATTCAGACATGAGAGTGGTATCTGTACTCTCTTCAAGAAATCAAAAAGGCTTTCCCTTTCTTTGTCCTCACTCTCCTTCTTTTATTGTCTCTTTCTCAAACACAAAAAACTCTATGATGCTGAGTCCACACTACAGGATTGAAGCTCTGATTTTCCACTTGTGACAGTTTCTGGAGACAAAAATCATAGGGAAATATTAGAAATATCTAATCATGTTGGGAATGAATCCAATAGCCCTGCAACAAGTTACAGTGAAAGCAGACAATATCTGTGGGAAGGAAGGAGTTGAGAACAAGGGATTGAAGAGCACCAGAGACCAGACAGACTCACTGGGGATTCCTCCTAGTGAAAGTGATCAGTCATGTGGAGTGCAAACCACAACATTGCATGTCACATACATAACTCAAGTGCATAACTTATGTACTTATTTTAACAATGATCTTTCACTAAACCTAACCACATAGTTTTGTCATATAAACCTAACCAAGTCACCTGAAATGTTTATCTGCAAGTTTTATTGCCAAAGTCTAAATAGACATTTCATATTTATTATGGCTAACTTGATTGTAGAATACATGAACATGTACATCAGGTTGGTATCACTTCAGCAAGCCCCATTAAACAAATCCCTCCCAATTCTGTATATACCAGTATGTATACTGGGTATGGATACCGTGTGTGTGTGTGTGTGTGTGTGTGTGTGTGTGTGTGTGTGTGTGTGTGTGTGTGTGAGTGTAGGCTTAAATTGATCAGAGACAAGAGCTGGCCTACCACTGTCATCATGCCTGACCTATCTAATAGATCAGCTGCTAGAATCTTTATCTCTCTCTCTCTCTCTTTTTCACTCACACACACACACACACGCACACACACACACACACACACACACACACACACACACACACACACACAGAGAGAGAGAGAGAGAGAGAGAGAGAGAGAGAGAGAAAGAGAGAGAAAGGAGGTTCACTCGATGTCACTGCCTTCAGTGACAATAACATCAGCTGACATAACGCTCAATGATATGTGGCTCAGGCCAGTGTGTGTGTGTGTGTGTGTGTGTGTGTGTGTGTGTGTGGACAGACAGAGAGCATTTGGGCATTCAGCCTAACCCTGGTCATCCCCCACTCCACCCAGCAGGTACTGTAGAATCCCATAATGCAGTCTGTTACTGTCTCCGTGACGTGTGATGATGTCAGCCTGAGGCACATGATGTAAACACAAAGCTGCTTTTTGAAGAGTGTCTTTAAATAAAACTTTGTTTAATTTATTCCTCCACATTGTTCGGTAAAAAATAAAAATAAAAATAAGTATTTAAGCATTTAGAGGCCTATACAACCTATAAAGCACTGAATCACATTTTCTCCTTTAGAAGGACATGACAGAGAGCACTTCAGATTTTCTTCTACCAGAGAGGCATCTAACTGTATAAATTTTATTTTATATTTTGCCTCAATTGTGACAATTGTATATGCTAAAAAATGCATAACCTACCAAAACACCAGCCACTACACTCTGCACTGTTATGTATTGTTAATTTCTTTTTTCTTTTCTCTACTCTTACGCTAATTATCATTTTTCATGGCACACTAGTCTTTTAGTGACTGTGACAAAGAAAAGCCTGCAGTCTTGAAAATGGTGGTCAAGTGGACATACAGCTCATCTCCCTGCCCATGTTTGCCTCTCCACTGCGCACTTTGTACTTTGTGGTAAAAACAGTTTCGAAAAACAAACGATAAAACATCACATAATCACGAAACTCTCGTGCTGTTGCAGATAACTGAAATTGTGGCTGTGAAATTTTGCAACTCTCCTTGAGGTGTTATCATGCTTGTTGTGAGAAAGTTGTTGCAGTGAACCAATACAGGATTTCACTGCTACTACTGACTAACTTGTAAAATGTAACTAGCGACAGCAATTTTGTTCATTTATTTCATTTCAACAAAATGGATGGGACACAGATGTACTCTACTTTTGCAGTAAAGCCCATACATTGTAACTGTCTCTTGATATTTTCTAGCAGAGCAAAATCATCTTTTCTAAAGGATGACAGCAAAACATATGTGTCATATTTTGTGTTGTCTTATCAAACAAAGTTTTCCTTCAACTCATTATAATGCAGTCTGGGTGCATTTACTCAGTCGAAAGCATCTCCTGCTGAAGCCACAGAAATTAATCCGTTTTTGAAAAGCTGTAAAAGGAGCCAGTCTACAGTCATGCCAGCACTTCCTTGAGGCTGCACTTAGGCACAAGAGTGCTTTGAGCTACTGTAAATGCCAGTGTTAGCACACTAACATGTTCACTGTAACATGCTGATGTTTAGCAAGTGCTCACCATTTTACTTTAGTGTTAGCATGCTAACATTTAGTCATTAGTACTAAAGAAAAAGTACGGCTGAGGTTAGTGGAAATATGCCATTAGCTTTGCAGGTATTTAGTCATAAACCAGGGTTGTGCACAAATAAAAATTATGACTTTATGATGCCGTTAGAAGGAAAGCCGTGGGATCACAAACGTCATTAGAATTCATCCTCAGAGCATGATAAATATACAAAATTTCATTTCAAACATTTGTCGAGACTTTTCAGTCAAACCAAATTATTAATTGATCAACAGACTGACAGACTACAGACAGACATCCCTACTGCTGTTAGCATGACTGCAAAAAGAGCATACACACACAGGAAAAAGCCAAATTCACAAACTCAGTGAGATGTTGTATTTTCACATCATGATAATTACTCAGAACAGCAACAAGTAAAAAACAAAAACCATCTGAGGTTTACTTCCAGTCAGGTAATACTGGAGAAAAATGACTCAATACGTCATAATCTGCCATGATGTGTGAGTAATAGTCTGAAGTTTGATATTTGCCAGCTAGGCTTCTATTTTGCCCTCGTTACTTTCAAGATAATGTGATGACTCTGACTCTAAGAAGCCACAGCTTATTTTTCCAGGCTATCATCTCTGCTACCCAACTTTCTCTGACAAGCCCTGCAAGTGTTTGTGCATGAATATATATTTTGTGAATGTCTTTGTATGCTTATATGAGAATGTGTGTGTGAGGGCGAGAGTATGTCAGTGTGATTCTGTCAGTGTGCTAGTGTGTTTCAGGCTAAGAGCATGTGAACGAGTGCATGGAGGTGAATCAGCCAGGCGACCAGAGACAGGCTAATCAGCTCCTATTAGCCTGTGTTCCCATTGGTCTTAATAAGATTAATGAGGGCCAGAGAGGCTGAGGATGTGCTGCTCAATGCTTCAGAACACAACCGCAGACTGAACAACATAGCCACTGATATCATCACCATTAGCAATCTTATTCTTACAAGGACACTAATGGACCCACAGCGTCTGCCTTCTGTTGCTAAAGTCGTTTAGTACTCATCTAAATGTATAATATGTTCTAAGCTTCTCTGAAAATCAAGTTGAAAAAGTAAGGGAGGATTATCATGACTGTGTGCTGTTAACAGAGAAATTAGGTCTCTTTTGAGCAACTGTCCATCTCTCTCTCTCTCTCTCTCTCTCTCTCTCTCTCGCTCTTTCACTTTCTCTCTCTGCATGTTATATTCATGAGAAAAACTCAAGTGGTTATATTATGAATGCTTCAGTGAAACATTAATTGTCTTCTGCACAGGTTAGAGCCGCACATTTTTCACAAGTATGAAGATATTCAAACAAAACGCAAAACACGTCACATGACGTTCTATAAAAAAACAACCCTGGTTTTACTGTATGTGAGCTTTAAGCGTAGCCTCATCCAGAAGCAGCAGCCGACTTGTCACTTTCAGGCCTGAACGTTCAGAATGCAAGAGAAGAACAGAGAAACGAAACAAAAAATCACATATAACTGCTACGTGCATTGTTTCAGCAAGGAAAAAAAAAGTTTTTGCAGCTGTTGCGAGTATGTGTAAAAAGTTTGGGTTGATGCCACTTCTCCATGATACCTTCTGTTAACTTCTTCAAGGAGAAGAAATAATCAACTGGAAGAAGTAAGAGTGTCAATAATCCTTCTTTGTCCCACAGCATGCAGGACAGCAGAGAAGCACACAGATGTGATTTATATTGTCAGCCGCCCGCCTCTCTTGTATAGCATGTCTGATTCCCTCATGTCTCTCCCTTTTGGCGTCCCTATTCCTCTGTCTGTCCAAGTCTTTTCCTCTGTCTGTTTCTGTGTTTTTCCCCCTTTGTCTCTCCCTCTCTCTCTTTATCTCCACATCTCTCTCATCTCCAGATACAGAGGTCTGTCCTGTGATATCACATTCGACATAGATAACAGAATATGACTGCAGAGAAGAACACTGTAATTGCTACTTTCTAATTATTAAACTGACAAGTCTTGCCTGAAAATCATTTAATGAAGAGGAACTAAGCCTGACACATTCACAGACAATTGCAACTGAGTTTAATCCAACAAGAAGATAAGCAAAAACCAGGGAAGCAAATGTCATGAAAAGTTCGACCCGAACATTGGATGTGGCCAAAGGCTCAGTTAAAATTACAAGTATAAAGAAAATCTACTTTTTAAAAAATAAATAAATAAAAACTATAAAAAAATAAAAATAATCTTTTATTATTTTGTGGCCAGACTTCACATTCATCAAAATTTGACACAGTAAGAAAAATAGTCATCAGTTTTCAAATTCTTGAATATGATTAAAAACAACCTACAGCATCCCAGAGTACTCCTCTGAAGGATCAGAGCCTCAGCTTGATGTCAAAATGATATGCAAAGTCGTTCACCTGTTGGCTGAGCACCATGGATGAAAATGAGAAGGCTTTTTGTCCTGATATATTCCTCATTAGGACACCTTTGAACATGTTATTATGCTTACTCCCTGACAATTAAACCAAAAATAAAGAAAAGAAAAAAAACAGGTATGTTGTGATGAAGCTGTATGAAGGCTGTGTGCTAGTGGCTGCAGAGTAATCAAAGGTCCTGTTCACACACACACAAAACAAATGCCAGAAGCACCAAAATATTTGTATTTTAATCCATGTTCATGTCTATTTCTTCCCCGTCTACCTTTTCTAGCTCTGTGGCAGCATTGGTCCAGACAGAGTTTATCGATGGTGTAGCATCTGAGTTCAGCCTCTGTGCCTTCCTGTTCTCTCTACTGTTTTTCCAATTAAGCCCATACTAGCTAGTGTCTATTTTTAGTTGTGGATAGTCATAATCCTGAAGTTGAAACAGTGAGCATGGCCACAAACACAGTCAAAACAGAGTGGGTACTGGCTGACCACTAAAAACAATCCACTAATCCAGTGTTGGTATTAAGAACAGCGACCGTAGCAGCATCACAGATCTGCCTCTCTAAAATGTAAAACAGTCATGTGGAGGTTAGTAAGTGACGATAAAAATACACAGAAAACACCCCTCTGACACACACACACATTATTTCCGCTGATCAAAGCTGACCAAAACAGCATTAATTCAATTGGCAGTTGAGTGAGTTGAAATATGGTAATGTCAAATAAACAGCCAGTCTCGTTAAAAACAGAGGAAGAGGGAAAGGGATAAGAAAGAAACTTCTTTTCTTTTCTCTCCTCTCCTATTCTTCCCTCTGCTCACCTATCCTTCTGTCCTCCTCGTTAATTCTCCCCTCTCATTGGTTCCTCACCTACAATATTAGCCTCTCCTCCTCCTTCTCTTTCTGTCAGTTCCTTTTTTCTTGCTCTTATCCCCTTGTTCTCCTTGCACTTCTCTGCCCCCTCTTGACCACTCTCCCGCCGTTCTTTTTTTCAATTTCACGTTCCTCTCTTTCTCCTCTCAGTCAACCTCTCATCTCTTCTCTCCATCTTTTCTCTCTCCAGTTGAGAGGTTTCTCCTCACATAATCCACAAGTCACCATGGCCACGGCTGTCACAGCAGCAGGCTGTGCTGTATGTAAAATGAGGCGAGGGAGCAACACAATGAATATAAACACCAAGCTCGTTAAAACACACACATACAGTACATGCAACTTGTAGCTTGGAACACAGAAATCACCCATGGAGGCATCTGGATTTTCACTGAACATATTTGTTATTCCACCAATCATGACAACCACCAAGTGCAACTGCCAGTGTTTCCAAGGCTTCTTGTGTAGCCCCAAACGATATCCGGGCTAAGACTTCCTCTTCTGTGTTTCCATCTTTATTTACAGTCTGATTAGGAACTTGTGTGTTAATGGAGTTGGTGACGAAAATCAGCTAATTAAATGCGTTCTGCCTGTTTTGCTGTCCATTAGACTGCTCACCTACATGCAAACAAAACCCTCTCAAACATGACTGGTCTACAAACCGACTACAAATGGAAATCAAAACGCTCAATGCCTTGCCTACAAATTCCGCATTCATCTGTTTATACAGTTTATTATACCACAAAATAGAACACGAGCACACATATATGTGTGATAAACAGTTTGTACCGGCAATATAGTTTAATTTTGTTTAATTTTGCACACTTAAAACTCTAAATACCTGTTGACAAACTGGAAACATAATACATAGTCGCTTGCTATATCACAATGATGATTGTACTGTGAAGTGACTTATTCACAATAAAAGCCTTCCAGTCTGTCATTGATCGAAAACTCTGAACATGAAGAGGTGGTGTTGCGATTCTGTTAACAATATGGCCTTCATTACAACCGTGATAGCACAGCAAAGGAGAATCAATCACAGAGCAGTGAGGCTGTAAGAGCAGAAACAAAACTCTGAGCAGCCACTCAGATCCTACAAGAGCTACAACACTACAAAAAGATTTCCATGCAGCAGGTTGAAACACTAGATCTTGACTTGCCCAGCCAAAAATCCTGCAGTAAAGGAGAAAACTGATGTACGCTACAAAGAGATTTAAGTTCTCATTTATCCTGCAAGCCATAAACCTGCTTAGCTGTAACAGATAATCTCCTCATCACATTTCCTGTTCATTCAATCTACTGCCACTTTCATTATTCATTTTGAACAGTTTGGTTTGAATAATCATTTATCATTTGAAACACTGGAGTTACTTATTCAAAAGATTAATCCAGACATTAACAGCTAATACATCGGCACTTGAGGATTACTGAATAAACTTTTACAGCGTTCTGAAACAGATATCTTTATCTTTGTGCTTCTTCTTACTTAATTCAGGCACATTCAGGTAGAATGTGGTATACTACCTTTTGCTTCTCTTTATACTTAAAGATCCCCTCCACACATGTATTAAAACATGCACAAAAAGTATGCAGCGTGTTTCTGACAGAAAATAATTACCACATTAAAGTCTATAAAATGCCACATATTCCTTCTCCCTCAAATGAATATGTAAGTTTTCCTGCTGAACACAAGATGTCTCCTGCCTCAAGTCTGTGCTCAGTGCATGTGACCTGCAGGCTTCTGGTTTCCACATCACACGTGTGGATGCTGATTACTGGACCAGGATTGGCTTCCAAGCTATTTGTGATGTCACAAATCATGGTCGTAGTGTCAGACTCTGCACATGCATTCTGCACAGTAAAGCTCAAACATTCAAATGCAGGAAAAGGAAAAACACATGTATGACAGGAGGAGAACTTCATTTTCATCTTTCATTCAGCAGATAGCAACCTGGCTCAAGTCCAGCAGGATACTGTGTTTTTAGTGGTATACAGGGTTTAAAGCTGCATTCACTAAGCATGTTCTGCTCTGTGGCTGATGTCTGGACAAAGAGTGATGTTGCACTACAGAGCTTTATAATTACATTGTCCGTTTGTTTCTGTCCCTGTGTGTGAGACACAGAGTTGTGTGTGTGAGAAAGAGAGAGAGAGAAAGAAAGAGTGTGTGAGTGTGTGTGTGTGTTTGCCCCACATTCCCTGCAGAGTCTGTTGTCCCTGGGCTTTTGGGTGCTAAGCAGTGGGTCCAACAGGCCTTCTGACTTGTGGGCATCTGTCACCTCTCGGCCTAAAAACCTGTACAGCCCTTGGGCTCTGTTTAAAATACGCTTGCATAACACTCAGACATGCCCAAACAAGTTTTGTGGTTTGTGTGTCTCACATTTTACAGTATTTTGTTCATTAAAAGCCATATCAGAGTAAATGTAAACATCTTAAGTGTTTTCTGATCATCAGAATGTGTTTCAGGAAAATGTCAGAAAGGCCTTTTCTGCTGACCAATTTGGTCTTGCTCACTGAAATTAACATCTCATTCTTCTTGAATGAGTGTTTGTGTTCTTGTGAATTCAACAGACGCCATATTCATGAGCATGTTTGCTGCAGTGATACAAAGAGTCTATATTTAACACATGATAATGATGAAGAGGAGTGACAGCTCAGAGAAGGACGGAAATGACTCACAATGATGGCACTGCACTCTAATAAAGCTGTATGATCACAGATGTCCTGAAGCTACTTCACCAGTGACTGCACACACACACACACAGTCACACACACACACACACACACACACAGCATTTCCTGGAGACTTACTCTAACCATAAACACAACCATAACCATTACTTTGTTAAGCCTAACTGTATCCTTAACCTAAACCTTAACCTAAACCCAACCTTAAACCAAGTCTTCGCTCTATCATCATTTACATTATGGGGACTTGAATTTGTGCCCATGAGAAAAGTAAGTCCCCATACGTAACTGCGTAAACAGGTTTTTGTTCCCACAAGGTAAGTAAAACACATCTCCACACCAACACACACAAACACTTGCACACCCCTAAGTGTGAAACTGCTGTTGACATTTCATAAGACATGTAGACATACACACACACACATATACAGACCTGACAAGTGGAAAGTGAGTGAGCTACAGGAAGCTTTAAGAACATTAACTGTGGTCTTCTTCACACTATCCCACCCACTCTCCATCCCTTTATCTTTATATCTATACATCCACTAATATTGCAGGTTTCTGGTAAAAGAAGAAATATTCAAACGTCTCCAGATTTAATGACAAAATATACAGCTTCAACTTTATTATCCAGTCATGTTCTTTAGAGACAGTTTGGTTTGACTTCCCCATAACATATTTTTGTGCTTTTAATAAACTAATTTTAAGACTTGTTCTATTTCTGTAGGAGGTCAGTGTGTGGGCAGTGTGATCACTTGTTATCTGATCACAGCCTGGTGGTTCACTCTTCATTTTGCGGGTACAAATAATAGAACAATCGAGTGACATTTTGTGGAAATGTGGATGAAAAGATGATTAACCACAATGTGCTTTCAAAATAGTGTATTATCTATCCGAGTATTGAATTTGGTTTCAGTTTGATTACTGTATAGTGTGTATATTACACATACTGCATTATATTACAACCTTGGTTAAACTGTTATACATATTGGATATGGACGTGTTCAATTAGTCGACTAGTGGTTACTATCCTTGATAGTCTGTTCCAGAAATACTAGTCTGATAGTAAACACTTCATTATTTTTCCAGTAATGTCCATGTAGGAGCCATTTCTAGAGCTTTTATGTTAACAATGTTAACTGTTGTGATGTTATTGAAGAATGTGATTCATGGTACACAATGTTTTCTTGATTAGGGTTACCCAACTAAAACACTAAGGTTATACACAGAGAGTGGATTGTGAAACAAATGCTCTGTCTCAGATTCCAGTTCTAAAAATGTTTCAGTGTTTATAAAAGGATCTGAATATGTATCACACTTTATAACAGTACATTAAAATATGCTGAATTAAAACATGTACTGGGGATTTACATTAAGGACTTTATAATAAAAATATTTTAATGAAATCCTGACCTAATGAAAGCCCTGACCTCAACCCCATCAAACACCTTTGGGATGAACTGCAACGACGACTGCTCTACGTGCCCATTCATGCTGTAAAGCATCAAGAATTCCCACAGAAAAACTCCAAAATCTTACCAGAAGAGTGGAAGCTAATTGCTGCAAAGCTGTCAATGTACTTGGAATGCAATATCATTAAAGTCCCTGGTGTAATTCATCGGGTGTCCCAATACTTTTGTCTACATAGTGTACACACATACACGGAAATGAACGCATTTCGCTTGCGTGCATAACAGACAGATTTTTTTTCTTCTCAGCTGGAAGTGCAGAGTGATGTGAGGATGCGTATACATTGTGTCTGACTGTGTATGTTTGCATGCTGCCCTACAGGCTGACAACTTGCTAGGTCGACAATCAGTCACACGCGGCCTAATTCTGATCACCAATACAATCAATCGATCCCTCTCTTTCACCCTCTCTTGCTTTTAATGCTGTCAAATGACAGCTGATTCCCAGTATGTATCAACTTGGGGCTGAAAACAGCAGTCTAAAGATAATAATAAGGTTCTGTATTCAACATTGTCTGTCCATATATATGTACATTCCCTTGACCTACTCTTGTGAACGCATTATGTCGGGAGCACCTTGACGAAATTTCATTACTGGCATCCAGACATCCATTTGGAGTCCAGGATGAAGTGATTAGAATTTGTTGATCAAAGGCACAAAACACTTTGCAGGCCATAACCCAAAGATGCAAACACTAATTAGGACAAAATTTCACACCACTGTTTAATGGGATGAAGTGATGTAGTAATGACATTTTATATTCAAACGGCCAAAGGTCAGCTTCACTGTGACATCATAATGTTTTCTGTACATTATTCAGCACTGTCATTCAGGAACAGAAGGCGAGACTGTGACAGACACTGAAATGGTGACACTAAGCTCGGGTGTCCATTTCAAAGCTATGCTGATTGTACAGATGTGACGAAGCTCTCTGTCAGTCCTCCATACTCCTCTGCAGCCTCTAAATGAAGACTGCATGTTTCTCACTGGAAATAATTCACAGGAATCAGTTTTGTCAGTACCTTTTACTAAATTCTTTCAAAGTCTTCACTACATATATGAATCTGAACAGACACGGATGTGAACTGCAACTTGACTGAAGCACAGAGACATACAACCATGAGCTGTTATGACGAGGCAGGGTCTCTCTGTACATGTCTCTCTTTGTGTTTCTTTACAAAACACACATTCCAGTGCATGCATGCAAAAAAGAGACATGATTGCTGTTACACACACACACGTGCTTGATGAAGCAGTGTGCTTCTTAGTGTGACTCTCATCTCCCTTCATCTCTAAATCTTTAATCCCTGACTGAGAGAAAAATGACGCAACCTGACATTCTGTTCTCAGGATCACATACACACACATAAACCCTGAGGAAAACACATGATCATCACAGTGCACGCACACAAATATGGACATTATGCTCAAGTTACAGATAAACAGGCACATTTCACAGTACTGTACATGTAGAAAAGCGATTCTCAAAGTGGGGGTCCTTAAGGAGGTCCCCTGCAAAAACAGAAATAATTTATTTTCTCTCTAATTCCAACCATAAGTAACAAAATGACAGAATTTTACTTTCTAAAAGCAAAATTCTTATTAGATCGGGAACCCTGGGATAAAATCTTATCAAATGGCAGTCCATAGTCTTATTTGTGTCCGTTAAGATGCTCAAAAACACACATGAAAACCACACATGTACACACACACTCACAGCACAATTTGGCCAGATGCGTCGTCCCCATGTTTTCATGCAGTGAGGTCACAAACAGTCTGTGCTTTGATTTCCTGACTGATAAACAACATACATGTATGAATGCACGCACAGCTGAATGAACCCACTCCTGTACTGCTGCTTTGGATCAGCCTGCCCACCTTACAGCATTCAGGTCTTATGATTGCTGTTACACAACCAACTCAAACATCTTTCTGAATCACAAGCAAAGAGATTTTTGCTCTCTTAATGGATTTCTTCTGATGGATTGTTGTCCAGACTACTACTAAAACTACCATTTCTGAGATGTTAACACCTTAAACATATGCTGCAAGACTAAAAAATTACTCTTATTCATATTGCAAAAAATAAATATTGGTCCTGTGAAACACAGTGCTGTGTTTATGAAACATTTAAATTTTTCTGCAAATTCAAACTGCATGAAATTAGTCAAACCTGTACAATGAATCAAGGCTAAAACCTACATAGGACTTTTGTCTGAAATTAATGGGAAATGAGAGGAACTCTGCCTGACAACCATTCAGGTTCCATATGCAATCACAATCCCAAATCTGGAGCTGAAATTTAACTTAGCCTGGAAGAACAACCATTTTTGTAGGTCAGGTTTGTGAGACTCAGCTTTGCTTTTTTTTTTTTTTTGCAGTGAATGAAATGAAGATGAAGTCTGGCTGTTTTCTGCTGTGTGCTTTGACTCAGTGTCATGACTAAGCTCAGTGAAACACCCCTGCTCCAGAGTCTGCCTGTGGTCTTAATCAGAAAATTATGTGGCTTGTTACCATGCTTTCAACCCTGATATCCAACCAACCCTGCATTAGCTAAAAGATTATTTACCCTTTGATCTCTGACTCATGCTGTTCATGGGAAGACTCACCCACATGCAGCTAAAATGGACTCCAAAGATGAGGACTGAATTTACACACAGGCAGTTAGGTTAACATGGCCATCACACTGCGACTTTGTCTTATGATACTGTGGGGGCATTTCAGAGTGTCGAATAGAAACGAATCTGCTTTTAGTCAAAAATAACTGTCTTTTCATTGTACGTTTTTGTCCACTAATGCAGCCCATACACCATAGCACTTAGATTTTCTCGACTCACTATCACACCTTCTCCCTTCTCTTCGTGCCAGGGGTTTCTATATACAGCAGGTGCTCAGACAGAGCTAAGCCACGAGTCAACATCGCCCGTCCATATAAGGATAACGATATTTCATATTATTCACTGTGATTCAAAGGTCTAAAAAATGACAGTGTGACATCTACAATGCCTAGCACTGCACCAATTGTGAATTTCTGGACTGCTACCAATGTTAATTAAACACTTTGACAGACACTTTGGCTGATAGCTGATGCCAATAGCAGTATTTCTTTCTTTGTTTTTATTGTTTTGTTGTTGTTGTTGTTGATATTTATTCCCCCATTTTTGCCAGGGAAGAAGAAAATCATAATAAAAAATAGTTTTAAAGTCATTCAGGCCTTCATCACACTACAGCACAAATTCAATTATACAAGCTTAAAAAACAGTGTTTATTTAACTTTCTTTCACATGAAAAAGATTTTTTTTGAGAAGTGACCGCTTCAAAGGCCCGTTGTACATATATGTATAACATCTATGAACGTATAGTCTGATATAAAACTACCTGCTCTGTCAGAAAAATCTTTCAGTACTGTCATAGCCTTACAAACTGAGGGCAGGGATGCCACGAGCGAGCACCTCATGAATGTGCAAGCGCAAAACTGATGCTAAACATCAGAGAATATCATCTTATTTTTGATATCCTGCTGATAAATTGCTGGATCCCTTCTTAGAACGTATCTTTTTTTGAAGATTATAGAATTATCTTCTACAAAGTAGTAAAATAGTATAGTATTTGACTCCAGAGAATGTATGTAATATGCATTTCAGTTCAAATGAACTCTGACGTACTATTTGGACATATTTTGGAGTCCTGGCATGGGGTGGGAGGTGGTGAGAACAGGGTCATTTTGGTTTTTCAGTTGCATCATAAACGTTAAAGTAATGACATGCTTACTGGTCCTAAAACGCAGACACACACTCTGCTCTGATCAGATTTGGTAGTGATACAGCCAGACTGAATGCAGTTTCACTGAGATTCCTAATACAATGGGCTTTGATGGAAATATGAGACATAGATCGTGATCGTTATTGTGGAAGCAGTAAAACAGGTGATCTGCTAGTGAAAAGACATAACCGGCTAAATTTGGATTTAAAGCTGTTTTTAATCTTACAATACATATTACCATCATTTTGACACAATTTCAAAAAGTTTTCAAGTTAGAATGTCTTGTTCATCTCTTCAAAAAAAAAAAAAAGCTGCACTTAAAAAGAGAAATACTTACAGTACAGCATTATGAATTACATGTGAGATGCCAATACTGTAACTGTGCAATTTTACCTCCGCCTAGTTACTTGTTTCTAGTCTTACTGTATGAATGGGAGCTGTTGTCTGGGTCTTATGTACCTTTCTTTTTAACAATATGCGTGTCACCTGTAAAAAAATAAAATGGTACATATCCCTTTAAACCGTTCACTCAGACACATACACACTCCGCCTCTTACTCCCACACTCATATAGCAGATTCATATAGGACTCTTATGAGATTATCAACTGATCAGCAGTGTATGTTAGTCAAAGGGGCCGTCATAAGTCTGCTAAATCACTAACCGGCTTAATCGGATATTAATCATTCTCCTCTGTGCACAGGAATTGGATATGGAGGGGAGAGAGGAGAGAAAGGGAGGTGTGTTAAAATGAGAAAAGAGGAACTGACAGAGAAGAGAAAACAGAGAAGAAAACACAAATGGAAAGCGTAGGAAGAGACTGAGGCGGTTGAGTAGACAGAAAGACAGAGTTAGTAATCTGAGAGCAATGGAGAAATGAAGACAGAGGGGGGACACAAGAGTGTGAGCAACAAACAAATCAAAAGGTCACAAATAAGAAGAGATCCACACGGCAGGCCTTCACCATCAATTTCAAGTTGCTGCTTGTGTGTTATATTTGGGGTGACTTCTAATATCTATGCTATGTAATCCATGGGCAATATCAACATGAGCTGACAGGAGCATCAGAAAAATAATCCTTAACGTCAGGAATACGTGCAAAATAACAAAATGAACGACATTATTTCATGAACTGGCTGAGAGGCTAAACTGAACTGAGTCGCTACAAAAAAGCTAATCATCATCCTTTGTTATGTGTGGTTGTCCTCATAGAAACAAAATGTTACAAGATACAAGATAGGTTCATTTGTCACACACACAATCATACAAGGTACAGTGTGCAGTGAAATTTTCTGTGTCCCTGCTACCAAAAACAGGTAAGTAAAATAGAGTGAGTCAAATTATAATTAAAATTATTAAAATTATAAAATAGAAACCTTATAAAAAGAATAAAAATAAAAATGTACAGTATTTACAAAGTGCAGTGGGATTGTCCAGATTAATGCTCAAGGGATAATAGGGAATAAAGCAAGATTAGTGAAATTTTATTTTTAATAAATGCTAATTATTTGCATTCAAGGCACAACTGGATTATCTGCAAACTGTATCCTGCAAAAGAAAAAAGAAATAAAGTGAAGAGGGAGAAACTGAGATTCTGAGGTAAAAAAAAAAAAAAAAAAAAAAAAAAAAAAGTGAACAGACGGACATTAACTCGATGGAGAGAGCCTTAGTCTGATACTCCATCAAAACGTTTCCCCTTACCCCTGGGACTTGAGAATATCAAAACCGACACTGAGTTGGCTTCCAAAGCTTGATCGTTAAGTAACAAAACCTGCCTACTTAACTGGTGTTTTACTCTTCCTTTAGCATGGTACTGAGACCAGAGTTTCTAGCTGAAGTTGAGATTCTTAAGGTCATTTCTTGCTTTAGCCAGTGGCCAGGCTGTTAGTGGATGGATGGATGGATGGATGGCTGTATGGATGGATGGATAGATAGATAGATAATGTCAGTCAATGTAGAGTCAGTCACATGACAGCACTCATTAAAATCTCCTGTCTGTCAGTAGACCTGCACACTTGTAAGCTCCCACATCTCTCCACCCATCCATCCTCCAATCCTCCCCTCCCCTCTCACTCTCTGCAACCTCCACTCATTTACTGACAACTAATCCACCGCCCAGCATAATCCCACAACCTCTACTCACACTCACACACACACACACACACACACACACGCATTCTCTCTCCTCCTGCACCCTCGCACACATTCTCCAATACAAAACAAAACGCATTCTGAAATGCACAATTACACCCACAGCACTCAAGCGGTCACTGAAAACACTCATGAGTTCAACAGCAGCCCTAAATGATGTGTTCTACTTGTATGAATGGGACGACAAAGACGGAGCTGGTGCTCAGCAAAAAGGTTTGAAAGGTGCAGGTTGAAATGTTTTATCAACAAGAGGTCAGATGTATTTTACATTACTGCATTTTTAGATCAGTTTTGTACCATTCATGCAGCCAGTGGGTCCAGCTTGAAAATCAATAAAATTTTCAACCTGAAACTGAAACTTTGATAAAGGTAATGGATAAAGTGAGTATTTTGGTATTTTAATGTCATTGTTCAAATTTCTTTTTGCGTTAATCCACTTGGGGGTGACCTTTTATTAAATATATGCAACACGTGTTTAATAACTTAAAACATACAAAAGCACCATTCAAACTCTGTAGCATGAAATGAGCTCAGCCGCAAAACCCATGAGATATTTTATAATCTGGAGAATTACAGAAGTGGAAAAGTATCGTACTCATTTGCACATGTGGATCTAATTTGACAACAGAAAGCAAATAATAAAACCACTTCATACGCATTTTCATGGCTGCTGTTCACATGAGGGCTTATTTTAGCTGCAGTAGCTGAGTCCCCCCAGCTGTCTATTTCTCTTTCCCATCCTTTGCTGTGAAGGAGGCGATCAAACAACACCTACACACTTTAAAAAAGGATGAAGCAGTAGTTGTGGAAATACTATGATGGTGAGAAAGACAACCCAAGTTCCCAAGAATGTGAATGAATTTTAAGTGCATCCATGCCTCCAAACTGCCCTTCAAAACCAAACCACAGTAACAACATTTTTTCATCAAAACTGAATTATGACCGAAACTGAATTTTTAAATGTCTGAAAGTGTTCAAGTTCAATCTTTCTCCATCTTAGAGAAAAAGGAAAAAAAATTGCAAAAAGTACAAAATTCCGCTAAAACTCAAGGCAAAGCACCATAAGTGTAGTTATTGCACTCTGCCCCAGTTTGATGGAGCTTCAGCTGCAGTTACTGCAGCTACAGCCGTCCAAACTGTTCAGGAATGAAGCTTCAGTGTCAGTCCCCAGGTCTGGTCAAGAAAATCTTCACTGGGAACTCTTAATTATTTCATCTGAGTTATCAACAAATGTTCATAGTGGTGATTGCAGTAGATACCCTCCTCCCTCTTTCTCTCGTAAAGTTTAGTAAAGTACAAAAGTGATAGTGGAACTGTGTTTATTTCCCTTCTCTCATTCCTGTCTGTTATTGTCTGTTTTCCTATGGACCCTGACTGTGTATTCTGTTGTTATTATTCTGGGATGTACTGTGCTTGTTATATTTTACTGTGAGGCATCTAGCAAATGTCAATAATTGTTAAAAAGAAATTAGATCACAGAAATAAATTTTGTGGGGGTAAAATACATATAAATATTTTAAGGGAAATTTAGTTTTAAGTCTTTTTTAAGTCTCATATGTACAATTAAATCTGTCACACACTCAGTGGCTGTCATAAAGTGTGTGAGAGTTATGGACTGGACTAAATTTTATGTGAGATCAAATTCTGTGTTTCACACCCACTGATAAAAACCGTTGGAAACAAATTGTTAGCAGAGAAAACATATCAATGACAAATTCAAGGCGATTAGATGTCTAAAAGCAGTGTGACATGTGACTCCAATATTCTCTCTGACAGAACAAATACAAAAAGCTGCACAAACATTCATACTTTCTCTCTCTCACACACACACACACACACACACACACAGTACACTGTGCAGTGAGTGATGAGCGTAGACTTGGATGGCATGAATAATCCCCATCTGTTGAGGGAACATGCTACGTTTCACTGTGTCCGTCTCTCACTGGCTCACTCCACACACACACACACACACACACACACACACACACATACAAACATACATGCACAGACAATCCCCTGTGAAGCTAAGAAGGTCCCTTGCCAGGCTCAGGGAAAAAAGCAAATGTTTGCACTGAGTGAAAAAGTCCTCTGAGGACATTGCAACACTTATAGGATTAAACTACTACCAAAAAACTGCTCTTTTGGCAATAAAATCTGAAGTGAAATGATTTTCAGTGAAGTGAACTGAATAAACACACAAATATAGAGCAGGAGCTTTCTTTGCAGATATTATTGTCTGAACTGCTGCAAAGCAGGGACAACAGTCTTCAGTCACATCCACAAGAGCACCTTAACCACATTCCAGTCATACACGAGCTTTCAACCCAATCTTGTTGATCTTAGCTCTTGGTTACCCTCCATATGTATATGCTGTCTACTGACAGCATTTTAAAATCTTTCTGTCATTTATTCTGAATTTATTTGTTCTGTCGAGCTCTGTTCTGACTACATATAAGCTCTAGTAAGAAAAGCCAACTTTGATGGTTAAAGTTGAGAGACCTTTGTCAGCATGGTCACAGGAAATAAACGTGTGGCTGATGGTCATGGTTAAAAGAGCCCAAGGTTGACTCCTGTCAGCTGGAAACAGGAAACAAACTTCTCCTCTCCTCTCCCATGACAAAGTCCCATGTTTTGTTGACAAACCAAACCAAACCACCCCATCACCTTCCAGGTGCAACAAAAATATCAATCAAGCAATCAAGCAGACCTGCAGGCCTGTCTAATCAAGCAAGATAGCTGATTGAGTGACTAAAGAACTTCAAACAGTCCACATTTTGTGTGTGTGTGATAATATCATGTCCATACATTGTATTGTATGATTTGAATGAAGGGTAATTTGTTCATGGTTTGATGCTGTCAAGTTCCACTGAAACTAAACTGGTTTTCATCACTGTCTGCCTCTCTGTCTTTTCCCCTTAGTGCTGCTCTCATACCACGCAGAGCTGCTGTGACACACAGGGGATGACCCGCTGGGTGTGTGTTTATACATGTGTGCATGTGTGTGTGTGTGTGTGTGTGTGTGCGTGTACAAGCATGTGTATCAACAAAACAATGAAACCCAACACATCCATCCAAATATTGCCGGGAAAGCCCTCTGACGCAATCCACACATGAAGCCAATCACACTCATGCTAAGGTGTTGTGTCTGGCCTTTGTGTGTAATGTGGCTGATGACAAATAGTGGCACAAGCAGCTAGCAGCGCGGTGCATGTGAGAAGAAAACTCCTTTCATGTTTGATGTGCATTCAGCAGGCAACATCTGCAGAACCACATGCAGCAGGTCACAATTTGTTCTTTAGAAAAAAAAACAGATATTTGGCTCATGTTTTACTTCTGATCCCTTGACATCTTTCTAACATACTCACTCACCCACACATATGCTGCAATAAAAGATGTACATTTTCAGCAAAACCCCAGTTTATCAGGTATATCGCCGAGCCTTGTTTCTGCTTTTTCCATTTCCACTTACCAGCTCTTGGTTGGTAGAGTTGGAGTCATCTCCAGGGAAGGGGATGTAGATGGCTAAGGCCACACAGTTGGCAAAAATAGACAGAAGTATAAAGATATCAAATGGTCTGGAAAGAAACAAACTGTTAAGGAACACAGATATCTGAAAGACAGACATTTGAAACATAAGTATCCGTGCTTTTGAAGTTACTGGCTTGATTTTGAAGTTAGATATAGCAGGGCGTCATACATTCAAGCTGATAACAGAAGTGCTTATTTATATTGTGTATATTTTTGTCCTGTTCCACTTCAACAAAGTCATGGTCCACTGTTTTAAGTAATACATATATTTATTAATTCCCCCAACCCTCTATCCATCCACTAATCTATGAAGAAATTTATCCATACAATCAAACGCAACCCATTAAAACACTCAAGCATCTGCCATCCAGCCATCCAGCCACAGCCCCTGTGTCTAAAGGATACTTCCACTCCACCAGGCTGATGCAAGCCCTGCGGATGGGGTTGTTGAGGGTGAGGCAGAACAGAGCTCTGGGTGGTCTGCTGTTGGTAGATCCTCCCTGCTTTTTGCTTTTGGCATACTGCTGCCTCTTCCTCTGGGCCAGTGAGCCCACAGGAGGTGGTCCAGTGGTGCAAACTGAGGGCCTTGAACTCATGTCAGGCTTTGCGCCATCGCCCTGTGCTTGGCGAGCAGCACTAATGGCAGCATGCCAAGCAAGGACCGGACTGACACCAGAACCAGTGCCACTGGGGCCCTGAATACCACTGTTGGCCCCAAGGAGGCCAGAAGAGGAGCCGACGGGTTTGCCGGTGCTGGACGGGGCCTGCAGGGGCTCGGGTGGTTGGAGCTGGTGCAGTCTAGTTTGGCTTTCTGACCAGAACGTAGAAGTGTCAGTGGAGGGAGTGGTCCTTCTGTTGCTGGCATACTGTGCCCCTGGAGGAGGAAGGCGGAGAATCAGACAAACAGTTTTGAGTAACTACAGATTGAGACTTTTACAACAAAGGAAGAAGAAGGAAAAAACAAACACTAGTGAGTCTGAATTTCTCAGTCAAGAGAAATCAACTGCTGCGATTTAGAGGGTGATCTGTGTTTAATTTAAAATGACAAGTCCTCAGTCTACAGAAGCAAGGGGAAAATATATATATAAAGAGGGTCAATTATGGGACTAGAGATACTCATTCGTGTAGATAAGAGCAGTGTAATTTCACATTCAAATCCTGCTTTGTACAACTTTCATACTTGTTGAAATTTTTTATAAAGGAAGAGGAAGGCTGCACTCGAAGATGTAGAAACAAGCTGGCAGGGAACTGAGAAGAAGAAGAAGAAGAAGAAAAAGAGTTTGAAGGGAGTGCGGAAGAGGCAGAGAGAGCAGGACATCCTGCATGAATGAGAGAGACAGAGGGAGTCATTAAAATCAATGCAAACCATGAGTGAAAAAGACAGTGCCCTTGAAACAGTCTCTGTGGTTCACTGCAGCTCCACAGCAGAATCACATCAGGGGCTGCTGTCACAGCTAACCAACATTTCATGTAATCCAGCTAAAACAGAGCTCACATTGATGATCAAATCCAAAACACAGATCATTCATCAGAAACGTATTTAAAGGTATCATAACTCTTTAGACGAGGTGAGAAAGACACAGAGGGAAAGATGAATGAAGCCTCAGTGAACAGCTGATGAATAAACGCCCATGGAAGTCCTTGTCATATTCTTGAGTTTTAATCTTTAAATTGTCACTTGGATCCAAGTGATTTTAACGTGTTCTAATAAGGTCAGAGTTTTGTTAACAGTTGGTCTCAACATACCTTGTTTAACTTGAATTGACTCTGAGGTCAGGCTGATGAAATAGGTGAGATATCTTTAAAAATAAATAATACATTTCAGCACAGATTTACAATTTCATATCCGTATGAGGAGAATATTATTTCTGCAGGACAGACGACCCTCCTCATCCCACCACATAACATGACCACAGATGCAGAACACCAAGTCTGTCATTTAAATCATCTGAGCAGTTCCTCAAGACGCATAACATATCTGTCACTGTGGCTGGCTAACAACTACTGACTCTCAGCTGCTGTTCTCGACTTTACAGTGAAATGTGGAGGGGGGTTGAAACAGTACCGTGTTTGGTTGAACCACTTCTAAACAAAAATAAATAAATAACTGGAATTACTTGAAAAGTTGATATAGCGCCGGGCAGTTCTTTGTGGATGGCGCACAAACCGAACTCATCTTCCACAAACTGTCACATGAATCCAAAACGATCACTTGACCATAATATTAGCATACACCAAACATAGCCAACCATTTTTCGTAGAACAACTCGTTTCCCAATGGGTTTGATGACTGCTGTGCTGACAATAATACAGCCAAAACAAGCGCTTACGATGTTAATACTCAATCTGTGGACTAAAATAAGTTGGACAAAATCCTAGAAGCAGATCCGACTGCGAGCATATAATGACATGGAATAAACAGCCACCCAGAGAATAAACCAAACGAGCGCTCTCGCCCCCTCTCTCGCAGCGCTCCAACTCTCCTCCTGCGCTCCACGCAAGGTTTTTTACCTTCAGACTGTTCATCTGCTTCTTGCATCCTCGAATCCACATTGAAAAGACCCGTTTTAAATCCAACTCATCGTTGGAAAAAACATCCAAAAGGTGTCGACGCGCGAGCCTGGAGCGAGCTGTTAACCTGAATTATAAAATGTTTTCCCAGCGCAAACCCTGAGAGGAGCGCCAAACATTTTCGCCACATCCGGGTGCCTGCCTGCAGACTCACGGCGGATCCAAGAGGACGCGCTGACAGCAACAGTCAGTCCACTGCTGTCAAATATTCTCACTGTGGCTGTGGATGCTCAGATAGGTACAAGTTAGAGCAATCAGGCTACAGCACACTGGAGTCACATCCGAGGTGGATATGCACCTGTTGCTGCCCATTAAGCGTCAGGGTTGCCAGATGTTTTCAGATAAAGCTAATGATTTGTGTTTTAAAAAAACATTTAAAGGGCAGTCACGAATAAATTGGATGTTTTGAATGGAGACGGCTAACTGGGGAGATAACAACAAACAGCCGGTAAAGCCAAAGAGAAGTCAGTCAGCTGCTGATTAGGTGTAGTCGCGTAAATAGCAATCACATTATTAGTATAAATTAAGCAGCGTGTGATACACACAGAGACACAAACACTGGCCTCATTAGTCAAAAGCTTGATCTTAGGAACTGTAGCCTAAAAGGTCTATTTGTTCTATGTCATTCATAAGACTAAAAATCATTTTCAAAACGACTAAACAGCATTCGGCCATATGTAGGCCAAAAGCACGTAAGCTATTGCCAAATCCATATGCTGTCCATGTCTCAGTCCAGCGCTTTAAAAGCAATCATCACAGTTCATGATTCATGATAATGCCAAGGAAACCCTTCAGAGCCCTGGAAAGTGGCAGTCTCTGTAGGTTCTTCTGAATTTCCCCTGTCAGGATCATTTCTGGACAGGAGGATCAACAGCATGCCCGCATCCTGCCTATCCAGATAAACCCCTAAAGAGTACACTAACTCTATTTCCGGTCCTTGGACTTACCCCTCAGGGGTCTTCCCCTTATAATGAACGGCATTCTGTCACCTGGCTCTTCTCTGAGGCCTCATAGCGCCGTTTTCTGCCCTCACTCCGCGGCGATTCAAGAGGAAATGAGTTGTCGGAGCTGTGCTGGAAGGTTACCAGTGATTGGATTACCTGTGCCTGTATGGAGGATAACAGTTTCACGGTAGCGTGTAATCCTCCGATTATAATCCCTGGCCCAATGTTCCCCCAACAGAGGCAGGTGAAGCAGGCAGCTGCAGCTCAACTGGAACAAATAACCTATCAGAGAAATGTTTGTTTTCCGGAGTTTATATATGATGGCTTTAACTTTAACATGCCATATAAATAACCACAATAAAATTAAAGCATTGTGGGTCCTTCCAGGATTGATTCTGGATTGTTAAAAATATTTACAGTGTGTGTGTGTGTGTTGTTTTTAGTTTATTTCTTTTTTTGTTGTTGTTGGGGGGTGTATAAAATAGTCAGGATTTAACATAACTGTCGAAATCTTGTGAATTCAAACAAAAGAAATAGCTTGCCACCAGACCTCACATGATAGATTAGACCCAAAAATAAGTATTACAGCGCAGCCCTGTGGAAGTTATGTAACATTAAGATAATGTCAACATCTTTTCTCCAGAGAGGCTACATGATCTTTAATTATTAGAAAAATGATATAAGTCCTTGGTTCCTTTCTTTCTGAAAATCAAATATGGCTTTTGTCTGTTGTTCCCTTGAGTATTTTTTCTCTTCTGTGTTAATTAAAATAAATGTTGTATAAGAGTGCTTTTGTAGCTAATTCATTTCCATTCAATTCAATGGGACAAACAGAGAAGTGTTTAGCCAAATTATTTACCATTCTTGGTCTCGCACAAGATTTTTATTTATTTTGGTCATCGCAGAAGGGTTTTTTATTCAAAATTTGTATTTAGCCTTTATTTGTTGTTGTGATATAAACAGTGTTATTTTAGAACGCACAGTGTCTAAGGTTAAACTCATAAGACTGGCCATCATTTTCTCCAAACATTTGGTTTATAAGCGCCACTCTAACAAATTGTGTATTGTGACCTCATTTACGTTTCAGATTAATCTCCGTGGAATAAACCTCTCGGAAAGTTTTGAGGGCAGCGGTTTTCGGGGACAGCGGAAGTTAAAAGTGTCTGCAGAATTCCGTCCGTGCGGGAGCAACAATCACATTCAAGATGGAGACCGTAAATGCTGGACATATGATGAGCCTAGCAGCTCTACAAAGACAAGACCCGTATATAAACAAACTGCTCGATGTTACCGGTCAGGTGGCTCTCTACAATTTCAACTCCAAAGCGAACGAATGGGTAAATTCCTCATCACACACCAAACATTTTCGTGGATAGTCATCAAAATATGCTAAGTGTTCATTAGCATGCTAATGCTAGCTCCTCGAGAAAAAAAAGATTAAAAACACTAAGAAATACATCAGTATTTGTCAGACTGTAACTGATAGACATATTCACAGACATACTGTTTACTGATAGCGGTATCATTCTGTTAGTGTTTTAATTTCCATTTGGACAATAACTTAACGCTTTCTTGCCTGAGCTAATATAATGTGCCTAGTTACGCTAACAGTTAGCGTCCATTGCTATTAATTAGCACGTCATTAGCTGTTTTTGTTAAAAAAACATCACTTATCTTTTCAGGAGAAGACCGAAATCGAGGGCACCCTGTTTGTTTATGCGAGGTAAGCAAGTACACAGTGTTTTTAATAAATAAACACTTCGACTGTGAAGGTTGTTTACTTGCGTTACGCTTGTTTCCGCTGCAATTTGACGTATTTTTCGCACGTGTGCAGGCCGCAATCTTGGTAAACAAACGTAAACTTCGACTGGTATAGCTTTGCGCACACACTGACTGATTCTCAGTTTTTAGTAACACCTAACTATAAATTCTGAATAAACTAAAATTCTAGGTAACGTCTCTAAAATGTAAGGATTTGTTTGCCCTATTCTTTTAGTGTTTGGCTCTTGGTTAAATTAAATAGGCAATTTTTAAGACATCAGTCTTAAAGCTCTTACTAAATATATTCTAGTCAGGGGGTGGTGGTTTTGTTTTACATTGCCAGTATTATTTCATAGTGTTGGTAATCTCTGTTCATCAAAGGTCTGCCTCACCTCACCATGGTTTCACCATTATGAACCGACTGAGCACAGAAAACCTGGTGGAGCCAATCAACAAAGACCTGGAGTTCCAATTGCAAGATCCCTTCCTGCTCTATAGAAACGGCAACTGTGAGTATTTTGTAAAAGAGAAGCTCTAAAACAGGAGACGTACATCGTACAGACGTATTTCTGGTGCAGTGTGGACTGAAATTAGATGCAGTTAGAGATTACTAATCAGTGTTCGGGAACCAGTATTTTGAGTACGCTACTGTTTCTTGAGAAGGAGGCAATAGTCCATCATGAGCCATGTATCCAATATACTGGGCGACTCAACTATCATGAAACTGCACCACAGAAGATTCTGTCAAAGACGTGCAAGTAGATCGCTGTGAAGGCTGAGGTGACATTTACTATCTATCTATCTCTCTCTCTCTCTCTCTCTCGCTCTTGCTCTCGCTCACACACACACACACACACACACACACACACCTTAAATGGAATTAAATATAATGGTACCTCTGAGAATGTTGGACAGACACCTCCCAAACGTTCTCTGGAACATTTCTTTTCCCTTTCGCTTGAGGTCATTTTGGCATCTTGGAGTCTCATTTACCAAGAAAACTTCTTGTGAAGAGCTTTCTCCACTCATGACCACAGTTTATGCACAGTTTCTGCATAGGGGCACAGCGATGGATTATGAATCGACTTCTTGGTATATCTTTTATCTCATACTTTGTGTTTTTGCTGATGGCTTTATCCAATGCTGCAGTCAAACTCTTCTCACCTTATGGAGAGAGTTCAAGAGGACTTTAAGTGAAAAGAGAAGCGTAATGAAATTCGTCAGATCTTCAGAAAGTAACTGACAGCACTGCCACCGAGGTAATCTATTAGAAGTCTGAAAAGCAGTTTCATCAAGGCAATGAACAAGGAATTTGACTGTTTTCCCATTTGTTTGCTGATGAGAAAAAAGAACATGGCCAGGCTCAATGTCAAAGTAGACTGCTCTCCTTTCGGACTTGGTTTGCTCTTCAGCCTGGCTGGTATGGAAGACATTATGTAATTTCTTCTTAATATTCAGGCCAGAGCAGCTTCTAAGGTATCTTCACTTGAGTCCAATTTCTGTTTTGTGCATTTTAATTTTCACCAATAAAACTGGGTTCAGTTGTAAAGTAAAACACTTATTGACAGTATTCCTCAGATTTTGTTGGAGACACTTGGGCTGTTGACAGTACCCTCTGGATGAATGGAGTAATTTCTTTCTGATGGTATCCGTTTTATTCAGTCAGACTGCTTGTGTAGAGCTCTCACTTAGGTTGTTCAGTCCATTCATGCTTTTCAGTAATCCAATTTCTATGGATCCTTTGGTAGCTGTCAGCTCTGTAGCTCCTGCGTTAGTTAGTTATTGAGTCTCCATGAAGGTGTTGAGACAGAAAGTAAAATCTTGATTGAAGTTTGATTGAAGAGCCAATAGTCCGACACGGGGAGAAAGGATTCTTCAGAGAGATGCTGATAATTAATGGTTATTTATGTCTTGCTCCAATCCGATTTAAGTACTGGTGAACTCACCGCCTGAAGATGATGAGGGTACTCACTCTTGTAGTGCACTGTTTAGAGAGACCAATGTACCTAGACATACATGGCTGTTTACACCTCTGCATATTCCCCTTGGCAGCATGAGATGCCGCAGGGAGGCAAACACTCAGGTTGCTAGGTTACCTCAGCCTCCTAAGGGACCTTGAACACGCCTGTGTTTCATCACACACAAATAATGTTAAGCTATTCCTAGCTATTGTTTCAGTAGAAACAAGTAACATACAGCTTGTTTTAATTTTACATTTTGTTTTGTGACAAGTAGTCAGTTTAATTTGGGTGATTGTGAATGTGGCGTTAGTCATGAATGTTTAGTTTAGTGATCCCATTAATCTTTTTTTTCCCCCCAAGCAAAAAAAAACATCTCTCTCACCATTAATAGTTACGCAGCCACCTGAGAAAAGCTGTAGCCATTTGTACATTCACAAAGGCTCTGCATTATAGTTGCAATTATTTGTGGTTCGTGTACCACACTTGATTGATTGATTTGATGTTTTTAAAACTGCATGAATTGGAGCGAATAGATTTATGCAGCACCTGGGCACACTGCTCATTTGACATTGTACATTGATACTAATGAGAAATGCTAAGGGCCAGCCGTATACACGAGGCCTGGGCAGTGACTCCTTATTATCACATATCAACTTTCAGTCTAATTGTGCTGTGATGATATGATCATATTGAGCTTATATGTCCGAACAATTTGTAAAACCTCTCGATTTGTTATTTTTGTTGGTATTAAACAGTTTTTATGAGTGAACAGTGTGTCTAAAGTAATGCTGCTTTTGCTGCTTGGTAAATTATAAAATATTTGTTTTTTCTTGCAGTGGGTATCTACAGTATTTGGTTCTATGACAAGAGGGACTGCCAACGCATCGCTCAGCTGATGGTCAAGTAAATAGCCTGACGTGTATACTGTTTTTGACTTTGGATAACACAGGGCAGTGCTTAGCTTTTATATGCATTTTCATCCATTAGCTGTTAGCTTTAGAAGCAACTCTACTGTGATCATAAAGAGTATTTGATTTTAACAGTTTGGAGTGTAGACTCTATGACATGCTTTAACTCTTCGCTAGGATTGTGAAACAAGAAGCAGACCATGCCCAGAGAGAGTCACCAGAGAGGGCAGAGCCACGGAGGACCAACGGTGTTGCAGAACCACGGCCCATCGACATCCTGGAACTGCTCAGCAAAGCCAAGGAGGAATACCAGAGAGTGAGGAGCAAACATGACATGTTACTTTGGCCCTTAGATCAGCAAATATGTTTTATTAAGTGTTTTAACCCATAAGAACCCACTGTGACACAGGTGTCAGAAACTAACATTGAAAACTTGTAGATGTTGGACACTAGGGGGTACTTCTCCCCAGACAACTTCAGAAATGTGCACGTGATCCATTTGGTCTGTTTTATATCCCCCATAACTCGCAATGAAAAATGGGTCTGGGCTCTTATGGGTTAATGCTGGTATTGGGTACTTCATACATATCCAAGACTATGAATTTTCATTGCAGATGTTCCAGCCATACCTGTTGAACACAAACTGAAACACTTTCTCACTCAGAGGGTATACACTCATGAGGCACACACATGCAAAGCTGAGATTACAGTGGTACTAAATCGGGGATTGTTTCAAGTGTGGGGGCGTCTGTTTGAGCATCTGGCAATGAAGGTTAAATTTATGCCTATTCTAGCTCCTTAACCCCTGCTTTTAGTCTACATCCTTATCCTCTTTTTGAAAAATTGAGAAGAGCATTGTGTGTGTGTGTGTGTGTGAGATGCAGGCTCAGACAGGAGAAACAGACGTGTCGGCCGAGCTTAATGTGAAAGCAGCAATCATCGCCTCAGAGCATGCACACAACACACCACAACCTGAAAAGGTAAATACATTACAAGACTTGTGCATATTTATTTGCTTATGTTATTATATTTTGAAAACATTGTTAATGTTGATCATGTGACAGCCAATTCAAGTGATCATGTGACACCCAGAGACAAGTTATTTTACAAGTTATCTTACTTATAAGATTTATATGAGCCAAGGGACTGACTTCAGCCAACTTTCGAGTACTGGTATTTTTTAAATCAATCAATAAATTGCTTCTTCTATAAAATGTCAGAAAAAAGTGAATATTGCCCATTACAGTTCAATGCAGCATCTTGATGTTGCTGGTTTTGTCATTTACAGTAATATAAAAAGAGAAACGGATTTAATCAGTGTTTCACCACTGCTTTGTATGAGTTTGATTTCCACCCAGCTCACAGATTTCTTTTCACCCACTAGAGCTCTCATACAATGGTGAAGCAGATCACAGTTGAAGAACTCTTTGGCTCATCCCTCCCTAAGGACCCCACCCTGCCCACCATGCCAACACAGAACACCACCACTGCTTCCAGTGGCCCCTCCACTGCTTACCTTCAGAACCCATCTTTTCCCACTCCAGCCCACCAGAACCCACTCCTGCCTCCTCATCTGGCAGCCCAAGCCCCTGGCCTGCTTCCAGCTCCGTACACGCTCCACCCCAGCCCTGTTCTTCAGTCAGTGGTCCCCAGGTCAGACCCCCAACCCCTGTGCTCGGTGTCCCCTCTCATGGTGCCTCCAGCCAGCTCAGAGCCTCGTGCTGCTCACCCCACCCATGCAGCACCATCAGCACCTCCTACGGCCTATTTGGGGCAGGAAATACTCAGCACACTCAAACCAGCAGTACCACCTGTGAGTTCGGACATCCACAAACCCATCCTCGCACCCAACTTCCTGCCAAGCACGCTGTTCCCACCCCACAGCTTCCAAGAGCCCATGGGGAAGCCCCTTCCCCAGCACGGCAAGGACATGGATGTTTTCTCTCAGCCTCCAAACGTGATCAAACCAATGTCTGTGAGTTTGGCAGTTTGTTTCAGCAGCTGTTTTTGTTGTCTGATTGCTCATATCACACACATCAGTTCCCTGTCTCTCCTCTCTCTCGTGTACCCCAACAGATTAGATTATAATCCAGCATGTTGTTTGTTCTTGTGTCCTCCCTTCTTCTGGCACTGTCTTTCCTTTTCTATTCTCAGGCTGTCCCCATGAGTCCAGGTCTTGCTGTTCCAGGGCCAGTGACTTCTGTACTGCTTTCCCCCAGCGCCTTCCAGCAGTCAATCAATAAGACAACAGCAGCAGCATCAGTGCTCCCTCCTGCTCCCTCTGAGTCCTCCTCCACCTCTGTAGAGCCTCCACAAGCCCCCTGCAGCAAAACACAGCTCCAGGAGACTCTGATACACCTCATTAAGGTACAGTTAAGGTGTCACATGCATAAAAGCAGTACTGTTTGAACAAAACTAAACTAAAGCTTTTCTCCAGACTCTAAAAATTACAAAGAAGACTAGCTAGTAGACAGGTAGGTTTGGTTTAGTTTTAGGGCTTTGCACTAAAGGAAATAAACCTGCTTTGCAAAAAGAGGAACCAGGGACTAAAGGCAAAAAAACAATGCTTAAAAGAGACTTGAAGTTGGTAGTTTACTGCCTGAGTTTAGTTCCTCTGGTTGCATCATTCCTGGAACTTTTTGATTGGATAACAGCCGAGTCAGGCTTTAGAGACATCTGACTTTGTGCAAGTGTGGTTGACGTGAATGAAAATTTATTTGTAGCTCTCATGTCAGTGAAAAATTTGCTTTTAAACAATTCAATAGCGGTGTAGACTAAATTAGTTAAGACATTACCATTTACAATTTGCATGTTTCCAATAAGATTGAATTCCTGTCACACACACTCGGAAGTGTGGTTTAGTTTATTGTTCAAAGGTCTCTCGTTTACTTTCTCCCTGTACAGAACGACCCAGACTTCCTGGGTGCCATTCATGATGCTTACCTGCAGGGTCTGTCCAAGGACTTGAGCAACATGAAGCTATAGTCTACAACAGTCACCGCCACTGGCATTTTCACTGCTACGACCACTTCATGACCTGAGAAGAATTCAGAAGTAAGAATTCAGAAGAAGTTAAAAGAAGTACAGAAAGGAGGTGTTTGACACGCCGAACATCACAACTCCTGAAAAGTCTTTGGGGTTATTATTAGCTTGCACCGTTTAACCCTCATTGCCAACTCAGAACTTTTTGAGTTCTCATCTGAACAGTGATGCTATCTGGGCTACTGGCATTAGCTTGAACCAACTTTTTGGCAATCAAACCAGAACTCCTGTGAGAGAGATGGATGAGATAGGCAGCCACATACTGGTAAAGTTTAGCTCTTGCTGGTTCAATTCACTTGAGCGCGGCATGACAGTGGAGCTTGTCTGACCTCAGAACATTTCACATTTGACCTCCTGACAGACAATTTTGCAGCTTAAACTTTATGGGAATAGCAGACCCCTACTCTCTTGCTCATCTCACATCTTTGGAGTTGTCGCAGTGCAAGAGGATGGGAGAGGTGTAACACACTTCCACTCCAGCTGCGAATAGAAAAAAGACCACTGTGCTGGGACCTCAGAACTGTTTTGGCAGACAAACGGTCCCACTGTGTGGCGTTAAAAAGGACTACTCTGTTTCCCGTCCTCGCTTATTGAACATTCTTCCTCAAAGTCATGCTGAGGCTTGTTTATTTTTGGTAATACCACAGAGACACCAAGCAGCCGTTACAGTTTTTGTGGCATTTGAGTTTGTCACTGTCTGTTTAGTAAGGAGGCGACTGTTGAAGAATTATTTTCAGTCCTTGCCCAAGCAGGATGTTTGGAGAAGCACTTGCAGCTTAGAGCTCAAACTAACAATCAGTTCCTCGCAGTTATTTTTTTTTTTTTTTTAATGACTGTGATATGTTCATAAAGACTCACAGACGAACGCACAGACCATCTTCTTTGCCCCCCCCCCCGGCCTTCTCCTCGTCTGTGTCGATCATTTCCCCTCCACCAGCTAAGCTCACAGTACTTAATGTTCTTGGAGGGGAACGTGCAATAGATGACAGTCACAGTCCCTTTAGGGGTACCAGCATTTTGGGGATATTTTAGGATGGTACAGCTAAGTTTATCCGAACCTCTGGGTTCTAGTTCTGCAGCTGAGCTATAATTTGAAAATGAGCATAAAACACAAAAATGCTATTAATTTTGGACTATTGTTTACATTCCTTTAATATTAAATAGCTTACAGTATTGGGGGAGCTGATGACTTATATGCGTTTTACAGCTTCAGTATATTTCAAACCTGTTGAGTTCATACCAGTAATCCAAACTAACAACGAAAAATATAAACTACCTCCATTCTAGACTTTTATTTTTCCAGGTCACAGTTAAGTTTTGAGTTACAGAGACTGAAAGACAAAACGAATTGTGGTAATTTGGCTTTTTTTGCAGTAAAAGGCTACTGCAGCACAGAACCGTAAGCCCTGCAAACTGCAGTGGGAACCATAGGGTGCACAGTGTGTTTCCTCCTCATGTGCAACGCTGAGTGGCTGCTGATGCTGTTCAGAGACAAAGAAAAGTGATCTAAAATCTAATCAGAAAAACGGCTTTCAAATATTTAGAGGAAAAAAATGATTATTCGGTGGCATGTGTGCATTTTTTAACACACATAAAAGGGTACTGGTTTAATATTCCTTGTTTTCAGAAAATATTCATCACATACAAGACCATTCAAGAAGTAATGTAAGAAATCATAAAAATTTAACTTGTGAGGTTTTTAAGAAATGGGACAATGATGTTTGACAACAGTAGTCAGATCGTGGGTGATCAGGATTCTTTTTCACGTCAGTCAACATATCAAGTCATTGAAGTCATCGAAGAGGACGTCTTTCTTGAGTTTTGGAAACATGGTTTGCAGATAATATTGTTCTTTTCTAAAAATTTCCATGTAACTTGTTAAACAAGCAGAAAATCTGCAACTGGAAACACCTTGAGGCGTAATATGAATTTCTGCGTAAACACCAGTGTTGATTGTGATACCACCCTTTGCATTTGGCTCTATTTGAATGTATTTGATGTTTACTTCCAGTATGTGCCAGTCTTGTTTTCTTCTGTGTCATGCTTATTTGAGTTGCACTTGAATCCACATGCATTCACCACCAGCTGTTAAGTGTTTCCAATCCCCCCTTCTTTTATTTTGCCATAATTTTGAATTCATAAATGCAACAAGGACACATCTGCAACCAGGGAACAAATCAAATTATTTGTACACTTCATTGCCCTGTTATAATTTTTCATTTCTTTTTGCAAACACTTCTGGCATGTGTTGTTCAAATAAACACCCACAGGAAGAACGATTGAGTTTTTTAATCCCCGCAACATATTTAATATTTTAAGGTTATTTTATGCTTTGAAATAATTTATCTTATCGGCCAGAGATATGATTTTTGAAAAGTCTTTGCAAATCACATTAGTTTTCTAAGTTTGTTGTCACTGCATAATTTGGTTTATTATGACTCTTTTGTGATATTAAAGATTTGAAAATAGGGTTGTCCGTTTCTTGTTTGCTGCTGGGAAGAGCTGTGTGTTCGAAACTAGATAAATTTGTGACTCAACATTAATATTTTGTAAAGTAGGTTCCTAATTTTGTAATAATCGGACTACATGATGTGGGTTTTTTGATTTATTTAGTTTTTTAATTTATGTATACTTTTTCCTGCATTTGGACAAATGGCTTCCTTCATTTTCAGTCTGGGAGTCTTGTGCAGTTTTTACGTTTGACCACCAGATGTCAGTATGTGCCCACTGCTAATCTGTTGTACTGAACGGACCGTGGTTTTAACTCTCAACAAATTAAATTGTAGTCAGTTTTCACGCCCAGGCTAAGGTTTCTTTCATCAGAGAATTTGATCTTGTAGGCGTTCTGGTTTTAACGCATCCATCCATTTTCTATGCCGCTTATCCGTTAGGGTCGCGGTGGGGCTGGAGCCTGTCCCAGATGACTATGGGCGAGAGGCGGGGTACAACCTGGGCTGGTCGCCAGTCAATCGCAGGGCCGACACACGCACACGCGTGTTTGGGGCTGTGGGAGGAACTCGGAGTACCCAGAGAAAACCGACACAGAAGGGCCCAGACCGGGATTCGAACCTGAGACTGCACGGTGGTGCAGTGGTTAGCACTGGTTTTAACCGACAAATCAAATGCATCTTTCCTTCTCAGGAGGGAGATTTTGCTAAACATGTTCTCCTAAAATTAGCCTTTGTGACTGTCAAACCAAAAGCAAACCCAGAAAGCCAAATAACGCTGAGCCACAGACCTTAATATGTTGCGTGTGTAGTTGGTCTGTACTGCAGCCAGTCAGGTCACCCTCAGTGCCAAACGTCATTAGGTAAGATTACTGTCATTTGTGATCTGTCGTCTTGCGTGTCACCTCTTCTTCCTTTTGGCTCTGCAGTACAGGTGTAAGTTACTGGTTGAAGAGATTACTGTGAAAATTACACTTACCTTTACCCTGATGTGTTTGCTATTGTTTGCTTTTCAAGCTTTGCCGCCTCTGGTAAGGTTTGGTCCAGAAGAACCCCAACATGCAGCTGCTACTATGTGTGTTAAGGCCATGCATACGGTCTCATATTGCACTTTACTTACATGATGCTCACCAGTATAGATTAAATTTAAACGCCGTGTCTTTCTCTCTACGTACACACACACACACACACACACACACACACACATAATATGAATTTATTGTAGAGGAGTTTTCTCGCTGATGCAGGTGTCCATGCTGTACTGCCACATGGTGCGACTACAAGGAAAGTCAATTAGGAAGGAAGTGAGAGCATCGGAAAAGTATATACATATATATATGACATTATCAATCGGATTTTTAAGTGTCTGCCTGAACTTAAGTTCCCTTAAAATGTCATTATATATATTATGGAGCTATTGAGACTGAACCTGAGCGACCCTAACGCACACGAGAGTGTATCTGACTGTGTGTGAGCGTGCGCGTAGCCTCGGTCTCAAGCCCAAAGCCCTCCTGCTATTTTGGCTGTGCTCATGCGTGACAGTTAGGAGTAACTGTAGGCTCCTTTTAGCCAGAGATTAGCCATATTCATGTGCCGTGCTTGCAGACACGCCCCTTCCCTCCCGTCTTTCTGTCAGGTTCAGCACCACCGGCTCTCTTTAACCCCTGCGCCTTCGTCCGCTGCGCACTCATCGCCTCCATTCTTGGGACAGCTAACCGGGAACTTTAACTCTTAACTCTATTTAACAGGCTTGTGTGTGCGTGTGTGCGCTCTCCTTTCGGTACATCGCCCAGATGGAGGACTACCATAAACCAGACCAGCAGACGGTGCAGGCGCTCAAAAACATCGCCACCCGGCTCCGAATCAACTCGATCAAAGCGACAACTGCAGCGGGCAGCGGGTAAGAGGATGGATACAGAGAGATTAAAGCGGGCTGGAGATTTAAAGGAGCGTGGCACTGCGAAACATGGTTACTGTTCAGGGTCAGTTACTGTAACGTTCATGCACTTGTCTATTAAAAGGATACGTTGCAAAGTAGAAATGTAGACTCGGATCCACGAGAGAACACATAGACTGCTTCCACACCGTCCGCTGCAGAGAAACAGCATAAAGCTACAGTCACTTATACTGCAGATTCAGAATATTTGCACCCAAAGTGAAGGTCTTTACTTCTGATTTTTTTTTTTTTTTCATTTTATTGTCGCTGGACGTAAAACAGCTCCGTGCAAACAAGCGTTGTGTGCAATTTACGCACTTCTCCCGAAAAGAGAGTTGTAACCAGTTCATTTTAATATTCGCTTCTGGATTTCAATTTACAAATGTGTTGCGAGCCCGGCAGCTACGAGACTCGCTCTCAGGCTTTTTAATTGAACATATCTTTAATTAAACAGATGTTTTGTTCCCTTTTGTTATTTTGAACGGCCGTCTTTTAAGTCATAAAACATTGAATAAATTGTGTTGGGTTTGAAGGTTCGGTATGAATTGCTGCAGGTGCGCGCTCTCCTGAACCCTTCGCGTGCTCTCTGAGAGGTTATGTAACGGAGGAGGAGCAGAGACCGGATCGGTGGGTGATCCCGTGCAGCTCGTGGGGCGACGTGGTGTGTGGCGGCAGCAGAATGGAGCCGCGGGACGCACGGACGCGTTCCTGCAGCCCGGCCGCACGCTCGTGTCAAGTTGATGTAACTAAATAGGAAAAATACATCCGGTTAGAAGTTTCAAAATAAAATCCAAACTGACAATGTTTTTGGGGGCGATAACAAATAAGAAAATGACAATCGCATACAGGATACGCGACACTGTAAATTTTGCGTGTCTTTTTTCATCAGTCAAAGATGTCTGTCCCTCTTGTCAAAAGGTTGCACGAAGTCTTAATATCTTGAAATCTTGAGGGAAATCTTGAATTTCCCTCGGGATCAATAAAGTATCTATCTATCTATCTATCTATCTAATACTTAGCAGGCTATCGTAGTCACATAGAGAATCGTGTCATGGCTGCAGTATGTTTCCTTTTATATATAAACAGAGTCAGACAAAATAATGTGTACACATGCATGTTTATTTTTTTCTGATGTGTGTATGCGTTATTTTGGCTGACTCTGTATATATGTTATGAGTTTTTGATTTCCTGCTGTGTTTGATCATTAGTGACCAGGACATATAGGTAGGTGACTGTAAGTAATTTCAGACATGTTGCTGCGTGGTCTTAAACCTGAACACCTGAGCTTCCAAACATAAGGCACAGGTTTCCGCCCCCATCAAAAGAAATGAACATAAAAGATCAGCACCGAAGAGAAACCTCTTCAGATGTTGAGCAGTCAGTGATGTGCTCAGAATAAACATACTGTGAACTACGTTTTTCTGGTTGTAACAGATTTTTATTAATTGCATTCCTCTATCACAGTCGGTGTTCTCTTTTCATCTAAATCCTCCATAAATATACTGTCAGTCACATTTCATCTTTCATCCAACATAACGTCGTGCTTATTCGCAGTCTACCTACTGGATGTTCCTTTTCCTCAGTTTTGATAATTTGGTCACATTTTCCATTTCAGGAGAGTAAAGGAAATAAAGCCTTCAATGGAGGAGGCCTGAGTGAGGTATTATTGGCATGTGGTCTGAAAATAAAGGGAAGAATAACACCCAAGACATAAAATCTCATCAAGACCTTTTCTTATGTTGGTTTGTCTTCACTTAAACGTTTTGGAGCTACACACTGAATCGTGTCTTTGTAACTTATGCATATGTATGTGTGTGCATGTATGAGAGGGAGCAAAATAAAGAACCAGAGACATCCTGCAAATGTGTTTGCACCATTTCACGTTGTGTGTGTTTGAGAGAATGACATAGTGTATGTACTTACTTACTGACTGCTCCGCATAAAGTCAGCCTGTTTACTGTGTGCCTTACATAACTCTCTCACTGCAGCTGGATTGGCATGAATTAACCTACTAGATTGAAAGTGACAGTCACTTTGTCTCTCTTTCTCTTTTTTTTTTTACCTTTACCTTTTTACCCTTTTTTCTGCATCTGTGTGTGAGCAGTATGCTGCTGAAACATGCTTACAGATTTGAACTGAGGAATCAGGAGGCACATCAGATTTTTAATTTAATGGCTGTGTGTGTGTGTCTGATTCCTCCTTCCATCATTTTGTTGCAGTCATCCCACATCATGTTGCAGCGTGGCAGAGATCATGTCTGTGCTGTTCTTTCACACCATGAAGTACCGACCTGAAGACCCCCGTAACCCCAACAACGACCGCTTCATCCTCTCCAAGGTAAAACACACACACACGGGTGTCATTCTTGGGCATGCACACAAGGATCATCTAAAACAAGTTCTATATTTATTAGGCCTAAATTAAAGTTGTGCAGTTTCCCTGCTCCCTGCTTTTTTATATGATAGCAGTCCATCAAGGCAGTAAATCACGATGACAGTATGTGATGTTACACTCTGACCTTAGATCTTTTAACTGTGCCTCCTCAGGGTCATGCGGCTCCTGTGCTGTACGCCGTGTGGGCAGAGACGGGCTACCTGAAGGAGAACGAGCTCCTCAACCTCCGCAAGGTCGACTCCGTCCTGGAGGGACACCCTGTGCCGGTAAGGAGACAGTCAGACCTGCGGGAAATTCTGAATGTCATCTATTTCACCAGTTTGAGGAATACATTAAAACAACATTAAAACACCCAGAACCACCTTTCTGTGTGTCAGTTTCTGGTATTGTACTGTTTTTTTGACAGTAAATAAATGTATATTAAACATGTGTGATTGTGTGACCAGTAAATGAACATTGATTTAATCCAAGGGGTTGTGAGACAAATTTCAGGTAAGATTAGCAGGATTTCGGAAAAGAAAAATAAATGCCTTTCTGCAAGACAAAAATTTGGTTTACATGTTCCAACCTTTCTGTATTTTTGGTCTTTCCCCCACTTTTCTTTAAAATTTTCAATAGTTTACCTCTCTACACAATCTGTGCATATGGAAACAAGAAGACACAGATAACAACTGTATGCAGGCAGGGACACAGTGACAAAGATGGTGTTGTCTGACAGAGAAGCTCCGTCCTCAGCTCCTTTCTCCTCTGCTGCAGACATTAGTGACACACTGTGCTCCCAGATGCTGAAAACACTAGACACACACTGCAGCCACTGCCAGGACAACTATTTTATGCTTGCTGTGTTTGTAGCCTATGGGACTGTGCAGTAAAATCTGTGTGTGTGTGTGTGTGTGTGGTAACAGAAGCAGCAGTTTGTGGATGTGGCCACTGGATCTCTGGGTCAGGGGCTGGGAGCTGCCTGTGGAATGGCCTACACTGGAAAATACTTTGACAAGGCCAGGTAACATACACCAAAACACACACCAATTGTCACTGAAAATAAACCCACCTCACGCAGAGATCCTCCAATATGCACAACACAGACATGAAGAAGCACACCGGTCCAGCTTGCATCTGCACATATTAAGGTAGATGATATGAAATTATGCATGACATAATGTAAGCTGCAGCGAGCTGTGCTGACATGTGACATTTCAGCCTGCAGCTTTGCGTCAAACCGGACCTGACAGTCCTGGTCTGGGTTGACATTTGGGTAGCCTCTGCTAGAGCCGGAAAAGCTGCCCTCAGATCAGTCATGCCTTCAGATCTGGATGAATTTGGATGTCTGCTTAATAATCTGAGATTAGGATTAAGAAATCACTGATGAGCCTCTTCACAAAGATGGAGCAATTTTTAGATCGAGAATTGTTTTTTGCACACACACTTCTACAGTAATTAATTTTCTGTTTACATCACAATAGATTAACAAAACTGAAAAGCTTAGTGGTCCTGGACTACTCAGTTGAATGTTATCAGGTGCACAGCTCAGTCCTCATGTGTCTCCTTTGTTCCAGTGTGATCTAGAAAGAACCACGTGGATTTCAGTTCAACAATAGAGAGCTAGTTGTGTTCTGCCACAGGACGCAACACATTTCTATTCATGTCATGGTGGACAGAGCTTAGGGAGACAGTCTCAAAGGCATTTTTGTGTTTTTACACACAACAGATGCAGTGAAACAGGCAGTCAGGGAATGTCGCACTTGCAGTCCGAGTTGGCTGCCCTTGATGTCTCTCGCTCTGCATTCTGTGTGCACTCTGTTGTTTCTGCTCTAATAATCACACATGCAAGAGCACAGAGCACCCCCCACCCTTGGCCTCAACCTCTGCTCTCATCTTCTCTCCAAAAAAATGGCAAAAGCCCAGGCCATAGCTCTGGTGCATGTTGGTATACACAGTAAATTATGTCGTCTACACCACGCATGCGACCCTGTGTGCGCCGTGTGATTATGCATGCTTTTCGCTGCAAAGCTCGGAGCAGCTCGTCGAGCAGCTTCGCCACAACATAGTGGCTGAGCACTCATTTAGAAGGCAGCATCACTTGGTTTCATGACATAATCTGAGAGAAAAAGTATATCATACCTTTCATGAAGGCACACACACACACACACACACACACACCAGCAGGATCAGCTGGAGCAGAGCAGCAAGTATCTGCAAACGCTACTGGAATATTTAACATTTCTCTGTGGTCAAACTGTAGCAGGAAATGAATCTTACAAATAACCAAACTCTCCAAGGGTGTGGTTTATTAAAATATGATACATGAATGAACCCGTCAAATACACTTATCAGCACTGCAGAAAAGAGACTGAATAAATGACACTTTTCATCACTTTATGCTTATATGACTCTGGTTCAATCCTCAAACACATGCAGGCTTCCCCTTATGCTCACTAAGCATGCAACATACCATTGAGTGTATTGACTGGAAGTTTCTTCGTCGTTTTGTTCATTTTGGTTTTGCACTGACGGGGTGTAATAGTGCGGGTAACACAGAATATGAGGTGTGTGTGTGTGTGTGTGTGTGTGTGTGTGAGTGCCAGTTGGATGGGTTTTGTCTGGTTTCAAGGGACGGATATCACCCTGTCTTGATCTTCTCAACTTGCAAAGGCAGGATGAAAGAACACACACTCACACACATACACATACATGGGCGCGCGAGCGAGTGCCTGCACACATACACACACATATTCCTTACACCTCCTGAGCAGTTACTTTACTCCCGTAGCTGAAGCATTGCCTTGACATGCTGTGCTGCATGCCCTTCAGGTGTGTGCGTGTGCATGTGTGAGACAAGGTAGCATCACTTTATTCTTGTTCTTTCACCATGTTGGAATCTCTTCCAGTTTTCACTAGCTGAAACCTTTACCTCCAATACCTCAGAATAACACCAAAATCATTTCATAGGCTGCATGAAACACAGTGACTGACATATTTGATCTTTTGCACACACATATACATGTAAGATATAAATCCAAAGGGCGTGTATTCTATGGTTTAATAAAAATGTAGCAAAAATGCAGCTGAAAGCAACTAAAGGTGAACAATTTGACTGGTAGAAATCTATTTTTCCCCCTGCTGTCTCCTCATCTCTCCATCCCCACCTATGTGGAATTCCTCTCATCTCTTTCTTCCACTCCTCGTCTCTTTTCTTTCTGTGCCGTGTGTTTTTTCTTCACGCTCGGGGTTGGAATGCGTGCTGTAATGCGTGCTGTAATGCGTTGTGTCCTGGCCTGTCTTCCAGCTTTAATGAGAATGTGTCTATTTGACTGGAAAGCTGTCAGGAGTCGTTACCCTGTGGAAGCATTGAGTGAGGATGATCAGAGCTCAGCAGGCGGGTGGAGTGTGTGTTTGTGTGTGTTTTAGGTGTGAGAGTCAACTGTCACATTGAGCCTTCATAGGAAGAATCAGAGAATAGGAGCATGTGCCAAGAGGGAAAATGGAGTTCATATGGAAAATGACCCTTCTCCACTATTTATTCACCTCTTTCTAATAATCAGTCTGTGTATACTTACTTAACAACATTAAATCTCTCTCTCTGTGTTTGCAGCTATCGGGTGTTCTGCCTGCTGGGTGATGGAGAGCTGTCCGAGGGCTCCGTGTGGGAGGCCATGGCCTTCGCCTCGTACTACCAGCTAGACAACCTGGTGGCCATCTTAGACATCAACCGCCTGGGTCAGAGTGACCCTACTCCACTCCAGCACCATGTGGAGAAGTACCAGCGACGCTGTGAGGCCTTTGGGTGAGTAAGGCCTGGGGGGTCAGAGGGTGAGAGTGAGCATAGGAGGGAGGGTGGGTGGTTGTGAGGGAACCTTGAAAAATCTCAAAGTGTAAGGAGAGTGTGTGTCTGCTGAAATGATTAGACGATCGGGTGAGTAATCAATCCAAAGAAAACTAATCAACAACTTTTGAGTAACTTTTGAGTAAACATGGCAAATATTCGCTGGTTCTTGGTTTATAAATTGTTAGGATTTGTTGCTATTCGGTTTTAAATTGTTAGTTGGTCAAAGAAAGCAATTTTAAGACATCACCTTGGCCTGTAGGAGATTGGGCTGGACATTTCTCATATCTTAAAGATTAAATGATTGATCAGTGGAGAAAAAAATCATCAATAATCTTGAGGTCCAGCTCTAGTGTCCTTATTTAATTATATTTTTTGATTTCTGTAAGCATGCTGACCCTCATGGCCTAAGTGTATTTGTGCTGGTTTGGGTTGGTATCATATCTGGTCTCCATGCAGTACTTGCAAAGCACTGATATGAGCCAAAATGCTGCTTCAACATCAAGTACTGCAGCACCGTCACAAGCAGAGTGAAAAGTGGTATTTTACCAGCCAGCAGGAATTCCAGTAGGATTATTCCCTGAAAGATACCCAGAGGTACATTCATTCAGGGTCCCAGAATTCATTGCAATACATTTAAAGTCTGATCACCTCTGTTTTCCCAGCTGGCATGCCATCATTGTGGACGGCCACAGTGTGGAGGAGCTGTGCAAGGTGCTGAGTCAGCCTCGCCACCAGCCACTTGCCATCATTGCCAAGACAATCAAGGGCAAAGGCATCTCAGGTACAATATTTAGCCGCGCGCAGTTTTATATTGCCAAGCTCTAACATGTTTTGCTTTTTAGATATTTAAGAATTTGCTTATTACTCCTTTTGTGCCACAATTCAGTTTTCAGTGACATATTCCAAACAGTATGTTTCATAACTATGACATCGGGTGTTTGCTGCTAAAGAAGTTTCTAAATGATGACTAGGCAAAATGCTGACAACTGACTGGGAATAATATTTCTGTCAGAAGTTTTCTTAACTGCCACGGGGACCCACCGTCAGTGCAGAGGGGCCCTAACTCGCATTAATCCAAGCAGCGCTTTAGTGCTTTAGCTGCTGCTGCTGTGTAATCCCTCAGAATGTGTAGGATACACAGCAGCAGCAGCCCATTGTGCTTGTGTTGTGATAACGGTAAGAGCGAGTGTATGTGAACACGTGTGTTGGTGAGAAAGAAAGAGACACAAAGAAAGGTAAAAAGAAGAAAAGTTTTCATAGCAGCAAGGTGTGTGTATGTGTGTCTGAGACAGGAGCATGACTTTGTATACATAAGACTGTCGTAGTGTTGTTATAAGCCTGTGGCCTCCTCATTCTAAACTTTTTACCTTTAAAGTTGCCTGTTGTGATGCACTGAGGTGAATGATTGTTATGAGTGCCACAGCTGGCTACCGGGTTTTCTTTTTATGTGTCTTTGCAATTTCACATGAATACATGTAGACAAGATATGCAGAATATCAGGAGAAATTTGGTTTATATTTTGTATAGTTTATATTTTTAGGTGGATCCAAACTTTTAACCCACATGAAATGTGAAACATGAAGCAACTTTGACCACATAAACTGTCAAGTTTTTTTTTACTTAGGAATGAAAAGTTTGTTGTCATAACTTCCCCTCTGTAATGTGCATTCATGTCTGTATCTTTCAGCGGCTGAGGATAAGATGGGCTGGCACGGGAAACCCCTGCCCAAAGACATGGCCGACAGCGTGATCAAGGAGCTGCAGAGCCGCGTTATCAGCTGCAACAAGCGAATCTATCCCGCTCCCCCCAATGAGGACGCATCACCCGTCAGCCTTCGCAACATCCGCATGCCAAGTGCACCCAGCTACAAACCAGGAGAGAAGGTATGATCGGAGGTGGCACCCGAGCATAGACACAGCAGATGGGATATCTGTTACATATCAGAAAATAATCTCTGTTCTTTATTGATCGTAGTTAATTGATTTGTCATCTGATTCTCTCTGCGTAACCAGATTGCTACGAGAAAGGCATACGGCATGGCTCTGGCCAAGCTGGGCCGTTACAACGAGCACGTGGTGGCTCTGGATGGAGACACCAAGAACTCAACGTTCTCTGAGCTCTTTAAGAACGAACACCCCAACCGCTACGTGGAGTGCTACATCGCAGAGCAGAACATGGTGAGAAAGTTGGCTGTCCTGTTAGATGGCTGGAGATGGCTGGGTTTTGAACCAGTGCCCAAACTGTGTCACTAAAACAAATGCTAATGTTTCTTAAAGTTAAAAGGAGACCACAGCTAACTTGCACATTTCTGATTTATCAGTCTCAATTAAGCAGATCTCTGGGAGCAAAACTCTGATCTTTAATCCTCTGCTGTGTCAGTCACATTTTACTTCATGGGTATTATTGCAGTTTTTGCTGTCACATCATCCCTGTAAGTAGCAGGGAGTAGCACTAACATAAACACCCTCTAGTGTTCATGTTCTAGTTTTCTTAACCTCAGCATCAATGTAACTTCTGAAGGGTCCTCCCACACAACAGTTGACTAAGTAAGATTGGTCATCACCTTTACTGGATTAAACAAAAATCTGCATCATCATGATTTCATGTGAAACATAAGAGTCATCATGCTATTATTCTCTGTGAGTTTAGCAGAGGGGCTTACTGTGTACTGATTACTGCTTTACTTAGAAGTGAAACCTAGGTCCATTTTTTTCAGGCTACAGTGGGCATAGTTTGAATGACTAAAAAGTTGTATTCTTAATTAAAATGTGCACATTTTCTATTGTTTAAAATTCTACTTGACAGTGGATCCCATCTTAAAGAAGTGGATTGGTTTTAACCTCATGAATCAGGAAATAAGAAGACTTATTTCAACAAGAGCTGACGTTAAACAGGTTTAATGTTTACCATGTGCTCCATCTTAGTTTAGTTCGCAAATATTTGCTAATTACCGCTAAACACAAATTACAGCTGAGGCTGATGGGGCTGTGGTCTCACAGTACATTTGTTAGTTATACCACATGTGTTGCTGGAGTTTTGACCTCTTCAGACTTTTTCACTTCTCCGTGCTCCTCCTTGGGAGTAGATGAAGCTGTGAAATATTTTCTGTGTGTTCTGTGAGTGTGTGTTCTTTACACTTTGTTAAAATTATAACATATCATTATATTATAAATATTTTTGTACATTCCAGTAGTAGAATGATTTTTTTCCTTTTTTTCCTTCTGTCTTTCTTTCTTTCAGGTGAGCGTGGCGATAGGTTGTGCCGTGCGGGACCGTAATGTGGTGTTTGCCAGCACTTTTGCTACGTTCTTTACCCGGGCCTACGACCAGCTCCGCATGGCCGCCATCTCTGAGAGCAACATCAACCTCTGCGGCTCCCACTGTGGCGTCTCTATTGGTCAGTTCCTGTCTGTCCTTTCACTAGTCATGACTGTACATTTCTGGTAAGAGTTAAAATCAGCAAAAGCTAATCCTTACTTGCTGAACAAGCTGGAAGACATTTAACTCTTAATTGTTTTATTACATGTTGTTGCATCTTTAATTGCAATACAGTGGGTTGAACCTCTCCTCACTATGTCTTGGTTTTAATTTTTGAATCCTAAACCTTTTCCCCTCATCTTTTCACCTTCTCCGTTATTCTGTTGTCCATCTTCCTCTCCTGGTATCAGCACTCCTCTCCCTCCCTGTCTCTCTGTGTCATGGAGGTGATGACAGAGCGTCCTGATTCTCTTTCACCTCCTCCTCCCCTTTCTCCTTCTCCTCCACACCTGCAGGTACACTGCATGCCCACCTTTCCAGACTGAATGCATGCCAGTCTTAGCAGAATTTATTTTTCCAGTCTCAAACAAACCTGCGAGTCTTGCTCTACCTGACTTTTGTCTATTTGTTGCTGATATATGCCTGTATTTAGGTGAGGATGGACCCTCTCAGATGGGTCTGGAGGATCTGGCCATGTTTAGAGCCATTCCCACAGCAACCGTCTTCTACCCCAGTGATGGTGTCTCCACTGAGAAGGCTGTGGAGCTTGCTGCTAACACTAAGGTACCCACAGCCACCTGTCATAAGAAATGAAAAATAATTTAAGGATATAAATCCTGAAAAGAAAAAAATCTGAAGATTTAGGGCAGAGTAAAAGCTAGATGTCACATTGATTTGAATGAGATCCAGTCTTCCAGTACAGACCAATGTAGGTTACTTGTGATTTGTTTCAGGGTTTGTGTTTCATCCGAACGAGCCGCCCAGAGAACAACATCATCTACAACTGCAATGAGGACTTCCATGTTGGTCAGGCTAAGGTCGGTAGCAGCGTTTCCCTGTCGGCCCATTCCATAGTGTGATCTAAATGTACAACACAACGCTTTCTGCAGTCCAACTGTGTGAACTTTTCCTCATGGAGATCACATGTGAATGTTTTTTCTTTTCGCACTCAGGTTGTGTACAAAACCAACGACGACCATGTGACTGTGGTTGGAGCAGGAGTGACCCTCCACGAGGCTCTCGCTGCTGCTGAACAACTGAAGAAAGGTACATTAAGCATGAATCAAAAGAAACCGACCCAGATCAGCATAAAAATGTGCAATCTTTCATATGAGCTATCAGCTGGACTGAGGTGCATCCTCCACCTCCCTCTCTCTTCCCTCAGAAAGAATTAACATTCGTGTGATCGACCCGTTCACCATCAAACCCCTGGACTCAAAGACCATCATTGACAATGCCAGGGCGACCAGAGGACGCATCATCACAGTGGAGGACCACTACTATGAAGGTGAGGAGACTGGAGTCACAAATGACCAAATCTGGAAAAAAAAAACCCAACTAGACACGAAAATGTCAAAAGGCTGAGAGATGTTCATTAAATATTCTGATCAAGCAAGTTGCATTTCAACCTCTAACATCTAGGTTTCAACTCTGACCTGTCACATTTCCTTATCCTCTGTCTGATATCATCCCCCCACAGACTCGCCAATAGGTCAGATTAAAAATATATATTGCGATATAAAGTGTGTTTCCACTGCATAAATCTGCAGAATTTTCTGATCATGTCCAATTAAAATCAGGTCACATCTCTGTGGAGTCCGTAGCATTTGCAGGAGAGCTTTGAAGAGCCAACATGAAGATTATTATGATGAGCTGCTTGCGTGTTTGTGCTGTTTGTGTATCAACTCATGAAAAAAAAAAAAACGCCTGTGGCAGCAAAGGACGAAGGTCTGTCTCAGGAGGCTGGAGTCTATGCAGAGGAGGAGACAGTGGATGAGGAGGATAGAAGTGTGTGACAAGAACTGGGGTGAGGTTGTGGGTGAGAAGAGAGAAATCAAAGGCATAGGAAAGGTGAATTTAAAAAAATAAAGGTGTATATGGAGTGGGAGGAGACGAGGGAAGGTGGAAGAGGAGGAGCTGGGAGAGCCTGTCAGTGCTTCTTAATTTCAGCTCTGGCCTTTGGGCTCCTGCTGACCTACATACAGCACCAGCATGGCAAACAAGAGTGTCCAGTATTTGCTGTCTCTCTCTCTCTCAGTCCCCTTCTCTCTTCTACTGTGTTTGTTTTTGTCGATCTACATGTAGCAGCACATATGTAGCACACATGCTCACCTATATCAGGTGAGTAGTTGATTACATACAAGGGAAAATGTAAAAGCTTTTCAGCAGCTGTGATACGTTTGTGTGTGGATGCTGCACATATAAAAGGAAAGCCATCCAAAAAGATTTTTGGTGGTTGTGTGTGTTTCTGTGTGTGTGTGTGTTGGCATTTGACAAAGGGTGGAAACCAAGTGGTATCCAGGGAGCAGCACATGTGATTCACAGATAGGTAAATGCAGTTCAAGGCTTTCTCAGCAGAGGGGATCCCCAGACTTGCTCCTCTCAGATTATGGCTTCTTATTTCATTGTAATTGAAAGATGGAAGGAGAAGCTGAGGCAACCTGTTTCAGTGTTTTTGATTAGATAATGTAAAGACTCTTAGGAAAAAATTGAAACACAATATTACTCTTCATGTCATGATATATATATATATATACAGTATATACTAAACTGTAGATATTAGTCATATATCAGCATTTGTGTAGTGAATAGTGAAGGTCTGAGAACATGTACTTTCATGTCCATTCAGTCAGAAATGTTTGAGTGACAGCTTAGAGTGAGAAGTAGAATAAAGAAAAACTGAGAGAGAAAGAGAGAGAGAGAGAGAGAGAGAGAGAGAGAAGGAGTGGGTGGAGTGATAGGAAAGTCTTATGGGGGTGAACGTGAGATAGAGAAGGAGTGAGAAAGTCAAGGGAGGGCAGTGTCTGTTCAGTCAGTCCAAATCACATCAAAGAGCTCAATCGCCCACAGAGGTGTGAGAGATTTGATGACACCAGACTGAAATCAAAGGAAGAAAAGAGGGAAGAGTAAAGACCATGTGAGAGACTTGAATCGAATATGAAATACATATTTTGTGTGGCTGTGATTTGAGTGAACTGACCCTTTAATAATCCTGACTGCTCTTTATTCCAATTCCTCAGGTGGTCTAGGTGAGGCAGTGTGTTCGGCAGTAGTGAATGAGACTGGCTTCACCGTCCACCGCCTGGCAGTCTCTCAGGTGCCCCGCAGCGGCAAGCCCCACGAGCTGCTCCGAATCTTTGGCATCGACCGTGACGCCATCATTCAGGCGGTCCACAAGGTGCTCAGCACCTCCGCCAACGCCAAGTAAGAATGTTGCAGCAGCGGAAGCAGAAGCAACAAGATGCTGGAGGACTCCACGGTTAACTGGCGATAACCATGGAGATAACAAACACAGAGGGAGGGGAAGCACTCCTGGCCCACTCATGCTCTCCTCCACACAAAACAATTTGAAGTATCAGTTTCAAACATAACTTGGCTTTTCTCTTTAATTGTCATCAATGTGATTTTGAGACCCCAAATTTTTTAACCCATCAGTCTGTGAGTTCAGTAAACGCACCCCTACCCTTCTCTCTCTCACACACACACATACACACACGCACACACATATCCACACCTCCACCCTCTAACCCCTTCCTACCTCTCAGAGAAAGTTCTGGTACTGCTGTAGGGTTTCAGTAAAAACAGTGAACGTGGTTTGGAGTAAAGTGAAATCTTTTTTATATATTATTATGTTGAACCCCCCTCACTTCTTTGATGCAGCGTCTTGTACGTCTGCACCCAGTACAACTTGTAGATCCCACCCCACTAGATCCAGCAGGGTGTGGAGAAACTCTGGTTTGGTCTGTTTGAGCACTGACTGTTTTTAATCTCTTTGACCCTGACTTGGATTGGACTGCTTCACTCCAATAAAGAGATGGTTTCTTCACAATATCTGTGTCGGTGGTCTTTCTTGTGGCTTATAGTTGCATGAAACAAGGGTCAATTGTCACTGTAAACATTAAGCAAAATCAACAATGTATTTTTCATGATTATATATGCACTCATGTGTGCATAAAAATTTGCAAAAGAAAATAATATTTGCATAGCTTAACCTAACAATAATGGGGCATATTTGAATTATTAATTGCTCTACACTAATTGGAGACGTATGCTGGTGTGGCCTGCATATATGAACACCATCAGGTATTAACTAACAAAAAGAGAAAGACTTGCTCCTCGTCTTTTCTGTTTGAGTTACACTGTCTGGATCCTTTTCCCAAAATGCCATGTATTGGTGGCCTTTATTCTATGGTAAGCCAAACAAGACATCTTGGCATTAATAAAAGCACAGGTGTAAATAATGAAATGAAGGATGGCTGAATTCCACGTAGCTGCTTCAGTTTCAGTATCTCAGTATTGTGCCAACTGGCTCGCTGTCATCACTGTGACACTGTAGAGTAAGAATAGTACAATCTTCATCTAACACAGAGGAGTTAAAGTTAGTGTCACTTTAAACACTATTTCTGTCATATCCTCCATAGATTTCTATTTTCAGCTCAAGGTGCACCAAATAACAGCCATTATCAGAACACAATTCTTGATTTTCTGTCCAATAATATCTGAATTGTACTTGTACAAAATGATGTAAATAAATAAAGATAAAATAATGGTGGTGGCGGTGGTGGTGGACAGCACTTTGCCCGATCAGTTCCTCCATTGTTTTTGCACCTGACATACTCTAAAATATAATCACATAAAAATTATTATATTATTATGACCTAAACAGAATAAGAACATATTTACAAGTTCATTAAATGTCCTTTCTAACAGAAAGATGACATCATCATCATGACATTAACAGCTTGTTTAAGCTGCTCCCTATTTAACAATAAAAATGAGCCAGCAACATTTTCACTTTCTGCAGAGATATAAGATATAATTGCTTTAAACTAAGAATAATGTATTTTAATTACAATGCTGGTTTTACATTCAGGAGCAGCAATCTTGATGGCTTTTCTAACCGTCCCTGTACACTCTTAAGGGACAGTCAGTCAGCAGAAAATGGCTCCTGGGTCCTCCAGTCCTTTAGTGTCCTCTTATGTAAGCCTGTACAGTTCTGTTTATAGAGCTCAGCCCCACCATATGCAGCCTCTGTGTTGGTTAAAGTGCCTGGGTGAAGTCTGTAGGATCGCACAAGCCCACATCCACCATGTGGTGTGCATTTTTAATGTGTGTTAATAATTGAAAAGCCTATTGAAAGATTCACAGAGGCTGCAGTGTGTGTACGTGCCAGTAAAACGTACTCTGTGTGTGATATAATGTGCAGCATTTATGTTAATACCTGTCATTTAATTCAGATTTAGTCAGACTTTGCAAATTAACATGCGTTCCCAAGGAGGATTCTGCATTAACTCGGTGCTAACATTTATAATCACTGATTCACTGAAGACACTGTAACTGCTACAATATTCTGACACCTAAACGAAGGATACAGCTGCTGAGTACTTTTAACAGTAGACAAAAAGGTTGGCAATGACACATTGACTGTGCTTCACAATTTTCATAACTAATTGCTGATTTGCCTGGTTGCTGTTGGGTTAAACCCTTCTGCCTCCAAAGTGTCCCGAAAACATGCTCAGTGTAAGCTTCAGCACAGGTTTCAGCAATGTTCAGAAATATTTTTATGTCTTCATAAACCTCTTTTAACATGTAAATTAACAAATTTTTCCAATTAAAATCTTAAAATAAATCTCCAAGTAGAAATATGTCAGCTGTCACATCATGATACAAAATATGTATATATAGTTTTAAAAACAAATCTATTGTAACTTGGAGTTGATCAGTTTTAGTATTTAACAGATTATGCTTTTACTTGTGTTTAGAATTTTTGATTTTGGGTTAAGCCAGGGTTTATTCTCAGGTCAGCAGACCTCCTCTCCTCACAGATCTGAGAAATCTGGCTGATTTTGTATAAGTCTTAACTGAATGTAGGCAGAAAATCCACTAACACTGCACAGTTTTAATGTGTCCAAAATGCAGAGTACAGGATTACAATAAGATCTTCTTTGTCCTTGTAACCGACAGCGATGTCTTCCCGCAGTTCAGTGCTTTGTGCACCGTAGTGACTGAACTGCAGTGGGTGAGAAGGACCACAGAAGATTGGATGTGATATTTGGGACGACCTTTGACCTCACGCCTATAGCGCAGCAGGAGTCTGTCTGGTCATTGAGGTGGACATTGTGTCAGCTGTGGGTGTGTGTGTGTGAGGCAGAGTAGTAAAATGGACTGACAGATTGTGTGTGTGCATGTATAGTATGTGTGTATGTTCACCCTGTTCACATACTGTAGGTGCTGGGAGAGCAGACAGGCTGGGCGTTTCTGTCTGACAGCCATCTATGCATATGTCAGTATGTCTGTCAATCTGTCGAATGGATTCTTCTCCACTACTGCACAGACAAAACAACACATACACACACACACATACACACACATTAAAATACATATGGACACACATGGAGTGGTTCACACACACACACACACACACACATACTGTTAAACTAAACTGCTGCTGCTTCAGTGTCCTAAAAACACATGCACTGCACATGCAAATATGCAAAAAAATATGCACATTCAAGCAAGCTCTTAAAACACACACACACAGGCATGAATTACAAACATACAGCCCATAAATAACAAACATTTACTTTGTTTGTTTTCATGCATTTACTCATTGAAACCTACACAATCCAGTCTGCCGCAATCCTTCACTATTCATACAAGACAGCACAAAACTGAAATATATGATGTTAGGAGCCTTTAATTTCTATAACATTTGTGTGCGTGTGTGTGTGTGTAAACTGTCGCTTTCTGTTCAGATGTAGGGCCAGACAGTGCTACAGGGTTCCCCACTTCCTTCCACCTCACTGAGCCCCCACCCCCCAACACACACACACACAAACACACAGAGTCTACCTCATGGCCAGTTTCTCAGACACAAAGGAAAATGAACGTACAGTACATAGTCTCATGACATCACTTTAAAGGGTCAGTACACCTAAGTTACAAAAAAGCATTTTGAGATATATCTGCTGCTGAGACATTATGGACCATAGCAATAAAATATTGAGAGAATAGTCAGGCAATGCTTAAAGAAAAAAACATGACAGCAACAGGAACCCACTTAGTCGAGATAATCCAACGAGCTTTCTGAGAACACTTCTGTTCTTTGGTAACTGCCTGAATTGCTGGGTCCCATAAGAGTTTAATGAAAAAACATATGAGATTTAGATGAAATGATCCTTTAATTAGTAAGAGCTCAGGAAACAGCAAAAAAAGTGAAAAAAAGTTTCATTATTTACAACAAACTACTTCAAAAAGATTTTAATTCATCTTAAAAACACAAAATTAAAAAAAGCCCTGAATTCCATTAATAAGACACCATTTATGTTTCACAAAAACAGCAAGTTCAGTTTTTGTGTCCAGAGACTAATGTGGATCTCTGCTGCAAAAATGTTAATGTTAATCTGAAGTGATTTTCATCAGTTGTTGTGTTTTATTCTACCTCACTTTGGGGCTGTTCTGTGTGAGATGTTTCTTCTCTTTCTTACTCCTCACCCCATCTGTCACATCTAGTCAGTCTGTCCCCCTCCCCTCTTTAGCTTCTGTACTCATCCCCACAGTCCCCGATGAGCATCATGAGGTCCCTGGAGCGCCGTGTCACTCCTTCAATGGCGGCGAGATCTTCCACTGTCAGCTTCAGGTCAGGGCTGCAGCTACGCAGACTGTCACTGATGTGTTGCCCCGCCCCTGCGACGCCTAACCGACAGCCCACAATGACCCCGCCCACTGCAGGGCGATCCAGCACATAACGCGTTGCCACGCTGGCCACTGAGCAGTCGTGTCTCTTGGCAACGGTCTCCAAGGCGACAAGAAGGTCCTGGAAAAGGCTCCAGCTGCCCCAAGTGTCGATCATGTTCTTGTACTTAGAGAGAGAGGCGGTGTAGAGCTCTGACCTGGAACTAGGCTCCACCTTCCCCATATACCGCTCCGAGAGCAGACCGCCAGCTGAGAGAGAGGGGTAGACGAAGGAATTACAGGAGTCAGGGAGGACGGAGGGAAAGGTGAAGTGAGAGGAAAGGATAGAGAGGAGGAAACGAGTGAAGGGAGAGAAACAAGGAAAAAGACGAGGGGAGAGAGGAGAAATGTAGAGAAAAAAGAGGGCAGAGATGGAGAACATTGAGGTCGCGAGGAGGATGTGATGCAGGGATGGACAGAGGAAAGAATAAGGACGATGAAGGGGGAGGGCAGAGGAGAGAGGATGTGTTGTAATGGCGACTAACTCCATTTTAGAAACCCACCATTTTACATCTTTACTCCATGATGATAAATGTGCTGCTTACAAGCAAACTCTTGTATTTGTTCTACTGGATTGACATTTGTGAAGTTCAGTAATGCAAATTATAAAAACATGAATATACACCAAGTAGATTTAAAGAGAGAAGAGTCTCTCACCCAGAGTGCCGTAAGTGAGGAGCTGGATGTTGTTAGCCAGACAGAACTGCTCCATCTTCACCGCAGGTCGCTGGTCAATCACAGAGTACTGAACCTGCATGACAGACACAATAAATCCACAGTTAACAGATGCACTGAATGAAGGAGAGGGAAATCAAAAGAGTCTGATGGAGTGTCTGCTGGAGGTGGAGGTGTTACCTGGTTACTTGAGATGCGGATGCCTCTGTTAGTGATTTCTTCCAGCCTCTGTGTGTCAAAGTTAGTGAGGGAGAGCTCTCCTGAGGAGAAAAGGGGAGGAACAGGTGAGAACTTGAAGTCTTCTTCAGATAAAGATCCTGGACACTGGGACAGAACAATAGAAATAGATCCACTTTGCTTTGAGACATACTGCACTGACTATGTGTGTGAATCCTTATAGGTGTATGCAATCAGCACTAAAACCTGACTTTTTAAACATTTCAGTCTGCTACTGATATTGATATAAGGGGGTTAAAATAGTCTAATAGTGATACATTTAGAGAAATACATAAAAATATACATGCAGCATAATATATACTTCAAATACATAAAACAAGATGAGCTCAAAGGTTTTCCCTAACTTTGGAATCAACAGCTTGACTTAAGATTCTCAACACAAGGTCCACTTAGCCCATGAACCACACATCATGGCCTTTCATGGTCAGTGGAGTTTCTGCAGGTGAAGTGTGGTTGAAAGCTTGGGAAACACCAACTAAAAAGACCGTAAGTAAAGAATAATAGTGACTCCAACAGCAGATGAAGACCATGAAATGCTGCTAAAAGCCATGAAAAAGCCATTAAGTGGATCTTGTCAAATGAAAATTTCCAGGTGAAGAATGCTCACTCAGCCCTCAACTCAAATCTACATGAACTGGGACCTATAAAACATTAACATATTGCCAACATACTGTATATACAAATATTAATATATCTGTGACGAGACAAAAATGGCCACCATGATATACTGTTCATTATATCTGAATTAAACAAAGTGTCAAGATGTGCAGAGTTGTTTTACAGTATGTCTATCGACACGTTTGCAGTATAAATTGTGCATCAGTACGTATAAGTCCCTCCTGCTGCAGATCAGACAGGTGTCCCAGTGCGTCCAGGTATCTCTTGTCTCTGTAGTCCCATCAGTGGAACTGAACACAGTCCAGACTGTCCACCTGCATACGGCTCATGGAGCGCTGCAGCGCCTTCTCCACCACCTGCACACAGAGACACACTTCAGCCCCATTTCTGCTTTCAACGGTAAATCTGACCATTTACTCAAGTACTGTAATACAGTACAAATTTGTGTTACGTGTACTTTGCTGTTCATATCTGGTGTTTCTGAATGTTTGCAATAAACTGAATGATGAAGGGTTCCTTTATGGATGGTGAAAATTCCACTACTTCTTAAGCTAAATAAATCATTTGAAAAACATTGTCACAAAGCTGAAAACAACACTACAAACATATCTTACACATTATGATGCAGCAGATTAAACTAACCAGCAGTATACAAAATAGTCAAATGAGCTCAACCTTAAAGATCTACAGCAGTGAAGTGCAGCATACATATTAATGCAGTAGTGATGTTAATCCAAAAACTTTAAGATTTAAGAGTAAAACACTGATACTTTAACTACATTTGGCTCATAATATTTACATACTTTCACTTAAGGTATTGAATACAGGACTTTTGCTTGCAGTGGAGTATTTTCACACCAAGGTAACAATACTTTTACTTAAGTAAATAATCTAAACAGTTTGCCCCCCCTTAGAAGTTCCTTTACATACACAAACATACAGTGTCAAACAATACCAAACCACAGCCTGACCGGTACTGGATTTTTGAGGCTGATAACCAATTTTAATATTTGGGAGAAACAATATGGATTCATTAGCTTCTATTAAAACTGTGACCGAGATACATGGCGTGCTGGACATTTTACATCTGAAGAATCCACCCGTCATTGCTTGCTGGTGGACCAAGTATCACGGTTTGTACCTCAAACTGGTTTCTATGCAAATTCTTGTTACTTCAACTGACATATTCACAGGTACCAGTGCGCCTGCCATAAGCTAGTATTGGCTGATTTATCATTCTGATTCTAACACCATGTGTACACATTTTCTGTGAGTAGCTGTAAATCTGACGATCCAAATTATTTAAAATAAAAAGAGACATGATGTTTGTTTACCGAAGGTACAGATGAATCCTGGAATTGCAACACATCGTATGAATACGGTTTTTAGAACATAGATCATATTTTGTCATGCATGAAACCACAAACAAAATTAATTATTTGAACAGTAAACAATAAAGGATAACAAAGACTTAACACCAACAAAGAATTTTCTTTTTCACTTTACACTTGTTAACTGGTCCAGTGAGATGATGTCCTGGTTCTTCATATTGACACACACTGCTCTCTAGTGGATAAAACAACTCTCAGTGTAAACCACAGCAGAGCGAGAGTGAACATCACTCTTGTCTTGGTCCAGTAGTCAGCGGCTCACCTTGCGCTCCATTGGTCCTGATCGTGGCACATATTTGGTCAGACTTTGCAGAGCTGGCACATCATTTCCAGAGGATTTGCACTTCAGCTACAGATCAGACAAAGAGCCATATAATTATAACTCCAACTAAGCCATGTCCTCATGCTTCATGACCTTTATAGTCTATCATTATCATACTTGCTATTTTGCAAATTATTAAAAACCACACAGTGGTTTTTATGCTGTTTTAGACTGCCAAAGATACTGTAAATCAAATTATTTTAAAGGATGAAGGGGCTAGGAGGTATCTGTGGAGTATCTAATCTTAACAGTGACAAAAAAGCCAGGGAAGCATTTATATCGAGATGAGCTGATTGGTTGAGAAGAGCTCTCTATGTCCCTCTGCGCATTATTCCAGGTGAACGGCTGAGGCTACGGTCGATACCATTAGGCTGTCACAGCACATCAGCCACACAAACTCTGATCTGAGCCACACTGGGACCTGTGTGTGTGTTGTGAGAGCATTTCTTAATGTGTGTGTTAAGTATCTGCAGCTCGATGGAGAACAAAGACACCAACGGCTAGATCAAAAAAAAAAAAAAAAATCAATGATGGGACAGGACTGCGCTTGCTGGATTATACAATATGACTGTCCATCACACTTAGCTCAATAAAGCTTTATTAAATAGTAAGGAAACCAGGTCGAGGAAACAGGAAAACTTTTAAGTTCAGGGAATGTATTTCTGCTACAGATATTTCTAATCCTGCTACTTCTAATAATGTTTTCCTGAGTTTTGTCTCTTTTTACTTAAGCATTACTGTCAAACACAATGCTGTGAATGTTGTCACAGGTATTTACAAACAAAATATATAAAACATATTTCTTTCCACCAGCAGCAGCGTGTTTCCTCTTTGAGTCTGTCCTTTGTTCTCTTTGTTTGCTGCTTCAGTCTCTTGCATGAAATGTGTATCTCATTGTTATTATTATTATTATTATTATTCTCACCTGTGCCACATTTATAATAATGAAAAGGACACAGCAGGTAAGACTGAGTACCTGCATGAACAGACTTGCTCATAAAAGCCTACCTTGAAATGTATACGCGTATTAGTGTGTGCACACCTGGGTGTTGAAGAGTCCAAATATTTCCTCTGCGGGCCCATAAATGTCTGCCATGTCAAACGTGGTCAGACCAGCGTCTACATAGGCCTGCATGGCCTCAACTGGAGACAAAGAGAGAAACGTTGCCAGATAAAATGTATCACCTTGAAAATGTTTTGTAGCTTGTCTGCTTTGAGTGAAACTGCTGACTGGGTGTAGCAACAAGTCCCTGGTGTAAGTCTAACTAGGCATTTCCACAGCCACATTTGGGGTGCAGTCTATAAACCACTATAGTTGCATATATGTTATGATTTCCAGGTTCATTTTTACCTGCTTTGGCTTTATCCACCACTCCATGTGCCCCGGACACCTGCCACATCCCGTTCAGGATCCGGCAGACCTCCAGACCTCCACAAAGTCTCACTTTGGGCACTGGGGACATCATGCTGCCAGTGATGGGGACAGGATGGCCACACAGCTCCTTTCTTCCATGGTAGATAAAAAGCAAAAAGTTTAGCTTTTATTTTTCATCAGTTGTCAGAAGAAAATCTTCTATTGTTATTTGAATGTATTGAGCTGAGGCCTATAAAATTTAGCCCACTGTTGTTGTATGTATTCAAAATTTTGTATGTAGTAGCATTTGTTTCTCCATAAGAAATTGCTCTGCATCCTATGCATGATTGTACAGATGGAATCATCAACAGTGACTGAGCATGGCTGAAAACCTCTCGGGTCTTTTCAATAATTTGATTAAAGTTAAAAGTGCATCTGGATTTACTGTTTCTGCCAGCTGACTGATAATTATTTCCCTGTTGGCAATAAGGTTTTAACCTGTAAATATGGAGATGGTTTTAAACTGCAAATGAGGAGGTTGTGCTGCTAAAAGAAAGACATAAATTTACACCCTTGTCAAAACCCACGTTTCAAGAGAAATCAAGGAGAGGTGCCATTGTTAATTTGAAGTAATACGTTTAAGTAATATTGTGGTGGATTTGCAAAAGTAGTTACCAAAGCCAAATTTGTTTAGAGTAAATCACAGAAAAATTGTCATCTTTGACAAAATGAGTCCAATAAATCTAAAATAGTGGAATAAAGAGATGACAAAGGAATATAGATTTGTATGATCTCGTGATCAGATAATGCTTAAGGTAGAATATCTGTTAAAACGTTTTTCAGCTTCTTGGAGATAAACCAGTAATCAATATGTGACTGGCCTGATAATGACTAATTACACCATATGCATGATTTCTGGAGTAGATACATCTATCAAATTAAATCTATGTATGAACATCTTCACACGAGAACTCTACACTCTTTGAAGGCCACCAATCAGTGTGATTATCCGGCACAGTATTGAAATTTAAAAATTAGAAAAGAATTTGACAAATTTAGACAAACTAGTGAAGGTGTCTTTCTAACCTGTCAATAACAGCATTACCCTTGTGAGTTAAAACCATTTACATTAGCCATGATGGACTCGCCAGTCCCCTTTCCTGGGGTACGTGGTACAGGCGCTGTGCCCCAATAAAATATCACGTTCAATGTTCACCAAAAAACGGTAGTGCGTTATTTCAGATTTATAATAGTTTATTAAATTTGTGTTTCTACTTCAACGTGTTGCGACATAGTTTGCAACACCGACACAAGAGCGCTTACATTCCGCATTGGGTGCGTCTGTAGCAGGTAAACCATCACACACATGCTATCCATGTGTCGGCACGCCAGACTGAGAGCAGCCTTAAGGTACAGTAACAAGACGCGACAGAAGTAACGTTCTTAATGGGACATGACCTCACACTAACTAAAACATTTGTGAATGACTCCTGACTTCTCTGGACGAAGCAGAGACCGGAGAGGTGAGGATGAGGGAGGGAAGATCTGGCTGTAGTTGGTGGTAAACAAGCTAACTAGCAAACGCAACGTTACTTGCAGGCAGTAATATAGCGAACACAATCAGGTGTCTTGTCTACAGAGCTGCGGTCTTTACGTCCAGCGTTGTTGTCGCGAGTAAGTGACTTCCCAGTTTTGCGTTGGTCTGTTGGCATAAACCAGAACTAGCCAGACAAAATTACTGCCAAGACAGAATAAAATAACTACTGTTCGCACTGTGAATGAGAAAAAAAAAACTTATGTTAGCGGAGCCCATCCTAACAATTGACGGTATATAAGACAGTGACCCTAACACATGTGGTTAGAGCCCCACCTCTCAATATTAAAATTAGTTGCGTTAATATAAATTACTTACACTACGTTTCCTTAAAGACGAGTGCGAACCACAAAAGCAACCAACTAGGCCACTTAAGTAACAACAAATGCCACGAGAGTTTCAGCCAATAGCCGACTCTGTTTAGCCGGAAATAAACTGCTTCTTCACCAGGTTAGCTGCTGGTTTCCTGCCCCCTACTGGATAAAAACTGTCACTTTTCTAAAACACAAAACAGGAACCTGATTCTGAAAATCTTAGAAATGAAAGAAATAAACCACGAGCTTTGCAAAACAGCTGCAAATGAGGCACAGAGACGTCACACAGTAAAAAATAATTTTTACTTTTTAGTTAAATTCTCCACATGTCATGAAATTAATAGAGCCCAACTACATAGAGAGCTTTCCCTCCAGGTAACAAGCAGCACTTTCTTATGACTCGGATGATGCTGCTTTCGTCGCCTTCTTCTTCTTCTTTCTCTTCCTCTTCCTCTTTCTCTTGCCAGGTGTGCTGTCAGCCTCTCCTGCTGCAGGTGTTGGTTTGTCGTCCATCTCTGAAGCTTCAGACTCTTCTTCTGAAGCAGCAGGTCTCTTCTCACAGACGGACGGGCTGTGTGGTGCCACCTGCACGTCGCTGCGACAAAGCAGACAGCAAAGGTTAACCTTCTGATCCATTTCCGAAAAACAGATGGTCATCTGTATTAACAATTTGTGAAATTACTTTGTGCTCATAAAGTTTTACAATATTTAACTGTTTGACTACACTCCTGCTCCACAAGGCTACATGCCCCAAATTCCATTTCAAACTAAAGATTTGAACATGAAAAAGAAAAGTAGAAATTCTACACCAAAAACCAAACATCTAAATAACAGTTGAATGTGAGCAAAATATGTAGTCTAGATCAATTCCATTTCACAAATATCAAGAATTAAAATAGCATTTTAATTACAGTATTTTGAACACTGTAATGAGCTTTAACGATTCATTATATAAATAAGTTGATATGACAGCCCAGTATTTACCTCATCTTAACTGCTGGTTCCTCCTCCTTTTTCCCAGCATCACTGTGTTTCTCTAGCAGAGCCACAAAGAAGCCGTGTGTGCGGGTTTTGGTGGTGCTGGCACGCAGACACTGAGTTAGTGGCTCCAGGCCTCTTTCAGGCCACTGTGGAAGCAGAGAAACCAACCTGCAGGAAGAAAAACAAATTCATTTAGGTAACAGTTCCACTGAAGTTCAACAATAAAACCTGTTGAATCCGTATCTTCAAACTGGCCCCAGTGTTTCAACTAGTTATATTAATGGCAAAGTAGAGAAGGAAAGATGCAAACACTCCACTTTACAGGAACCAGACAGCCAGTATAAAAGAATACTGGAAAAAAGCACTTGCTCAAGCATTCACAGATACAAATACATCAGTTTATTCTGAGTTAATGAGAGTGGACTTGCTACCTGAAGCCACGGTTCTGCTGCAGACAGGCTGTTACGACTTCCTCGTTCTCCTGGCTGTGGATGGAGCAGGTGGAGTAGACCAGGCGTTTCAGCCCAGGAAACCTGAGACCGTGGTTCAGGCATCGCAGCTGAAAAGAGGCCAGGGAGGCCAGACGAGCCTGGGTCTTCTCCTCGTCAGCAGAGGAGGCATCGTCCTGGAGACACACCATACCTGAACCCAACACACACACAGATTATGTTTTTAGTATACTTCAGCCCTAATTTTTTAGTACATAGGCATATCAGTATTCTGGCTTCAGCATCTGATAAGACGAAGGTATTGGAGGATACTAACTGAAACTTAGCTCAAAACATGTTGCCCATACCTATTTACCAATACCATGCAATTTGTCATTTGTTGTTGTGTGATGGCAATATCTGAATCTGCATCAGAATCTGCAATAGATACTTTAAATTTTGTACACATTGATGCCTGTCTACTTTCAGCACAACGATTGTCTTGGTACCTTTTGAGAGTCCAGATTGGCAGTTAACATGGAAACCACTGATTCAGCAATAACCAGTGGTGAAGTATGCTGAAAGTTTCTTTAAATAAAAGCAATATAAAAAATAAAACAATACAAAAAACTCCATTACAAGTAAAACACATAGTACATCCAAAATCCTAACTGAGTAAAAATTCAACACCAGAAAAACGTATAAAAGGTAGTTACATAAAACATACCCTGTGAATACAATAATTTTTATATAGGAAATTAATATATTTTAAATACTGCCACAACTATGCAGCATTCAAGGTGAGGCCAGTTTTAACTACTTTATTTACAGTTTGGTATTTTCGCCTGGTGGCTCCCAGTCTACCTGGGACCCCTCCCAAGGGTTACGAGACAAATCTTAGGGGTTGTGAGATGATTAACAGACAAGAAAAAATAATTAGATTTTGTGACATTTTGGTTAATTTGACTGTAATATGTATAGATCATTTGACTATGAAACTATAATCACATTGTCCATACACTCACTGGGGCACATACCCGTAAGGACAGCAGACATGTGATCAGGCACCTGCCTAACACTATGGTCATGTACACACAGGGATAACTTTGTACTCCACCTACCTGATCCACTGCAGGACGGATCCAGCAGGATATACTCTACATCTTTATACTGCGGGCTGCCAGGGTCCACCTTCAGAAAATCCTCGTTGGCCAGCTGCTGACAGGTAATACCAGCTCGCAGAAGGAGAGTTGACATGGTGGCCAGACGCTTGGCATCCAAATCAAAGGCAAACAGCCTGCCCTTGTTCTTCATAATGGCTGCCAGGTGGCTGGATTTGTTGCCAGGAGCAGCACAGGCATCGATAACATGGCTGCCAGGCGGGGGGTTGAGGAGGTAGGCAGGGAGGCAGCTGGCTTTGTCCTGCAGAATTATGTGGCCGGCTTTGTACAGGAAGTGGTCATGGAAGTCAGTTTTAGGAGAGAAGACCAGCAGCTCTGGTAGGTGTATGTCCCTCACAAACTCCTTCTCCTTCAGGGTCAAGTCATCCAGCCTGGAAGCCTGTCCCAGGTAGGATAAGCCACCCCTCTTGAAATAATCCACAACATCCTCCACGGTGGTCTTCAGGGTGTTCACACGTACATATCTAGGTAGCTGATTCCCGACAAGTCGCTGGACACTGGTCGGGAGGAGCTCTTCATTTTTGCTGACCTTATGCTTCACCTTTATGCGGGCCAGGACCGCCTGCAGTCTGGGGCGATGCTTCATCAACATGGACTTCCAGGAGCCGCCGCACTTCAGCCCCTGACCCAACACCAAGTCATACACCAGAACCTTGGCCAGATGCATCTTCAGCTTGGTATGTTTGAGCAGCTTGGTGGACTCGATGATCTCCTCCAGGATGGATGAAAACTTCTGGGTTTCACAAACCAGGGCAAACAGCTGCTTGATGTTCACAAATTTGCTGTCGTAGACCAGAGTTTTCAAAGCACCCTGCTTCCTCTCTGCTTTCTCTAAGATCTCAGCGGCTTTGAAGTACAGAGTCATGGCGAAAACTAACTTTTAGCTAACGATAGCTAACTAAGCAGACTACGTCACTTACTTAGTGGTGTTTCAGTATTTTACTTACAACTGGCCTAACGCATTCCATGTCCTGTGGAAGTTTGCTATTCTTTGTTCAAGAAACGAAAAAAGACGGTTTCTTTTTCGCATTCACGTTTACTAAAAGCAGATTCGTTGTTACCTTTCCACCATTGCACATGGCAGAAGCGTGACTCCGGAAGTACAAGCTGATGCACTGTTTTTGTCTGACGTAGTGGTCAGTCCAGCCAATCACTGATGTCAAGTCAAAGAGAATACATGGGCACTCAAAGAAACTCTAATAGAAGGGCAGTGAGGGCATTAGCGTTATACACATTTAAATAACAGCATTTTCTGAACATAAGTAAAATGTCTGAAAGCATATTCCAGTTCATTCCAGTTTGGTTTCTTAAAGCCATTTTGGTATTAAAATAGTTATTGAATTTTTTGACTGGTACCCTCCTTCACATAGTGCTACCATCTCTCTACAGTGTTATATATTCTTACCCATTAAGTGCTAACCCAGAAAACACAAAGATGGTCTTTAACACAACACTTTCGGTAACGGATACAGGAAACTGTTGAGAAAAATAGCTTTATTCTTTAATACAAGCACAATCTCCAGATATGTCCATGTGGAGATGCAAATCCAGAGATTCAAGGTGACAATGGCATTTATTACCACACTATTAAAAATCATCACGGCAATAAAATCATTCAGTGTAAAGTTCAGTTTGTTTAAAAGCTTACCTGTCTAATTATTTCAAACTATGATGCAGAGTGACCACCACCCCAGCAACTTTTAAGCATGGCTGACCAATAAAAAACAAAATGAACACGTTTTTTTACAAATTGCTGAAAACGTGCAGTCTTACTTAAATTTCTTGTCAATGACCCAACACACAGGTCATCTGTACTTTGTGTACAGCATACAACGCAAATAAATTACAAGAAAAATAAACTAGCTTACAGCAATGTACAGTGCATTTTCACTCAGTTTGAGTTTTTGCTTAAGGCACTGAACATCTATGCATTGCAAAAAAGTACAGCAATTATGATTCAATTTCTGCATCACTGTTGACCCGATTGAGGTATTATTATAGCGTTATTTCAATGGCATTAAGGCATTAAGTTGTAAAACCTTAAATCCTATACGCAAGGACTTGGACCACAGATGCATCACTTTGCCTTTGTGAAAACATAGTGCCAGCAACAAAGAAAGCCATACAATTCCTGTTCACTCTGTTGGACTTCATTTTCTAAAGACATTTTAATTCAAAATTCAGATCCATCTTTTACAGCATTGAATTATGCTTAAACAAAAAGTCTTTATTATATTTGTTGTTTTTAAAATACAGTTCACTACTCTCTGTGAGGGGGAAACAGAAGCTGTCTGAAGCTGACCTATCAGTGTTTAGCAATCCCACTGGGCTTTTTAACAACAGTCTTTGCTTTTAAAGAGTTTTTGTACAGAAGCAGTCTCTCGGTGGTATGAAGTGGAAGGCGGTTCCTCTTGGCTCTTACAATACATGCTGCCATTGGACATAGCCGGTCAAAGCCTCCCGAAGTGGCCGGTACTGCCAGCAGTCTCTTGGCCATGCACTGGAGCTGGGGAAACCGAGTGGCAGATTTCCAATACAACACACAGGAGTTGCCTTCCAAAAGTGGTTCTGATAGGTAGAGATCAAGCTCTGACATCTTAATGGTCTTTGCAGGCGGCTGGAGGAAGTCAAAGATGGACTTGCGCTTCAGGTCGTTTCCGGCCACTCCATCACAGTCGTTGCCATCTGAGCTGCCTTCAGATGCCTCCATCAGCGTATTGGTCTGACTCTTCTCTTCACCATCCTGCTCCTTTATCAACTCCTTACTTGTCTGTTCTCTATCTGTCTCTACGGAAGGAGATGCTGGGGCCTCCATGCTTTCTAATGAGGCTTCCAAAACACCACGCACCTGACACTTGGACAGAGGCGCTAGGAAGCCTGTCTGGTCCTCCGGTTTGGCATCAGAAAACGGCTGGAAAGGAAAGTTCAAGTCAGGGTGAGAGTTCTGATTTTGAGTGTGGATGGCTATGATATGTATTGCTTTTTAATCACAATAATGTAACACAGTTCAGTGTGTAAACAGGAAATAGGAATTTGAAGTGAGTATAAGATGCTATTTGATGTAACTTATAAAACAGTCATGCTTCTGACCTAATTCACTACCTGGAGTTTGATCCTGGGGTCAAGCACAGTAGCCAATATTATGTCCTTCTGGTGAATCAGGGACTGGAAGTGTGTGTGGAGGCCTGTACGCAGGGCCTTATTGAAGTGGGTGTAATTGGTGACAAGGATCTCCAAGGTCTTGTCAAGGCCAATGAGGGAAGGTATGATGTAAGAGATAGTCACTCCATTTCCTTGCAGGACCTGGATTAGAAGGGAAAAACAAAACTCACTAATGGAGGGGGGGCATTTTTCACATTAATCACTCCACCACACCCAAATTTTTCCTGCCCGTCCGGTGGGGGAATGAAACCGGTTACCCTCTGATCACAAGCCGCTTCTCCAACCTCTAGGCCACAGCTGCCCCCCTGTTTCAGTAATTCAAAGTGCCTAACTCAGAATCAACATCTGTCACAGCCTATACTGTATTTATCACAAATAAATCAATACAACAACAGAACTGTCTTCTTTGTAAAACACAATATATTTCATTAACCTGTTGCTTTTACCTGCAAGGCCTCCGCAAAGGGCTCAAGATGACCCAAGATGTCAATCACTTGCTCCCTCTTAACCATGACTAGAGGCGGGGCACTTGCTGTGTCGTTAGCCTCAATGCGGGCCTGAGCTAAGAGAGTCATGATGGCAGTCCAGGTGGACTCCTGCACCATACGGCGTAAAGACAGCATCATGGAGTTCCAGCGACAGTTACTGGAGGAAGGGCACAGGGACACGTTGCACTCCTTCAACAAAACCTAAAACAATAAAATGATTTAAGAAACTGTCAGTTAACATCTGATCTCTTTGAATATCTGTTGCTGCTGCCCTAATAAAGACAAAACCATAATAATAATAAAAACCACCTCAATTCAACAATTCGTAAATGTACAACGTAAATGTACAACATCCTGACCAAACTTTGATATTTCAGGACCCTATCGTTGACAGGTCTAATAACACACCTGGTGCTGCTGCCTCTTTTGGATATAAAATCTCTTTAACAGAAAGACTCGCTGACATGGATTATATACCTTTCAAAATCATTACACTGTAAAATGTAAAATACATCTGCAAAATCAGGTCTAATGTCTTTGTCCATTTCTCCTACCTCGCTCCAATAGGCGCTGCTCCTAAAAAAGGCCACTACGTTGTGGGCCTGCAAGAGCAGGTTTTCAACAACCCTGGAGTTCTTCAATGCCTCCTTAATCACAAGTTGCAATGTGTTGGCCACACAGGTGGTCCTCGTTCCAACCTGCAGCTCTGAAAAGGGGGACTCTGTTTCAGACATCTGATCTGACAGATATGACACCAACTCATCTCCATCTGCCTCTCCCCTATTGGATGAGCACATGATCTTGTAGTCGCAGAACAAGTTATTCCTAGCCAGGGCTTCTTTGGCTTGGTTGGCGAGGACGTATCCGATGCTGCAAGGAAAGATACCATAGCTCAGCAGCACACCCTCCAGCTCCCTGACCACAGTGGTGCTGAGGTTTTTGTAGCTGAGGTGACGGAAGGCGACAATGGGACGGCGGACCTGCCAGGAGTCACTGACAAAGTGAAGTTGCACAACGATGATGGGCTCCTCCACTGGATTGGAATGATCCCCTGCCCAGAGGTCTATGGTGACATGAATGGTACCTTCACCACCTTTGGTTGGGGCAAAGCAGGCCTTAAGGTCACGGATGAGCTGAGGCTTGAAGGTTCTCTCCACTTCATCATAGAGTTGTACAGCCATAACACGCTGAGATAGCTTGTTGTATTCAGGGTTAATGGTACTCATGAATGACCTGAAGCCTGCGCCTTCGACAAAACTGTGGGGAACAAAGAGAATATACTTTATTACTGTATATTATTAAATGATGTGTCTGAGTGTGTCGTCTAGACTGGTGACTGGAGGTCTATTTGGTAGAAATACAGAATAGACAAGTTGCTTTCTGTTGCAAAATTTCAACAAATAAGGCAAAAGTTGCCTCAAAGTCTGGTGTCACATGTGAGATCATCCACAGAAAGCAGACTGTCGAGAGACTTTCTTTAACAACCCTGGGTATTTAAATAAGCAATTCAACAAGCACACTGCAACAACCACTCGCACTAAAATCACCTGAGTGGCAGCATGTCTTCAGCAATCATCCTCAGTGCTGCATCCGCAAATTTTTTCTGGTCCACCGGCACAGCTACTGGTGCAGTTCCTGAGCTGGAGCTGGGACTGGAACTCAAACTGGTGGGCAAGGACGGACTGGGGGACTCTCTCCTGCATGCTAACATCTGTGGGGGCGGAACGGCCATCTTCTGCTCAAAGTTCCGAGGCTCCTTCTGCTTGTTCTCTTTCTCTGGCATAACCTGCAGCCACAGCAAAGTGAGAGTGAATCCAAACTTGCCAGCTTGCAACATCATGAAAGAAAATATAAAAACATTTTGGAATGAGCTCTGTGCAATTTAAATGTTTCTCCTCATAAAAGTTTAAAAGCAAACAAAGAAGAGTCATCTCTAGCAAACTTACCACTCTAGGAGTCACTGGTTCAGTGTCTAACACAACATCATACTTGAAGTCCACCTGTAACACAGCATATAATGTGAATGCACCATGGTGTCTTTTATTAGGAGAAAACAAACATTTCAATGGCTGACCAGTAGACTAATGATTCAAGAGTACTTTAGTAGTAAGTGGTATTATTTTTGCATCTTTTTGTAACCAACATTATACCTGCTACATCCTTACAATGATTAATTAACTCATCAATCTTTTTACCATTTTTAAATTTACTATCCATTCAAAATGTACCTACTGAGAAATCACTGGGGGAGCAAAGGAAAATAATGGAAATCGATTAAAGCGTACAACAGTGAGCCTCATATACTATGTGCTAAACTTAATAAGTGCTGTACCTCTCCTTCCACAAACTGTTGAATATCAAGGGAAACACTGTCAGCCTCGTCTTTGAACAAGCCCAACATTATTTTACGTTTGATGGTGCAGTTCCAGTGATTTTTCACAGAATTGTCTGTCCTGCAAGAGGAATCGAAGACGGACATTTGAATCTCTGTGTCATCACTGGTTAAAACAGGTTTAAACGCTGTTACATGAACCCACATATGAAATGGAATAACAAACAAAAAATGCTTTTGACTGCCTGTCATTCACCTTGGTTAGTATCAGCGAATCAATCACTGCAAGCTGACCCACCTTCCAGGAAGCAATTTGGCAATCTCAGCCCACCGGTTCCCCAGAATGGAATGGGCTTTGTAGATAATGAGGTCTTCTTCATTAGTCCATGAGCTCTTTTTGATCAGTGGATCAAGGTGGTTGTGCCAGCGGTCACGACACTGTTTCCCCAATCGCCCCTTCAGGTGCTTGGCAATCAAAGACCAGTGTCTGGTGCCATACTTCGCCACCAGCTCTACTATCTGTCAGAGCAAATACATTAGTAAACACAGGAGTACAAAGTGAGATGAGATAATATTAACTTCAAATCATGTTTAAACCAAGCCTGTATCAGATATTCTATGTAATTTTTTCCACCTTTTCATCTTCTTCTTTGGACCAGAAGCCTTTGACTAAATCAGGATCCAGAAGCTTTTTCCATCGGTGCATACACTGGTATTCTGTCCGGCCCTGTCAAAGCAAAATAAAATGTCTTTGTTATTCTAGATGAATGTAATTCAGCAAGGAGAGATTGTTTAGCTTTAAGAGATCTGCATTTCATAACGGCATGGCTTTATAATGGCTTTCTTCTGTTTTATTAAACTTTAATAACACTTTAAGTTTACTTTGTTCATTCATTCATTCTTATTTAACTGATTTTGTTTTAACAAAATACTTACTGGCAAAAAACTGGCAATGGTTTTCCAATGTGTCTTCCCAAAGTTGCTGACGAGGATTTTGAGATTTTCATCCTGCACACAAGAACATTGGTTCAGTTACAATATAATTTGTTGTGAGCTTTAAGGTCAGCTTTCCAGCATGAGTTAAGATAAACAGAATTTTTTACTTTTAGCATTAGCTAGCAAACCAACCAATCAACAGAATTCTCTGAAACAATTTTTATAAGCATTAGTTTACGTTTCTGCCTCACTTGGTTCTTCTTGTTAGCATGTAGCATTACATTTTAGTGACTAATACAATAAACTACTTGAAATGATGTGTGTAACTTCAGATACTCTCATCTGATTATTCTGCGAATCCACTTATCAAGGTGTTGAATGAACAACAACTGCTGAAAGTCTTCTTTTCACTCACTTCTTCTTTAGTCCACTTGACTTTACACTTGGCAACATCTTTCTTCTCTGCTGTGTCTGAGCCAGTGTCATTGCATATATTGCTACTCGACTCTTCTTCCATGCTGCAACCACACAGATAACCAATCATTAAAATGAGCAAGTATTAATGGATTTCAAAATATGGAGACTGTTAAGAATGAAAAGACATTCAACAATGATTTGACATCTTGGCACACAAGGTGTATGCTCACATGATATGGTTGGTGTGGACTTTATAGTGTGGCTGTTGAGTTTTTGAATGGAATTTAAACAAAATTCATCTGTGTTAAGGAACAATGAACAAAATGTAATCAAAATATTATTTTAACTATAATTAAAATATTATTTTAGCTACATTTTGCTGTGGTTTGTTGGTAGTCCAACTACATTCAAATCTGTATGGTGATTCAAACACTTACATTACTTCAAACAACTACAAACAACGTTGGACCATGAAAGAAAAGGAATAAACTTTTTTATTTTTATTATACAGTTGCTCTGTAAAGTAACTGTACCTTCTTTTCGAGCTCTGCTCACTAGTACTTTCATCCTGACGGCTGTGAAGGCACGCCTGAACAATGCATTTGTCATTTGATCATATCAGGTATTAATTAGTATTAATTATTCACAACCAAATTTTCAGAGAAGATGTCGCATGTTGTTTTAGAAGTTACCTGGCCAACAGAGTAGTCCCACTTAAGATATTATCACCATCTAGACTAGTTTCTGAAAGGCACCTGTTTGACTGATGGACATTGTTTACAAAACCAAAGCTGATATTCCTTGCACTTTCCCGTGAACAGCGGGATATCTAATTTTAAAAATGTCGATTTACAAAGCAGTTTTTCTAAGGAACTAAAGTCAAACTAGATTACTCCCGATGATAGCTTTGCTGTAGATCGGCTTCTTCCAGTGTGAAGTAATTGGTGAAGCCAAGACGAACGAAGATATCTAAACTATTTTGTAAACAGCTAAGTCATGTAAACATGCATGGTTTACATAAAGATAAAAGCAAGATATAACAACATTATCATTTAACTAAGCTGAGACCGTTTCCTTGTCTATGAAGCCTGTGAACGGTATTTCACATTCCTGTCCCACAATCTATTCAACCGAGGAAGTTGTGCTCCACAGCAGTTATCCTAACTGCACACAGAAAATCTGAGCTAGCTTAGTAGCTAACAATAACTGCTGCAAACCAAACAGGTAACCTAATTACCTAAATACGAAGCGTGAACACTGCACTGGGCAATTCTCAAGACAAAATTATTGCGATGAATTTTCACAATTACATTGCAAAACAATTAACTTACATTTCAACTTGGTTGGAACTTCAAACTAGCAAACCTGGCTAGCAGGTCCCATGTGCAAGAAACGTTGACTGTTAGTTCAGAAAGTAGAACGCCTCTAGCGGCGTGTGGAGGCAAATGCATGCAGCATTGTTATATGCGAAAATTAGGCGTGTATTATCAGTTCGATCTTAGCCACTGTAGTAGAAAAAGCTAGCCGGCATGACAGGGTAGGGTAACCTACTCCTGCATGTCTAAACATCAGATTTTAGAACTGCTTCTGAAATACCTTTCCTAGCTCACTAGTATGACATACCATGCTAGAGTTGTTAAATGGAGAAGAGGGAAAGGAAACAACCACCCATTGACACTACCATACACAAAACAAAACAACGTAAACACTTAATTTAGAGTTGTATGCGATGGCTACATTTAAATTACTGCAGATGGGCGAAGTTTCTATTCTGAGCACAGTACCAGCTTTCGTCCTTGATAATAAAACGGCGTTATAATCGCCGAACGCGAACGTTTCACACACTTACCCGCGCTGAAAGCCTCTTCCTTCTTCCCGTCTTGAGATTCAGATCGGAGCTCTCAGCTGCTAGCTGGAGTGGCTAACTACCAACTTAACAACAAACCATCTTTCCGGGCAGGAACTAACGCTTGAACAACACACGCTGAATTAAATCTTTGTCAGTTGTGAAACTATAGAAACAGTGAAGGACGCATTAACGCTGTACTAACAGAAATTTACGCGGGACTCAAACTCAAAGGTGTGTTCAAGAACACCACGACCGCACACTGCACGCACACTCGCAGGAAACGATCCACGAGTAACTGACACTAACGGCTGCTGCTGAGCGTTCGTTGACCGGTTACGCGGACTTCAATAATTTCCTACATTAACATTACACTAGTTCAACGTCAGAAAGCACTTGAACCTCTTATAATCACTGGATGGGTCACCCATTTATTTATGCTGAAGAAAACAAGGGACATTTTACACAAAATGTACTCTGACCATTTCTATTTCTAATTTTCAAATAGTTTTAATTTCAGTAACATTACAGGATATAAACATTTTAGTCCTTTGGAAGTGAGAAGGTTATGATTTATGAATTCAAAAGCTATCTGAAAATCTATGAAAGAGCTGAAAATGCCCCTCCTTAACGTATTCTACCATTAGGAAGTAGATAAAGCATATGTAGTCAATTCAAGCTGTGTTCCTTGAAAACCACAGCATGTTCATTTTTCCCGGCCACGTGTGTGTGTGTCCTTTGTGTGAAATCTCGTTTGCTTGTTTCAGTGTCATCCTAGCTCCCCTCATCACTGATCCTTCATAGTACAGTAATTCAAATCACTGTTTCCAGCACACAACAGTCCTTAACGTGTGCAACGTGTGAGCATTTATTTCTGACACAATATTTGCATAATGTATCATATTCAAGCAGTGGCTTTTATCTAAGACTAGTGAAATTCTGTTGCCCTCATATTGATCCTCAAAATGTGGAGAACTATATCTGTCAGTCGCAACTCTGTATGTTTCTATTACACAAGCTTGAGTTCTGTTTACATTTTTAAACATCGATTTTCAGCAATGAATGAATGGTCATGCATCACGTTTCTCGTTTTGACCACTAAGTGGGGTAGTTGTGCAGTAGAGATGAGTTGTACGTCCAGCAGAATCATCTTTTAAAGGCTTCTTGAAACTCTGCCTATTAAGAAATCATTTCCAAGAGTTATCCCTTTTGTTGTTTTATCTAGTTACTGTTATCTTTGTCCTATTTTGTTTTCCTCTCATCAGCCTCTTTTCTGACTGTTATCTTGATTTGTTGATGTTATTGGTTTAATATTTTATGTTAATATTTTCCTAATCCTTTCTAATCACATTGTTATTTTGCTTTATAAACAAAATTATAATTACTATCTGGATTTTATTCAAAACACATAATGGAAAATAATCAACAGTTGTAAGTCCGAACCTGACACCCTCTGAAAGAGCATCATTATAGCTTTTGATATGTTTATCATTATTATTATTCTCCTGTACAATCCTCTCACAATGTATCTTCTTTCTTACCTTCTGCGTGCATTTTTAGAGTAGGTTACTAACAATGATTATGATGATTCCATGTGATATGGATGATCAGTGTTTTAGTGTTTGCACTTCTTTTTAAGCCTTTTGGTGCACAGTTACATACATTCACAGCTGGGACTTAGGGGTCTTGCTCAGAGTGAGCTCAGTGGTCATAACAAGACCCAGCAAAGCACTGCTCTTTCACTTTACCCACTCAAGCCCACTTTCCTCACCTTCAAAACTGCCCCTAATTGTATAGATTCATCTTTTTATTGTTAGCTTTTGTTCACCTTTTCGTACAAATGCACTCAACTACTATGTCACTATGGTGTGTCATTTCAAACAGATGTGTGAGAGTCTGTTTGTTGTGACTCTGACGTGTTTGCACTGTCATAAATGTGTCCCTTGCTGATTCAAAGCGAGTAAACATTAATCAGTTACGATGGTCATCAACAACAGCATATGTGCAAAGCTGAGTGTGTAAAATCAGTGTGTTTGAGTAATGAAAACAGTTTGGTGTCAAAGGGACTGAGCGACTGCTTGCACTCACCCTCTAGGCTGCATGCTACCTCCGTCAAGTTGCACAATATTCTCTGTCAGATTTGTATGAATTTGACCAGAGTGTTTTGCCTGTTCAGTAACTTTTTTAAACTCTGTAGAAGGTTAATACAGTTCCCAGTTTACCATGGCGTAGTGGTGTGTGCTTTTAAATTTCGGGTAAAATGATGTAGCACAATGGCCTACGTGTATGCATATGTCTCATATGCACATACGTTTAGCCTTCATGCTCAGAGGTGATGCAGCTAAACATACACAAACACACACGCCTGTACAAGCATCAAAGTGTTGAACTGTTACTCTCTTGTACAAAAAATGAACAGCATGGTTACCTGGTGAGAGTGGATTTGTTCCGGATTCGGTAATAGTAATGTCTTGTTATCAGCATGCACAGATGAATACAGTTTGGTGACATCCTTGGTAACACACATGCACAAACGCACTGTACACCACATCATCAGCATGGCCATGAATATTGCCAACAGAGTTGCAGTAAGGTCCACTGGGCCTCACAAACTCAAGCACTAAGACAGCATATAATTAAGTACAGAAAATTTCAAAACCTGGACACTTGTAGTGTATTCAAAAAGTATTAATTATTAATCAGAATCAGAATTCCTTTATTTATCCCCGAAGGGAAATTCTTTAAATTCACATTTAAATATTAATTTTATTTTTTGTATTTGTCATTTTGGTAAAAGTAATAACAAGATTATGTAAAAACAAATAAATACAAGTTAAGTTTAGACTTATAAAGGCTAAAAATGGATTTTTAGAAAATTCTTAACACGTTTATTTTCAGGTTGGAATATTTGAAATACATTTTCAGTTTTTTTCCCCTTTTTATGAGAAAATAAATCTTTAAGAACTCAATGACTAAAATGACATAATAAGAGCAAGATTTTTTTCTGAACAATACATCCGGTTTCAGAAGCTGATCATGTTTTGTGGAAAAGTAATGAGTGACAACACTCAAATAAATGTGGTACAGTAAAAAGTACACTATTCCCCTCTCAAATATGACAGAGTACGTATTAAGTAGCAGAAAATGCAAATACTCAAGGCCAAGTAGATTTTAAGTACTTATTTATATTATTATTATATTTACTTACTTAAAAATCTACTTACTTTCCACCCTCCAGCAACAAAAAATTAAGGTGAAAGCAATATACTAAAAGAGATTTTTCCTTCAGCATTTCAGACTTGTCAACTGAAACCTTCAGCAAAACTCACATACTGCAGTTGACTAACAGATGTGTTTTTCCTTATCTGAATCGAGGGGCTATACAAAGGGTGTGTGTGTGCGTGTGTTTGTGTGCTGCGCAGATTGTAAAGCCCTTTGAAGGTAAATTGTGGTCTGTGATACTGGGCTACAAATAAAGTTGGCCTGATGTTCTTGAAACTGAGTCAGACTTTTTTTTGGCTAAACTATCCTGTTGTACAAACCAGCCACAGCTGATATCTGATTAAACATATAGGCAGTAATACCTTAGTACTCCACAGTCAGAATCCACAGTCTACCTGTAACCTCAGTAAAGTTCACTAAGGTGATCTCTATTATCAGACTTCCTGACTTTCTATAACATACAACATTAGGAGAAGGCCATTAACTGTTTAATTACAAAAAACATTATTTCTGTTATGCACACATGTTTAATGGCTCTTGAAAAGAACATGTAAATGTTTTGACAGCTGTTTGATTTATTAATGCATTTTCTATGTACATACACACACACACACACACACACATGTACAGGCTAGATTTGTTGCTTCAGTTGGCGTCAGCCCACCGTGACGCTGCTGCTGGCAGTGTGACCCAACAGTCTTTAACGACAGTCTCTCTGTTTACAGGAGCTTTCTGGAAGTACCAGCTTCACAAGACGAATGTATGAACACAGAGGGTCAGAGCAGCATTTGTCTGAATGATTTTTCATTAATGATTTAGACTATACAGAGGAAGAAATCAAAGCTGCTGTTTCAAGGAAATAAAGTTAGTGTGTTTGGTTTCGTGGAAATGCATCTGATACAGTATTCTGTGAATCTTAAACTTTAAAGAAAACCAACAGAACTTTGCGTGTTTTATTCAGGAACTGAAAGACATTACCATTTTTAATATCAGATGTACAAATAAGACTTTAGGTATATATAGGTATAAATGAGATAATAAAAATAAAAGGCCAAGAGATGTACAAATGTGTCACCCATCAATGCCAACATAAAGCACCATCAATCACCAGCTTCATTCTTCAAGCAGACAGGCACCTCATGGTTTACACCAATATAATCACATTAGTACAGTACATAATCCCATTGCAAAGCTGTTACTGTATATTTACAGATGTTACATACAGTATTCTCAATATAACATGAGCTGTTTCAGCATGTATCATGAAACAAAACTAATCAATATCCCTGTCTGCTTATACAGGCTAAAATAATCTCCATACAAACATATTTTGAGGAGTTTGTCAGCTAGAATACCAGAAAACAAAACCACAGTCCACAGTGTCCACACTGTGATGGAGCATTTCTTTAGCTTCAGCGCATCACCTACAAATTCAGTTGGACAATCAAGCACAATCACTGTTGTGAGGACTGAGAGCTTCTGCTTCATACAGTGGCATTACTACCATGTTATAGTCTAAATTACTGCTAATATTATTTTTAAGTTTTTTAAAAAAATTATTTAAAATTTTAATTTTATCTATCTTTTATCTATCTCTATTTGTACTGGAAGGTCAGCGCTATCTTGTCTTAAAAAGTAAGAAAAGTGACTGTATTTTATAATGACTACAAAGAATAATGATTACAAAAAGCAATGATGATGCATATCATAACAAAGTGACAGACATGTACATTATTGATTGATAACTGTATGATAACTGATGTTAAAATTCAAAACATTGTATTGTTCAAGTGGCAGAATTTTCTGTTTCTATATAATGTTTTTCCACTTAGTTTTGTCAACCCGTTTCAAAGAACTGGCAAACATCAGGGTTAAATGTCTGTGTTCACATAAGAAATCTGTGTTCTATAAAATATTAGATTAGTGACACACACACACAACACCAAGGGCTCCATTTTCCGTCAGACTTAAAGCCAAGATTGCAGTTTTCCTCATGGATAAGTCTATTTTTTTGTATATGACACAGGGGACGTTTAATGGCTTTAGTTGGCAGACACATACATGCACACAGACTTCTATAAAATCACTATTAATTAATGTGCATCAAAATACAGTTTTTAAAGTTTGACCCGAATTTGCCCACATTAATTCACCACTCTATGTTAAAAGCGTATATGTATATATATATATATTTATATATTTGTTTTGGATCTTCAGGTGCTTCATGTAGATGATTTATATTACTCTCTCAGAGACCTCAGCCTCTCTTTTTCATCTGTTGCTGCTTTTAAACAGGATGAAAGCCTTTACTGAAGCTCGCCCTGATTCCACCTGCCGATTCTGCAGTTCTCCAACAAATATTGCATTCAGCCTGACTTCCACCTTGTGACCAGCTGCGCCTGGTTGTGCCTGCTTCACACCTGGTTTGTGTCTATGCCTTTGCTCACCAAAATTGCAAAGAAAAAAAAAGTGCACTGGAGATTTTGCTTGCATTTGCCTCTGTGGCCTTTTTCAGGAAAATAGAGCCCTCTGTTTGGATGTACACTGTGCACAGGAAGACAACATTGTGTTTTCTTTATCTTTTTAAACATGCACAGCACAGCATGATTGTTCACAAAAGCCTAAAATATAAAACACACACTTTTTGGTAACACATTCATGTCAAAGAGCAGACCTTCCAGACAATCGGTTTTATACATTTTATCCATAACTGTATCCATTACAGGTGTGAGCTCTTTCTGCTACAACCCCAAGAAGCACAATTTGGAAATCCCTGCAGGAGTCCGCAGATGCCATGAGAGATTTCTTTAGTGATACAAGAAGGGCTCTTATTTTCCTGAGCTCCTACCTCAGGAGAGGTAGCTATTAAATCACTCTGGTCAAACATTTGAAGAGTTTTCTCTGTCCTCACAGAAAGCTGTCCTCGGTAGCAACAAAGGAGAAACCATTGAAGGCGTTGCTAGAGCTGGTGCCAGCATTTAACTCCGGGGTCCGACTTACTGAGTTAGGAACCATTTCTCTAGTGAACTCGGGATCAATATGTTGAGTGTCAGCTGGGCCTCTCTGAAAGAAAGAAGGAAAGCTTTGATGAGTGTGGACTGTCTAGATATTTGAAAGGGTGCACAGATGTCTAAACAGGCACATACGAATGACAAAGTTGCACGAATGGACGTAAAATGCTGAAAAGACAGAGCAGTCACAGCTCATAGGACTCACCACATTAGGGTTGTAAGGAGGAGTGATTCTTTTGTGGTAAAGATCATCCCAGTTAATTGGAGAGAAAAAGGTGTGGTTCTTTATTTCTAACTGGAAATAAAAGAAAGAACAGTTATATATGTGTATCACATATAGTTATATTGACATTTTCCATCCCACCTATTAATAAGTCAGACACATTTATGAGGACAAACTGAAACTCTAATAGGTGTTTGCATAGTTATTATGTTGTTTTAAACTATGAGAAATCTTTTAGATCTTCTTTTAGATGCTCTCAAAAAATGTCTAAAATATTTCAGGGGCTAGTTTTCCAAACAGGGAATAAGCCTGGTGGCCAAAGCTAAATTTAACGTAGTCCTTTGAAAACAGCCTTTGTCTAAGACTAGGCTTATGTGTTGTCTGGGAAACCATCTTAGTATTATTATTATTATTATTATTTTTTTTATTTTTTTTTTTCAAGGACACACTCACAAAGTCGGCGATGGCTCCAAGGCGTCTGTGCTGGTCCTTTTGCAAAAGACCCACCAGCAGAGAGGCGACAGCGTCTGACTTCCCTGCAGGCAGTGGCAGTGGTTTGTGCAGGATCCCATCATACATTTCACCAACATCACGGCTGTAGAAAGGAGGCTGAAGTGGAAGAATGGGCACAAACATCATTAGTATCTTAATAATAGAAATTAAAAAAAACACAATGCAATTTAACATACGTAAAAGTTTCCTTGGGGGTGTCCATCTGTAAAGAAGCAAAAATCCACAGCTCACAGTGCTGAGCTCTGTGACTGAACTGAAGTGTTAATCTTACCATGGCTGCTAGTAAGAATGTACAGCTTGTATATAAGAGTGTAAGTGCCTTCATGACTCCAATCTATCAGTGGCAGGTGAAGAAGGCAAAGGCTGAACAAATTCACAAGAAATACACAAATGCAAAATAGAAGTATTCTATATGTGTAAACAAACATCAGCTTCAGCTCTGGCACAGTATGCTTACGTGCTCACTAATATTTTAGTCATGCTCTAACCTTTCCTCCAACAGCCCCATCAAGCCAAAACTTGTGCTTGCCATGAAATTTGCTCATGTGGAAATGTTGACTTTGTACCCAAGACATACTGTACTGTAATATTTAGCAAGGGATACCATACAGATCAGTCACATGCCAATGCACATACCAGGCTGTAAATCATCTCATAGAGCACTGCTCCCAGACACCACCAGTCCACCGTCCTGTCATACGGTTCCTTACGAAGAACCTCTGGTGCCAAGTACTACAGACAGAGAGGCAGACAGAAAGAAAGGAAAAATGAAAAATAGAGAGGTAGAGAAAAGAGAAGAAGACAAGAAATTCAAACCTCATAGGCAAATCCTTTAGTTTTCAATAACTGGATTTTCTAACTAAGAATTCTTAGTAAGACAATATTGTGCATCTTTTACCATTTATATGTGAATTTTTCACTCACCTCAGGAGTCCCACAGAAAGTTGAGGTGGTTCCCTCCGGCTCTACACCTTCTTTGCACAAACCAAAATCTGTCAGCACCACATGGCCCTGCTCACACCAAACACAGGCAGGAACTTGCATTTACATTTCAGTCGTACAAGCATCATTAAAATTGATACAATAAAGGCTATGGAGGAGCTAAAGTTTACAGAAATAAATATGCTGAATCAGACTCACCTGGGAGTCTAAGAGAATGTTCTCTGGCTTCAAATCTCTGCAACAGACAAAGAAAGAGCAGATTGTCAAGACAGACAGTAAAATTAAAAAGGTTAAATTGTAAATTTACTGTTTTTTACAGTAAAAAGCCAGAGCCTCTATGATTTAGATGTAAGTTCTGATGTTCTGGTGTTTAAAAGTCTGTTGGTCTGACCTGTAAACGATGTTGAGAGAGTGAAGATAGCCGATAGCGCTCGCAACCTCGGCTGTGTAGAACCTCGCTCTGGGCTCTGAGAAACACCTTTCTCTTTGCAGGTGGAAGAACAACTACAGAAAGACCGGAAGAGCGAGAGGGGGATATACAGAACATGGAGGGGATGGAGGGAGAAATAACAAAAATCACGTGAAACAGGCAGAGGAGTAGCACGAGAGACAAAACCCGGGGACACACGGAGAGATTGTTTTACAAAAGAAACATTCATTTAAAAAAATTTTTCAACCACAGCAAGGTATCTGTGGTGCAAAATAAGTCTACTGGCTGCAAGCTGACAAGCTGAGTCTGATATTAATTTACATGTGAAAATAAAGGATTACTTATTACAACATTGTTACAGTGCAGTCGTCGTGTCCCAGCTGAACAAAAAGGAAACAAAAGGTACAGGAATAAGATGATTAACCAGTTCATCCAGCAAGTGGACTTATTGAGACCAATAACTGCCACAATATAGAAAATCAAACACTATTTAGTGTTTTCACAGGAATTTATTTTAGAAGAATTTGTAGTCAAATACAATTAAACACTTAGTTGAGCCTGAAGCAGTGAGCCTAGCTTAGCATGAAGACTGGAGGCAGTGGGAAAGAGCTGCCCTAATGACAGTTTGGTCCAATTATCCAGATAAACACAAGTGAGATGATTAGCAGCATCTTTCTTTCTGACAGCAATATTGCTGTTCGTAATGTCTCATAAATAAAGATATAAATCTTGTTGCTTCCTGTTGAACAGGATGTTACTAATTGACCAATGGGCAGTCAAAGCAAATGGCGCACATGCTGCAAAGTCTACAAGGCCTTAATCGTGTTGACAATGGCTGATATTAGAGGAAACATTTACTACCTGAAGATGAACATGGTTAACACAAGCAGCTTGAATTTAGCCAGTAAATGATTCAGATAATTGTTTATCAGAAAGTACTCAAAAATATCCACCAAAATCCTATTCTAATTTCATTTATTTTTTTATTCGCTTTAACACACATACCTCTCCCCCATTCACATAGTCAAGGACAAAGTAGAGCTTCTCTGGGGTCTGGAAGGAGTAGTGGAGCCGAACCAGAAATGGATGTTTCAGACTCTTCAGCAGCACATTTCTCTCTGCCATAATGTTCTTTTGCTAAGAAGAGAAAAAAGGAAAAATAAGTTGAAAACTTTGGATGACTAGCTGACTCACACACAAAAGCATCCTCTTTGCTGCCTTGATGAGTGCCATGAATACTTGGATGTTTCACTAGAAGATCTTACAGAAGACTTTTTCAGAGTGCATTTAAAATGTGGGCCCCAGCTGATGGTGATGCTTCTGCACAAAAATATACACATATATGAAATAAGAATGCATGAGTAAAGTCACGCATCATCAGCCTCCACAAGAGGAAGACAACAAGAAGAAGCTCCAATGACTTATCAGTACTTTGGCCTGCAAAAAAGACAATCTGCCTCAGGACGAGGACACAAAGCTACATGAAGAGAAAACTACGTCTGTCCCTCTTCCCGTGTGTGAGAACATTGGATTTGGATGTGGCCATAGTGAAATGAAGATGACTACATTAACAAAAACACCACATACATGAATGTCATGTTGTTTGTGGGACACAATTCGTGTTTTTTGTGTAATAAAAATATACAAGAGATATTTTTAGTTGATAAAATCTTTGTATACTCTCCTGTTGAGTGTCTGCAGTTTAAATATTTTATTTCTTTTCCCAAAGAAATCATTGAACATAAATTATTTAATATCACTTTCAGTTTAAATGAGCACACTTGAATGTTCCTCAGAGCATGTTGGCTTTTCTGAGATATGATCAACCTGTACTGAACCCTCTGAGGGGAAACACTGATGTTCTAGCCATCTTACACTCTCCAAAACTCTTCAACAAAAATGCAAATGTTCCACACTACATATCAAAGCTCCTTGCACAATTTATGAATTCATTTCACTGTGCAATTTTTTTTTTTAAGTTGTTTCCCTATTTAAAAGATAACATGTATGACAAAAGTTGGTCTGGTTTTCATCTCAGAGCTTTTGTGTGTAATAATTACCTAAATGCTGATACAGATTCTTATCCTCTCTGATGGCCCTAAACGTCTGAGGGAAGAACTTAATCTTTAATTATAATAATAATAATTAGCCAGTGAGCGAAGAACAAATGTGCCATGCAAGACTTAAAGAGGCGAGAGAGAGATCCACGGTGAGTCAACGAAGAAACGTTAATGAGGGAAAACGTCACCATACTCATCTGTTTTCTAGGGCTTAGAAGCTCTGATGATTTAATTGAAGATTCGAGATTAAAAGAGAAAACACCACTTAACACTTCCACTTTAGCAGAAGCAAACACTACAAATGAAAGGGGAGCAAGTGTATTTGATCAGATATCCTCTCAGCAAAGTGACTCAGTTTATTTTCTGGGAGTTATAAAATCTGTCCTTTGTACGGAACAAGGTGTAGATTAGATAAGATTCAGATTGTGTTGCTGGGTCATTGTTTACTAATCACACGCAAAGATACTCACACACATTTCCCTCTTGGCTCACTTTGATTTTCCATCTTAACCCACTTAAGCCTGGAACATCAGAGTACTTTTGATTTTCTGAATACTCTAAAAATGATGCCTATTCTATCATTTAGGACAACATGTCAAGGGTTGGTAGTTTTCAAAATGTGTAATTGTGGGACGGCCCACCTCTTTTTTCTTCAGGATGACTTTCTTCTGCAGAACTTTGACGGCGTAGAACTTGTTGTCAGCTTTGAGCTTGGCAAGCAGGACCTGCATGGAGGTTTGTTTGTTAGCGGTTTGTTTGGTAAACACAGTGAGCACCACCATCACTGCTGTCAGGACATTACATCAACCCCCCTCTGGGAATGCACACAACACAGATATGTGATCTGTGGAAACAGATGATACTGGGAAATCTGAGAAGGGTGTTGATACAAAAAAAAAAAAAAACATTGCCCTGCAGCCAGTACTTTTATGTAATTACTTTTATGTAGAAATAAAAGCCTGTCAACAAAGGAGAGTAATGACTAAAAGTTTATTGTACTCCTTATGTGAAAAGTTGCTCTGCTGGTGTTTTATTTTCTAGCATTTTGCTCTTGCACTGACTGTCTTGCATTGATGAAGTTCAGGTAACCTTAAGAGGCCTCTGTGGACTGTAAAGTTAATGATTCATGAAGCAGGCAGCACATTTTGATCAGACAGTAGTCAGCAAGTCGACTTTCTCTCTCTGACCCTGTCTGCAATGTCAGCAGCGGCTCACTATCTCACTCTTTCTTATTCTCTCTCTCTCTCTCTCTCTCTCTCTCTCTCCTCTGTCAGTAACAAGGTCAGTACAATAAAAACACTGCAGCTAATTGATTCCACAGACAGCATGACCCATCATTTATTCAGGGTCTGTTAGGATTATTAGTTCTTAATGCCAGCCACTGTCACCTATTCTCACCGAGGAGTCCCCACTGGTGAATATGTGACCCAACATGCGGTAAGAAATAGACAGATAAATAAGGAATTGTTTCAGTTTTACCTTCCCAAAGGTCCCCTTGCCAATGACGGCCAAGAAGTCAAAGTCAGTGGGCCTGGCACTGATACAAGATAAGAGAGTAATCTATTAAATGCACTGTATTGTTTCACAGAGAAAATTAATTAGTAACCTCTGAAGTAATTTGTTTGTAAATGGTGGAAAAGCTACTTAGAAAAACAGACAGTGAAATGTAAAGATTGATCCTTCTGTGTAAAAATCTGCATTTTGACTGCATTATATTAGAATCCAGTGTGTACATCACTAAAGATGCTGTTTGTAGGATTTGTTATGAATTTGGGCACAAAATTGAGAAACTATCTGGTCCAGACCACATTTGGCTGTATATCGGAGCAAAATAAATCCCTCTGTGTATGATATGAAAGAGATCTACGTGCTACTGACTTTGGGTTTGCTGAAGGTCCCAGGTTGACATCATCAGGAGGAGAGGAGGATGGTGACCGCTGCTGGAAGACAAATAAACACAATGAAAACTGCGCTTAAAATGCCAAAACAGTAAGGAAATAGCAAAATCTTCTCTCCTCTCTTCTGGCTGGCAAACATTCATTACCGGGCAATACAATGATCATATGGTGACGAGTCTGAGCAAAGTAAACATCAGTTTACTTGTACAATCTGAATGCGGGATTTTCAGATTTTTTTTTTTTTTAAAAGCCTTTTAAAAATATCTTTGCAAACCAAAACGGAGACAAAAACTCACGTTTTCACATTTGTTAGGCTTTGTGTGAACTCGGCCTCATTGATTTTGGCCTCCACAAACACAGAAAAGGCGGCAGCAAAATGCAACAAATATTCAAGTTTAAAGAATAAATAAAAAATGAGGATCTGAGTCACACTGCATGATTTCTGTGCAATTACAGAACTTATCGTGTTAGAAATGATCGGCTTGATATATTTCATATGTTTATGATTTGACTTTTTGCTACTCAATTCAATCATACCGTGGCTGCTGTGGAGATATGCTGAGGTGACTTGGGCTAATGTAATGTGACATGACATTAAATCTCATTGAGTAAACCTCCACCCAAACAACCACATCCTGGATGTACTGCTAATAATAGCATGCTCACAAATAAACCTTTCTCAAAACTGGGATATAAACTTGGCCGTAGGCAGATCCCCTGTCACATGGTCCAACAGTCCCTGGCCCAATATGAAACCAAAAAAAAAAAAGTATCATCAGGTGATTTTCTGAGTACAGAGACTAAAATACACTCACATTAGAGTGTGCCATGGCCATTATCCATTCCACTCCCACTGGAGATCCAGCATCAGTGTTTGATGGACCTGTGAGAGGAGAGGAGGTACTGATGGTCAGCAAGAGGATTCAAACCACTCAGAAGAAGTTTCATTGTGTGTGTGCGTGTGTGTGTGGGATCCGGAGGAGCTGGTACTTCTAGTTTTCAGGAGCCAGATGCTGGAAAAACAGAATCACAATGAAGGACATTGTGTATATATTCTGTGTGTGTGTGTGTGTGTGTGTGTGTGTGGGCACTGTATCAGTGAAGACGTTTGCATGGCAAATATTGTTGTGTCATTCTCATATCTGTTAAAACATGAAGAATGACTAAGGTCTCACATTGTTTCTTCAGGAGCTCCAGGCCTGTTTATCTATTGTATACATAAAGACAACGAAGGTGCCAAATTTGATGACAGTTTCTCTGTCAGACTGCATTTACTGTAGTTGAACAATGCTGAGATGTGCAGATCTACATGAAATCAATCCAGCTGCACCAACAGAGATATCTTGCTTTAATTCAAGATTTTATTTATTTAGCTGTCAGTATGGCAGTTTTAGGAGGTTCATAAGTTTCTGAAGAACTTTATGTAATAATAGGAGATTTAAAAACAGATTAAAAAAAAGATATCAGTATTTTAAAAACATTTACTTACTTCAGCCATAAACTAAGCTATGATTTCAACAATTTATTTTCTCCATTGCAAGTTAATCTATGTGTTATGGGTGACTTCTTCCTGTTCCAAATGAAAATGCTTATTTAAAATGGTTTTCTTACATCTACCCGTGTTTATAGCAGTTTTTAATTAATATCTACATGAGCAAAACATGTGCTATGACACATAGATTAGGAAATGATGCACACACAGTTCAATCAGCAAAGTGAAAAAAATATACCTCACAGCAAAGGATTATCGATAAATCAAGGCACAGAGGGGCACAAAGAGGATATGTCTGCACACAGTGATATATTCTGAGGACTTTTTATTCACAGTGATGTTCCACGGGTAAGTGGAATCTCAGCGAAATGTTTCTGAGAAACTGGCTGCTCTCTGGTCAAAGGTTTACTCCTCAGAAATCAACATTTCAGACTCACCCAGTCACCCTAAACTCCAACAATATGCCAAAGTGCATCAGGCAAAACTAATCTTCTTTCACAAACTTGAAATGCCAACAGAAAAGAGCCACAATCCCTTTGACTTTAAAAGTCCACAAGTATTAATATTAATATTTCACAACAGAAGTAAATACCACAAATCAAATAGAAACTTATAGTTTAGTTACTACACCACTACTGCCGTCTCAGACATACGATGACGTTTGATTGAAAAAGCAACAACTGTTAAACTACAAACTGGTGATCTGAATCAGAATGAGAAACTTTCTCAGCACAGATTCAAAAACAAAATATGAGTAGAATTCTATTAATCCCAATCACAGCCTGAACTCTGTTTAGACTGATAGTGATATCACAAGGAGATAATTAACCTGAGATCACTATAAACTCAACAAATGTCTCACATACAATGTCTGATTTATAGCCCACCAAATATTACCATAAGGTTACTAACACATTAATTAATGTGATAATATTTTAGAACAATACAATACTGAGAATCTACAAATATCCTTGCAGGTTTAATTTCTCCAACCCAACATAGTATATAATCTCACTAATATAGGAATAAACTGGGTTATCGGTGTGAACTCAGTACAGTTTACTCACCTGTTTGCAGAGGATCAGGAGACCAGTGTGGACACTGTGGACACTGTGGAGACTGAAAACAGAAAGCTGACTGAACTACTGCAGGTTCACCGCTGAAGCTGATCTGAGGTCAGCTTTTTGTTGTTGTTTTTTTTTTTTTTTTTTTTTTTGCTTCATTTTAGATGGCCATGAAGGAAGGTCAGGAAAGTGAATCATTGATGAAAAGTTTCAGAGACTGAAAATAAGGCGGAGCTCAGACTTTCAGTGACACTTTGAGTGTGTGTGTGTGTGTGTGTGTGTGTGTGTGTGTTGGGGGGGGTTGGCTGCCAAGACTGAGAAGGAAATTATCTTCCTGACTGTGCTCTTTGCTTTCAAAATAAGACAAGTCAAGTCAATAGAAAGCTTTAAAAGATTTAGTGCTCAAAGGATGATTTTGAAAGCTATTATTATTCAGACTGCACATACTTCTATAATTTATAGCCTATCACTTTGAAACGTTTGTTGCATAAACTCAAACAGCTTGTTAAAATATTACATATGTAGAAATGATGGGCAGCATGGTGCTTAGCACTATCACCTCACAGCAAGAGGGTTCCAGGTTTGAATCCTGGTCTACTCTTTTTCCTTTGTTGATATCTTACTTTTTAATTTCAGTAGTTAAACTTCTGGACAAAAGCTTTCTCCTGTATTACTGAAAACATTCTCACGGAATCTCATGGATGTGGAAATTTTAGCATTTTCCACTCCTGAGAATAAATACATTTTTACAGGCAAAAGAACAGAGCAGAAGTGTCTCCAGGTCCAGAGCATCCTCCTTCCAAAGAATTAAAACAAGCCTTGAACATCAGCTGTTCCTTCTTGCATAACACGCTGACCACCTAACAGTCAATTCAGTACTTTGCTGCAGCAGCAGATCATATGCAAAGTTTTTTTTGTATTTTTTTTTTCTGGTGTCTGCAGTGGAATAGTGAAAAAAGAAAGGGCGTGAAAGGCGTTGCCACCACCACAGCCAAGTGTTGACGACAATATGGTCGATAGGGGGATGTGATACAAGCAAAGTAAGTTTATAGTCAATAGTTCAACACACACAACACACCTACACAGGCACGGGAAATGCAGTGTGTGTGATCCCGCAGATAAGACGAGAGGCAGGGCTTTTAATCAGACAAGACAACTTTGGACATTTATTAATTCATATGGATAGAACGACATGTGTGACCCAAGATTATCTTGACACGCACACACACACACACACACACACACACACACACACACACACACACACAAACAAGTCCCACCAGAGAGACACACAAAGAATAAGATTCCAAGAGCCCTTAAAACAGTCCAGTAAAATAGCTTTGATCTCACATTATCAAATCCATACAGTATCTTTTAACCAGTGCTGACATAAAATGTAAACATTTCAGAGAACACAGTTTAACTCACATGTAAACTGCAGAGAGAGCTCAACTGACTAGATAGCAAAATCCATGTTTATAGTGCTAAAATGTGGATTTTTTGCACTCTCTACTGACCAAGTGTGGGAACATCATTGTCTGAAATCCATTTGGGATTCACAGTTGTGCTAAAATGCCAATGCAAACTGTCCTTTTCAACTACTGAGAGTTGCAAAAATAATAATTAAGATATTTTGCATATAGATACAAAACACAAAACACTCTGATTCTATAAAACAGGGTAACAATTTAAATTACAGCTCCTGTAATTTTTGAATTTTCACATCAATGATGCCATTAGAAAGCACAGTGTGGAAAAGTTTGAGGCAAAAAACACGAACAACTAATACTTCAGAATAATCGTGAAATCAAGGAAAGGCTTTGTCTCTGCTTCATCTGCCACAAACCTGAACCTTTTTGCATCAGTCAAAACAAAGTAGCTTATCTGATTTTAGTCTGTTACAGCACAAGCAATCCTCTGGTAACACAAAGCAGCTGTAATTTTACGTGTCACCTCATACAGTACTGCTTTCTCGACTGTTTTATTGCACAAAACATGAAGTTTGTAGCAGCCTCACTGCATTTATCTTACTGCATTTAACTCCTCCTCCTTACTTACTTTTTGATCATATTGTCCCTCTGCCCACAGTCCTCCACATCTCTTTCCTTTCAGTTAGTCTTAATATTTTCCTCTATTACCAAGAATTTTACCCCATTTTTTTGATTTCAGGGGCTTCTGAAACGATGATTAAGTCTGAATCTGGGTATGGTACTTGTGAAAATTTAGTCGTGAAAGCTTTTTATATCTCAAGTCGACCTCTACCAGGTCTTAGGTACAGTTTGAGCTGACCTGTGTTAAGGCTTGCATCATTAGAATTCTCAGTCGGAGGATTAAAGTAAAAATAATACTCTTATTTCTTGTAAGGCTGTGAGTGACAGCAGGATGTTAGTGCTGACTCTAGGAAGAAGCAGCAGCAGGTTGTCTCTTCTAAGAAATCTGTTCCATCAGCCTTTAGTGCACTCTCTAATATTACAGACCCTTTAATACCTCAGAGTCCCCCCCCCACGATTCTCTAATATTTCCATTCTGGCTTTTAATACACAAATTAAAACTCAGCGTAAAAACAGGTGGTTGGATACATAATTAAAAACAGTTTAAATCCAGCACAGACTGGCAGTTTGTAACACTGCCGGTGATGTTTGGGTGTGTGCTAATGACTGAACTCAGATACTAAACCAAACGTGTCAGTTGTGAAAACCACCAGACTCTAAAGATGTTCCACCTCATCTTCATCAGATTCCTTCTAAGAAACCTCCACACCAATTTGTCCATAAGTCTTACGACATTCCTCTATTGCTCCCCAAAAATATGTGTATTTATTATTTTCCCTTTTTCTTCCAACCTCTTGTTTATTTCCCCCTAACCCCACCCCCACCACCCCCCTCCCCTTCCCTCTCTCTGATGGGTACAGGACACCAAACACATGAAAAAGAGGTCAGGGTATTTTCCCTGCAACAGAATGAATTTGGCACATAATGATTGGCGGCCCAATGCCCCCCGTGAGTGAGGGTGGGATCACTTGAGTCCCTCGTCTGTGCTCTTGAACATGAGAATGGCGTTTGAGATCTTGAGTGCAGGTCCGAGCTTGATGCTCATGATCTTCACGATGTCAGTCTGGGTCAGCAGCAGGAAGGCCTCCCCGTCAATCATCTGGGGAGACACAAATATAACAGTGGTGTTGTAACTGGACATGGAGATGACCGGTCAAGAGAAGGTTTGTTTGTTGTCATGTGTGATGGGTACTCACAGAGAGTTGAGTGAAATACACTTCAGTTTGTAGCATTCAGCAAATGTCCTTTCATGTTTTGTAGCATCAAAGTTACCTGAATTGCTTACAGGTATGAAACAAGTATTCAGACTATTTACTTAGTCCTAAAAATTTCTGTTTTGTTAAATACAGTATTTGATACATCAACCTCTTTGGTCAGTTAACAGTTACTTAAAATAGACCATGTGCTAACAATTCATAGACAAATGAATTGTGACAGTCACAATAAGAGATTGTTTATTGTGACAAGCCAAAAAGGTTTGGAACCACTGGTTTAACCTTTAACTGTCATAAAAATGTAGTATAGTAGAAGTATAAAGTAGCACAAACTGGAAATAGCTAAGTTCCTAAAACTGGTATGTGAGTAAACGTGCTGTTATACACAGGACAGTGTCATCAGCAAAGAGGTCAACGAGTGGAAGACAGTAACAAGTAGATGCTCAACACTTACATTAAAAAACTGTTCATGCTCACTGTTCTCACATCTTCCGTGTAACATGACAGTAAAGCCTGCCTACATTTGAATGTAAGAATTAATCTACCATTTTATTCACATACACTTGATGATCTCACCTCTTCTTTGAAGAGACGAGCCTGTTCTTCACAGCCAATTAGATTCTGGACAAACCTGAAGACCTGTAGCATAAACACATAAAGTAACATCAAGTTCAAATAAACAAAACCAGCAAGAGAAAGAGAATATGTATGTCGGCAAGGTTTGCTAACCTCTTCGACGCTCCATGCTGCCACCTGATTGGCATGAATGCCCTGAACGCCTGGCAGCAGCTTGCAGTGCTGCTCCCAGCACAGAGACAGAGTCCTGTCAGATTGACTGCTCAGAGCTGACATGAACAGTGATGGATACACGCCCTCTGAGGACATGTCTGAAGACAAACACATACACAGAAACAAGCTTGGATTCAAGTGTTGTTGATTTATGATTACTTGGACAAATATTTCAACTTGGAAATGTCAACAGGTCTTTTTCAATGCTGACATTTTGACACATCATAGAAAAACACAGGCGTAGATAACAGATGGATGAATTCCATTCAGATGGCCTGGCTTACCGGGAGACTTAAATGGAACAGAACCCTTATTAACAGTGATAATTCCACCTGTGCTACAGGTTTGACAGACTGCAGCATAAGAGCAACGCTTTTATCAAAGTAGTGCATTTAGAAAACTCACTCTGGTAGTCCCTCTGCTGGTTCTTCCTGTATTTGGGAGGACGGCCAATCCTGAAAACAGGGCAAAAGTTTAATCTGAGAGAAAAGTTAACATGCATATACTGTTCATGCATGTCTCCACACACAGACACAGACACACACACGCACGTTTACCTGCCACGGTAATGGGTCTTCTTGGTTCTTTGGCCAAAAAAGAGGTTCCTCTTGCACTCTGAGTCTGACAATTCGGCCTTCAGCCTGCCCTGGTTACGCTCAGCCAATGGGCAGCCAGAAATACAGTGATGTGCAGTGAAACGACCAGTTACATGGCCGGAACCATCACAGCCAGGAGTTGGACACTTCCTGTTTCAAAGACAGAGACCCCCGCCCCACCCCAGTGCATTATCAGGTACTGAATTATATCTTTATTAGCCTGGGTGAACAAAACCAGCATTAAATGACCTGATGATGGAGTTGAGATCAGCACTGACCTGTTGTGGAAGCTGTACTTGTTGGTCCTGGGGTGACTGATGGGTTTACAGGGAACAGAGGAGGGGTAAGTGGACTGGCCCGTAGCAGGAGGCTCCCTCACACCTACGTGCATTCCAAAACAGACAAATAAGCCCTACTGCTTAATGCTAGCTATCAAGAGTCACTTTGATTCAACTTCCAGTTTTCCCTGAAGTACAAAGAGAGTGAAGTGGTGGCTACCGTGTGGCTGCTGTGTTTTGGTATCCCGTGGTGGAACTTTGAGTGGGTGACCAGTTGCCTCACACCAGCCTGCTGGGTGGATGTCGGGGTGATCTGAATCCATCCACTCATCATAGACATGACTCCAGCCATCATAATGGACCTGAAGGAGAAATGGAGATGGAAGTATAATGCATGAAAAATACTGTGCATGGACACACACTCAAAATGCACACAGCTTAACTTATATTAATGTACAATGAGTCAAACAATATCACATACATACATGATCATAACCTTCATAACTACAGATGTTCAGTACTTAGATGTTCAGGAATACAAGCTGACAAAACACACACCAAGTATTACCTTAATGCGATGAGTGTCGACCTCCTCCACTGTAGCAACTCTGATCAGACCAGGACTTCTCTTGTCCACGGCCTCCAGCTTCATCTGAGGCTGGAAGCTGTGCGGCGCACGCTGGAGACAGAAGATGGTTAGAAAACACATTCACTTGTATGTTCAGCTAAACATGTCAAACATACTTTCCATAAGGCACTGGCTTTACGTGCTGGATGTTTTATGGCTTTTACTTGAGATTTTACAATAGAGAGCAGCATTGTTTATTTATTAGCAACAGAGATCCCAGTCCCAGCTGGAACCAAGGATGATGCGGTTCATGGTCAGCATCTCAAGGGTTTTATATCACTTTTCATATCACAAGTTCTTCTTTGCAGTTGCTACATAAGCATTAGCATTTGTTATATATTTAAATCACACATAAACACTGCCAGGTTCAAGTCCAAGTTCTTGTATGGTTATGTAGACAGTAAGTGAAATTTATATATCTCAGGCTCCCTCCAATTTAGCTCTTACAAATGTGAATAAAGACTAATTAGACTCTAGGGAATAAAATATGCAGCAGCTAAAATATAGCTTTATATAATGTATAAACTTTATATATTTTATATAAAAAATATAAAATAAAATACAATATGAAATGTAATACTGTGGTAGACAGGTGAGTAACAGAAAAGTGTATATATTGCAGCATAAACAAGGTTGTGCAGTAATACATAATAATATTTTCTGCCTCTTAGCTGTAGCTTTTTTTGCACAACAGAACCACAGTGCTGCTACACAAGAGGTCCAGCTGTGATCATTTCCTATCATATTCTGATTGATTCCATTTTATTCTTTGTTCTCACCACTTTAAATGCATCAGCAGGCACCGCCTTGGCACCAGTCTCCTCCAGGTACAGAGACCAAGAGAACCGGCCCTGGTCTGGGTAATCTGGTACAGCCGGAAATAAATTCACATCGGTCAGTGAATAGAAACAGAAACATTCATCCCCTGCATGCAGGTTTTTGCTTTGCACCAATGCAGGTTGCCGAATATTCTCCTCTTTTATGTGTAATGTGAGCTAATATTTCAGATCATGTTAAAGTACATGTTGTAAAACCGGTTACAAATCCTTCACATATGTTATTTCACTTACTTAAATGTATGTGTATATAGTGTATATACGTGGTGGACCTCCTGCTGTGGTCCTGCTTGACACCAACTGCTACAGTTGTCATTTAGTCATATTCCAACATCTTTATAATTATCATTATTATTATTGTTGCTATAATTGTTACTTACCATACATATCATTGTTATCACCTAACGTTCCAGTACTCTGTTATTATTGCTGTGTCTATGCATCTCTATCTGTCTGACCCCTCTCTCACACTCCTTTTATCCTTTGCTCTCCTGCTCTCTCTTTTTCAATCTCCCTCTCTTTATTTCAACCCAGCCAGTGAAGGCAGATGGGCGCCCACCTGGAGCCAGGGTCTGCCCCGACGTTGCTGCCTTTTAAAAGGCAGTTTTTCTTTGCCACTGTTGCAAAGAGCTGGCTCATGGTTGATGTTGAGTCTCTCTGTGTCTCTATGTTTGGGATAACTGTTGTTGTGATTAGACGCTATATGAATAAATTGAATTGAAGTGTATACATTTGCCTGAATAAGAGTAGTGAACAGCAGTGAAAGAAACAAAGGGATAAGAGGAATAACTGGGCAGAGTTGATTTCAAAGTTAATGATGTGTGGTATGAATATGCACATGATTAAATTAAGGATTAACAGGGAACACAGTGGTCACCTTGGGGTGGAGTTAGTGGGAGGTTCCTCTCCTGGCACCAACCAATAGGGTGAATGTACGGACTGCTGGAATCACACCTGCAGATGTTTTACAAAAGAAAAACAACAACAACATCCAGCAGAACGTTTAAAGCAGGATTGATAGAGGCAGAAAGATAATGAGTGAGCAATGCTGCAGTTTCATTGTAAGAAAAGGTTTGTGAGTGAAGTAAGTTAGGGGTCTGTGCAAAAAATGATTTTAATCTGCTTTGACCACCTCGTTCAATAACTGGCAGATTTTAGAACTGCTGAACTGGACGCCTTCACTGTGTTATGTGATATTCCTAATGCGTTTATAATAATGTAAACTGTAGTTTGGTTCACTAGGTCTGGACCACAGGAAAAATGATACATCGCCATCTGCTGGTCAAGATCAACCTCTCTTGTCAATGAGCTTCCTGTCAGTCGGTACTTAGCAAAAATCACAAAATCCTGTGAATGATTCGCTTTTACGCTACAAACAAACCGCACCAGAGTCTGCTAAGAAGTGGGCCTTTCCCAAAGCATACATACATTAACCAGATTTTTGAGGCTCACCAGTAGTCGTATGTGTCATCCCAGTTGTCAAAATGAACCAAGAAACGGTCGTCCACCACGTCAGTGACGGTTGCTACACAGATGAGGGAGGGGTTCATACGGTCGACGGCCTCCAGCTTCATTCCTATCTCAAAACTGCACTTGACATCGATCTAAACAGAAAGCAGAAATATAAGAAATTACAAAAGCGCACAAGTCGAGACAGCTAGAGCTGTGGACTAGTTGATAAATTATGTTTAAGTTATACAGAAACTGAGTGCTGCTGAAAAATTGATTCACTGTGGATTCATCGATCATTAATAGTGACACACTGGTACACGTACTTGGTATATTGAAGTTTGGATGCTGCGAACATTAGTATGCAAAAGAAAGTCAACATCATCCCATATAAGCATTATGATCATCTAACTTTGTATATCAGAACAACTATGAGCCAGGACATAAGGCCTGTCTTTGATAAAGTGATGCAGACAGCAGCTACAAATAGCATTGTCACAAGTTTAATTTTGGCACTTTTGGTCTTCAAGTATCACCAAAATGAGAAGTCAAAAAAATTCATCCCTCTATGCTTGTAGATAATACAACTACCAGATATTATACAGTGGCAGTTACCCTCCCAGGACTGGCAAAGAGTTCTTTGGAAGCCACTTGTGCTTTAGTCATTCTCAGGTAGTTGGTCCAGGTAAACTCATCCTCTTTACAGCCTGCAGCAAAGATGGAAATACAGAGCTCACATTTTGGGGAAAAAACATTAACAAATCCACCTACCTCACTATTTAACGCATTGTTCAATTTGTGTTTGTTTAATACATATGAAAACAGGCATACTGACTCCACAATGTTACTAAACCCAGTCAAGAAATAGGTCCACACATAAGCCTCTGTAAAATTATGTGTCGTTTATTTACACACCAGTTTACACACCAAATTAAATAACCAAGACATAAAGAGTTAAGTAGTGAGTTTTAGATGTGCTGTGAGGTGTATTTTGATACTTTTGGACAGAGTCAGGCGAGCTAAGCTAAGATAAACTAAGCTAACCTGGCTAATTGTACAGATATGAGAGTGGTATCAATCCTCTCATGGAACCCTCAAGAAACCCTCACAGAACCTGAAAGAAAGTGAATGAGCGTATTTTATTTTGTATATTTTTGTACACGACACTTTATTCTATTTGAACTGTATCTGCCCTTTGGCCCATCATGATGTCCAGAGTGTTGTCACCTCTCACCTTTGGGAGTGTGCAGTTTGTGTCCTGTGCTCTCGCACCACCCTGCAGGGTGGATGTCGGGGGAGTTGGCATTCACCCAAAAGTCGTGGCAGTCAGAGTAGCCGTCAAAATGGAGCCGAAGCCGGTAACCACAGACCTGGATGATGGCATGATAAATTAGTGAAACGAACGCAGGGTGGAGAAATCGACACCAGGTTAAACTCTTCCTGCATGCAAAGAAATCTGTGAGAGAACTTTTAATCGTAAATAATCAGCCTGGCTGGGTGACCTCGGCCACAGTGAGGACGAAGTACATGGATGGGTGCTGTGGGTCGATGCCTTCCAGCTTCATCCCCTGTTTAAAGCCGTTCTTCACTGTTGGCACTCTCTGGGACTGCATACATGGGATAAAACAGCAAATATTGTAGTCCAGACCACAGATACTGAAATAAAATGAAGTCAAAATGAATGATCCTTCTGGGGAAATTGAATCAGGACAGAGGACAAAGAAAAGATAAGAACACAGCAAATGTTCTAGTGGAGACAAAAGCGTTTTTATCATTCTCATACTACTATAATGTTGTACTCTGTTTCTCCCAGAGCAGAAAGTCCCTTCAAGACAAAAAATTACTAAAACCACAATTGCTCCACTGCCATTAGACTATGTAACAGAATAAATATACTAATGTCTGCTGTTGGCTGCATACGTCGCTTTCTCATCGGGAAATTTACATTTCTCATTTCCTCTCTTGACAATGCTGCACTCGGGTGATACATTTGTCCCTGTGCTGCTGGCAGAGCTGCAGTGGCAGTAAAATCATGGGTTTACTGCGTGATGCTGTGTGATGGCATGAGTTCAGGCTGAAATTACAGCCTGAAAATGTAAGTCATACACACCTCTTGGAAAAGCTTGTTGGGCGCAGCAACAGCTTTGCATTCATCAAGATACTGAGCCCACGTCCACTGCTCCGTCTTACTGTCTCCAGCTTTACCAAAAATACAAACAAAACACTTAGTTGATTAATTTCAGCAACATACGCAACCTCAAACTGAAGGAAACACGCAGAGGAAAGGAATTCAATGAGCAGAAGGACTCTGGAAAATGAGGGAGACGGATCACCTGGGCTGCTTATATTTGAAGATCGCAGCTCCTCTAACTTTATACAAGTTCTCAGTGTAAATGCTCATTTTAAAGTGAAACATCCCATGTGTCTACGACATTATATTAGCACTTCCACTTCATACCTGTTCTGTCTATAGGGAAAAGAAGATAAGGGGCTTAAAGGTACTTAAAATGATCAGACCAACCTCCTCTGATGTGCCTGCTCTCTGCTTTTGAATCATCCATTTTTTCATCCTACAAAAACATGTAAGAAAAATTACACCCAAGCAAAGAGAAAAAAGAAAATAAAGTCACTAGGTAAGAGCATACTTCTGGGAAGCAAACAAGGTATGTGTATTATTTACAGGCACTATTTGGCTTTTATTCATGCACGTCTGACTAAACTGATCAGACACGAGGAAATCTGGTTATCTGTGGGTGTAAAATTTAAATAACAATGTTGTCCCACCGTGCCATCAATGTCAGAGTCCTCCTCGGAGGGACTCAGGTATTCCTTCCTCTTCCTCTTCCTCATGGGTTTCAGGTGATCAGGGTTAAGGGAGGAGACCCTCCCGCCTGCTGGCACCTTCTCTATCCCGATACTCCTCCTGAGGTGCAAGGAGGACAGATACAAAGTTGAGCACCTTAAATGCAAACACATCACATTTTCTTATTTCCTGTCAGCATTATATCTTTCATCTTTGGCTTGTACTCCCCACCGCGGGATTGATTTTGTTTTACTTCACAGTTTCAGGGTCTCAACTTGTTCACTTCAGTCAGACATTTCTCAGGTCTCTCAGGGTGTCTTTGCAGTGATAGTAAGTGAGTTAGTTGCCTAATCAAACAAATCAAACACAGATACACGTGCTTGAAGCCAGTTACTTAATGCAAATAGTCGCTGCAGCTTCACACCTTTTCGGTTGGCAGCTATCAGACAACCCGATAATGAGACTCAACAGTCAGCTATCTTTCAGAAGATTTGCTCACTTGTGTGTTTACAAAGACAGCAAGGAGAAGGAGAAGCAGCTGATACTTGTCAGTGATGGGCTCTCTGCGTAGCTCCTCTGTATAGGTCCTCTGAGCTCTGGGCTCGTGGTTCTGTTGTCCCGCCCCAACCTGGACTTCAGGTTTCACCGACACAAACCGCTCAGGCTCCACAGATGCGCCTCTCACAGAGATGACAGGAGCCAGCACTTCTGACACATAAGGATCAGGAAATTTTATTAGAGGAGACTGACAAAACACAAATACATTTCAAAGCTTCTGTGCCTTTGATTGACTTTTATCTCCTTTTTTTGAATTTATGAGGGTGCTGTGGCTCCACTGTAACTGCATGTCTGTTATTAGTTTTGACTATCTTTACTGATTTTCCCATTTTTCGCCTGGATTTTTTATTTTTCCAAATGTCTGAGTGATGCCTGCTTGATATTTTGGCAGCTGAACTCTCTTCACTTGTCAAGGGGAGCTCTGCTGCAGCTGATGTAATTATTGCATTTCTGCTTAACACAGATGCACGCACACATACACAAGATTTGGTGATCACTGAAAAGTAGTAATCCTTAACTAACTTGGCTCAAGTTGCACCAGTAAATACACTCATGTTTTTTTTTATTTCTATCATACAAAAGCTTTGTTCAAATATTCAAATTCAAATATGTGCTATGTTACAGGAGGTGCACGTGTGGTTGTCTGAGAGCTAAGCAAAGTAATATTTCACTATTTAACAGTATCTGATTTCACGTTGAGCATCAAAATTGGCAGCAGAAGGTTCTGAAATGCTTTTTAGCGTTTGTGTGTGCAAACCGAACACGTTTCACTAAATTGCAGTATTTTGTGTTCAGCTGCCGACGTTACTACTGCCTTATGTAACAATGACTCTACCTGGCTTGTCTGCTGGAGCACTTTCTGCATCAGTAGATCTCTCAGAAGTCCCGGCTGTTGGTTCAGTGGTGCTGCTGGGGGTCCCTGGGGTGATCAGTGTGCTCAGTGTTCCTACGTCACTCACACAGAACTACGACAGATAAACACACACACACGTCAGTGAATCCGTCTGTCAAACCATGATGTTTTACCGTGTCTATTCAACCCTTTTTCTCTTGAACACAATTTATTGGGCAATTACAAAATAAGCAGAACCATCATGTAATTTGGCCTTGTTATTATGGACTCATTTATTCTAAACCAGTTATCCAAATGTCATATCTGATTTCTATTCACATATAAATAAATTCACTGCAGTTTCAGGTTCTGTTTGTTTATTGCCCGTGTGGTAAAATGCTTCGCTGAACAATTGAACAACAAGGGAAAAGATGTGTGATCATCCACGTAGAGTTGAGTATAAGGGCAACTGGACCTGGTCATAGACAGCTGGATGAAGAAAATATTGCAATTTTACAACACACATTGAAATCACTTCACCTTGAGGTTGCTGCTGGGCAGGATGGCCATCCCTTCCTTCCACTCTAGAACATGAACGATGCTACAGGCCCCGCCCACCTGTGCTGTCAGGGTGGGTGTGGCCGTCTCATTGGCCCTGCCTGCTTTACCTGGGTCACCCACAGCAACAGCTGGAGTCACCTCTATCTTCTGATGGCCTGGAGCAGGAGCTGAGGAGGGAAGGGCATTCAGTTTCATTTCTTTTATGTCTGAGCTCCTGTGACAAAGCACAACTCGTTACTACATCAAGTTTTAATTTCATTCTGTCATTTGGTCTTCTTTGCCTTATTCACCATAAACCTTGGAGGAAAAACAAATTTACTGTATAGTAAAAAAACGGTACTGTGTCGACATGATGGCCACAACTCCACAGTCATTTATAAGAGTACTCCACTGATTCAGCAATACTGTTTGACTCACAATAGATATTTAAGAAATATTATCAAAATCGATGCAGCAGACAAATCATCCTTTTTCTATACATTCCTCTTTGTCAAAACCTGGCAATTAAGTTACCCACAATCACCAACAACTTGCTCGGGGAGTAAAATGTGTTATGTTAGTAGGTCTGATGAGCTCACATCTTTCTAGCTACACCCACACCGATTTTTTTCATTTTCAAATTTCAGCCTTAGATGCTGACAGATGCTGACTCAAGAAACATTTTTTATTCTTTATTTATTTGGATCCTCATTAGCTGCTACTATGGATGCAGCCACTCTTCATGGGGTCCACACACAACAAAACATATGAAACCTCATGCAGCTCCAGCTGCAAAAAAGCAACCGACTGCTCTGTCCACAGGCTCTTCAGTCTTATGTCAGTTTGTGAAATTAGGGCAGCGACTGCTGATTATTTCCATTATTGATTAAACTGTCAAATTATATTTTTAGATAAACCACTTCAAGGTTTTTTTGGCATGAAAATGGTTTAAATGATTATCAAAAAAAATTGCCAAGTATTTTTCTGTTGATTGACTAATTCATTACTGACTCATTGTTACTGTTCAAGTAACAAGGAATTTTACTGAGGTCGTATTTAGAGTCTTAAATAAGCCTGAAGGAGCAGGGTGAGTGTCATTATGGGGGTATATACGCTAGCTGAGACAATCCAAACTCATGTGGTCACACTGTCGCCCTCAGACCTGTGCTCACCTGGCAGGAGGAAAGCTGTGGTGGTGTGGGCCTGGGGCTGAGCCTTCTTGGCCACACTGTCACTCCCACAGATGAGGACATTGTCACTGGGGGACGAAGAGGATGGCTCCAAAGTGGTGCGACCAGGTTCTTTGGGAGGAGCCTCCATGTTCACTTTGGCACTCATTACAGTGTCCGTGTCCCTTACTCCGGAGCACTGGGAAGCAGAAAGTATGAGGAACAGTACAAAGCTCTCTGGTGAAAAGGACTACAAGTGTAACAGGTTTACTAACAGTATGTGTTAGTGCAAAGCTTTGTGGTCCAGGTCCTGTTTAAAACCATCAATTTAATAGTCTCTTATGAGACTCAAGGGTGCTTTTGGGCAAGATAAATAAAAATTGACTTGACTAATTCCAGTTAAGTTATTATGGATCCTCTGTTTTGCAGACCTAATAATTTTTTCCAAATGTGTTTTACTGATTTCATTTAACAAATGCAAGAATAAGGATAAAAGCAAAGGGGTAAAAACAAAGGACTGCAGCTGAGCATAGATAATAAAGAAAAAGTGAAGAAAAAACACATTGTTCTCTCCAGGAACATCAGTCAAACACCACACATCATTTTGAGTCAGTTACCACAGTATCACAACAACAACAACCACCATCTCAAATATGTCATATAAAAGCGTTAAATAAATAGGCATGAAAAGCCCAATGAGGGGATAGTGGGCTTATATTTGTGCAGCATCTTAAACTGTAATACCCTGGGGTTCGGTTAGATTGTTCCAGATATTCTCCCACATTTCTTCTGCAATCTCTACACCCAGTTCCCTCTCCCAGCTCTGTCCCAGCTCCAAAAACCAACAGCAGGATGGTTACGCAGAATGCTGAGGATGACTGAATAATATTTCTCCTCCATATCTAATTTTCAAAGTCAGAGACATTAAAATCATTTTTTACTTCATATAATCTCGCATCTGAAAGACATGAAATAAGTTATTTCTGTAGATATTGTATTTCTGATTAAAAGCCGAGTGAGTCCATCCTCAAAGTGGGCCCAAAAGGAAGAAATAGACTACTATATCGAGGCACAGCGTTTGAAACCCGAATCTAAGACTCCTGGTAGAAAAACAGATTTATTAACAGTGGGAATATGAGTGGATCTTAACCTGAACCTTCGTTTCATACCTTGTACTATCCTGTACTACTAAATGTATTGTTACTGCGTTATTGCAACAATCTATGCAAACCATCTTTTCTTCAAGAAAAAGCAGATTTGGGAGAGGACATTTAAACATGTGTTCAATCTCTTGCCAAACTGAGGAAGCGTTGTTGTGAACCCAGTTTGATGCACATTAAAAAAGGTGGTTTCATTTACCTTGTTTTTTGTTTTTCTTGTACAATGTTTATGTTTAATTATAAGGTCAATTAATTAATGCAATGTATCAGACAGTAACCATAAGAGTACAAGAGAAGGCAAATACCAGATAATACAAAATATGCAAATAGCTGACATACCTGAGCTCACTTCGGTGCTACACCAGTTCTGAACTCATAATGTCACATGAACACCATGTTAACATTATGACCACAGAACCGATGCTGATAGGCACCTTTTTCCTCCCAGTTATATTTTATGCGTCCAGTTTTTTCCAAAAATGTCTCTGAGACATACGGGTTAAGAATTAACAAACGTAAAACTCTGTTATTGTTTTAGTTACTGCAACTACGGGAGACTTTTCCCAACATTAAGAAAATAAAATAAGTAACTTTTAAGAAAGCCATTTTACAGAACCGCAGAGCAGAGATGCCTTCCTCCATCAACAGCCATGACCCCGTATGACTTTTTAACAGCCATCCCTTACCTCCAATAAAAAAGGCTGTGCATTTACGCACAAGCTTCCAAACACACACACACACAAATACATTTCAGTTAAAATGGCGGAGGATGTGAAATCCTTGAGGCCAAAAAATGTGTAAAAGCGGTGTCTCAAATCCTGTGAAAATCCCTTTTACTGAAAAATGAACCCTGTCACCCATTCCGGCGGCACCTCAAATGAATGAGCAACATTTTCACCTCACAACAGTGTTAGATATTTTAGTAACCTCGGCGCGACTATTATTTAAAACTATTAAAACTCCATTAGGATAATTAAACGCGTGGCATTATCAAATATATATATAAAGACGAAAAGCTTTGTGCTTGACACTATCCATAATGCCAAAACGTTTCAGCTCGAGGGAGAAAATAACACTTAACGAGCGTGGGTAAAAGATGTTCGTATCTACTTCTATTTGATCAATTAGAACAAAATTATAAATATGAAATAAATTCGTGCTGGCAGATGAATTCGGAACTGAAATTTGGCTTACCAGCTCAGATCTCCTGCGGCTCCGGGGCTCCGACAGCGCATGCGCGAGTTCCCAGTACAGTCACCGCTCGTTGGTTATCATGTAACGCCAAAAGACTGGTAATGCAACCACTCGACTTTCAGTCATGGTCGATATATGAAAATGATTGACTATTGATTAGTCTGACACAAATCAACTGCTGTTCGTTCGCTTTTCATTTTATAATTTCAAACAAACCGCTTCAGTAAAAACGGCTCCTGTTCATTTCTCCTTAATCAGAAAACATTTATTATATAATTAGTAGGATATGGGTCATGTGGTTACTGCAGTCAAGGTTTTTGTAATCCTGTCACAAAGCAACATCACAAGGCGAGATTTTTAATTAAGAACTTTAATTGAACATACAATAAAAAAAGGGACATTTTCTGTTAGATCTCATTTACATGGAGGAAAAAAAATATGAATGTGTTTATAAAGATAAAGAGGGGGCTATTCAGCAAGTCTGATGTTCAGGTCTCATAAAAACAAGCCAACCCTCAAGAGATCTCAATGGATGTACCCTTCAAGTACAAAACCTCTGGTACTAGCTGCACACTTTAAATACGCTGAGGCTTGACAAAACCCTTAACCCCTTGATGAAACACACACACACAAAAAAAAATTAAATGAAAATTGAAATGCCTATCAGGGCTGCAATCAGAACAATGCAGGAAACGCAAGAAAAATGGGACACTATTTGATACCCCAAAGCTTTAGCCAAACTGAAATCCAGAAAGTAAAGAGGGCCTTCCGCAGATTACCTGTTCAAAGAGAACAAAAAACACTGGTAGCAACAAATCAGTTTGATGCTAATCATACCATCTATGTGCAAGAGGTTAAAAGGGCTCAAGTTGTTCATACATGAAATATAATACAAGCCCATCACATTTTTTTGTAAATATGCAGTTCTGCAGTACAAGTTCTTGCATCCCAGTTGTGCATTTTAGAGTTCGGCAAGACAACAGATTTCTTGGAGAAAAAAAAAAAAGAAAAAAGAAAAAAAGAAGCAATTACTGAGAGAGCAACTCAAATGGAGACTACTCCAATGCTGTAACCAAATGCTACTTTTCTCCCACAACCATGCAGTTTGAATGCATATGAAACAGCAGTTCATCAACAAGCAGACAATGGACTACGGAAACTTGCAATGCTAGTAAATCATATAAATCTACCAACTAAGATCTGCTGCAAACGTAGATGTAAATAAAGATAACTTGATTTTCACTAATCTGTAAACAGCTTTAAATCAAAACAGACTAGCCCTCAAGTTGAAGCTTTCAGAGAGAATGACTTAAACCACCTTAGGCGGCAGCTCTAAAGGCTCCAAGACTAGCACTTCAGTTTTTGAAAATAATTCCAGATAAAATTGGTCACTTTGGGCAGAAGATGATTCTGAGACCAAATTAATTTCAAAGTATCCCCATCTCAGCAGTGCACCCTCTACTAAAACTGTATCTAAAACCTGTTAAAGACAAGTGCACACTTGAAGGAGAAAAGTAGACAAGTCAGGAAATAGGAGCCAGTCTGACAACAACTCAATATGTACAGCAAAGGGATCAAGCTCGTCAATGAATGAAATGTCTTGCATTTCTAATTCCACTAATCCTGAGAAGCTGATCTAGACCGTGAGCGAGACCTTGAACGGGACTTTGAGCGGGAAGCTGAACGTTTCTCCCTTGACTTGGATCGGCGGTCCTCCTCCTGTGGGGATGGGGAGCGAGAGGCAGATTTGGTGGCACGTGCTTCCTTCCCGTTCTCCACTGGAGAAGCTGAACGACTACGGGATTTCTTGTCACCACCTATCTCCTTGGATCTACTGCGAGAATCCCGCTCCGACTTTACCTTTGAACGGCTCTTCGAACGGGATTTGCGGTCAGCTGAACGGGAGTGGGATTTGCGTGAACGAGAACGGGACTTGGATTTGCGGGATCGAGAACGAGACCTGCGATTGCGAGAACGTGATTTGCTTTCTCCTGACTTCCTTCCAGATCTGGAGCGGGAATGATTACGTCTCTTGTTGCTATGGGAACGGGACCTGTAGGGCATAAGAGAAATACTTATGCTTGACAATTTTTTATTCTTTTTATTAAATGACCATGTTAAGAAGAATTAATTATTGGCATGGGTCCCAATACATAGGCTCTATACTAATCTATGACAGTACTGTAACTGGAATTCCAATGTGTGGTTTGTTTTTTTAGAAATCAAATTCTCACCTGGAGTGGGATCTGGAGCGACTCCTGGAGCTCCTGCTTCTCTGGCTCCTACGGCTCCTGCTGCGGGAGCGACGACGACTGCGAGATCTAAGGAGAAGAGCGCAAAGTCAAAAACAGAACTGCATTCCTGCAACTGCATACCATTGTTACAAATTTGTCAGCATCACTGAGTGGTAAGAAGGCTCTTTGAGTACTTTTCACAAAACAGCAAGCATGAAGTATTAATTAAGTGTTCCCACCTGGATCGGCTGCCAGAGTAAGACCTTCGCCGGCGAGGTCGGTCCTCCACCAGACGAATCTTGCGTCCGTTGATGTCTGTGCCATCCAGTTTGTCCAGAGCCCTCTTCATGTCAGAATGGGACCTAAACTCAATCACTCCCTCATTTGTGCGCTCCTTGTGGGCATCTGCATAAGTTACCTCTCCTGCCTGACGCATGAAATCCTGAGGGTACATAAAACATGTCAAGAGAAACAATAAAACACAGCAACAAAGCCATGCTGTCTCAATGGCGGAGTGTTGTAAACCATCTTGATCGGTTGAACAAATGGTTTGTGTTCAAACATGTACCTTCAGGTCCTGCCAACTACAGCGGCTGGACAAGTTTTCCACGATGAGGCGGTACTCCGTACGGACTGGGGGTCCATACTTATCCCTGCCGGAACGGCTCCGGCTGCTGTAACCGCTACCTTTAAAGAGAACACCACATGAAAAAAGTTAGAAAAGACCAAAATTGCCAAAGCACAAAAAACTACTGACCTGGGGTTTTAAATGAACACAAGGGAGTGATCTGCCAGATACAAGTCCAAAGGTTGATGGGGTGGGGGTGGGGGGGTTAAATTTAAACTTAAGAAAAGAGTCGCTCTGATCCCATTTTCAAACACAAACTTCAGATAAGTGATCTACAAGCCACTGCATGGGCTCTTTGTATTGTTCAGCGTTTTGAAGTTGTTCGCTGCTGCAAAGAACACCACTGCATCTGTTTCCGGCAATACAATTCTTGTCTTACTGTGATGCTTTAGTTGCATAAACAAATAGACAGTGATGTTCTTTCAAGACCTCTGAACCCTGTAACACAAACAGAAAGGAGGTATCCACAAAGGTCAAGGGCACCATTCGTTCAGATTGAGTAGGAACGGTGTAAAGAAACACATACACCAATCTTTTAGTATCTGATATTTGACCGGATGACAGTCTGAAACAGATTTCCAGTTTTCTCACTTACAACATTTCTTTTGATTGCAAGTTCTTTACTAGAGCTGCTCCACTCATGTTTGCTGTCAACATAAAAACCAATGGCAATCCTCACCATCGCCCCTGGTCTATTGGCAAAAGGCTGCTGTCATCATGGCTTCCGGTTAGGTCAGCCAAGGATCAAGGGGGGCAAAGGTCACACACACATTGTAAGGTGAAAGCCAAGGCCAAACGGGACAGGCAGTCATCTTAGCCAGTCATCTTTAGCCTCAATGGACTCTCAGCCTCAGCCCGCAACAGGACTCTTTCAAATTGAAACATCAAGGACTTTTGTTAATGTTGAATATAAAATATATACCAACGTTAAAAATACACAGTTCACATGAAAATGTTAGTCCGGTCCTAATAATTAAGCTAAAACTACACTAGCAAGGTTTGTGGTGATGATCTGTACTTAGCTTTCTTCTGTGTTGCAAACAATGTGTAAATTCACACCTTCAAAACATGGTTCATCAATTTAAATTATAATCCAAGAGACTTTTGGAGTGCGTGACAAGAGAGCCTAGCACTCTAGCTATACTAGCTAATGCCAACCCTACAGCCTAGACTCTTGAGTTCTGCTATTTGGGGGCTCTGACTTGCAGATTGTTGTTCCTTTCCAATAATGAACCACAGAATAAGCAAGGGTGGCCCATCATCATTACAGAGGAGCAACAACCTGAAGGTCACTAACCCGTGATGGTTGAAGCTGGGACTGACAGCTCTTCAGCAGGGTGAGATCGAAGACAAACACACAAAAAACTGAATTAAAGAAGAAGGTAGCTCAGTCCTGGTTCGTAGAGCTTCTCCTTGTGGTCATGATATTAAATAAAAAAATATGAATAACATAGCACCACCACTTATGCCATAGCAACTTGGAAAGATTTCATGCTATCTGAGGCACAACAAACGTGTACCAACAAAACACATTAACATGGGGTCATAAGCTGCTACTTATAAACCGTGACAATGTACCTGAACAAACTTATGCTAAAAGTCTGTTAATCTGCGCCAGTCTGAAACAAACAGCTCTCTGTGCAGTCCACATCGACACCTCACCCCAAGGGGAAGGGGAAGAGAGGGTATCTTGTAATAGACTGCACTTACTGCGCCCACCACCCCAGTAACCCCCACCATAGCCATCTCGGTCTCGCCGCGGCCCCCGGGCATGTTCGACGATCACTCGCTCCCCGCACAGCTCCTTCCCGTTCAGCTCGTACACGGCATCGTCCGCATCTCGGTTATCCTCGAACTCCACGAATCCATAGCTGCAGAGAAAATGCGGTGTGTAAATTTTGCAAAAATACAATCGCAACAAAATATGTTTCGTACTCAGTTAAACGACACGCACGATGTTTTCGTTAACACTGAACTAGCTAATTATTGTTAGCGTGGCCTACTGGCCCTGTGCAGTAGCAAACACAAAGACGCCATGTTGGCCATGCGACATTTGCAACACGAGTCAGACGAAAGTTGGGGGAGAAAACAAAAACACTTAAGAACTGCAATATCTCAAGCAAACAAATTCACAGTGTCAACTTCACGTATTAACTTTATAGCAGTTATGACCTATTTGCTTAAAAGCGAGACAGTCGTCTGTGTCACCGTTGATGTCGTTAACGCAACTGGTTGGCTAACATTCAAGCTAGCTAGAAAATGCTAGCTAACCCGAGACCACATTATTATCAAAAACTCACCCGTTTTTCAGGTCAATTTCCATCAACTTCCCATACCCGCTGAAAAATCGCTGAATGTCTTTTTCGCGAACATGATAGCTGAGTCGTCCAATATAAACACGAGGCATGATTTTTTTTTTTTGTTGTTGCCTAACGATGTTCTCGACTGTTCTTCACAACGGCTCGTCACCAAGCTGGACGCTGCTGCAACAGTCTGGGGAAGTGCTGTTAACGCGGTCTTCTTCTTCCAGGAAACGGTGTGCAACGGCGCCCAACCAACCAATCAACGTGAAGCTGAGGGTGGGAGTTTCCGCTATGGTACTTCAAATTAAATGTTCGTGTTTATCAGTCATCACATCCTGACAGGAGGAAAATATGACTTCAATAAGTCCTGCATCCAAAAACTACTTTGCTAAAAACAGTTAAAGTATTAGTAATCTACGCTTGTAATAGTCATTGAGATTTATGTGTCTGTACCAAAGCAGGTGGTTTAAGTGGACCTGACAAACTAGCAGTTTTACAACTTCATTTAGAACTGAGTTAATTATATTTTATGATTTTAGTGCTGAGCACAACCGTGAGAAAAGTTTACAAATGTCACAAGAAAATCAAAGTACTCAAATGAAAGCATCTCAAAAAAGTAAATTCTGAATTTAAGTACAGTAACAATCTACACACAACATAAAATACACAATTGGTAGTGTTAAAATCATAAATGCTAGAATCACTAAATAGTAAAATGAATAACAAATGTGTTGAAGTGGTAGAAGCAACAATTTTTGGATAAGTGAGAGTGGAAGATTCCCATAATCACTGACCCCAAACTGTTTCATGTCACTATGCTTAAATTTTCAGAGCAATTAATGAAACTTGAATATTCAGCAATAGGCATATAAATTTACAGTTGTATTAGGATCCAGTAATTCACCAGTTATTTCTCTGTGCAAGATAAATTGTGTCAACAAGAAGCAGATGAAGCTGAAATGGAGAGAGAGAGCAGAATATTTTATTTTTGTAAAAACCAGGTTTTTAAAATGATTCAAACCAGACCTTCTTATCACATTCTTCTCTAACAATAACATAACCAATATTGTGCATCCAGTATCACTGGACCAAAACTCTTCCCATTATGGCTAGATTGTGGTGTAAATTTCTTGAATCACACATGAGCAGGCTGATCCGAGGTTTCTGCTCAGATGCATTTGGGTGTTGGTGTTGGGGCACTGGAATTTGCTCAAGAAACCTGCTCTTCTGGACAACGTGAACCATATTAATTTTCACATCCTTCTAATCAAATCTCAAATGTTTGATAAAATATGTTAGTCATGAGGAAGAACTAATGAAGTACCCACTTGCACACATCGTATCTCTAAGTCTTCGGTTGAAAAAGTACTCTCCACTTAATCAACCGTTAGACTGGTCATCTTTTGCTGTGAAATGATCAAAAGGAGGTGTGTTTCGGGCCTGTCACAGACTAGTCACAGTGGCAAATTTTCCAGCCAGGTCACTTATTTTTATCCTTGATTAGCTAGGGCAGAAAATCCTAAACTGGCACTTTTGTGATTTAGGGGCAGACCAGAAAGAGGAACACAGCCTTTCATTAAAGCAAGGTGGAATTCAAGAATAAAGAGGAGACTACATGAGCCACATGGCTACAAATGTCTGAGCACTTAAGCTCTGTTACTGTAGATGAACTTAGCTTAACTATAACTTTGCTGGTTGAATAGAGAAATGTTTTCCTTATCTGGAGAAATATTCATGTCTGGGCTATGTAAAGTTGGAGAAAAAACAATGAGGAAGAATTCAAGCCATATTAAATCAGGGTTTTCTTGCAGGAATCAAGAATCACAGCAGATGGGAAAAAAAAATAACAAAAAACAAAATACCTAGGAGGTGGAGGGTTCATCAGCCTGACAACAAATCAAATGCATCCAACAGTATGTGAGATATACATCATCTGCTTACAGTGTCTGAACCCCATCTGTCACCTTTAAATACTCTCTCACTCCCTGCTCAGTCAGGCCATGACACAACTAAACAACAGCCAAACCCTCCCGCAGTTCGATTCAGAGAGTCCTTTCAGCAAATCAAGGGGGCGTCCAACTCCAGCATCAGCCCTTCTCAGGGGAAAAAGCGGAGGCCGAGGAGAGGGAGCCCAGTTTCGATGGTCTTTAGTTGGCTTTGGCGCGGAGCTGCGCCCTCTTGCCCGTCACAGCCTGGAAACCGGTCTTGATGCTGGCGACGGAGCAGCGGGAGTGGCACGTTTCACACTGCAGGAAATAGAGGCGAGTGTCCTTCTGCAGGATGGTCTCTGGGGAGCGGCAGGTGTGACACGTCACATATTCCTCTGCAGGGGTGAGAAGATAGTTTATTAGCACGTCACTGTATTCTTTTGATGTCCTTCTGTTCTTGATAGAAGAGTAAGTATGGCGTGAAAAGTACTCCGCTGATTTGGCACTGCACTCAAGTAACAAACTCACGTTGGACATTGATTGTGGTGTGTTTTTCTCTAGTCCACTGGTTTGTGGTTTAGTCATTTGACATGTGCACTAGTCAGTCTGTCAATGCATGGACCTTGCCTCACTTTTTGTTGTTGTTGTGACTGCTTTCTGTTGTTGCGAACCGAAACTTAAGTTCTTTGTCATAAATAGGACTTGGTATTGGTACTTGATAACTTTAAAGCAGTGGCTCTCATTGGCCCCCTAAATTGACAGAGAAAAGACCATAGTCAATGTTTCCCACTTAATGAGAAGAATTTTGCTTTTCGATGTTGTGTATGAAACCCACAATCAAAACAGTCATGCATTCTGCCATAGTGAAAAGAATGAAAATCAATAACACCCCTGTTTTGTTGGGGATGCCCTGGAACAAACCTGCTCAAAGTGTCTTTGGAACACACTTTAAGAATCACTGCTTTAAAGTATTGACCGCAAAAACTCTGAACCAAGTAGTAGCATCAAAACGTCTTCAGTCAAACAATAACTGCATTTAATTGTTTTTGTACCCTGATCTAGAAGTGGTGCAAAATATAACAAAGCACTCATTTGAAAAGGTTCAAGTGTGACTTACTGATATATCTTCTCAACACATTTTCTATCTGTTTCTGCTGAAATCTGCCTTTGATCACAAGCTGGTTATTTCCATCTATAGAACCACTGTTAAGAGAAAAAAAGGCACAAAGCAAAAACCCAAATTTAACACTCATATTAATACACACAAATGTTTCACTTGACAAATCAGTGTCGAAACTGACAGAAATCCAATCACTGTGTATTCATGTTACGTCATCATTGTATATATACAAAAGGTACCTTGTTCCCAGCTCAGCCAACAGGAAAGCGAGGAGATGTTTAGGCTGACGATGCAACCTGTGATGAAGCATATGAAAGGCGAGTTTGCAGATGACACTTCAGATGAGTATAAAATAAAGTGAGATCGACAGCAACCATGTGTATACGAGTGTGTACGACACTCACAGTTTGCAGATGTCTGTGAAGTTGACGAAGGAGGTTTTCTTGGTTCCCACTCGGACCACCTGAGGAGGCTTCATGACGAACTTTCTCTTCTCTCCAGCCACCATGTCCGGGTTCTTCTCTCTCATGATGTTGAAGACTCGATTCAGAAGCTGAGACACAGACGGTGCAGAATTAGGCCAACTGTAGCCGACACCAACCAAATTTACACTTCGGTAACTTTTTACAAAAAATGTTTTTTGCCTGTGTATCAAGAGATTTTCATTATAAACAAGCTACTACTTGCAATTATTTTTGGGACAATATAATGTCCTCCATACTGGAACATAAAGAAAGTTCATATTATTCATATTCTCATATTATTCTTCAGGCACATCAACGTTTCCCTCACTTGTGTCTTTGTTCCTCCCTCTGAGCGAGAGATGGGGAGGAGAGGAAATAGAAATGTTAAATTGACTGTACTTATATAGCACTTTCTAGTCTGACTGACCACTCAAAGCTGAAAATGAAAATTATTTATGCTTGGGATGCATCAGCCTCACATGTGACTGAAGGGAAATGACAATAAATGATGTGAAAAGTGTTTCCTGCTGACAGACTGACTCTTGTCTCTCTGACATTAACTGTATCCACAATAAAAGCTAGCAGATCAGATCATGAAAATAAAAAAAAATATTTAAGATAAGAAATCAAGAAAACTGTTTGCCGTGCTTTTGATGTTCAGATCTAAAATTGGACTAACAGTTATGCAAGTGTCACGCTTTTTAACTATTATCTGTCTTCACGCCAATAAGAACTCCACTGATGCTGTGATGTATGTGATCGGTCAGATTGGCTGCAGTGTCTAATCTGTAACTGATACCCTACAGGAGCGCATATCGGCTGATAAAAAGACTTCCATGAAGGCAGCTCTCATGTATCCTCGCTCATGGCTCCTCTGAGATCGTTCCTCGGAGCAGAGATGGTGCAAGATGGCAGACCAGAAAGACTTATGGTTCAAGCAAGGATCAAGGAGTGAGGAAATATCACAGAAGGGAATTGAGATACACCCCGAGTCTTATTTCTATATGCTGAATAATCTGTGGAGAGACTGAAGTCAGTGAGCTAGCTGTGGGATACATTTGAACTGTGTTTTTTTAGCCTGCAATACTACCATTTTGTTCCACTTTACAGGTAACAATGCCATATAGTGCCAATAGCATTCTGTTTTTCTCCCCTCACTACATTCACTCAAGGAACTTTCTTTCCACTTGTGAACACACAGAAAGGCAAAATGACTTTTGAGTGGATTAAAATAGTTTTTCATCTGTATCTCAGCATTTTAAAAACTTGGATCTTCCAATTATCCTGACCACAAACAAGCTGTCTTTCCTCATGCAGCGTGGGTTCTCGGTCCATGGTTTAGTCTTGGTGCGTTACAGTTTACAGCTATCCTACCTCATCATAAGTGTAGTCTCTTTCAGAGCCAGCCCAGGCCGGTCCTGTGGAGGAGCTGAATGAGATTCCATCATTATTCTTTCCCTCATCATCTTCCAGCGCTGGAAACACATGAAACACATATTATAACACACTTCCACCTATCACTCGCTCCTTTAAAAGGTGAAAGCACGTATTCTTACTGTCATCCTTCTCCAGTGTCTCTCCATCATCAAAGTCCACTTTCTTTGACTTCTTCTTTTTGGTAGGAAGCATCAGGTCTAGGTTGTCTTCCTCCAGCACCTCCATCTGCTCTCCTTCAATTTTCAGCTCCTGGTGTGGACCAATTGGGATTCAACGAAAAGATACAGAACTGAACACAAGTGATGAGGAGGGCAGAAAGAGTGAAAAGTGGTTGTTGGTTTGCAGTGACTGACCTTTAATCCCTCCTCGATATCATTGTCAAATACTTTTTTGGGCTTTTTCTTCTTTTTCTTTTGGTTGAAGAAGTTCAAGTCATTCAAATCATCAGACGGCTCTAGAGGAGACAAAAGCAACTCATCTTAATTCCAACTTAATGCAGACTGGAAGTTAAATGTGCAGTCAAACATCCCTCAAGAAGAATACAGACCAAAACTGAAGCATCAATATGTGTATTTCTCTATTTCTCTTTTCATTCTTACCTTTCTTCCTGCCATCTTCATCATCTAGATCAAGCTCCCTGTCTTCTCCAGCCTCTGGTTCTGCTTCCTTTGCCTCCACCTCTTTAGCCTCTTCTCCTCCCATCCCTTCTCCTCCATCCTCATCCAGCATGAAGGGCTTCTTCTTCTTCTTCTTCTTCTTGGTCATGTTGGGATCGAAAATCATCTGAAAAAGAGCGAAGACGAGAGAACGTCTTACAAATGAGGGCCAACATGGTTCTACTGTCTTTCAAATCAAATTCAATTCAAATCATCAGTCAAGAAGACCCTGCGAGTCAGTTGACATTTTGTCAGTTGAATCAATGAATTATTTTTAGCAACAGCATTGTACAGAGAACAGTGCAAAAGCATCAGCGGGGCAGGATGTAAACTTTATAGAGCAAGTCTCAAATTCACCACAAAACCGGGATGGAAATGAAGAAGGGTGACAGAAAGGGCTGTACAACTCCTGACAGCGCAATAGTCTGCCCAGCAGAAGAGACGCTCCTGCTGCCAACTCCATCATGTTTTCCTAACTTTGACTTGTGTGACCACTGATATTTACTCTAATTATAATCACTCTGATACAATGACCACTGGCCGTATTCTTTTAACCCATATTTAATTTCACCAATGAGATTCAATTGGCAAAATTGAACAGAACACGAGTGTTGCTATGATTTTGTGCAGTTTGACATATTGCGAGACCTGATTTAAAACCCAAATTCTCCTTGGGTTTAGCCATTTGTGAGAGGCAAGTGAATATCTTTCGGATTTAGACTGTTTATCAAACAAACAATGATGTCAACCTGAAACAAAATGATTAGGATAAACGAGAATTTGATGTGTCCATGGTATAAATCTATGTATAAAGTTAATATAGACATTGTGACATGAGATTTGAGATTATCTGGGTTTTTTGGTTATGTAATATTACAATACGCTTCATTGTTTAATGTCGATTAACTCAACCAACTGATGCAATTTTCTGAAAAATCTGTAGCAGACGATGACTGCCCCGTCCTGGAGCGTCATCGTGCTCACAGGAACAACTAATGATAACAAACGAAAGCACGAGAAAACATCTTCTTCAACTCCAACGGACATCTCAAAATATAATTACGGTTATTAAGCGCAGTCACAGCTTCGACCATGTCACTACTCCACCAGACCAGTTTAAGACAAAAAAAATGAGACATCTTGCTACTTTACACGACGACCGGTACAATTCATAATGTTTTAAAACCAGCTGTTCATCTATATTATACAACGCTCACTTCAACATTAAACCTTGATAGCTTTTTGTTTCTGGCAGATAGCACCATATTGAGTACTAACGCCACGGCTTAGTTAACGGTAAGCTAACGCTAGCTAGCTAACTTTAGCCCTCCATTTCGCCTTCTCCAGCAGCTGTGACAGGGCGGATTGCTGAGCCACTCAGGGTATTCACAATCAGCACAATATGACAGATACTGATAAAGTGGTATACTGGACGATTCTTCCCCTTCTTGACTGGTCGGGCCGTTGTTAGCTCGGCTGCAGCCATGTGAGAAATGGTACAGAGAGGGATGGGAGCAGCAGCGCGAAGGCCCAAAGTCATCCTTAACACCGATTTGATCCGATAACTTACGTAATTTCACCTAACAAGTCAACACACCACCATAAACTAAACAGCGGATAACTCCAAGTGACTTACCTCGTCTCCTGACATTGTTGCGGCCTGAAAAGTGACTGAAATCTGTTAACTTTTTGTCCCTCGATCAGTCCCACACTACTGCACCGAAAATTTCTTGCATCAGCGCTGCACGCACAGTACGCAAGCGTGAAGTCCTCATACGGACGTCATCATTTTGCGACGGCATTACAGTTGGGGAGTGTTCAAGATTAAAAATTGTACAGCCAAAACAGTTGCTAAATATGCACATTATGCAGTTGTAAAGGTATAATAGATGTGTCTCGCCACTTATTTCATGTATTTGTTCGATAAATATTCAGAATTATCACAATTATTCTGTTTTTCATTCTCCTCTTACAAACATAATGTTAAGCAGTCACAGACAAACATTAAGAAAGAACCCTAACAAACAACCTGATTACAGTCAGCTCCAGCTGGACAAATAAAACTAGTGTTGTCTGCCACAAGTGATTAAGGTTACTCTCTACTCACATTTCCTAATTTAAGTGGAGTTATAATGGATTAATTCATGTCAACTGAGGTTTATCAGAAAATACTGGTGTCCAACACATTTGATTCACTGTGTGTTTCTGTGTTGATTTGACTTACAATTAAAATCATTTGCCTGTTGGGAGGATTTGCTTCATGTATTTGCCTTTCATGACACTAACTGAAAATCTTTGGGTTTCGGGCAGCTGCCTGGACAAAACATTAAAACTGAAGACATGACCTGTTGTGCCATTCACACTCATTATATTCTATATCACCGCAAATTCCGTGCATGGTGACAATCTGTCATACTGAATGTACTGACATCACACAGTGACAAGGTGAAAAGATAAACTACAATCCACTACAATAAAAGAATTGAAAACCTTTAATGATTTTGCAAATAATATTCTCATCTGGATAAATAAAACATAGAAATGCAAACATGCTTGTCTGTCTGTCCTTGTGTTATGTTTTTTTTTTTTCTAAGTAAAAAATGTACATCATGACTTTGAAAAACTAAAAGAATGAACTCTTTGAACTCCAGAGCACTGTTTTTGGAGACTGACTATAATCTAATCTTTCATGAACCACCAGCTCCTTCAAGAGATTCAGTTAGTAAGGTGTGACAATAGTTTATTATTACTGTTATTTTAACATTATACAATCTGAAACAAAAACCCTTATGAGAAGGACTTAGACAGACAGAGCAGGATGAAAGTGTTAAGTTTAACATATCTCATTCTAGCCGTGTGTTGTGATCTGTACAGGCATTTCCTCTTGGTGCATGCTTCACACAACCTTGACAGAACCTTTCAGTAACGGCAGGAATGCAGTATATAAAAAGAGACGCTTTTGGGATATTTACAACAAATAACGAGAACCACTGGTGAGAATGCCTTTGAGGGCGGGAGAAGTCGCCGAAATGGCAACAGAAGGCGAGGGGGGTGGGGTGAAGGAGACAAAGCACGCAGCCGCAGAACAAAAGAACACGTTCGGACGCTGGCGAACACACAGCTCATAGCTTCTTCACCCAGTTCATGCTCAGCTCTTCTCCTATTTTTAAGAGCAGTTACAAAAAACAGAGAACAAACAATTATTTTATCTTAAGAAAGGAAGAAAAAAACAAAACATCCAGCTTGTTTTACGCCACAAATACAGGTAAATATGTGAGTCGGAAAGAGATTTTTGAGGATAAATCTCCCATGAAAATTCCCCTATCATCCAGTGACGTAAACAACGTCATGCAGCTCAAAACACTAACCTGACAACTCCTTATCGCGCCACAGAGCCAGAAATAACAAATTCAATATAAACTCTGTTGGCGTTGAAATAGTCCTGCCCAGCACAGAGACCATGAAGTGCTAGCAGAAATCAAGGTTAAATGTATTAGGCGACTCGGTCCGGGTACCGTGATAGAGCGTCAAAACAAAAGCCCCTGACTGGCTCATTTTGCTGAGCATGCAGGGGTCCATATTTGAGAAGGGTCGGGAAAATAAAGATTACAGCATTTTTGCTTTTTTTGTAGTGTTACATAAAGTCAACAGTCAGCTCTCCTCAGACACATGATAACACTCATACACAACATCCTATCAGTCCATTCATTCCCCCATTGCTCCTTCCCCTTCCCTCGCTGATGCAGGTATGATGTGGCGGATGCTGCATCTACATGGCCTCCATCGCCCAGCGTTGTAGGTCCTCCATGTCGTCTTCGTCTTCCTCTTTCTTGGCTTTTAATGGTGAAAACAGACAAAGGGCAGAAATTGAAACTCTAAGAGATCAATGCGGTTATGTTAAGTGGATCTCAACAGATTTCCAGACATCATCTTGAACAGGAATCTCCAAAGAGACAAACGTAATTATAATTTCATTTATAATTATCTATTATTTGCTTTCTATCAGAGTTAAATAAGAAGATTTTGCCAGACTATCTCTTGGTCACAATCAATAACTTCCTGGCCACTGAGATCCCCCCCCCCCCAAAAAAAAGTCTGACAAATAAATTACACAAACACTTGAAACACCTGTAAAACAGGAAACTCTTCTCATTTAAGTATCTCTCAGAAAGTGTGTAACATGCAAATATTATGTTAAGTTAAAAAAAATAAAAAAAGAAGAGTTGTGATGTCAGGCTCTTACCAGGTCTGGAAGGTAATGAAGTTGAAGGCACGTTGGGGAGGGGGACGTTCTCTGATCCCCCGATCTCCAGCAGATTTTTGTCCAGCTCCTCCTGTTCCAGCTCATCCAGCTCTGCCAAAAGCTCATCCTGAGAAAGACAGAAAGCAACACCGAACGTGAGGATAAACAGCAACTAAACTAACTAAATCAAGCAATGCACCAACACTTGGTGAGAAAAACGTCAATGACCTCAAGTCAGCTGACCAAGAATTTGAGAAAGAGCATATTCATTCTTTGTGCCACATTGTCCCAGAATGAGCAGACAGCAAATACCATCAATTGTGGTGAATTTGGTCGATGAATAAGACCACTCAATAATAAGCTGATTCAATAGTCTTAATGCCAGAACAATGACTTAAGAAACACAACAAACTGTGTTGAGCCTTGTGGGTCACAAAACAACACTGGGCAGCATCAAGGATGATGCTGAAATTTGCTCCACCTGGTTAACCCGATGCTGTCATAAGCGTCATCATTCATTACCGTGTGATGAACACAGAAAGAAGTTCTAAAAGGTGTGTAGAGTAAAAGGTCTGCAATGTTGGCCTAGCTGGCCACAATATTCACATACAGTAAATCTGTAAATAGATTAGCAGATATACAGCCTTTCGTTTTAAAGCACAAATCATTTCCAAATCAGATGATGCATTGGAATACCAAAAATAAACCTCAGTAAGGTACAAATTATCTGAAAAGTGTCACCCACCTCATCAAACTCCTCTCCAAAGCCAACAGGTTTAGAGATGGCGTCAGAGATTTCCTGGGCCAGCTCCTGCTGCTCTGTAATATCCTGCATCAGGTCGTCCACCTTGTCAATGTCCCTGAAGCAACAAGCACAGATTCATGAGTGACTAACACCAAGTCTTATTTACTTACACACAGATAACTGAGAGTGATGCACAAGGCATGCAGCAATGCAAAAATACCTTACGTTTCTCTTAATGCTCTTTATATTATGAACATTTTTGAATTGATAGAGACAGAAAAAAAAGTCAAGAACAGAATCAGTGATTGGGTGCTCGATCTTACATGTTTTCATGGGCAGACTTCATGGCTTTGGCAGCAAAGCCCAAGTTCTTGAGCACTTCAGTGTTGGTGTTGGCGTTCTCCAGAGCCTCTCTCTGGAACTCGATGGTCGACAGCGTGCCGTCAATCTGGGTGAGCTGTTTCTCATACCGCTTCTTTCTTTTCAAAGCCTGCAGAGCCGCTGAGGAGAGAAAGACAGAAGGACGAACAGACCGTCAAAAATAGACAGTAGAAATGCAATTGAGCAACACTGAAGTAAAGCCTGATTAAGTGGTTATACAATTTCATTTTTAGGCGGCACCACTTCTTACGCTCTGTGAAGTCACAGTGATCCACTACCACGGAGTGGAATCGTAAATAAAATGCTTTCAAAGTTATCTACCATGTTAGTGACAATTAAATCAACAAAGAGGACATTAGATATAGCTTGTGACCTGCACCTGGCTGACAAAATGGAAAAATTGGAACACAGAAATGAATCAGATATCATGGTCACATGACCACAACTAACTCACACCTGATAGACTGGGTTGACTCATTCTGTACACTTTTGTTTAGTCAGAGGAGGAAGTAATAAGGACAACAGAAATGTATGCAAACTATTCAAGTCAAGAACCAACGTCATCTTAGGTTTGGTTTGGATATTTGTGCTCTCCAGAAAACGATCGGCACCGATTTTTGGCGACCTTGTGTTTTATCCCTTAATATATGCTAGTGTGTCTTCAAAGCAAGTGCTCCGATAAGCAATTTTGTAGGTTGTTTTATGTACTGCCATTATTCGCGCATACAATATTCTGCTAGGCAGCTGAAGGAGGTCTGTAGTTTCTCTTCAGACTTCGGAACAAGGAGCAAACACGCCCACCTCTCAGACAGTGATATCACGTCCTTTAAACCTCTGTCACTCCAATGCTCGACCCTTGCCCTGACACTCTGAGCCGATATCTTTATTGCCAGTCTCTCCCTGGTAGGACGTCTAACTGAAGCTGCAGCTAATCGCTTACCACACCCTTAAGTCAGTCTTTTAATTTTTAAATGGCCACTGATCAATCAGACGAACGAATGATCATCAGACATGACGGCTAAAGACAAGCCTAGCGTTACCTCAGTCAAGCATAAGCGACGGTTGTCAATAATCAACATCTTACACCCAATCGACAAAACGTTCACTTATTTCGGGTGGCAACCACGGTCGTATCAACAACGCTAATATAGGTGAGGCTGTCAACATTCATGACAGCTCGGGAAAGTTAGCCAATTCAGCTAACATGCTAACGCTTAGCTCATGGTTGTTGACCAGGGACTGTGTTGATAAAGAGGAGAAACCATACGAAAATACACCATGATAGCTTACCTCTTTTATTTTTCGTGCCGTTTTTCTTGGCAATTTGCAATTCCTGTTCGATCTTTTTCTCTAGAAATTCCTGTTTCTTCGTTAGCATCTCCTCCGTCTCTCGGAGTTTTTGGATCGCCTCCTGTGGGCTCGGTCCCTTTCCTCCTTTTCCTCCTCCAAATAGCTTACCTAACAACGACATATCTGGGATGCCACAACACACTAATTATATATAAAAAAATAAAATGAATATACGAAATACCCAAGAAAATCACGCTTAGTTACCCAGCTGCTAGGCTACACTGACACTTCGCCCTAGCCTGGAACCTGGAAGGATTGTTGATGTTTTTCGACTTCCTGGATAAGGCCCAATGGCGTCATGTTGCCCGATGAGGGGCTGGGCGTTGCTGGTTTAGCTCTGTCTCCATCTCCTGGACAACTGAAAATCACAACAAAAAATCGCTTTTAATGTAGTTTTTGGCCCTACATGTTTTATCACATTATCCTTCACGGTGTAGTATCTGCAGGTGCACTGCCCCGCTGATGGGATCCTGATTTAAACCTAATATATCTGTGTATCGAGTTATGTAAAACACCTATCTTGCTGAGATTTGCTGACCAGTAGCTTTATCATCCCCAACAGCTGTGTTAGTGATGATAAAGCTGGATGTGGACTGGATTTTTTTTGATTACTCAAAAGTGTCAGCATTCACCTGACACTAGAATGATGTGGAAACATGAAGACTTCAGTACAAATACAAAGACTTTTCATTGAAGGATATGTCTCGTGTCCTGCATTTGATCTTTTAAGTTGAAAACTATTTGCATATTCAGATGCTATATTTTTCAGTGAGTTAAGAACAGTCAAAGTGATGCAGCAGAAGTCATAATATCCTGACATTTACTTCTTCATATGGGTGAAAGTCTAAAGACGTGCAATCCTACAATTTCCACAATGCAACCAAGACCTTTTTATTGGGCCCTCCCTACCTAACTTGGTCATATATTTATCAAGGAGGATTTCTGTAATAAATTAGTAGTCTCAAAGCTCCTGATTCTAAGAACATGACAGGGATTGTGATAAGCTCCCTCCAGAGCTACAGCAGACATATTAACTGTTTTCACACACCAAGTAGAACTCTTTGTGAAGACCTATTAAGTTAAATCAGTGGAGAGCTCCAATTAAAACTCAAGTCAAAGTGTTTCTGCAGCGACACACACACACCTTACAATCTCTCTTCAAAGACTGACATCTAAACTAAATGAGAAAAACATGGTAAACTTTTCACAAAAGGAGACATTTGGGGGTTTATGTATTTTAATTCGTTATGATGCTACATGATCCATGGTGGTTGTTCAATTATTTTCTTCCTTTACTACAGTATGTTAATAACTTTGCCAGTTATCTTTTTAAGTATTTTTATTTTTATGTACATACAAAAGAGTATCCAATTACTGTGTGATTACATTGTTGTGTGACTTTATCTTTGCTTGTGTGGTCTGAAGCACTGATGCCTTTTTTTATTTCTTTAATGTAGTGTGTATTCACAGGTCAGTCCTCCTCCCAGCCACCCACATTTCCACTTCTCCACTCCCTGAGCTCCCTCAGGCAACAAAAATTACAGATCTTTTTTTAAACAACCTGCTCTGATGATCATGTGATAGTTGAGATAATACAGCTATGTTGTCTCAGTTGTCTCACAACCACCAGAGCCCAACAAGAAACAAAAGAAAAAATTAATAGAAATGAAGCAAACACACACAAACCGATAAACCAGACTGTTCATGGTCCCTTTTGCAAAAGACGAAAGTTTTTTTTGTTTGTTTTGCTAATATAACTTCAACACTCAAAATAATAATAATAACCATAATAAATCCAGATCACTTCATGCAGACTGCAGAGTGGACACTCGAATATAGTGTAGTTGAATATTATAAACAGAAGCATTGTGGCTACATGATAATAGATGAAAAAAAGCAAACATCTGTTATTATACACTAGAGGACGCAAATACAATACTCCATGGGCAAAATGAAACAAGGTGGCCAAAACTACTGTACGTAGTACGGTATGTTATACATCGAAAATGTCCGAGTTGGTTTTGTACGATAAGTTCACTGCTTGAAAGGGAATTTTTTTTTTTTTTGTCTTTTTTGTCTCTCAACGTGAGGAAATGATTAAGGGAAGGAAATTAAAATGTCAACTGGGAAATTGGATGTCTTGACCTAAATTAAAGCATCATTACTGAAGTAGATCACTTTGCTGCTCAGATTCTTTATCATGATATTGATTTTACAAAGCTATTACTTAACAAAAGGGCAAAAATCAGATTTGCAGAATTTCTACTGATTCCTTGGTCTGGCCAGCAGCTGAACTGATCAAAAGATTAAGTTGGATTTACAACAAACACCCTCCGTTTTCTGTCGCGAACAGGAAATCTGTACTGATGACAGTTGTGTTTTAAGCCACCCCTCTTCCTTCGTTCTAAAACAGCCTGTGAGTTCACCATTTGTGGTCTCCTCCACATGAGAACATCCAGACGCAGTCACATCAGCCCTCCTGCAGGAGGTCAAAATCATGAAAACAGGCAGACAGACACACACACACACAGCTTCTACTGGATCATATTTCTTTTTAAACCAAATACTGTTTAGAAGACAACACACTGAGTTTGAGTCTAGAAATACATCTTTCACTGATCACTTAAATCACCTCTTTGAGCAGACTAACAGCAATAGGTGGAAGAGAGATTTATCAGAAGAGGAGTGTGTGAATCTTTTTTATAGACAATGTGACTAAGGAAATTTCAAGAATTAAGAATCAATAAAGACTTCAGACATTCATCCAGAGTGAAGCCACTTCCACACACCATTAACTGATACCTGTGAAGTTGCGGAAGATCATTTAGGAAGAATGGATGGACGGAAAGAACAGATCAGAGGTGGTGATTATTTCACAAACAAAAAAAAACAAGAGGCAAGAACCTGTGACAAAAACGCTCGCACTCATGGTTTAGCTTGGGATCTGCTTATTTCGTTTTCATTTCAACACATTAAATTATCTTCCATCCAGATAAACCATCACTGTATTGCCTTAAAGGTTTTTTTAAAAAAAAAAAAAAAAAAAAGAAAAACAACAAAGAAAGAAATCAACATAAACCCAGAAGATATCCCCTTTGCCAACATGGACACGTGTCCTCCCGAGCAAGCCATCCGTCCATCCGTCTGTCACTGTGCTCTGTCTGTCTGTGTCTCTACAGGGCCAGCTTGCCAATGATGACTCCAATGACAAAGAAGAGCACGCAGAGCGCCAAGATGCGGGTGCTTAGGCCCTCGTCCCTCATGGATGAGGTTGCCATAGAAGAAGAGTGAGAAGCGGCCACTGAGGTCACCTTTCTCTTCCGCAGTCCGTCGTCCTCCTGCAATTAAAAGAAAGCTGTGAAAAAAACAGCTCAGCACACACATTTTAGTTTATGACAGATATACTGGTATCTGTGTGTGTGTTGATCAAGTAATGAGTGCCGCACAAAAATACATGAGTGAAATTATTTGCTGTCTTTATTCTCCTTACACAGGCAGCAACAACAATGGATCTTATTTCTGATGAAGCAGCACAAATCAATATACAAAACTGGTGTCTGACTTCACAATATTCATCTGACAAGTGTATGAATGAAACCAAATAGTGAGGAGCAGTACACCAGGATGAGTGCCTTCTGCTTATTATAAACAGACAACTCATTTTTTTTCCAGCGATATTTGTTTCAGTGAAATTTGCCCCCTCAAAAACTGTAGCACACAAATAAGCAAGTTTACACATGATGTGATGACATTGGTAACTTCGAGCTACTCCTGCCAGCAGCTGGTGCCATTGTTTAGTGCATAAGAGAGAGGCGTTTGGAGGAAAGTTCTGCCAGATGCCAGAGAGGGTTATTCATTTATAGTTAAAAGCTGTAATATTATTCCTGGCACTTAGAAGCATCAATGATATCAGAAAAATAACCCCCACAGACTCTGACTTTTATAAATTTACATAACGTCACCTGGTATGTGCAGCTGTTAACAACTAACAACTAACTAATTTAATTTGAAAATAACATCAACAAAAGTCTAAGGCTACAAAATGCATGTTTGCCTCTAGTTTTATGTTGGCCTTTATTTAAATAAAACACAGATTATTCTCAAAATCATTTACCCAGTCATTTTATTTCAGACGATGTCACATTTTTTCTGTACTTCAGCAGCCACATTCAAAATGAATGAAACTCTTCAAACTATTTTTCACTCCCTGTGTCTGACGAAGAAGTGCTTGAGTAGAAAATACAAGGCTGAGAAGAAAATGCAAACAGATTGTTCTTTTTTCATTTTATGACTCTCACCCTGATCTGTTTGTTTTCTTCCCGTAGCCTCTGCACCTCCATCTGCAGCCGCTTGCACTCCTCCATGATCTTCTTCACCTCTCCGTCATCCAGAGAGGCGCTGCTCGACTTGGGCAGCGTGGAGAGCTCATTCTTAAGAGAGGAGGTAGAGGAAGACACAGTTTTGTTGCTTTCACTCTCATGCTGTGGAGAGAAAGTGAGGGTGGGGGAGGATGACGTGGTGAGCAGAGAGAGAGAGGAGGGAGGGGGATGAAGAAACATGCAAAGACATGAAAAGGAGTGAGATGATAGTACAAACAAATAAATCATAAATATAAGCATGTAATGGGTGATTCCGTGATGTGCTGCTGACAGGGACTGAGCAAATATTGAGATAAAAGAAAAAAAATATTCCTTAAAAACATGCAATGTGATGTTTGAATGTGATTTTATTCCTGAAGACATAATATGATTATTACAGGTCTGCGGGTGGTCAAATCTGTGAGGTACTTGGTGCAAAGTTTTAGGATCTGATGGCAATGTGAGAAAATGGGACTTTTGTGCATCTACACCTGACACTTAACTGACTGAACACAGAGAGTAGCACAAAACAGTGCCCATTAACCAAAGAGCTGTACTTACAGTTTTGTCATTTTCTAAAGGCATCTCAAATGCACATCTCAACTTTGAATCCATCAGTTCTTCAGGTTTTGCTTCCTTCCACTGCAGACAAGAGCATTGGAGGAAAAGAAAAGAGAGGTAGGAAGAAAACAGTGAAAATTCATACAGGGATTCCTTGTTAAATTAGTCTAGTTTATCTTTCATGTAATTCTAAGTCATTACTTCAAAGGAAACACACTACAGAAGAGATCTTCTAAAGAGCTGTTTCAGGCTTTGGGACAAGTATATAAAATGTACGGCTTTGAGCTCAATACCAACACACACATACACAGGTGTATAACATGTCCTGGTATACCAATATTGCTGAAAACAGTAATAATTAAAAATTATACACTGACATCATAATAATATGATAATAGCTTGTATATAATTCAGCGTGGATGTTTGGTCTTTTGTGTGGCTTTTGTTTATCACATTGGGTTGCCTTTTTGTTATTCAGTTAGTGTGACTGTTCTCTTTTATGCTGTTGCACAGTCATGGTTACAGACTCTCTCTCTCTCTCCCCTAAACTTGTATTTAAGGGTAATTCATTGTCCCAAAAAAAAAAAAACACTCAACAATTTTCTTTAGACAGCACACTAATATCAATATTGTGAATTCAAAAATCATGTAGTGAAAACCACTGATACTCACAACTCCTTCCATGTCAGTCATGTCGTATGGAGCCAGCATGGACTGCACCATGAATTTGTGTTTACTCTTTTCATTGGGGTCATAGTCAAATGGCTGTAGCATAACTGTGGACAAAAAAACAACAGAACTGTGAGCCACAACCTTAGGAAAAGGCTCACTTCCTGTATTGGCCCATAACAACTATTACACAACCTGCAAATGAAAAGACTTCAGTCAAGTTTATGGTGTGGATTAAACTGGAGCCTGCTTGTTCCTCATGAACTGATTACTTGTAATGAGATGTTCATTATTTTGCCTGACAATCATTTTATTAGTAACTGAAGAGTATATTGATTCTGATTAGACAATAAAAACAATATGTAGAAGCATGGTTGTAAACTCATGTTGCTGAAACTGTCTTTTAGAGTTTTTAGGAAATGGGCTGTGTGGGAAAATTATAGCAATAACAATGACCAAGAGACATTATTGTAGTTTCAAAATAAATACCAATTCTATATCGTGATATGTAGTTACTTTTTTCTTTTAATGATATTCTTTCAACTCAACAATCCAACTATATTTTGATCAGTCCGAGTTCTTCTTTTATTTGGAACAAGACAGCACTGAGTAGGTATTTTCTAATTATTGAGGCAGCTATATCCTAATATTTCTAACCTCACATGGCCAACTGCTGTATCAGTATGAAGACTGATAGGACTGAGTTTAGGAGATTTATTTTGGTGCTGAAACACAATACATGCTGGCTGGAACAGTTATAATTCTATTTCTGGAAGTATACCAATTTAATCATATAAGACTAGATTTCATCTAGGATTCTGATCATCATGCTATTACTTTAACAGTGTCTTCTCAGAATAGCGTGCATTAAAGTAAAATGATACAATTTTCTGTATTTAGTTTAGTGTTGCTGTTGGGTGAAATTATCAATAAATGCCTCCTCCTGCTCAGCCATTAGATCCAGAGTTGTAGTGATTTTTTCTCAGATACCAAACACCTAGCCCTAATTCAGACATCATGTCTGAAAGCAACTACAGATCATCACATTATGACGAAATCAAGGCAAAAATACAAATACCTGATTGTATCAGTATCACATTGCTCTCTGAATAACATGTGAAAACCACATAATGGGTTTGACCTTTCATCAGGGTTTTCACCTTTTTTGACAGAGGATGCAAACATTTTTACAAACCAGAGACATTGATGGAGGTTCCAGCATCAATGATGCCACTGTTCGGGCGCACACAGTATCTGCGAGGTGCAGTTGTCTTGACTTTGAAACACACATTTCTATCTGTGGGGTTGGTGAGCTTCAGAGTGGCCGTGACAACATCTGTAAACGGACCTGAGGAGGACACAGAGAAACAACACAGTAACTCAAGGGTGTAAATGTGTATATAAGTATTTGTCTGTGTGTGCGTGTCTTAAAATCCTGGTTAAGAATCAAAACTGCGTGGGCTTGGACTTGCTTAATGAAGTTGATATATGTTTTGCATGTGAGAGGATGAGTATGTGAGTAGTGTTTGTGAGGTACTCAACAGAGCCTAACATATTCATTGCACATTAGACAATAAAACAGCAGTTAGGACTGTATAGTGCACAAGCGGTTCTCGACTGTTCATGCCCCTCCCTCAGACAAAAACTGGATGCCATAGAAAACTTATCAGATGGGCATCTTTGTGACAAACAAGACCTAATGTTTTCTTGTTGCTTGTGTGGCACATGGATCACCTTGACAGTGGCCCTCACAGGAGCATCCGACCACATTTAATGAATCCACACTGAAGTGTTCAACCTTTTTTGACAAGGGGACCTTCATTTCAGAAATGTGTGCTGGACAAACAACTTCACTGTGCTTTCTGCTCTAATCAGATACACTCTGCATCAGTAACTGAGTGGGCGTATGCATCTTCTCCTGGGCTATCTTTGCTTTCAAAGCTCTGCAAAAATCAATCAGTGAACAACCCACTACTGACTGATCCCATCACCTTAGGCCATCACTTGACCCATTTCAAAAGTAATATCACATCCAAAGCCAATTATCCTAGAATATAGCTTTTATCCCTGGAACACCAGCTCAGCCTGCATTTTCGCAATCATCATGCCTGAATATAGAAAAGCTGGAAAGGAATTCAGGTTACACGGTGAAGGTACATGGTAAAGCCCTCAATCAAAGCCTGCTAGCTTATAATAGAGTGAAATAAGCTTGGTAACGAGGCTAACGTTAGGCAATGACACAAATGTCGCAGAAAATGCTAGAATCAATTATTGGCAACCGGTTGTTAGCAACAACATCGACAGGAAGGTGGTATGTCAGGCAACGGTATTAGACCACATCTGAGCTTCACGTGCTGTCAAAGGATAAAAGACAAAGCATGTGGAGCAAATTAGTGAATCAACATTAGAGAAATGGGATGGCGGGCCTGCCCTGACGCTGCAATGACAGCTAGCAGTCTGCCTTGCTAGCTAGGTTAGCTGAATGCTACCTAGCTAGCTGGGTAGCATCGTCGCACAGTGTCGTTTCACCTGTCATCGCCACTGCTGTCGTAGAAGGTAGACTACAGTAAGCTGTGTCCGTTTATTTTAATAAGAGCGACAACAACAAAACAAGACACACGAGCGGACGTTAACTGAAATCGATACAGTGGATATCTTTGACGGCTTCTGGGTTAGTTACCTAGCCCACGGGCCCTGCCCTCTGCCTCAGCATTACCTCTGAATTTCAGTTCGTGTTGTGGCTCTAGCACCAGGACTTGTTCTGGTCTGGCCATGTCCCAGGGCGTCTTCCTGTCGTGACGACGAGGACAACAATACTTTACCGTAGGTGGCCCGGAGAGATGAAGCAGATGGCTCCCAAAGTAACAACCGGGCCGTCCACGGCTTTGCTATGGGAGGGAAGGAGGAGGAAGATGGTGATTACAAATGCACCACCACTCGGACTGACTGGTTGGCTGACTGACTGCCACCGACAGCTGCTGGAAGCTAACTTGCTCGTGCTAACTCTGTGCTAGCAGCCGAGGGAGAGACGGAAAGGAAGGAGAAGGGAGACGTCATGCGAGGGGCGGGGCCGGTGTGGGATGTCAGGTGGTTTCTTGACCGTTACAAAAAGAAATGTACACATCTTAAATGTCCACAAACTACCACTAAGAAACTTATATAATAGACTTTTTTTAAAAAAAAATTACATGATTAAAATGACCATGAACGAGGACCGTAAAGTGTTATAAAAAAGCTCATAATAGTCCCCGTAATATATCGCAAAAGTCGTGACCAGAAACCAAAAAGAAGGTCGCTAACAAAAGTTAGTCTAAATTATTGGAAGTAGCCTACGAAAAAATACTTTGCAAAAGGTTTTAATCATATTTTATGCACCCGTTTTGTTTATGTTCATGTTTGATATTGAAGTTAATTATTTTTAAAAAGCAACTCATCATCATTGCAGCAAATGAAAGTAATGAGATTTAGCTGATTAAACATTCATCTTTGAACAGGGTTCAACACAGACACGCTGGAGCTACATATCATGATTCACACACCAGTGGTTTCAGCGCCAAATTTCTTTCAGGTTGACTCTCTTCAGAGCAAAGCTCAGCTCATGTGGTGTGCTCCAGCTGGCTCTCGCTACCTCCATAAAATAGTCCAAGTGTATGAGTGATCAAACATTCATCCTCTGTAGATCTAAGAGACGGGCTAACAATACCAGAGTCTCACAGGAATCATCAAAGAACTGAGTCAGAAGTCTCCAAAGGAGTTGTTTTGAATGGTCTTCCACTGTTAAGAACTGAGGAGTTATGACAATTACTTCCACAATTCCCAGAATTACTTAATGTTTTCCCCTTTTCTGAAGAACACAGCACTTAGTGTCATTTCCAGGCACAACATCCCACACTGAAATCCAGAGAAAGTGCCTGGAAGAACTTAAAACCATATTTATATTTCTTATAGACCAGCAATTTACTTTTTTTAAATCACTTTTTCACTGCCTTATTAGACTTAGAACTATTTGTTTAACTTCACAGTTACAGCACATCTTCACTGCTGACACAAACAGAAGATCAGCCATGCTGTCCATACACATGCAGTCTATTTCTGGCTACAACTGAATGGAGCATTACAACAGCAGTAAATAACCGGCTAAAGTTTACACTTATTTATACTAAATGCACATTTGGATGTCACATCCAATTGGTTAGCATGCCATGTCTCTACCTTGCATGCAGGTCACAGTTCACCTTTATTTACTTAATAGATTAATGTTGTGTTCATAAATACACAGTACAAGATTTTTTTTGGAGAAAACTGGAGAGTAGACTTGTGTATGGCCCCTAGTGTACAAGTCTTTTTTTTGTTGGCTTTATTTGGTGGTCTGGAGAGAATAACTGCCAAATTATTCACAAACAAAAAGGTTTAAATTCTTATTGCGGTGATGCAGTCATGTCAGGAGTTGAATATTCAGAACTTGTCCACTCAAGACATTTTTTTACCTTCAGGAGCCGACTGTAGGATAAAGGGCACATCTGTTACACTTTTATGGGGAGCCATTTAACTTTCAACCTAAATTTTGGAAATTGTTGAACTTCAAAACCAGAGGGCGCCCTGTCAGAAACTTTACAATCTTCATGGTATCTGAAGAGGAAATGACTGGTAAACGAACAGGAAACTCCACTTCCTCTAGTGTGGATTTACAGACACACTGCCGACTGTTGAAAATTTAGGGATAAGATTGCAAAATGCAGCTTGTGTGAGAAAGCAAGAGGGAAGAGTGTTACCTGTGAGTGTGTTTATGTATGTAATGACAGACCTGTGCTATCTGCACCAAAAAAAACCTTTATTTCTTAGAGCTTCTGTTCAGAAAGTAGAGACCCATAATTTGATGTACACATTAAATGAAGACTAGGGCACTGAAATGAGAGAGATGCTAATACTGTACAGGCCGCCTCTGCTGTGCAAGGCAAGGAAGGAGGGACCCCCTCCCCTCCTCCATCAGAGATAAACTGAAATTAATTCCTTTTTTTGTCTTTTTTGGCCTTTTTTAGCAAAAGAATAGGTTTTGTGTAGAAACAAGCAATGTTTTGCATCTATCATCTCTTTAACCTTTCAAAATGTCCTTTGCAGATGTCAAAAGAAGAAAAAAAAGAAACCTGAACACAACTTCAGTTGAAAGGATTTAAGTTATAGCAATACGCACACTATCAAGTGTACAATTTGTCAAGGTTCATTTGATTCTAATAAAATACTTTTTTAAAACCCATATACATTTCATATATTTATCTTTTTGGGGTATATGGATCCAAAAATAGACATTTAAATCATAAAGAGAGAATGGGAGCATAGAGGAGAGAAATAAACTACAAAAGCTACGAATGGTCTTCCTCCTTCCCCAAAGAGAGAGGGGCAGAGACAGAAAGAGAGAGAGACAGAAGGATAAAGAAAGAGGGAGATGGAAGTGGCGAGGGAGGCAAGGAGTTAGGAGAGTATTGGCCAAGCTATACAGCGCAGTATGACACCCACTTTAGCTCATTACACACGTACAGTCGTGATCAAGGCACAGGGATCTTCTAAAAGTTTTTTTTTTTTCAATAAAGTTGTACAAAATAATACATTTTACAGTCTGTACAAGAATAATAGTTCAGCAGTAAAGTAAAGACAGACATACAAAGGAGCAAAAGGTTGGAGGGGAAAGAGGTGAGAAAAGGAAAGATGGAGGAACAACAAAGGCAGGACTGATAGGGAGGTACGACGAGCTTGTCTGACCACGAGTAAAAAAAACAGAAAATAAAAATTAGTGTCTCATTTGTTATTGTCATCTTTATATCTATATCTATATATCTATCTATATATATATAGATAGATATATATATATTTATATATATATATTTATTCCAGGATTGTTATATATTATTTTCTCCTAAATCAACAGAACACTGCGGAGAAGTCAAAAGTGCAGATGTGAAGGTGGTGGTTGGGAGGAGGGGAAAGAAAATGAAAGAGAGGAGGAGAAAGGAGAAGATGGAGAGAATGACAAAGACAGAAAGTGTAAGGATAAAGAAAGAGCGCACAGGGCACAATGGCACAAAAGTCTACACAGACAAAAACAGCTGTGGAGACAGTAAAACAGGGTCAATCATGACAGATGAGAGTTCTCTTTAACTTATATGGTACTGTTCTGTAGAACGATGTTTTTTGCCCTCCGTTAGTTAAGTTCCATAAAAGTTGGCCTTTTTTTTTTTTTTTTTGTTTAAAACTCAATATATCCTTCTCACATTTTGCTCCACTACCAACAAGGCAAAGTCAGGTGGCAAAAAGTTCGGTGGAGAAGTCGACAGACTGTCAAACATGTTTAGACTCCATCAGAGAAATTCACATGGCAGTCAGCTCTGTCCTGTTTTTGCGAACTGCTGCCCCTCCTGCAGTCTGACCGGTCACAAAGCGCGCCCTTTAGTCTCTGATAACGCTGCTCCTTGGGGCTTGGCTGTGTAGTCACTCAATCCGTTTAATCTCGAAGCACTGTGCCGACAGCTGAACGAGCCAGCCACTCGTCGGCAGATCTGTACGATTTGGGATCCACCCAGGTTGTGCAGCCCAATAAAAAGCATGTGTGATACGTTTCTTTGTGCAAACAGTTCCTGCGGTGCGGCTGGATTTGTGGATGTGTATAAGTGATAGGAAGGATTGGTGTACACGGTTTGAGTAAAGTCCTGAGCACAGTGCTTGTGTTTTTTTTGATAGACACAGTTCAGCTGATCTCTTGTGACATGTTTATTCTCTATCTGCAGTAATTCAACGGCTTTCTCTTTCCAAGTTGCAAGTAGCTCTCTCAGTTTTCATCCCAACCTCAACGAGTCCTCCTCACTGCATTAAATACAATCCAGGCTGAGTCACTCAAGGGTTTCTAGAAAGGTAAAGGTAAAGTGAATGGATGCACAGAGGGGAGGGGCTGGGAGTATGGCTGAAGGTGGAGATCAGAGTCCCTTTGTTTCATCCCCTCAAGCCCTTCCAACAAATCAACTCGGTCTACTGCAGGTAAGGAGTTTGTACTGGGGAAGTTTTGGGCTCAGGGGGAGTGTGTGTGTTTACTGTATATGTGTGTGTGTGTGTGTGTGTTTTGGCCCCCATTCCTTCACAAGAGCTCACACACTTCTGTGGAAGAGGGGAGTTCAGAGACTCAGGGTTCAGGGTTTTTCATAGTCCAATGTGTTTTTGGCCGAACACCTTTCCTCTCCCATCACAACAGCTCGTACTGCCGCAGGTGCATCCGCTGGATGATGTCTCGACAGTCGTTGAAGACACGGCGGATGTTTTCCGTGTCGACAGCACAGGTGAAGTGGGGGTAACAGTAGTGCCTCCCATCCCCGCTTGCTGTGCTGATCCTCTGTAGATGGATAAAGGAAAAACTGAATATGCATATTTATTACAAGCAAACACCAACTTCCAACTGAAGACAAGAACAATTTAAAAGATGCTACATTTCCGTTAACAGCTAGTCACTGCACTTTTTAGCAGAAGTCAAACGGGAGTAAATAGTGTATTTTTTGGGCACTGTTTTCACTATGTATTAATACACATCCAGTGAGTATTTACAGCAGCAGGCCAACAACAGAGCTCTGTGGCACAGAGGAAGAGAAGACACATCGGACAATACTTATTAATGGGATCAGTTCACTGTCAGCAACAACAACAGGGACTACTTTCCAAACTTTCACTTTAGATGTTGCATATTAAAAAGCTCAACTGCCTACTTATGTCTATTCACTTACCAGGAATTCATCTCTTATGAAGTACTTTGCCCTTGTAACACGTGGATCTTCTCCCAGCTCTGGTGTCGCTGGAAGCAGAGAGAGAGGGAGGGGTTAATGACGCCAAATTCATTATGTAACGCAATCTTCAGTGGATCATATAACGACCAGGGTGGACACTGGCTTTTCTTTGGCATTTAGTAGTCAGCAGGCAAACATTTGGAGATAAGGAATTACGTAATGCGTTGAAAAAAAAACATTTTTCAGCTCATCATGATCAAGTGCTTCTAAACAGAATGACCTCACAGGTGTGCGTGAAGCACGACCTCTTGAGATCGATGACACTAAATAGAGCAATTTGGAAAAATTATAAATCAAGGGTTTGTGCACATATTTGTACAGCTGTTTTAAAGCTTCACAGGAAAAAAAAACTGAAAGCAGAAATACAACTGTATGCCTGGGTGTATGCTTGGGATGTTTCTGCATGCTCTGGAAATGTATACAGCAACACAAAAGGGATTTTTAAAAGCTGGGACATATTTGGCACAGACGGTGGGGAAAACAGGGACAACTTTCCAGCTGGGACTGTGTGGGGCAGTTAGGGGTGGTCATACTACTTTAAAAACAATGATTGGAATATTATCCAAATATAAAAGAAGCTGTTTTTTAAAGGAAGAAGGAAAGAGGCAACATTGAAGGTTGTATTTGTACAGCCACTAATGTGGACAGTCTTCTAAGCTACATTCACATTTTTCTAAGCTATACAAATGGTCACATGATATCAAAAGTGACTGTAAGCGCTATAGTATTAGTGCAACTGCTCACCATCATCAGGTGTGGTGTAGCGAGCAAATTCAGGAAAGTATTCCTCGATTTTGGACTTCCCTGCCAGCACCTTGTCTGCTAGCAGGTCCTGTTTATTTAGGAACAAGATGACAGAAATGGTCCGCAGCCACCTGGAGAGATGAAAACACTCAAATCAGCACCACACACTGAACCATCAAACCGTGTCTATGAGGAGAGACACAAGAAGAAATCGCTGCCTGGGGTTGGTCAAATAAATACAAAGAGGCTGCCAGTGGGTGACGGCTCCATCAGCAGATGGAAATTAAAGCATAGTATTTCTCTGCAAATAAATTAGTGTTTTGTTTTCCCAAATAGGATGTGGATTCAGCGCTGGGACAAATACATTTTAAATAAGGCATTAAACTCAGTGACCACTGTCTGCTGTGATGTGAGACGTGCTACCAAAGAGCTTGGTAATTTTCCACCGTTCTGCAACTTTTAATTTGCTTAAACGCTACAGGAACTTGTAAATAAAGTGCGTGATCTACCCTTGATTGGTGTTATGCCGTGTTTGTTGCTAGGGAGCCCCTGCACTTGGTTATGCAATCATCCAAAAGAAAAACAAGGACAGGTCATAAAAAGTTTTCAAGCCTTGACACTGGGCTTGACTGATGACCATTATTTGCCTACAGTTACAAAAAGCCAAAACATGACCAATGATGTTTTGACCAAGTTTTGTTCCTTCCTTGTCATTGTGGAACTGGGAATCCATGTAAACACACTTTCAGATAAGCACATCTCCCACTATCTTTAATTCTAAGGCGACAGAAACACAGTATCAGCTTCTCTTCACCTGTTGTTCCAGATGTTCTTGAAGAGGTTGAGAGCCTCCTGTAAACGGTTGGTCTGATTGTCCTCTCTGATCACCATGTTGTAGCTGCTACTGGCCACAACAAATATGATGGCTGTTACATCTGAGGACAAGAGAGCGACAAAGATAAATCAGATGATTCTCCAGATCTGAAGGAAGTGAGAGGAAGAACAAATAAGCAAAAGTTACCATTAAAGCACTGAATCCATTTCCGGCGCTCGTCTCGTTGACCACCAACATCAAACATACTGTGTAAAGCAAACAAGACACACTAGTGTTAACAGGTGTAATACTGCCATCATGTGGAGAAAGTGTACATCAGACTCCCTCAGCTGCTCCAGGGTATGTGTTTAATACTGAAGCTGTGAGTCAGTTTTGTAAGAAATTGCTATATACATAGTTATTTCACTGCCCATTTCTATATGTTTGTACTCACTGGAAATTCACTTTGTCTACTTGGAATCTTGTCTCGAAGATCCCTGAAGTCAGTACTCTGCACCGCAGCAGATCCTGGTGTAAAAACAAAAGAAATTGTCACAAAAATTTTGCTAAGACCCTAAAGAAAAACTACAGGATTCTGTAGGGTTACACTGAAATCTGGAGCAAGCTTTACACTCTACAAAATTGCTTCTGTGTCCTTATTTTCTGAATCAGGTGAAAAACTATGAGAAACTGGGACATGAGTTTTTATTTTCTGCCCCTATTTCTAGGCTTGCAGAGGGCAACTTGGGTAAAACACAACATAAAAGTGAAAATAAAAATTAACATTTTATTCTCAAAGTGCACTATTATCCCTGAGTAAGGGTGGCAAACAATAATAGACTGCTTATTAATGTCTGATATTGATCACATTTACAAACTCACTCGCTCTTGAAATTCCTATAATGAAGCATGAGTTAGCTTAACTGTGATGGCAGCAATTCACCCACCTGATCTGTTGGAGTGTAATCACTTTGTTTCACGATGTCAATCTTATCTAGAAAGCTGAAGAAAGAAAAAGAAGAAGAAGAAAAAACAAGTAAGAAAACTGGTTATGGGGATTCAATAACTAACCAGACAGTGGCTTCATGACAGATGTGCCCTGAGCAGCTGGGAACACTGAACATGACTGCACTTTTCTGCAAGCAAGCATCACCTCGTTAACAACGTGTTAAAAAAAAGGTTAAATAAAAACCTGAAAATTCTGTCTCACCAATGAAACCAACATGAATAATATTGCTTTCTGCTCAGCTTCCTCCCTGCTCATTCAATAACCAGGGCAAACGCTAAAGCGCTCACCCAGTATGTCAGAATGCATCAGCATGTGTTCCAGAAGGGAATAAACACATCTAAAATTGTTCAAAACAACAAAATAAAGCAAAAGAATACACAAATTCACAAATCCCAAACTTGTGTAACCTTTGTTTTTACTTGTGTTTAACTGTTATTTCAAGATTCAGGTCTGTCATGTGCAAGAAGACATCCAGCTCTCCTTCACAAGCAAACACAGAGAGCTGTTAGTGTGTCGCTCCATGATCCATTTATTGCTGGATTTTCTACTGATGAAACACTTTTAGTGACATGCAGTGACAAGGTTGGGTCACCTGCAGCATCTGCCATGATTTCAAATCTTCTGGAGAATTCACAGGGAAAACTTTCAGGCTCACACAAACTTGAGATAATGTACATTAATTTTGAATGCAACCAGCTTGGCAGCTTCCGCTCTCCTGAGGATTTCTGTGGGGTTTTGCCCATTCATGCAGTGGAGTATTTGTGGGGATGGGCACTGGGAAGGGGGGTGGTCTGGCTGGCTCACAGTCTCCGTTCCAGTTCCAGGGGGGTGTTCGGGCTCTGTGGGGGTCAGTCAGGTTCTTCAGCACTGAAGACTGGACCTTGCACTGGAGCGCAGTTGTGTAGGAATGGGGGGGGGGGGGGGGGTTCCTGGGCTGTTTCCACTGCATTGGAAGCATAGCATTGTCCGAAATGTCCCGGTATGCTGGAGCATTAAGATTTCCCTTCACTTGAAGTCAGGGGCACAGTCCAACCCCTGAAAAACAGCCCCATACCACACCTGAACATTTGTCTATAGAGTGTAGTTTGCATCATCCACCAAACATAGATCAATTTAAGCACTGTCAATGAAATAGGCAACAGGAAAAGGAAATGAGCAGCAGTAAGGGAACCTAAAGGTTCCTTTGCTAAAAATCTGCTAATTCCTGAAAAACAAAGAGAAACTAAAGGAAGAAGAGATGGACAGAGAACAGAGTACTGAGACAGAGAGAAAGAGGGATGAGAGAGAACATGATGGAGGAGAAGACAGAAGGAGACGAGGAGGACACAAAGAGACAGAGAATGAAAGCATAGTGGTGTCTGTCTGACATTACAGAGCAGATTTCAAAAATAGCTCCCCGGCGCCCTGGCCTCCAGCACGGTTACCATGGAGACCCAACCACAGACGCTATTAATAGTCTATCAGCTCCCAATCTAGTCCAGCTGGAGTAGCTCCAGACAGACAGACAGACAGGCAGGCAGACAGACGGACAGAGATGGAGAAAAGGAAGACAGGAGAAAAAGAAAGCAAGCTTGTGTTTTTGTGCTGGATGTGTGAGTGAGAAGAGGGATGACCAAAATACTGGACTGTACCATCTCAAACACCTGAGGAAGAAATTTGGGGGGGGGGGGGGGCTTTCTCTCTTATGACAAACCAACCTACAGTGCTAACTTAAATGCACATAATATTCACCAATAGTGATTTCCTAATAGCAGTGCAGGCTACAGGATCGTAGACCACAGCTGAGTAGCGATGGTATCCTCCCCAAACATCACCCCCTCTCCTCCTTTAAACATCCTCTGATCTGTGGATGACTCAGCCTCGTCCATGTTTGCTCCCAAACACTGCAAACTCCCGGTGTTAAATGAAAACTATTCAACTATCATTTTTCTCTTTCGGATTTTTACCTGCCTTTGGATTGGAAATGATTGCTAGATAACTTGATAACTTGCAATGAACTCTAAGGTTCTACAAGCAAATTTAAGATGCCCTCCTACAAACCTCCATTCACAAAATACATATGCATCATTTAGATAGGACAATGAAAAATTGGGAAATACACAGGTAGAAACATGCCGGGAAAAGGGGGGGGGGGGTCGTCACAAAGACAGGTGGCAGTGTTGGGCCTAGAGACTCACTGAGCAAAGCATACTGTCAACTGCAAACATTGGAAACTGTATCTGACAGTTCAACTGAAACTGTATTCAGTTGAACATGTGCATCAACAAAGAGACAGTTTAGTGACTCTTGCACATAACAGAGATATAACAGCCATGCGAGTTTTGCAAATGTTTGAGATCACTGACTCATGTGTTGCCTCGGTAGCTTTATAAACAGACAGATTCAGCTCGCCTTCGAGTGTTTGCTGAGATTCTTCCAGGCTCCCACAGACAAAAACATGTAAAAGACACTGACTGATTTGGAACAAAACTGATAGGACAAGCAAAAGTTTTGCTAAAGTTGAAACTAGTCAGTTTAAGAAATACAAAGAAGAAATTCACCTCTGCATCCCTCTGCATACATCCCTCTGTATAATGTAATAACATTTGTTATTACACAGGCATACAGTATAAAGAAGTGGAATAATATCTGTTAGGTACGCATGTAGACTCAAATCATTATCTCTGAAGTTACCTAAAGGGCACAAAGCTTGTGGCAATATCCTATAGCTGCCAGGAGAAGTTACTGAACAGCCAAATCCTATATCCACTGACTGACTGAGCATGAACTGTTTACTTCTAGTAATTCATTTTAGAAATATAAAGACTGTAAAATGTAGTCCAGGATTTCTTTATACTGCAAGCACATGATCCCATTTGAAATAAAAAGCACCTCCACTAGTGTTATATCTCATACAAGTCTTACCTTGTATGAGATATAATATCAGGATTACTAAGCTTCAGGGAAACTGAACAGTGGTGTTACATCACATCAGCTGCACAATTACTCACAAGAACCAGCATTAGAGATCATATTTCTCCCGTACTGGCTTCTCTACCTTAGCTGCCTGTAAAATCCAAGATAGAGTACCCTATTATCCCACCAGAGCTTTATGTTCCCAAGATGCAGGGTTACTTGTGGTTCCTAGAGTCTTCAAAAGTAGATTGGGAAGCCTTTAGTTATCAAGCTCCTCAACTGTGGAACCATCTTACGGTTTCGGTCCGGGAGGCAGACACCCTCTCTATGTTTAAGAGTAGACTTGAAACTTTCCTTTTTGATAAAGCCTAGGCCTCCCTCAGTTATGCTGCTATGGACTTAGACTGCCGGGGATCCACCCATGACACACTGAGCTCTTTCTTCATCTCCATCTCCTTCTGCACACATTTATGCCCCATTAATGCATGTTACTAACTCAACTTCTTCCCCGGAGTCCCTGTGCTTTCTCGTCTTGTAGGTTCCCATGGATCGCGGTCGGACCTCCTGCTGCGGTCCTGCTCGAAACCTACTGCGATTACTACTGTTTAAGCATAATCTATTTTAATTCTCTGCTACTCTGTACAGCCACTACCATTACTATCGTTATTACTAGCGGTATCATAATCGCCATAGCACCTTCTGTATACTTCATCATTCTCATTATCTATAGTTCCAATATTTCTGGTATTATTACACATCTTGTTTGTGTGCTCCCCCACCCAATCCAACCAGTCAAGGCAGATGACCGCCCACCTATAACCAAGGTCTGCTCTGAGGTTTCTGCCTTCTAAAAGATAGTTTTTCCTCACAACTGTTGCCAAGTGCTTGGTCAGGGGCGAATGTTGGGTTCTCTGTATTACAAAATGTAATTAAAGAGTTTGGTCTAGACCTGCTCTAATTGAACTGAAAGGATTAATCGATCATAATAAATAAATAAACAGCTTGCAAATAATTGTCTTTTGCCGCTAATCAGAACTAATGTAATGCAAAGCTTTTAAATGTGGGGGAAAGTATAGTAGAAACAAACAGCTAATCAGTCCTAATCAGAGACAAACTCACCACTGCACTGCAGGTCACCTGCTGAAGTTAGTTTATTAATCACCGGGAATCTCACCCCTGCTGATCAATGTATTGGGGGAAGCTCTGTGGTCTTTGGCTGTCTTTTTTTAACCACAGGGAGTAATCCAAATCACCTAAAGAAAATTACTCCAACATATATGACTTCATGGCTGTGAGGACACCACAGGATGTTAAAATCTGATGGCCAGATGATCCTCAAGTACAGAAAACCCAGCCTGTGTGTCCTCAATCATACAACAATTTACCTTGTCAATAACTGGGCTAAGAGTGTCAAATGTCCACACTGTGTACACCAAACTGAACAAGGGCAGCTGTTCTGTTGCTTCCTAGCATGTAGTCTACTACTCTAGCATCACAGAACCACCAGGATGTCCTGAGCCCATGTGACCATGTGCCCTGGTTCAATTGTAATCTGCCACTGTGAATCTAAACAAACCAAATTAAAATTGCAATAAAGTATAAAGTACAGACAAAACAATAAATTAATTGAGAAAATACAAATCATTCAATAATTAAAAGATAAATCAACACCTCTCCAGCAATAAAAACTGTCGACAGGCAGATAGTTACTTACTATTGTGCACAATCGATTAGCTGGTACTCATTGGATCTTTCGTAGCACGCTCTGACGCCCTCATCCTGCCACAGTGTCTTCGCGTGCTCGTAAAACTCCTGAGGAGGAAAGAGGAAACAGAAATACAGAGAAACTGTCAGAGTCACAAAGGAGCACTGTATTCATTCTTTATGCTCAACAACATGTGTCTGAGGACACCCGGCACTCAGCGTTTTTGTTGACACCACATGCAGTGGACGTTGTGCCTGAGCGATGCCTGTGTACATGTCTGTGAAGGTAAATAGTGGTGAAGGGGAGAGAGAGCCACCACTATGGAGGGACTCACCCACATGCTGGGACACAGCATGGACTTACCACTTCACTTCTCTGTGCATGATATTGTTCTAAGAGAATAACAGGTGTCTGTACACTTAATATCAGGGTGATCCAGGCAGTGCACACGAGCTGGCAACCTGCACAAAAGCTTATAAGTCTGCACAGTCAAACAATCAATCAATCACACTTATCTGTATAGCATGATTCATTTAAGAATAATGTAACCCAGAGAAGAAGGAGAATTTTAAAAACACAAATGTAGAATAATGCATAAACAATTAATAAGTTAGTTAGACAAGTTAGTTCACTGAAAAACAGCAGATTGTTTATCTGGTGAGTATTACATGAAGAGAAATGCGATAACATCATCCCACAAGATGAGAAATATCAGTGAATGATGTTGGTGACATTTATGTTTTGACCTACTCCATTTAATCTAATCCCGTCCAGACTGGTGCTTGGGGAGGTGTTCATTATTCAGTCTGTATTGACCCAAAATGAACAAAAAAAAATGAACAAAAAAATAAATAAATCAACGAATTAATAATCTGGCACTGGGAAACACCAGATAGTGTTAAAATACTTTAAATTAATTACATTAGTAATCCATAAATAATTGACAAGTTCCAATAAGTGACATTTAGGTCATTCACTGAACAAAATGGAAAACAGTCTAGTAGTTTCAAAGTATCAGTGACTCAGCAGTGTGTTTTGTATGTGTAGGACTGCTTAGGTAAATTAACAGGAACTTTGTAGTTAACTTGTTCATGAACTAGACTGCTTTCTAGTTCCAGAGTGGGAATACATGGAACACACACACACAGAGTGTAGGTTTTGATGCCCAATGGGAACATTACATAAACTTACATTCATTTCCTGCAGACTTACTCAAACCAAAACAATAACTTGCCTAACCCTAACCTTTACCTAAACCTCAAACTCAACCTAACCTTAAAACAAGTCTTCACTCTAAAAGTTATTCATTTGTATTTTGTCCCCATAAGGTAGGTGAGTCCCCACGTGTAGCTGTGCAAACAGGTTTTTGTCCCCATGAGATCATAAAAACACACACACACACACACACACACACAGAGCTGGTATCAAAGCTGTCCCTCAGTCTCTTGTGCTGATCCCAAATGAAAGGCAGAATGCACTTTTGCCATCCTGTTTCATAACTTGGAAACTATGCTGTGCTCATCATAAACAAGTCAACCAACTAAACAAGTAAAACCAAACAGCAGCCGTAAACAAATAATTGCTTCCCAACAGCTCAGCATGAGTGGAATTCCTGGGGCAGTGAGGTGATTAAAGAGAGGATCCTGCACAGGAAAACTCACAGATTTTATTCCTGTAAGAGCTGATGTGTCTTAATGAAGTGTCTCTGTTTAAGACATGTATTTGCTATAAACCACTGGGGATAACAGTGTGAGCTTAGTGTCACCGTTTAAGTAAAACACATCAGTGTATCTGGTCAACATGGTCACTTGACTTGGTTCCCTCTGTTGTTCGGAGTAAAACATATCACCATTTTCCATAAGTAACTGTTTAATTTTTTTTCTCATTCATCTTAATTTATTTTTTTATTTACTTTTTATGATAATTTTACAAAATCCCTGTACTTATCATCTCATTTGAAAGTGAAGGTGAATGCACTTTAACCTCTGCATACAAAACCGAAATGTTGTGTGTTGGTATACAACTACAGTACGTATCGTGGACCAAAGATGAACCATAAAAGTAGCTGAAAAATCCAACAGACTTTTACAATGTATGGTTTGTGTAATAATTTACCATGTCTTAATTTTCATTTCCAAATAAGCAGTTCTGCCCCCCACTAACACCCTCACCCTACACCACACCCCACTACACCACCCTATCCTGAGTACTACGGACTGAGTGTTGCACTAGTTCCTCTACCTCACTGTTAATACAGTTAGCCTACTGCCTATCGCTGTATACACTATATTGTCCATTGCACTAGTGATTTATAGCTTAATTTAACATCTGTAAATATCATTTGTAAATTGTGTCATAGTTTCCGCCTACACTGGATGCACATTAAAGCACATATCCATCTGTATAGGATGTTCATAGTACTTAGAAACTCCGGATATTATGACAGCAATCTGTATATCTTGTTTATAGTATATCTGTAGCATAGACACCTGTACATACCCTGTACATACTGTAAATTACTGTATACCTGGCACTTACCGCTTATTGCACTTCTGGTTAGATGCCAAACTGCGTTTCGTTGCATTGTAATAAAGTTGAATCCAATCTAATCTAAATCTATAGCGAAACATTTCAACCATACTTAAATCCGTTTACAGAGTCGCCACATCTGAGTGTCATTCATTCAGTATCAGAAGAAACAGTAAATGCTTGATATTTTTGTATTATTTGTATTGCATTTTGTAAATTGTCACATGAGAGTACAATATTAGTAACATCATATTCTGCTGATTAACTACCGTAATTTCCGGACTATTAAGCGCACCTGAATATAAGCCGCATCCACAAAATTTGAAAAGAAAAAAAAAACATATAACATAACATAACATATATAGGCTGCAACTGTCCACATTGTCCACATTGTCAGTCTCTCTTTCGTTGTCGCTCTCAATGTCATTGTTTAAGCCGCAGGGTTCAAAGCGTGTGAAAACAGTAGCGGCTTATAGTCTGGAGATCACAGTAATTATTAACAAAATATATATAATTATTATTCCTTTCATCGTTGCATTCAACATCTTTGTTCGTCTCACTTAAACCTGTGAAAATGGAAAATTGTGAAAACCTGTAAAATGCGTCATTAATTGCAATGTTAACAAAGTGTTAGAGAAATCTTGGCTGTGTCAAACCCTTACATGCAAGAAAATCCTTTCATCATGCAGTTTTCTATGACACCAAACTGATCATGTGTCCACAAACAGAGCATTCTTTTATCATCAGTCATGTGCATCAAGGAAAAAAAATGAATAAAAACCTCACTCTTCATTTCCTGATGTGAGATCCCTCAATTCCCAGCCTCTCTTTCTTCTCTCTTCAGCAGCTGTTACATTATAATAACAGACCTACTGAACATGAGATGTGACACTATCAGTCCCCATAAGGAGGTCAGTGCAGCATCATCTTAAAAACAGAGCCACTGGAGCTAGTAAGTGTCTTGCTCAAGGACACTTCAGCGGGGTTGACGTGTGAGTGTGAGTGTGTGTGCGTGCTTGGTAAGACAGCTGACCCTGTTTGCTGAAGTTTGCCATCTATCAATGTAGAAAAAAGAGGCACTTTAGCTGCCTCATGTTCCTCTATAATCACCATCATGCATTAAACACAAGCAGTTGTGCTAATTAGGTCATTGTGCCAATTAATGCATTAGTTAGTGGGAAAGTCAAAACACTCTTCTTCTTACAGCACATGAACTCTGTGTCTGGAAGCATTAAAGAATCAGGCCAGTGTTTTTACATGCTTTAGGCTTTATCACAACGCAGCTGCAGGGTTTTTAAGACCTTAGAATATGTGGCAGGTGGTCACTGCATTCGTTCTGTGCCGATTTGAAAATCAATTCCCTATCAGCAGTGTGAATGTCAGTGTTTTTTGTTTTGTTTTTCCAAAAAAAAAACCCAAAAAAACAACAAATAAATAAAAAAATAAAATTATCATTGCATGATGTAGTTCAAGTACAGTCTCAAGTGTTCTTTTAAAAACAAAAACAATACAGAGGTTATGAAAGCAATGCTGCTCAACTGGTGTCTCTGAAGTGCCACGCTGACAGACTGTTCAAAACAATCCACAGTCCTTTCATTTAGATTCATATTTCAGGACTTGCTAAGTACATTCTCATATTGTACTGAAATCAGTGGAGTTTAGTAAAAAAAAAACAAAAAAAAAACAAAAAAACAAAAACAAAAAAAACAGGGTTAATATTTGAAAATGGTTTGTGATTCAACAACACTGTGATGGTAGTAGAAATTAGTAGTAGGTAGGTAGTAGAAATTGTTTTAATAAGCAAATGTCTGCATCAACTTACTCCAATATTCAATCACATACTATTTAAGTATATAATTTATAGCATGCTATATGACATATGTGGTGTAATTTTGCTTACTTAATCATGTCCGGTGATTTGGTGAGATGGCAGACAGATGCCTTCATGCAGCTATGAGCACCACAGGGACGGGACGTCAGAACAAAATCATTTGCCATAATAGAAAATGAACTACAGCTTGATACATGACACCGAGTGAATTGAAAAACTGAATTAAGTCTTGTCCCCCTGGTGGCTGTGGATAAACAGCAAGACTCCCAGACTCCCAGGTTTATTCTCCTGACACAATTAGTTAATGGGAATGTCCCGCTGAGAATATTTAACTCACACACACACATTAACCATCAGGTCATTAGTAAACCTCAGTGTTTGCTACCCATGTCAAGGGATTATCACCAAGCACATTGGGACAATCACCTGCTATCAACTACTGAAACACACACAATTGAAGCTGAAACTACAGGACATACGGCAGAACTACAAAAATAAGACCATTGTGTGAAGGTGTGTGTGTGTGATTGCTGTGTGATTGCACTACTCACAGATGGAAACTCAAAATCCTTCTGGCTGACCAGGTTGAGGATGTATTCGATCCGGTACTGGTTCGCCGGGCACGCCAACCGCACGGGTGGTGTCAGGGTGCTCATAGCTGTTACTATGGTCTGTCACAAACACACAAAGTAGATTTAAGTTGTTTTTTAAGCTGTTTTTTGTGTTTTTTTATTAACAGCAAAATGATAAAAACACAGCCACTTACCTCAATAGCCTCTTTAATATTATTTTTGATGTCCTGAATTTTCTGCTTCTTCTCTCTGAAACAGACACAAAGACTCAGTGACAACCATGTCGGAGACAGACAGACAGAAGAAAGAACCCACTGCCTTTATTCTGACTCTTTCTATGTATAGTAAGAATGTGGAGAAGAATCTACTATGCTTCCTGAGACATGTTTTTAGTTTAAATATCATCATAGAGGTAGTATTTAAAGAGTGGTGATATAGTATTCAATTTCCATGAAGTTGAAGGGAAATCAAAAGAGGCAGATAAAAAAAAAACAAACAAACAACAACAAAAAAAAAAACTATAATGATCCAAATCGAAGCCACAGAGGACAGAATGTCTTGACTTTCAGGCTCGGTTCTAGTATGGGTCAGACTCTGGATACAACACTTCCCATAATGCAGCTCAACCGCCTCTTTTGTTATACCCTGCCTGCTTCAAAGGCGACCACTTCTTTTAAAGCCTACTCCTCCAGGCTGTAAGACAGGCTTAAATATGTTAAGTCATATTTCTTTGGAAAGCTCCTCCAGAGCGCTGTTTTCACAGTCTGAGTCGTACTTGACCTGATGAGTAAACTGCACTTTACTGGATGTGGTGGTTTCATCTGTACACAGTATTAGCTGCAATACAGATGTTTTCATGTAAAAGTTGTTCACACATGACAGTTGTGGATAATAAATATCTAGTAATTAATTTGTTGCAGCCTAATTTTCCAACAGTGAGTCCAAAAGTATCATCATCTATTTACAGAAAGGACAGAATACTACAATAAAGTCAGGTAAATATTGGAATAAAAGGTTTTTCAGTAAAATAAGAATGTTTCCAATAACTTCTAGCTTATCATGAGTGAAAGGAGCAATTCATTTCCAGGTGTCAGGTCAAATCAGAGGCACCACAAACTATCTGAGCAGTGATGTTAAAAAGTAGGCCTACTCTTTAAGTGAAGTTAAAAAAACAGTAACATGGAGGGACTTCCATGTTACTGTGACATGGTACACTACAGTTTGTTGCATCAACTTTGTTCTTGATCTGAGTAGAGTAAACAGACCTTCATTGGCACACTTGTAGAGAAATTTTGTCTGTCTGCTGTGAAGGATCAACTGTTTGTACAAGACATTTGGACTCTCTGTGACAGAAATGTTTCTAATAAAAGGCAACCAGATAGCCAGTTAGCCTATCTTTCACCTTGAGTCTGGCAGGACAACAGCACATTGTGTTTACAATAGTTATATGTCAGTGACAAAGGTAAAGATGGGCCCTTTTGTTCTGTACCAGTCTTTACTTTTCACAAGGGACACTGCTACACTAGACCAAAGTGATGCATATATTTATTAGTTTGTCTAAACTAGCGAAATTTGCATTTTAAAGTTTGACTCATCCATTTCATTACCAGAAACAAAGGCTGCATGTTTCCTTCACAACATGTTGTTGCATGATGGATCAGGTTTTAAGAGGCAAAGCACAATTATGAAAGTGGTTTCTAATTCACTCACAAGCGCATTCTCTTACATTTGTAAGGTACAAATTTTCCACAAGGGGAGCTGTTTCGTCACAGTCGAGTTCTTAGCATGTGACTCATTTGTTGCAAAGAAAATAAGACCAATATCATATTAGACATGCACCTGCACACAGTTTGACCACTTCACTTCTCAAACGGTACATTTTCTCAATAGCTTGGACTCTTCATCAAGCTTACATGATCAAACAAGAATCACTAACACCTGGGTTAACGTGCATTAATGTCATCTGGTAACGTAATTTGAAGACAGAGTCTGCGCAAGGGTGATTGGGTGTTTGTTCCCATCGTGTACCTGCTCACACATTTGCTCAACTCAATCATTGCTCAACTGTCAATCATGATATCCCTCCTTACAGCATCAAATACCCAATTAAAACTAAACTTAAAATGAACACTTGAACACAAACAATAACAAACAAAACAAAATAACAAACATCAGCAAAAACTATCTTTGGGAAAAAATATTTGAATGAGTTTTTAGTTTGGTCAAAGTCCCATCTGCTAACATTGGGGGGGGCTTCACTTTGTGAGCTCTCATGTCATCCACATTTATACAAAGTCAATGGTCAACACTGAGATCCTATTTTCTCACACTACATTCTAACTCAAAAAATACATACAAACCCTCGTACAAAATGGCAACATGTATACAGGCACATTCACCTTCCTGGGCCAAGCTGCCATATTTCTCCAAAGCAACTGTAATCCTATTTGATCCTTTCATAGAAATGTGTCACATTTGCTCTCTAGCAGCTGCATCAACATGAACATGAAACAGGTCATTATGATTAAAATTACTAGTAAGTATCCCTTAGACAAGAACAGAAAGCCTCAAATCAAAATCCACAATTTACTAATCTGGTTCAGTGTGTTCTTACATCCCTAAAATCGTGTTGTGTACTGGACTGAAAAAACACACACAGACTTGAATACAATTTGAGTAATAGTCATTGAGAAATGCTAACAGAGCCTGAGAAGCCTGCAAGGTCATTGTGCACCAAGAAACACGAGAGGACGAAAAAAAAAAAGAAAAGAGGGAGTAAGACAGAGTTTATTGGGTTAGGAGTGAGACTGAGAAGGCCTTGTTTACATTTTCAACCTGATAGTCATTAAAAATCACATGGTCGTGCGCTTGTCTGTGTGTGTGCACTCTTTCAGTTTAGCAAACGTTTGTGTGCCTGTGTGTGGTTATAGAGAAGGGAAGAAGACAAGCAGACATGACGCAACATGTTCTAGTGATACATCAGTTAAATAAATGCAGAGAATTAACACTTTAATGTAAAGCAGACGACTGGCACTGAGATCAATATGACAACAATCAGAGCTTTTTCAGTGGAAGAAAACTGTCCCACACATCTGTGGTCTCCAGCTGTCAACCACATAGCAGCTCCAGTGATGAGACTGGCAGTTACATGCCTTGCCCAAGGGCAGCTCAGTCATAGTTGAGAACACAGAGAGAGAGAAAGCTGAGTCAGTCATTCAGGCCAGAAATTAGAACCAGCAGTCTTCCGGTCACAAGCCAATTACCGTACTCTGACCTTTAGGTTACCACAACACTCAATCCATTCACCCAAACTCTTTCATCACAGGTGTTATTGAACCCTTCCAGTCCCAAATGAGTACATTCATATCCAGCCTCAGGATCCAAGCTTATTAAAACATATTACTACACTTGTCATGTGGAGATCCACAAGTGACTGGCCTGTGAGTTTGCTGTTCTGGTTGTAGCAGATGTTCAAAAACAAAAGTGATCCATTCTTAGACTCTTGAAAGAAGACATCCGAATGCACGTTCAAAGCGAGACAGTCAAACACATATGGGAGCACTCCAGTTTACACATAAGGGGAAGGGAAAAGACATACATACATGTGGCATGGCATATATGTGATGATGCTGTATGTGTTTGTGTGTCTTGTTAATAACGACACCCACCCATTTGCACACACACTCATGCTCACTCACACAGCTTTATTATGGCAAAAAACGTTATCACAACTATTCTGCTAAATATTGTGATCATGATTATTTAACACAATTACTCATTGCCTTTGTAAATATTATGTATTTACTTCACTTCACAAAATTGTCAGGGGCTTTCCTTGAACTTTAAATTCAATTCAACTGGAAAAACAACATAAATAAATGCAATATGTACAGCAGCATCATGGGCTTCACTCTGTCTACTTATTCAGTCCTATGATACATCAGAGTTTTCTCTAACTCACTCAGTACTGAGTGTGCCAGCGACACATTGTCAGCTCTGAGGATCTTGCGCGCACACACACAGTTATCACTGACGAGAGCCGATACATTTGCTGTGAGCTGTAGTATGCTTAGGCTCTCATCTTGCTAATTTGTACAAGGTTTTGGGACTGCCACAGTCCATAATGACCATCACTGGCAGCTCTCCCAAGCTAAGTTCACTGTGAATGGGTTTATGTGCGCTTGCTGTGCACACCCGTGCACCATGTGATATCTTTTACCTTTCTTGCTGACCAAAGGCTGTCTTTCTAATATCTTGGCCCAAGTTGAACTAAACACGTTACATCCCGGCTGACGGTGAGTTTGGGCATTTAGGGAGGGGTGAGAAGTGGACCGCTGTAAGGGATGCACTTGATGTATAACACAAGACAAGAGCATCATTATGGCACAAAAAGGGACACAATAGTTATTTTTTATCTTCATTACCTTGTTTAAATCATTGGAAGTCTAAATGGTAATCAAAAATTTAATTTGATTAATCACCCGGCTCAAACACACACACACATATACACACACACACACACACACACACACACACAGCTCAGTGTTGTGGAGTCATGCGCTTGGTCATATGCTCTTGTCTGCCTTAGGTGTTGATTTTATAGTCAAACCTTGCAAAGATGCTTCCATCCCCATCACAACCACCAGAACAATACACGCCAAGGTACTCACACATTGACACTGACACACACACACACACACACACACACACAACTTTCTGTTTTTCTTACAGAGACACGCCAAGGATGTGATCCAGAACGATCCAAAAAGCAAAAAAAAGAGCAGCAGAATTGTAATCTTTTATATAAAATATTAAGACCTATGTATCAAGTGGGCATGGAAGAGCAATCACTGTGTGCAGTTGTATAACTGGTACATATGAATACTTGTACGGATCCATATAACAAAAATAGATACATGCATTAGTTAACATTCAACATTTTCAGTCAGACTTCACTCAAGCTAACGTTAGTGGGGAACCAGCAGGTACAGATGTGACGTTTGGAAGTATTTCGACCAAATAAATGAAATGAATGTGTAGTGAAAGCCATATAAAGTTAAACTTGTCTAACTAATTTGTCAAGCTACAATCACGGTGAACAACAGCTACGAGACTGGGAAAGATGTGACGTTATGAGGAAAGTGTGGTGATACTGAGGGTTGATCTGCGAAAAGCCAACCAGGTAGCTATTAGGCTACTACTAACAACAGTGTTTCAGATGTGTGTCTATTGCTAATCCTAACGTCTACCTGCATTGTCACTTGGGTGTTGATGTGGATGTTTGGAACCCTATTCTCCTAATAATTCAGTATGAGTTCTTGAGGAAAGGGCCCATCCCTAGACTATAAAGAAAAAGTTAAAGAACTGACAAAAAACAATGCCAAAAAAGACAAACTCATTAATTTTAAACCCACAAAAGCAACAGAATATCTACTCTAGACGATAAGAGGTAGAAGATGAATTTCTTCTGATGACAAAAGAATAGCAGAAGAACAGTAACCAGAAAAATAATTACAGATGCTCGTTGTACTGGGTCAACAGACTGGTGCTGGATCAACAATGTCGAGACAGTTTAGACAGACACATTATAGAAACGTTATAGAAAGTTCAGAGCAGGCATCCAGTCCTATACTTGTTTTTGTCACAATGCTGTTTTAACAAAGATACAACAACAGCCACTATTACCAGTCAGCAACTACAGTTCCCATGAGGCTGCACGTGGCTTTAACAAAGCATACTGAAAGAGAGAGTTACTATCACCATGGATATAAATGTTAAATAACTGAAAACTGTACTTATATTTGAACCACTACACTCAGTCATGCCAATTAATTCAACATACAATATTTTCAATAGACTCTGTTGACTTAGATCTTTGAATAAAGCATCTAACCAGCACCAGTTATGTGGCAACACATCTGTCTCTGGTGGGAAAATACTTGAAGAAATTATGGGAGACTAAAATTAATATCATCCTATTTCAGCATCCTGCAAAGTCCGCACTTCATAAACCAGGCACATCATGATGAGTTGACAAGTTTGTCCCATTTTAAATGAACCTCCAAAAGTGGTACTGCAGGGATATCAGTGACAACATACAGTGTTAACAGCTTGGATATGTTAAAGACATGGGTCTTACAGATAAGTAGAAGTAATATTGATGTATGATCCGTTAACCTAGTGCACCACTTTCAAGATGACTGTCATGTGTTAAAGTGAAATGTCTCTTCTTACTGTGAACTGAGGCATCATGAAAGCTGCTACAGTTTACCACGTTAGCCGGACTTCTTTGGATATGTTCAGCTACTTGTACACCTTTACACATATAATACTTACTCTGCATTGAAGCCGTTGACATGCAGGATCCTCATCTGTTTCACTATGGTGCTCTTGCCTGACTCTCCAGCTCCTGAGAGAAAGACAGACAAGGAAATATTAGGAATCTGTTAACACATGAAAAACTTAGGACACAGACCACACACATTTGCAACATCTGTATACCAGGGCTAACTGAAAGGCTTTCAAATTGAAAATTCATAAGCTGTGTTGGCTGTGACTTACTATGCCCTACAGAAATCTTTCAATGAGCAGAGAATTTCATACATGACTGTTACTTTATTTGGCGAAAGTGGGAGTTGAGGCAAGGACAGTGTAGAATGGTCATGGCTGAAAAAATAAACTGGATTATTCCACAAGATAGTGTGATCCCAATCACAAGATGACATTTTTAGACTTAATGTCTGCCTTTACACTTTTCACATAAAAAGTCATTTTGAACATTTCCCTTCAAAAGCAGGTGTTCTTGTGTTAAATAGTTAATATACTCGGAACAAAGTTCTAGTTCGGCCATGTGGGAGCATGCAGGTCTACCACAAGCAAGCTTCATATTTGGCTTTGTTTGTTACAGCGGACCATTCAAACTTTTCCTAGTCTTCCCACTGCATTGATAAACAAAACCAACACACAGAAAATAATGTCATGAGGCTGACTGTAAAATGTGTTGTTTTGTTGTATCTCTCCACAAGGTTCTACTAATTAAGTAGAAAAAGTTCACCTCATGTTTGAAGATAAGGTCGGCAGTATCTGTACCTACAGTGACTCCCTCAACTCATTCCATTGAACAAACAGCAATAAATGCACAGAGCTGGCGCATGTTTACAAGAGGTAAGCTGTATTTGACAGCAGTCTGACACTTGGTCAAATTCAACTTAGTCTAATACACTAGCGGCCATCTATCTGGGGATTTTTAACCTCACATTTAACCAGATACTGCCCTCTTCCCATCCTTCCAATGATGCAGCAATTTTTTCCTAACAAACAGTAGTTCAAAAGCTCATCACACACGTTTATGTCCTGTGAGGAAAATGTCATCACTGTTCTTGTCTGCAGCACTTGGATGTCTCTAAAATTGAAAGAATGACTAAACAAAACCTGCTAAAAGACACTAAGGGAGACTATATGATGTAGCACTGTTAGTCGGGCAGCTGTACACTGCAGGTTCCTGGACAGAATGTGCATCTGCCATAAGAATGAAACTTACATCTGCTGTTCTGTAAAGTAACACCTGCAGTGTGTACAGCTACATGAAGAGTGAGCAACTTAAAGTTCAACATTTAAAAGTTGCAGTACTTTCACACAGCCCCACGCCTTTCCTGTCTCAGACCTTAAACACCTTTTTTTTTTTTTTTTTTTTGACTCAGCTGTGTCCTCTCGTCTTTAATTTAACAACTGAAGTGTAGATCAGAATTTAACACTTTCCCTAAATTAGATGAATTTTATTTCTTGGGAAAAAGATCCAAATAATTTATACACTTATGTGAAATAAAAAAATAAGTCCTAATGTGAAGCTTAAAAACGCTCCAATCTGCAGAAATATCAAGCGGCAGTGAGGGTATTTTTATTTTTTTAATATCAATATTCTTCGATTACATTTGCTATGCATACTTATTAAAGATTTTGATGACTGCTTTAATTTAAAGCTTAAATCCTTTTCTACGTATGTACAACTTTCCAGATGGCAGGCTAACAGGTATTGTGTTCCTGTTAAAAGCCAAAAATATAATCACACATTTCATTCATTTACAATGCAGTACGTCTAATTATACATAGTCCTTGTACAGTCATGTGGCAAGACAACGCTGGCTGTGTGTGGCTAAATCTCTAAAAATATTTCTGCTTCAACATGAGACGATGGGACGTGTTTTGGTGGATATGCTGTAGTGTATCTTCCACACAGGTGAGCTGGAACCCCATGGGAGTTTTTGGTCACTTTTGGAGAGTACTGGCAGTGTTATTGTACAACAGACCAAACATTACAATTTGACATGAAGACATAGGCTCATCTGGCCATACTGGAGCTCTCTTACGGAGAAAATGGACAACAACTCTGTAACAACACAGTTTGTCCAATGTCTACAAACTAGTAGCCTACATTTGTACTGTTTGGAAAAGGTAGAGGCATCAAGTAATATTAATTTATTGAGACACCCAATGTGAAACAGTTTGACAGACTGGCAGTTTGCTATTAGGATGTTATAGCCAACGTGTCTACCCATGTGAACTATTAGTGGCAGTCAGACACATTATCAGACAAGCCACAGAAGAGTCTGGGACTTGGGCATTTCGGCAGCGCAGCAAGCTACAGCGCATACCATGAACTCATAACATCATGCTCTCAAAACTGACTGATGACCTCATGTCACATTGTCAGCACTCCACTTTCTTTCTCATCTCCCTGTCTATCCCCACACTACATTGTCTGGTGAAGCAGAAATGCCTTAACGTCTTAAAGAATAAGTGGATTAAATACTAACGTACAATAGTTATGCTGGCATGCTTGAAACACACACGCAGTCAAGTGTGGTATTTAACCTAAACCTTTCAACTGCAAGCATACCTGTGTTTATACTACAACGCATTAAGAACTGTGAGCTAGAAACTGTCCCTCGAGGATTTGTCAGTATTAATCTTATTTATTTAGTTTTTTTTAATTCCCAATTTGTATCATACATTTTACCTTATAATGCTTTATTTATTAATTTTTTTCTTGTACAGCTGTTTGTCAAGACAGCATTAATCACTGATCTGAATCACTGAATCACTGAAGACTGGTTGGATTATAGTCCGCACAGAAAACCATCTGCAAAAGTCATATTAAGAGGATCCTGGCCATTAGTATTCTATCTAAAATATATATGCCTACAGTCTGTCTTTATTCTAATAAACCGACACTAGTAGAGTTTTAGGGTTAAACTGCTGAAAAAACATCAAATAAAATAATCCTTTATATTGTGAAGGGAACTTGAGTGACTTCTGCAAAACCCAATGCCAAAAATGTCAGAACTGTGTGTAACTACCACCGAATGAAAACAGAGGTCAGGGGAAGAGGAAAAAAAGGTTTCTCAATATAACTGTTTCATCTGCTAAAGAAGTTCTGAAAAACAAAAAAAAACAATCAGAAAACAAAGATGTTATTATGATGTCTCTGATGGATCTATAACCCTAAAGACAACATCAATGATAAATTTGTCTAGTCTGAACCAGAGCCATGGAAACACAAAATCTGCCACTGCAATGCATACAGCGATGTAAACTGTGCAATATGTCAGTGGACAGTTGTGACCTCTGATCAACTAAAATGTGAATGATCTCTGGGGCAAGATGCAGCAATTAGTCAATTTAATATTTTACTACAGTTATATAACAGACACAGCAGGAGTAACTTACCATATAACAAACATTTGGTTTGTTGAGGTTTACGCACACAGAATTGTCCCTTTGATTTGCAAATACAGTGGTGATGTTTCATTATAAGTGCGCTGTTAATTCAAATACTTGCAGTGTAGAAATCACAGCAAGTTCACTTCAGGTTAAAGTTTAAAAAGTCCATAACAGTTATAGGAAATCATAAAGGTTAATGGGCCCAGTAGTTTTCCTCAACAGCCATGAAGATGCATAAAGTTTAGACAGTTTATTTGTTGTGGTTAATTTAAAAAATGTAACAATCATAAAGGAAGTTAACTGATTTTGGTTAAAAGAATGCGAGCAAAAGGTCATCAATTTTTTTGTTTTGAGGTTCTAATCTGTTAAAGTATTAATTTGTCAACTTGGGACTTAAAACAACTGCTGCCCCTTGGGACAACACATATATTGCATCAACACTCGTTTTTTGGTGTCAGTCTTTAAAGTCAAACACATGCTGCTAACATGAGCCACAGACACAGTAGCACTTTATTTAGGTGATCTATTTAATCCAATGAGCAGTGTAGCTCTAGTAGCAGGTTGCAATTATAATAAGAGGCATAAACCAATGATCATCAAATTTATCCTTATGGACATCCTAAAAGTTTTGCTTTGCAAAAAAGAGGGCCAATATGTATATGTGTGTGTCACTTGCACTTAGCACAAAGACTGATACCACAGATGCTGAACAATTAGCCATGTGTTGTCAAAATACGGACTGTACTACCTCAGACACTATGTCTTCTCAGCATGAATACATGCTAAGCAGAAGGGTTAACATACATTTTTGGTGGCTCTTTCAGACTTCGTTTAGCTTTGTTCACTGTTCAGACATATTCTCTGAAATATTTATGATCACAAATAACAGGTCAACAGGTCTGTGACAAAGCCAAACTAGTAGATTATATAATTGAAATGCAGTTAACTTTATGGTGACATCTTCATTTTGGTTTTCATGTGAGCCTGTCCTTCTGCTTTGCTAAAGTCACCACAACTTCCTCCCCAACATAAATACAGGTGTGTCAAACTATCCAAACCCTCACGGCATTTCTCTGATCAGATATTATTTCATTTTCATTAAGAACACTGTGGCTTCTTGAAAGTGGAAAGCCTGCCAGTGGATATAGGAGGAGGGTACAGTGGAGAGCATGGCAGGGAAAAGTTATACACTTTTATTTGTCTGTTATATAATGAGGAGACCCGGCCCACCTCCACTTCACTATGACACACACAACCACATGTTGAGTCTTACACATCCTCTCCAATGAAGACGTTTCGCTTTGTTTTGGGGTTTTTTTTTTCTTACAGTCACATTATCACTGTTTGGGCTACATGACCCCAAACTGGCATGTAATGAAAAATTAGTGTTCGCTTGACAACGTTTTCAATCCTGCATACATGTTTATGGCTAAAATGTTATGTAGTCTCAAACTACTGAAGCTGAAAGGGACAATTCTGTTAAAAACAAATGAATTCTAAGTGATAATAAAAGTAGTTTTGATTGATATGACTGGGTGTTTATCCCATGATGACCCTTGGCAGCGGTTTACCTACAGAACATATTTACTCTACACTCCTGTACCTATGGACTCTGCTACAGCATGTTTCGGCGTTGGTAGTGGTGGACTGTCAATTTGACAGCAGCATGCTGAAAATGCAGCACGCTGGTGCATTTTTAGCCTTATGCAATGACAAAGTCACACTGTTGACAATGTTTCCCAAAACATCTCAGAAGGTTATGCAGGAAGGAGGCAGAGCCACCACTGCACACACCAAGGACCTGCCTGTAAAGCAGCAAGCACAGAAAAGAAAAAATGTAATATGAAAACAAACTCACCTAAAAGTAGTAGTCTGTGTGTGGCTCTGTATATCTGTTTGTCTTTTTGGAGCTGCTTCTCTATCTTTTTGTTTGCTTCTCTTTGTGCCTTCTCCTCATTTCTCTGGTCTTCAGTCTTACTGTTGCCCAAACAACCCATCTTCCCGCAAGAAAAAAGAAAAAAAGGGGGTCCAGGGGAAGGAGGTGGAGGAGGTGGAAGAAGAAGAAGAAGAAGGAGGAGAAGAAGTAGAGGTGGAGGGGAGGGGGTGGATTGTGTAGAAAGAAAAATAAATAAACTAAACTAGCCTAGATCCCGTGTTTGACATGCGGATTTGGCAGCAATGTCACCCACATGTACACTGTTAAACGTCCCCTGCCTGCTCCAAAACTGTCCGTGGTGTAGAAATTATGCGTCCATAACGCGTATTTTGCTGTCAGAGAAAGGGCAGGATACTGCTGCTGACGACACCCAGGCCGCCTTCTCAGTTTGCTGAATGCTGCTTGGGCTTTTTCCTACTTCACATGCAGTCCAGTTTTTGTTTGTTTTCTCCACTCTCTTCCCCCCCCCCAAGTCAACTGTGCAGAGCTGAGAACTGTAATCCACTCCGTTAAGATACCAAAAATTGGGGTTTCACCTCAAATGGAGGCAGAATAAACAGCCTAATTTGCATCTCCAAAAGCCCGGGTCTTGCGTCTCACTGCTGCCCGTGACAAGGAGCCGAACACGGCGTGTCCGAAAACCTCGCCCGTGCTGTGGCGCGGCTCGTTTCCACGTCTCCTTTCATGATAAACACATCCATAGGTGTAAACTTGTACTCTCTATCTATTTCTCTGTCTCCCCGACGGCTGTCTTCGTCGGGGGGGGGCCGGCAGGACAGGAGGAAGGAAAATAATATTTACAACCAACGAGTTACATGTGAGATATTCTCATTGCTTCCGTCGTCATCCGGCTCCTTTTCATTCGCTGCATCAAATCAACCCAAAACAGCTCCAAACTCACTGCGGTTGTCTTCTCAGCTGGTTCCCCCCACCACCTCCAGTTCCGACACGATCCAATATACCCCCGATTTGTCCTCCTTATTTGTGATGGCTGTTCCTTGCTGTGTTTTATCCTCCAAAGGGCCTTCTCTCTCTCCCTGCCCCTCGCTTTTGTTGCTGAAATGTGTTATCAGCCCCTCACATCACCGCCGAACCTCCAAAACTGCGCACCGATACACTTTTTTTAAAAAAAAAAAAATCCCGATTTGAATCCGACAAATCCCTCCAAGAAAAAAAAATCACAAAAAAGGGAAAAAAGAAAAGAAAAAGAAAACGTGACCAAGATGTGAAAATCCCTCGAAATGTATCCACGTTTCTTGCAGGTGAAAAAGCAACCCCCGCTGTCAGATTCAGTTTTCCTAGCCTACATAAGGCCTATATATGTGTACACATATACACACTCTCACACAAACATGCATATCTATATATATATATATATATCTTTATATGTATATATTCCTCTGAATCCGAAGTGGGTAAATAGGCTACAGGCTTGAGACTACATGTGCATTTACATTCATAAAAAATAGGACGCGGGGTTGTTGTAGCAGCACATTCCCACCGCGAAGGCCGCTCCCCTCCTGGACGCTGGTCGTGGAAGGTGAAAGACAGGAATAACCAATTCTTGGAGGTTATTATTTTCTCCCTTTCTCTCTCTGTCGCTTTCTCTCTCTCCGAGAATAGTAGCCTACATTGAGGAGATAGACAGCCCTGAAGAGAGACGGGGTGGGGCCACACAGCGCTCACTGAACCCTGGGAAGGAAGGACCGACAGAGGAGGAGAGGAGAGGCCGCTTAACCTCGTCACGTGGCCCGGGCGCGGGGCAGCGTCAGCGGCGCGGCTCTACGGAGAAAACGGCGCCCTCTTCAAAGAAAACCACCGTACAAGGTTTGGAGGGTGGGAGTCATACAGCAACCGGACCGGGGAGATGGGGGGGGTGGGGGTCCCACAGCTGGTTACACGGCCGGTCACAGAGGCACTGGTGGAAGTTAACTAAGTACATTTGTTAGTACAAATGAAGTACATGTACTTCATTACAATTCTGAGCTACTTGTTCTTTACTTGATATACTTTATATCTACTCCACTACAGTTCGGAGGTAAATATTTATGTTTTGTTCCACTACATTTATTTGACAAACTTACTAGTTACTTCACACATAGTTTAGTTTAATAGTACAAAATATAATGAATAAATACATAAAGATAAAACTTTATTTTTCCCAAAGGAGAATTCACAAGCTACCCAGCAGTCAATCTATTTAAAAGTAGTTAAAACAACTTTACCAACATGAAAGTGATAAACACATTAATGTGATCTGTGCAGTATAATATCTGAGTACTTCTTCCACCTCTGCACAGAGGACACCTCAGTACATACGTCTAAACCTACACAAGTGTGTGCTCCATAAGTTGACAATTCGCCTAACCTTTGGACTGTGGGTAGAAAACAGCAGCTCCTGGAGGAAAACGTATGACACAGTGAGGACACATGTAAACCGCACACATTAAGAACCTGATCCCAGGACCAGGAAGGCATCAATGTGCGTGCACAATGTGCCAACGGGCCAATAGCTGCCGGTAGTGCATGCTGTCATTTGGACCAAGCAGGTCAGTTCAAGTTTGTTAAAACTAGCGGTATATTGGGTAAAGCTTATAATATTTACTGTTCAAATCAATGAACCTACCAAAGGCCTTGATGATACACTGATGTTATTATTACTTGATCTAGTTACAGGCACAGGCCATCAGCTCTATTGCTGTTAGGTCTGTTAAACGCTAGGTGGCAGCAGTCTTTTAACACTCAGCAGCAGGCTGGGGGTTGCTGACTAGTCAACCCAAACATCTGCATAATTCACAGACATTTCAGACATGTGAAATATAATATTTGGTAATAATATGTGAAAACAAAATTATGATTAAAAAGTACTTTTCAAAATAACTTACTTAACAAAGTAAGATTGGCTGTGTGCTAAATTTTTGATGTAAAGAGGTGAAATGTGTATTCAGTAGTACTATGTCCACATCAGTGAACTGGACAGTATTTAAATGAGTGTTTATTGCAAACTGTTGGGAGGCATAACATACAAATATGCCTTGATTTGTTTGTTTGTTTTATGTGAACCACAATTCCTAGTCTGCTTCCTCATGAGTTAAGAAAGCACCCTGTATCCGGCAGCTAAAGCTTTAAACTCCACCCAGATGCATAAGCAAGATTGAGGACCAGCTTAGCGTGGTTTGTCTAAAAGTGAAATCCATCTGTGAGCAGACTAAAAGCTGTGGACTCTGTGGACTCTGTATCTGAAACCCCTGGCCTTCCCCTGAGTTTGCAGTGAGCTTTGGCACTTAATTTTTTTGATGACTTGGTGCTTTCTGGAGCTTTAGGCCAAAACAGTCAAAAATCCTTCAATATTAAATATGAAGTTCAATTCAAAACTTCAAATTTAAAATAATCTGGAGTTAACTGTATCCCCATCAACATTCCTTCACTCCATTCTGTGCTTGCTTTGTAAACATTGGCGGTGTCATCCTGTTTGCATACACAGTCTGTTGTCTGTATTGTAAGTAACTTCTGCATACAATGTAAACATGCCCTTTTGCAGAACTTTGTTGCTTCCTATTTAGCTTTGAGTGCTGAGGAGGCAGCTAACATTGTTGCTAACACTTAAATTTGAATATCCAAATACCGACTGCTGCTTTTCTCCCTTTTCTTTTGCGTCTGTTGAATTCTCAAACTTTTCATGCAGCTATTTGTGTACTAATAGTGTACATGTTTCAATTTACATACTATTCACATGTTATATTGGCAGACTTTGTGCTGTAAAGGGTGGTGGGAAGAAGTGCAACAGCGATGGAGGTTGGCAAATGACCGCATGAAAACGTCAGAGGAACTAATGTGAAGCAGTTCCCGGCAACAGATCAGTATCGGCTCAGCACACAAAACAAGGGAACTAAAAATTTACGAGAATTTCCCAATTATGTGTCAGCATGCCGGTTAGCCATTTTTGCTGTAAACAAATCTGATTACATTCTGGGCCATATGCTTCCGTGCTTGATACAAATGATCAATCAATCTCTGACTCAGTGTTAGCTACACCTATTGCTGATCTTAAAACTAAACCAAAGCTTTGACCATAAATCTTGAGACAAGTCTCAGTGGCACAAATATTTTTTTTTCCTTATCTTTTTACCTTTGATCTCTTTAATAGCCACACACACACACACACGTTCCACCAAATCACCACCCAAGAGCCTTTTGAGCACGTCCGCTCGCTGCTCTTTTTAACTGCACTGTCATGAAATGTTAGCTGCCTACTCAGCACTCATTCTCATCATAATCAATTTAGATCTACTGCTGAGGAGTAATTGAATGTGTGTTTTCCTCTCATTGAGTCAGAAGGTTTATCTGCCCACAGAGGAGCATCGTCTGTGATAATCTACAGACAAATACACACAAGGAGTTTATTAGTTTAGTTTGGGCTGGGTTAACAAGGTATGGATTGTCTGGATTATTTGTGTTGTTAAGACGATTAAATGGAGATGACTCCACCATATGTTAAGACATCCTGTCCATTTTGTAAAACTGTTAGTAAGAAAGCAACTGATGCTTCTTTTCTGCCCCTCACTTGTCAGAACATTTACATTAACATTTAACATTTACAAGTTTCTTAAAGCCAAGGTGATGTGATTCAATAACTTGTTCTGTTCAACAAACACTCCAAAAGGAAAGATATATAGGATTTAGAAGATTAAACAAGATTAATGGGCTCCAAATTCAAACACCTCAACACAGAATAATCAGCATCTTCAAAGTGAATAGACTTTACAGCATCCAATGCATGATTTCCCTGTTCCCTGAAATGGTTATTCATTAAACTGACAGGCTCTTGTTTAAATGTCGATCACTGGTAATAAAACCATAATTAACTCAACTTGCTCCTCTAACAGGCTGCTTCATACACACACAGCTGCTATTTTACCGGCTTTAGTTTACTTTATGTTGTGAAAATAATCAAATAATCAAATGTCATTTGATGCACAAAAACATCATTCTAGATTTTCCTTGTTGGATGATGCAGTTTTTCTCTAATATTTTGGAAGCAGAACTTAATGTTTTTGCTAGTCTCTGTTCTTGCATTGATCATTTCTCTGTAGTCACACCAGCTCTTAATGGCCTCACAGCCATGAATATTAGATACACTTCCCTTCACCCCACAGGGCAAATATGATGAGCCAGCCTGACGCGGCTGTGCGGAGACAAACAGTGCTGTATGAATATCCGTCTGGGTTTCAGAAACAAAGAAAATAGACTGTGTTTTCAACATAAGGCATAAATGTATGCAAAGATGGCTGCATGCACAGAAAAATACAGTACGCTCAGAAAAACAACTTTTAAGCACAACCCCAGTAATTAGGCTTCATAATACTGTGTAAAAAATCGCTGTGTCTTTGTGCTGTTGCTGTTTGTCCATCTGGATTTATGTATTAATGGGACATGCTTTTCAGTCATGTACTGATAGCCAATATTCTCCTGAGTGACATTAGCCACAATATGAGCATAGTAACAGAGATGCTGAGATACAAGCCATTATGCCTGAGATGGTGGGGGGGGTGGGGTGGGGGGGGGGAGTCAAAGGAGGGTGTGACAGAGACAAAAGCAAAGAGCAGAGGGAGACATCATTTTCACTCAATTTTAAATCAACATTCTCAACTCATTATTTTTCTTTACAGTGCAGCTTGTCACTGGACTGACGCCCGCTCTGTCTGCTCTCTCTGTTACAGTTTGACTGTGTTGGACTCACACTATATTTCCCGTGTTTTTGCCACCGTATTGGAGGATGCTTTGACCAAGGCTGCGTATCTTTGCTTCTGAAAAATGTGTGAGCAGGTTAAAGTTTCCCTCCAAACTGCTAAGACATCTACTCATTTAAGTGGACATCTGGAGGGTGACAGTATCTAAGCGAACAGAGTGGGGGTCTCCGACACAGGGAAGGAGACATGGCAGGGGACCTCGTGGTTGGGATGCTCTATAACTTATTACTACCACTGCTCCTTTTGACTGGTGAGTTGATGTCTGTTTAATTATTTTATTCATATGCAAATTTGCAGACAACATCTCTGTAGCAGTTTCAGATGTTATTATGTTAGAGTTGAAATCAGCGCAAGATCAGTCTTTAGGTGTGTGGTTCGAGTGTACAGCAGTATTAAGTGAACATGTTTTACAAACAGCTGAAACCACTCAGCATCGTGACAAAATAATCCAATCAGAAAACACCTTTCATTATACCATCTTCACGACTGATATTAAAATATTTTTGTTTTCAGTGGACGGCAGCTGTGGTATGAAGGCTGTACTGTAAATCTAACACAGTGACTACTATGATTTCTTTTGTCCATCAGCTGGTCTTTAATTATTTTCCCACAAACTGCTTTCTGTGGTGGCTTTTATTTCTATATAGTATCAGTTTTGGTTTTAATAAAATAATTTATTAATTAATTCCTCCATTTAGTGGAAAAGGTTTATATTGAAGGTGATGTATCAGTGAGTTGGAGCTATTGCAGTAAAGCCTAGTACATGTGTGGTTACAGTTGCAGACAGTTCATCTTTTGCTAAATGATACTGAGAAAATGCACTGATTCAGAGATTAATAAAGCTTTCTGTGCTGTTATATCTTATAATACATGAGTTGAGTCAAGGCAGCGTTTTGTAAAAAGAAATGTGTGCTCCCAGATGATTTCCCTAAACAGTACTGTGTTAAAATATATATTAGGTTTGCTGCTGTGATCTTGTTGCTGTAATGAATGACCAATACATCACTTTTATTTCCTCACATCTCATTGGTCAAGCATTGTTTAATCTCACATCATTTGATTGTAGTCAAGATGGTTAAGTTTGTAAAGTGATGTAATATAGGCTGACTTACAGGAGATGGTTAATGTGTAATACATGTAGAATTTTCCATTTGAAGTGCCAGTGCAGTTATGGTATCCAAGTTCGATATGTTAAGTCTCAGACCAAGAACATAAAGAATCTATATGTAATACAGTGTGAAAACAACATGCTTCAAACTAATGATTTTATGTCCACAAGCTGAGGTATCATTTTAAAATACAAGACAAAGAGTCACTCTGAACATTCAGTTTCATTATGTCAGCTAAAAAAATTTAAATATACAGGTGTCTCTACTCCATGTGTTAGTTTGTAAGACAGCACGTGTCGCTTTGAGTGAGCTGTGGTAAGTTCATTAAGCAATTTATTTGTATTAGTTTACACTCAAAATTAAGAGTCAAAATTAGGTGAGAGGCAGATTACGCATAGACAGGTTGCTTATTTGTTTTCTTAAGAGTTTCTTAGGTGGTGAATGGGAACTTGTGATATACAGAATACACCGATCAGCTATAACATTATGAAAACTGACAGGTGAAGTGAATAATATTGATTATCTCATTACAATGGCACCTGGCAGTGCGTAGGATATATTATTGAGCAATTGAATATTTTGTCCTTGAAGTTGATGTGTTGGAAGCACAGAAAATGGGTAAGGATTTGAACGACTTTGACAAGGGACAAATTGTGATGGCTGGATGAGCGGGTCAGAGCATATCCAAAACTGCAGCTCTCATAGGATGTTCCCAGGCTGCAGTGATCGGGGCCAACCAAAATTGGGCCAAGGAAGGAAAACCGACAGGGTCATGACAGGGTCATTATCCGTTGCCATTCTGCACCTTATCTACCGTTATCTATTTTTTATGTATATACTACATACTCAGTTATTTTTTTTTATATAGTACTATATAGTACTTTTTATATAGTACTTTATATAGTTATTTTTGTATATATTATTATATTGTGTGGGAAAATTACTTACTACTTTTTTTATGCTTCTTTGTATTGCAACTCTGGCACAACAATTTCCTGCGGGATCAATAAAGTTCTTATCTTATCTTATCTTAATGCTTGTCCCGACAGAAAATGGTCAAAGTGGTGAAAATGGTCCAAGAGTGGTTTGAGAATCAGAACAACAAGTTTGAGGTATTGACTTGGCTTCCAAATTCTCCAAATCTCAGTCCAACTGAACATCTGCGGGATGTGCAGGAAAAACAAGTCCGATCCAGTGATGATTTAATGCCTTAATGCAAAAAGGGGACCTACTCAATATTAGGTTTGTGGTGATGATGTTATGGTTGATTGGTGTAGCCTGAAATATAAAAATGTGTTTTCATTAATATAGTTTTGTTCCAACAGGTTAAGTATGTGTGTTCTTTCCTCTTCATCTCAGCTTCTTTGTTCCGCTACAATGGTCTGTCAGTGGTGTATTTCCTGTTTTTGCTCACCTTGCCGCTGCTGCCGAACCCCAGTCGAGTCACCATGAAAGGTGAGGGGTTGATCCAGTGACAGATGGCATCACGTTTGTGATTTTACAGTTATGACTCTGAGCAAGTTAGTGTAAATGCATAAATGTTTTGAAGAAAAATTCTATGCCTGCTGGGCTTGAAATTCATGTATGCTCTTTCCTGAGTTTCAGTCATTTGTGTCTGCAAATTCAAGATCATCACTTTAAAATAATATCATTCCACTAAGTAACAAATAATTCTCACTAAAACAGAGACCAGTGGTGTTGTCCTCCATTGCAAAAGAGTAAACACTTAAATCTTGTGAAGTATTTACACTTATGTATCATAAGCATTTCCTGTGATGTTAAATTGTGTTTTAATGCAACCTTGTCCATAAACCCCAATTCAAGGTTGATATTAATTTAACTTAGTTCAACTACAAACTCAAATGTGAAAATTAAGCCAAGGCAAAGGAAAAATAAAAATGACCATTTCATCACTTATTTCTTAACGCTATGTATTTGCATTTGTTTTCTACAGTGTGTGCTTATTGCATGCGTATGCGTGCTTTCTCTGTATTGATCACTGTGTTCTGTTGAATTAAAGTATCTGTACCCCTCCCTCAAAGTACTTTGTAAAGGGGATGTGGTTGGAACGGTCAAATCAATTATACATAACTTGGTAATTACAGTGAGGAATTAAAAGATGTGATGTCAGCATTCTGACAACATTTTTTTTCCTTTCTTTTACTTTACATCCCTCCATTTAAAAACTGTTTGCCTTTCAGTCTGTCTTTGAAAGCTCCATAGATCCCACATTTATGTTCATCTCCCTAATATAATCCTGCTGTCCTTGGGCTAAGTGCTCAAGTGTGTGTACATCCCGTGCAGATTTGTTTTTCATGGGTTTTTGTACCACCACCTACAGGGAGAGTGTGTGTTAGTCTGATCATGTAAAGCCTTTATCGGGAAGCGGAGGAGTTTAAGTGAAACAAAGCTTTTAGTAAAAATCCTGAACATCAGCAGCACATTTGCTGCCTCATCTAATGTTGGGCCACATCAGCTATTAAAGCTTGTGTACCTCCAACCTTTTGACTACAAACTTCAAAAGCTACAATCAGATTATGAAGTGTTGAAAACAAACATGGCAAAGTTAACCACTTCCAGTATTAAAATCATATCTTTAATAACAGACTAAATTATTTAATGATTTACACTGTGGGGACTTGCATTTTGTCCCCATAAGTAAGTAACATAGTAATAATAGTTGGATTATTTGGAAATCTGACAAGTAAATACTAATACTAAGTAAATACTAGCTAGTTTGTTCAACAATTAAAACCTAAAGAATGGTGAGTTAATTCTTAGAAATGTGTAAATCAATGATAATGTGTAGCCATGTTTAAACAGAGGCAACCAACTATGTAACAGGAAGTCACTGCAGCATTACAGACTTTAATATAACAAACAAAAATAACAGTTATAAGTGATCCTAGGTATCCATACACCCCCTCTTCAAGACCAATAAGAAAATCTGGCTGGTGTCATATGCTGAGACATTAATCAATCAAAAAATCCTGAACCTAAATGTGCTCATTTGTAAGCCTTGTAATCTATTTAAGCAGAAAATAACTTTTTATGACTATAACTAATTTTAAATGGATTTAGCAAATGTCAGCATGACGTTACACACTAAACTAAGAAGGTAGACATGGTTTAAACCTTCTAAACATGAGCATATTAGTGTTGCTAGTGTGAGCATGTTAGTATGTTCTCAGTTCATCAAAGACCTGACTTTGAAGCTGGTTTGTTCACTTCTGTTTCTGCCTTGTTTTTCTCATTTGCTGCCCTGTTAAGATAAAACGGGTCAGTTCTTGCAACTGATCGTATGTACTAGTCTGACCCTCCTGAGCCTGCAGTGCTTCATGCAGATCCCCTTCGCCTACATCCCTCCACATGGTAAAAACAAGCTTGTGTCACCTCTCAGAATAACAACGTGCTTTTGTAAAACAATATGTTACCAGCCCTGAACAGATGAACAGATTTCAAATAAACATTTGTTGAACTGACTGTGAAAAATTACAAAGAAATCCAGATGCTATATTTTAATGTGTAACGAATGTCTTTTATCATGTAAAAATGTAAAAGAAACTAAGAACAGCTTTATTTCCGCTTTGATGACCATGTTTTTTTTGTTTTTGTTTTTTTACAGTTAGTGGCCACTGGGAAGAGGTCCTCTACCATCTGGGCATTGTAAGGTATGAGACCACTCTTGACATTCATATTTTTGAAGAACATATCTAATACTATATACATATATATATACTATATACTAATACTAATGACCTAATGCCAAACCTAATGGCAAAACCATGTGTTTACTATCTCATGAAAGTCTCACCAAATCGATTTCCGTGCTTTTCTGGTATGAATGGAGATCATCTGAGCTCAAACCTATGATGATGACTGTGTGTTTCCAGATTCAGCTCAGTTGACCCTGGGAACATTGTGCGTCTCCTGGCCCCAGATGCAGGCCTTCTTTTCTCTTCTCTCTTTGTAGTTAGACTGTGCAATAAACTACTGCGCCCTGTTCCCCAAGTCAATCTCCATGAGAATGGAATACAACCATCTGACCCTGAGGTAACCGGGGACTCGCATCAACTGTTATACCTTTACACTACGCATTGATATCAATCTTGTTTATTGTTCCATTTGTCTGCCAGGATGTGGAAACCTCTGAAACAGAGTCTGAGGAGGAAAGTGACACAGAGGGCTCGTCCTTCGACAGCTCAGATGAGACTACGTTGCTGGTTCAGTCAGGTCCACCCCAGTTTGTCCAGAAGCTGATAGTGTTTGCAGCTGGACTTAAACTGGTGCTGTCAGCGATCATGAACACAGCAGGGAAAGTGGTGGTGACTTTACTACTGGGGTTGGCAGGTACAGTATACCAGCTGGTGTGAACAACGGGTGTGTTGTAGTTTTATAATGTTGATAAGTTTTGTCTGTTTCACTTTTCTCTGCTGGATGTGTGTGTACAGGGATCGTGCTGCCGTCCCTCACCTCAGGTTTGTATTTCGGGGTGTTTCTCGGGCTGGTTTGGTGGTGGGTGTTCAGCCGCTCCATCAGCATGCTACTCTTCAGCTCTCTGTGTGTGATGATGGCCATCTTCAGCGGAGGACACCTGCTGGCTCTGTACCTCTATCAGCTGCCCCTGTCCCAGCAGCTTGTGCCACCAGAAGATGTCTACGCCAGGTACAGAAGTGATTTAAATGTAAGATTAGACTGATGTGTTCGAAAGTTGTGGTGCTTTCATTAAATAGTATCAGCAATTTCATGTTGCGTCATACCACTCTAACACAAATAAAAATTAAATTCGCCGCTTCTGTTTTTTCTGTCACTGAATGCAAGATCAAGCATTTCATTACAAGATGCTTCTTCATCAGGTCATCAAATTAATCACTTTTGACTATAAAATCGGTCAGATCAGCCCTAAAAGATGATATTATTACAATGTAAAGGCATAATATGTAACATTTCCATATTAAAATTTTAAGTGAATTATAAATGACTATTTTTGAATTTTGTACTACTTACATCAAGCCAAATGTTTCCAACAATATTCAGAGTAATCACAACAGAGAAATCCCAAGAAATCTGCAGTTTTTTTCAAGGCCATGGAGCTAAAAAAATAAAAAATAAAAAGGCAAATTTATTTATGTGCTTTCACGTTCATCTAATGTCTTTATCGAAACTGTCCTTTACTTTGAAGTTGGTTTATCTCTTATACATCCTCCTTACACATGCTCATATTTATTCTTGCTCCTCTCCTTCCCACCATGTCTCCTTTTATGCTTCCTTTCCTCCACTTCCTTCCCTCTACCTGTCCCAGGTTGTTTGGTATGACAGGAGTGATCAGAACCAACAGTTCAGAACCGCACACTCTTCGTCTGCACCCACATGTCAGCTGGCCTGACTTCATCAACCCTTTGGTTCTTCTGCTGCTCTACTACACACTGGTGGCCCTGCTGCACAAATGGGTCCACATGGAGGAGGTGTGTCTGAGCGTGCCCTCCCTCCCAAAACTTCACATAAGCTTCACTCAGTACTCAGATATTAATTTACATGACATGGCTTTTAATGGCAGTTGTGTTTTTCAGGATACTGTTGATGGAGACAAGTCTGAGAGTCCAGCGGAAAGTCCAGAGGCTCCTCCAAGTTTCTCCAGGGTCCTCTACATCTCAGGAGATAAGCAGGAGGTAACTTAACTCCTTAATTGTCCTCATGGATCACAGGAATAATGTATATAATGTTGATATTAGTGTATTATGTCAGTGATCAGTGCGATACTCTTTGTTATTCGGTATCGGCTAAACATCTGCAAATTAAAACAGACTTCAGAGTTTCACTACTACTTCACTTCAAGCCTTAAGAAGTCAGCATCTTAAAGCTGGCATCTTACAATATCTCAAAGACATAATCAACCTAATATTGTCTCTATTCTCAGCTTTTGAGCAGCACAGATGATGATACCTATTTACCTGATGAGGTAAGTAATTTTATTGACTGATAATAACATGAGACATGTGAATAGTGGTCTAAATGTACAGTATGACATGATGTGCTCTGTATCCTCAGCCAGAGGTTATAATGATGGAAAACTCCTGGCCTGATCTGGGGTCTCTGTTAGGAGGAGCTGGCTACACAAACTGCTACCTTCCACCACAGTATGAAGGCAAAGACTCACCTTCACATGGTAAACATCACAATCAAATCTCTACATACATGACCTCAGTAACAGTGACTTCATTGTTTTCATTAAACTAGCTGTTTATGTGAGGTTGCCCTGAAAACTCATTTCATCATTAACTTTTTCTCGCCCTTGTGCCAGAGACAGAAGGCGAAAAAAAAATGGAAAGTGAGTGTGAAGAGAACCTGAGGACACCAACAGAGACCTCACCTCCACCCTCAGGCCCAGGTGGTCTCGTCATCTTTGGACGGCTGGTGCAAAAACACAGCTATGTCAGCGCCCTTATCATCATGATGGTGAATTATACTACTAACAAGGATGTGTAATAGTTTTGTGTTTGTGCAGTGAGTCTTCTCATCTGAACAGGTGTAGCTGTAGGTGTAGTGATGATAGTGAACGGTGCACATCACAATTTCCCCAACAGTTTAAAACCCATAAGACATCCAACGAAAAAAATGTAAATATAGAAATGTTTGGCATTTTATATTTAAACATTAATCAAATATTGTAATAGTTGGTGATTCATTTTCTTTGACTTACTATTGTATTGACAGCAGCTGACTATAAACACAGAACAAAAAATAAATTATGTGCAGACATCACCATTAAATGTAAACTCTTGTGTTTAACACTGTTGGTCCATATTTCTGTGATGTTGGTGCAGGAAAATAATCACAGGAATAACTCTTTGGCTGCAACACTGTCACCATATCGAAAATATGTATTTCCAGGTGTGGAGTATCACCTACAACAACTGGTTGACTTTCGCCCTGTTGGTGTGGTCCTGTATAATTTGGATGATGCGAGACAGACGCCGCTATGCCATGATGTCCGCCCCTTTCCTGGCTATCTATGGCACCGTCCTGGTGGTGCTCGGCTTCCTGAGCGGGCTGCGTCTCAGCCGGGCCGAGCTGTACCCCGGTCTCCCTCTGGCTGTGATAGCAGACTTTGACCTGAACAGCTATCACCCTGCGCCCTGCGTCCACTTGGGAGCAAAAGTAAGATGACAGCAATCATCACAAAAAGACTTGTACATTGCCTATCTTTCCATAGATAAATGAATGTTAACGCACCAAAAAGTTGTTTTTAAGTATTAGGTATTTCTCTATCACACCTACAGCAGTATTGTCCTGCTATCATGATAAATTGTAGTTGATGTGTGGAGGAAGAAAAATAGCACAGGACAGAAAACCTTAATCAGTTAATTCAATTCAGATCATTTCCATTTAAATCTTACTCCTAATCAAATGCACAGATAACAGTCTGAGAGCTATGTACTGTCAGATAATTTTTGCAACAGCATTTGGGGACAGTGTTTACTATTTCAAATTGTTAAGTTGTGTGTGTGTGCACTTCATCAACTCACGATACACTGTATGTGCTGCAGGTCTTGTACAGCTTCAGCTTTTGGTTGATGTTTCGTCAGCAGCTGACGGAGAGAAAGGAGGAGCAGAGCTTAAAGGAAGAATCTCTGGATGACGTCAAAGTTGTGCCGCGTAATTTCTTTTCAATTTGCTTTTATAAATACTACAGTCACTATCGGAGGATAACTATCGGTATCAGAAGATAACATTTAGTTTTGAGTAATGTGTGCACACTATATGTTAGGCAGCTATATGACTGCCTTGATTTTGATGAAAAGTTAAAAATGTCTCCTTGCTCTCTCTTTATGCCCTCCTTTTGCTCTTATTTTATTCTTTGGTCCCATCCCTTCTCCTCCTTGTTCTTCTGTTTTTGGTTTCCTCCATATCAGCGGAGGAAAATCAGCCATCACCTCTGGTAGCAATGCTGATCTCAGGAGTGAAGGGGCTGCTGGTGAAATACTGGATCCTCTTCTGTTGCTCTATGTTCTTTGTCATCAGTTTCTCTGGAAAGGTATCTGTTGAAGGACTTAAAAACATATGGGAGAAGTCCCATTCATGACATATTTCCCATCACACATTCCCAATACTGCAGCTTCATCTCTGGGATGAATTTTGGAGGGAGTCCCACAGAAGGAATGAGGGGTTGCACGCCCGAATTATTCTGCTGAGGGCTTCAGAGCAAAGTTGTAGTCACAGTTGTAGTTTAAATTTAATGGTATACAGTTACATTTCAGTTGCATACAATGTGCATTTCTCTTGTCAAACAGGTACCAGGAAAACAAATACACTATAACTTACTTTAGATTAGGAAAGTGGTAACAAGATCATAAATCTTTTAAAGGTATAGTGTTTGAAACAATGTACATGATTGTGCAGAATTATATGAAACAGTGATCGTGTATATCCACAGTATGTGTGTTTTTGGACCATTAATACAAAAGTTAATTAGATAAAGAATAATATCTGCATTCCTTCCCAGGGCTTTTTGAATTGTAGTGGGCCACATCATTTTTGCCAGATTTCCTGCTGAAAAATGAACTATCCATTAAATGTATCTAATCTTAAGCATATTTCACTTGCTTAGGTCGTCGTCTATAAGATCCTCTACATTGTCCTCTTCCTGTTCTGTGTTGTCCTCTACCAGGTTAGTGATTTTAGTGATCTGACTGATAACAGACAGCCAACATTTTACTTCTCTGACTTTTGAAATGAAGTACTCTTATTTAGCTACATTTTACTCCTTTAGTGTTATTTTGACTATTATGTATACAGAGTAGATGAAAGGTGAAAATTTGATGCTGAGATTGTGAGGGTCAATAAATAGAGGAAAAATCTGCTTTACAGTTGAGATGTTGTTGCGTAACACACAAAACTACCATAGTTTCAGGTTCATCTTACACTGTAATGGGTTTACTCCATAATTATCATTAGTGAATCATTCAGCCATTGTCTGTGCATTAAAACGTTCAGAATGGGGTCCGGCTCTTACAGAAGCAGCTCATCCATACAATTTCACAGTTGAAAGTATTGATTATGATTCATAAACACATACACGGTCATTTTTTTGCTGCTCTTTTCCTGTGTTTTCTCCCCCATCTTATGTTTCTGCTGACCTTTTAGAAACACCGTAAGCACTTACAGGAAGGCCTAATGGCGTAAGGCAAAACAACACCATTTGTCTGTTCAGACAACATCAGCAACATCCTGGTGTTTTACATACTGGAGTGTGTGATGAAAGTAATATAGGCATTACAACCCTGACACCAGTAGCTGTTTGATATGCAAACAGGAATTTGAATCACAATGAGCGTATTGGTAGAATAAAGTGTGACGATTTCTTAAAGCCGGTAATGAAGTTATGATCTGTAGCTTCTGAGAAAAGATTTCTCTCCCCTCAGACCCGTTATGACGTTTGGCGCCGGCTCCTGAAGACGTTCTGGGCGGTGGTGGTCGGTTACTCCATGGTGGTGTTGATCGCCATCTACATGTACCAGTTCAGAAGTGTGTCTGGGCTGTTCAGGCAGATCATGGGCATGTCAGAAGAAGGGTGAGTTTATGCCTGTAAAGGATCAGTTCAACCAAAAATGAAAAATACAGTCAATATCTACTCACCCTCATGTTTCACCCTCAAAGCTTTGTTGTCTGCAACATTTTTTTAGGGTTTTTACAAAAAAACAGCATTGGAGCGTTCTAAAAAACTGATAAACCGGGGCTTTGTAATCATGTAATATTATTTACACCCTTGTGTAATGCTGTTTTTAGCGTGGAGGGTGAGTATATAATTTTATTCTTCCATACCATTTTATAATGAATTTTTTTTTTGAGTGAGCTGTTCCTTAAAGAATTTTTTTTGGGGGGAGTTGGAGTCATCTTGTTGTTTGAAATGTAGCATAAAGCACACTTGGCAGTTGTTGTACAATATCACATCATCACACCTGTCTGCCTTTTCAGTCTTCGGGACCTGGGTTTAGAGAGGTATGACACAGTGGAGCTGTTTGCACGTATCCTGCTTCCTGCTACGTTTCTATTGGCTTGTATCCTCCAGCTGCACTACTTCAACTCAGACTTCCTGACTCTCACTGACCTCGACAATGTACCTGTCAGACAAACTTCCAGGTGAGACAGCAAGAATATTTGCTGGCAGGGAAAGAATATCCTACTAGAACATAATAGGTCCTGCTTTATACAGCGAAGGACAGTTGATAAATTGAAGTGCCTTTTTTGTTTCTTTATGAACTTTATATATGTTGTGATTGACTGTTAAAAATATTATATATCTCTTTTTGTCTAATCTATCTCTCTCCACTCAGAGAGGAAGAGCTCAGGAGTTCAGTCAATGTGATATCTGAGACGTAAGAGCTGCATTTGTTCCTCCATAAATGTTTTGTTGTGCTCACATTTCACACACTTTGTCTAAAGATCTGTGATAATTCACTGCATTTCACACCACTGATTTTTACTAATAGACACAATTAAGTGTTTGAATCAAACCCACCACATGTATAGATGTACCGCCTGTGGATCTCATAAGGAGAACCATAAGTTGTGCTACAGTTAGTGTAAAAATAATTAAACACTGAGTTAGGCAGTGTTTACATGATTGATTTTTTTCGTTTCCATCACATTAACAGAATTATCCGTAATAGTCACTGCAATGTTCACTCATCTCTGTAATTTAATTCACAGCATTAAAGAAAATGTTGAAAAGTTCCAGAAAAGGTAAGATCAGTATTTGAGTTTGCTGTGTCATGCTTATATGGAATATAATTCAAATTCCAACAGACTTTGTGCATTCAGGGTTGGTTATCGAGAAAATAGAATTCCCTATGAAAACTAATTTTGACTCCCACCTACACAGTCTTAATAATTTTCTCTGCGTAAGCTTTTCCAATAATAGTGTAAACTTTTAAAATGGTTCCTGATATCCTCCAGGCTTGTGAAGGAGCAAATGGGAAATGGGAAAAGTCTGGAGACTCTGGACAGCGTTGGACTGCAAACCTCTTCAGAGAGATTAAATGAGGAGCAGGAGGAGAGGACAGAAGACGGTAGCTACAGATCAGGACCCGAATGGCTCTGTCTCCTTTTGTTTGGTCAATTAGGAGTGGGACAAATTACTGAGATAGCATTATATTGCTACAGTGTTTTTCATGCACTGGTGTCCAGTATCCCAGTTCACAATATTACATTTGAAACTCTTTTGTTTTCTAGTAGTTTAACCTTTTGCCAGTTAATTCATATTAGAAATTTGAATTACAGCTCACATGTTCTCATTTCTTGTGCTAAGAAGATTCTTTATTGCTTGCTGCTTCAAAATCTTCTGTCTATGTAGCACAGATGATTGTCTCACCATTCATCGCTATCTGAGCCCTGTGAGAGCAAATTATATCTAATATCCATCCCTGGCTACTCTCTCTACTTCCAAGAGTGTGTCACCGACAGTCAAGAGGACAAGTGGGTCGTGATTGTGGACCGGGCGAGCCTGCTGCTCGTTCAGGCTTTGTCAGGACTGCACAAGGTCCAGGAGCAGAGCTGGAGACTGCTGGAGCTCCACAGCCTCAAGATCGTGTCCTCCGGCATCATCTGGGTGTCACTGCAAGAGGTGAGATGTTGGGTCACATATGTGTGCATGATATTGATTTACTCAGTGCTTGTTTGATTGACTCTTTTTTGCTTCATCCACACCAGAGGTGCAGGTAAAGTCAGCCAGTAGCACAACAAATTTCTAGCCTGCAATAATTTTGTGGACTTATTCCGTGGAGAGAATCATGTTATTTTGCTTCGATCAAAGAGGTGAAGGCAATAAGTGAAACACTGTGGTTTCCCTTTTTACAGGTTTCTCTGATGAACTTGCTCTTCCTGGTTCTGTGGGTGTTTGCTCTGCCATTCCCACGTTTAAGACCTTTGGCATCCAGCATCTCTGCTGTGTGGGCCTGTGTCATGGTGGTGTGCAAGATGTTTTACCAGCTCAAAGTCATCAAACCCCTTGATTACTCCTCCAACTGCACAGCTGTGAGTACCCATAAGTGTGTGTTTGTTACAGATAATACATCAGCTGGATCACCTGTCGGTCAAAAATCTTGCTTCTTGTTTAGACACAAGCATTTCTTCTTATTCACACATATTTGCCGTTTGTGCCTCAGGCCCTGGCACCATCCAACAGCTCGGGCCTGGATGATGGAGAGGAGCTGAGGGGGAACATGATGGAGCTGCTCAGGAGGTCTGTTCTTTACATCGAACCTGTAGACCCCATCTACTGGTGTGGAGCACTGCGGAAATGCGAGGGCAGGATCCTCCCCTGTCTCAAGGTACAGTGACACATTTGCCAAAATCCAAAACTTTATATTTTTGACATTTGTGACATAAGATTACATAAAATCAATGGCTCTAATGCACTCTGCTTTGCGTTTACTGTAGATCGAACTGTATTAAGTTAAATCCTTTAAACAGCATTTTATAACCAGGAAAATAGCTTTTTAAAGAGATACTGAAGATCCCAGACAGAGACATAAGACATACAACAAAATTGCTTACATCAGTTTTAATTTAAGAAGCCCATTTCAGCCGGGGGTTTGAGTTGTTGAGCTTCTCTCTAGAATTACGCTCTGTGCTATAGAACCATCTGATGGTGCTGGGGCTGCTGGTGTTTGAGGCAACCGTCCACCGGCACCAGCTCTACTTCCGTCTGCACAACGACCTGAAGGCCCCGCCATTCAGCATCATCTTCCAGGGCATCACGAGGCAGCACCTGGATCACGGAATCCTGCCCTGCATCAAGTACTTCATCAACTTTTTCTTCTACAAATTTGGACTGGAGGTACTTTTTAGGGGCTCAACTGTCTGTCCACATTTTTTCATGTGTATATGAACCATTTAGTCTTTCTGACATTGGATTCTGAACATGTAAACACTTCTTCATAGGTCACTTTAATCGTGGCAGTGAACGTGATTGGTCAGAGGATGGATTTCTATGCCCTGCTACATTCCTGCGCTTTAATGGCTGTTTTGTCACGGCGCCGCAGAAAGGCTATCGGGGAGGTGTGGCCGAAATACTGTTGCTTTACTGCAGGGCTCATGGTGCTGCAGTACGTGCTCTGTATTGGCATCCCACCTGCTTTCTGTGCTGGTATGGAAGAATAATCTGTGATATTTGTATAAACAATCTACTGATATCTTCTGATCTTCCTGAAAACATTTACATTTGCTGAGAAGTACTGCATCTGTCTCATTCATGCTATTCTACATTATTCTGTTGTCTCATTAGACTACCCCTGGAGAACTGCAACTCATCCTCTGACCTCTAATGTTATTAAGTGGTTTTACCTGCCTGACTTTGCTATGAGACCTAACCCCTCATTCATATTCTGTGAGTTTGTCTTTATTCTCTTCCGTTCCTGACTTATTCTTCCTTGTGCCAGATTTTGACAGGCCCCTCCTCATCACTCTCTCTCCTGCTCTCTGCAGACGACCACCTCCTGCTGCTCTGCTCATCTCTGCAGTGGCAGGTGTTTGAGGAGGAGAACCGAGCGGCGGTGCGACTGCTGGCTGGAGACAATGTTGAGATCAGCCGTAGTCTGGACCCTTGTACCTTCAACCAGTTCATACCTGTAGATAACTTCCTTCACTGCAGGTCAGAAATACCAGCCTTGTTCTTCATGACTTTTCATTTTGGTCATTCATCTTCTACGTTCTCTAGAGAACAGATTTTTTTTTTCATACTGTGAGTAGAGTCTTCCATTATATCTCATATTTGTTTTGATCTGAATGCTAATTTTAAAATTTCTTATCTCTGTTATGAAACATATGACTAATTTTATTGAGGTTTAATTTATTTTCTCCTTTCCCCGAACATTCTCTCAGACTCTCAAAATATAAATGTATAGGTCATAGATAAGAAAGTGACATAGCCAGAAGTCAATAATCACTTAGCTGAAGATATACTGTGTAACCTTTTTTTGCATTAATATATCTAAAAATGACTTGTTATATATTATATATATAATTATAGATACAACGAACAAACTTTAAAACGTTATCTCATCCGTGAATACTTCTGTCAGAGAGTTTATCATCGGCCGTGGAAGAAGACAACAACTCCCACGATCCCATGCTACTTTTGTCTTTTGTTTGTTTTCTCTGAGACTACTAGCTGAAGACATTACATGGTGTGCATTTAATCAGCAGCAGATTCCTGCTCTGTAGGCTGAACTACAGGTGGACAATTGGGACTCCATCATGCTGGTTTGTGGTCTTTTTAGGAGCATTAAGGGGTTGAGTTAGATCATTAATTCATGTGTCTTGTCAAACTCATGAAAGCTGTTCTGGGAAGCTAAAACTGTTGGCTAAGCACTCATGGACATCTCCCATTTCTGTGATAGACTTTAGCCTTTGTTTATCGGCTTTATTTCACTTTCTGCCCCCAGCCTTCATCATATTTGCCATCTTGCTGTTAACAGAAAATATTTTACTAAGAAAATAAATTTAATCTAAACCAAAGCTGGGCATCAATCAGATTCATGGACAGTGCATGGAAATAAAAGAGGCTGTGTTGTTATTATTCTGTTGACTTATCAAATTGACTCAACAAATGTAATATATATAAATATTAATTTATAGCAAAGCATTAGACAACACAACAACAGGAAAGATTCAGTAACACAAATGTTAAGGGAACAGTATGACATTTTGGGAAATACCCCTTTGGACTTAGTTGAGAAGGTTGATAACCATGTCTATGAGCTAATTATAATTCTAATGCCAGGAGAGGTGATGTTTAGCTGAGCCTAAAGTCTGAAACATATGGAAAAGATAACTTGACTTGGTGAACAACAGCAGATTGTTTTATATGAAGAACTCACCTTAGAGTAACGTGGTGATTTTATGTTTTTTGGTCAACAGTTAAGCAGTAAGCTTTAGAGATGTTAGCAGATGCTTGGCATCCTGTTTGTATGCTAAGCTAAGCTAATCGGCTACAATAGCATTAAAACATTCCTGTCTTCCTTGTCCTCAGGTGCTACCTCGACATGGTGAAGGTGTTTGTGTTCAGCTATTTCTTCTGGTTGGTGCTGTGCCTCATCTTCATCACAGGCACCACACGGATCAGCATCTTCTGTCTGGGCTACCTGGTGGCCTGTTTCTACTTCATGCTGTTCGGAGGCAGTGTGTTGATGCAGCCGGTCAGATACATCCTGCGACTGTGGGACTGGCTCATCGGATACACCTGCTTTGTGATCGCCATGAAGAACCTGCTGTCTGTGAGTTTCCACACAGTAAAGAAATAAGTTTAGTTGGTCATTTAAGACACACATCATTCAGTTTTATAGCCTTTATAGCAGACTCTGCACTGTCAGTTACAGCATCTCTCTCTTCCTTCCTCTTCCTGTGTCTTTCGTGATCAGCTTGGTTCTTGTGCATTCCTGGACAGCCTGGTGAAGAACAGCTGCTGGTTAATTCAAGCCTTCAGCATGTTCTGCACTATCAAAGGCTATGACATCCGTAAGTGTCTGTAACAGATGGTGAGAAATCTTAAATATCAGTACATTCTTGGGGAACTTAATTGAGGATCTGTCGGTGTCCTCCAGATAGTTCAGGTCAAACAGAATACAACATGTCTGTGTTTCAGCCGATCCTGACGATGAGTGTGAGCTGCCGGAGGGCGAGGCTGGCATCGTCTGGGATGCCATCTGTTTCACTGTCCTCCTGGCCCAGAGGAGGGTCTTCCTCAGCTATTACTTCCTTTACGTGGTGTCTGACCTCAAGTCGTCCAAGATATTAGCCTCCAGGTCTGTAATCCACACATGTTAAACAACCTCCAGTTTAGACATGGACATGCTGAGCAAGCTGTAGGATGAGGGGTTACAAATGACAGTGAAGGTTGATGGTTTGAACATTGACTCCTGAATTTAGCGGTAACACTGAACCCAGCCTAGCTTTGTATTCTCTGTATTCCGTCTACAAAAGGACATCAGAGGGACACGATGGAGGGCGGTCCACAAGAAGCATAATGTTTATGTATTATTTAATTTGGTAATTTGTTAAGGAAACTAGTCATGTCAGAGAAAGAGAAGCTCCATTTGAACCAAAGTATATGTTACTGTGTTAATAATTTGTTATTGGAAATTTTATTCGACATACATGTTTAATTGTTACAGATTTTGGCGTGTTACAAGTTAGGTGAAAATACTGGAAGTCAGCACTGCCTCTGTTTTCCTTAGAATTAGTTTCTTTTCAGGAAACACCTTGAAAATTAGGAACTAGATACATAATTTCTCTTTTTTTCCCTGTCTGTTGTTTCCTTGTAGATGAGTTTTCTAATAATTGTAGAGAAAAGACCACGAACAAACCCCTAAACAAAGTGTTAATACAGTGCATCAGACAGTAAAAACACTAGCAGAAGTGTTGAACAAATAACTCCAACAACAACTCAAGTCATGTTCTTCACCTCTACCTCTGTTCACATCTAAGGGGTGCTGAGCTGTTTGAAGCCAAAGTGAAGAAGTTGGTAGCAGCGAGACTGGAGTTGGAGAAGAAATCTGTGGAAACACTGAAGAAACAGTAAGAAAGTGTAGAGTACGTTTACCACATCTCAGCTCACCTGCTCTGACCATGTGAATGAATTAACATCCCCCTCTCCCTGTAGGATGGAGAAGATCAAATCTAAACAGAAGGGTCGGCCTGCAGCAGCAGACAAAACGACTCTTTCTGCTGATCAGGAGCAGGTGACACAGGGTAACACAAGTTATTTTTCTGTTTCTTATTAAACTCTTATAACTCTCTTAAATAAAGCATAAAATATTTTGGAAGTATAGATTTGAGCTCAATTTAGACACAGAATTGTGGAGTTATGGAAAGGTCTGAAAAATCACTTTTATAATGCACTTCTCACTGAGGTCTATATTTTAAGCTTTTACTTTAGGAATCTCTTGATCACTACAAGGGTGAAAATCAGCAGTAACTAAACAGACCAATCTGTGCTTTCCAGCTGAGGATGAGAAGGCAAAGAAAGATGCAGGAAAATGGTGGAAGCCTTGGGTGTCTCAGCCTGGAGGTGAGCGGCAACATCATACAACCTAAACACTGATCAGTGTCTTCACAGTGATGCACAGATGTTAGACAAACCACTGGAGCTCCTGGAGTGACACGGTCATGTAGTTCTGAAGCTGTTCAATGTTTTATGCAGTGGAAAACAACTGTGGCTACCACCTGTTTGAGAGTGACAGCGAGGAGGAAGAGGAGGAAGTTATAGAGAAGAAGGAAGAGGAGGAGCCAATAAAGAAGAAATCTGCTTTCCAGGTGAGAGCCAGAAAAACACCTGGAACAAAAAGCACTAATGAGGAATGATGACTCAATGCAATAGATCTATTGGTTTCATTTAATTTTCCATAAGCTCAAGATCATAATTGCTCCTTTTAAAGCACTGACCGGACAATGTCCCTATATTGTAACATCAGTCGAGTTGTGTTTCTGATGTCTTTGCTATCCCAGTTGGCATACAACGCCTGGGTCACCAGCTCTAAGGTGGCTCTTAAGGACCTGAAAAAGGAGAAGAAGAAAATAAAGAAAGAAGAGAAGAAGAGAGCAAAGAAAGAGCTGCAGAGACAGCAGGGTGAGAGAGGGACATGTGGTGTTTACATCATTCTGGATTCAGTATTAATTTGATCATATCAGTCATTTTGAGTCAGAGCAAAAAAATGTTTTTACACTAAATTTATTTTTAGCTTTTTCCATCTTGTTCTGCTGCTAGAGGCATTAATATCCAGAAGATTACACTTTGCAGAGCATGAATGAATTTAATAGCAATCGGCCCTCTAGACTATGACATACAACAGCATCTTGTTTGCAAAGGTGTCTCATGGCAAAAGATTATATCACATCAAGGATCAGGATTCATCCACTGACAGCAACGGAAGTTAGGTCAGACTTTATGTTTTCTACTTTTGTCTTCAGTAATGTGTTAAAGGGATATTTTGTCCTGATCATGAAGCTTGAGGAGAGGTCAAGAAGTCACCAGAAGCCTTCAAATGCTTTAAGGATTATTAATCTTTTGGAGACATCCTCACTTGTCGGACAAAAATGACAAAAACTTCCAAAACAATTTGATAATCAAATCTTCTTTTTTCAGGTATTGATAGGACAGACTCAAGTGAAGATGAACTGGATGAAAGCATTGTGGAAGAGGAGGGAGAGGAGGAAAAAGGTAAATGAACATGAGCCACTGCATTAAACTTTGGAGCAAACCAGTGGACTCGACCATTTTTTTAGTAAAGGAAACTTCTGAGAGAAGGGAATATTTTGTTACTGAGTGACCTTCTATTTGTATAATGTGATAAAATTCTGGCACATTCATACTAAACTTCACACACTCATATATTTATCTTCTCCTTACAGAAAACATTCTGCAGCGCGTTGTTAACACCTTGAAGTTCATTTGGGTGTTTGTTCAGGCCCTTCTTGACGACCTGACGGAGGGTCTTAACTCGTTCTGTAAAGACAGCCTGGGCATTTCCAAGGTGCTGCTCTTTGAGCGAGCATTACTCAGCCAGCAGCAAAAGAAGGTGAGAAGGCAGGAGGGAAAACTGATGCTTTCAGCCATGTGTTGGTTTTAGCCTCAAGGTGAGGCATCACTGTTAAAAAACAGTTAATACTTCATGATCGCACTGATGTGATGTGATGTGTGTGCTATGTTGAATGCAAAACACACATAACACATATAGTACACCCAAACATCGACATGTAGTGCAGTATACTGCCCACATAGGTGATGTTTTTGGTCAGCTACACCTCCGTTTGTCTGAACATGCCGTTTGTCCTCATTGTGTGCATTAGCATTCTGTTTCCCTCTTTTTCTCTCACTGGCTGGCTCTGCAGGGTAAAGAGGTGAGCCAGGAGAGTGTGAAGCAGTTTTATGAAAACTGGATGTCCCGTCAGAACACACTTTCATCTCAAGACGACCTAGATGACTCCCTGAATCCCCTGTCCTCCCCACCTTGTGTTCCCTCCTCCTCACACCATGCCTATGAAAAGCTGAAGAACCAAGCCTCTAAAGTGTCTTGGGGTAGCAGCGTTTCCAGGTGGGTTACTTCTGTATTTCTTCCTGAGCATACATGGGCTGCATGTGTAAAGGAAGAGCTGCAAACATATAGACAAATGAATAGCATTATTACTGTATGTTTATACCCTGCTCATCCGCTGTCTCTCTCCTCCACACCTCCAGCTGTATGACAGATGAGACGATGCTTGGCACCCGGCAACCAACCCAGGAAGAGCTGGACGAACTTCCTGTTGTACCGCCTGCTGCTGACCAGATCAGACGGAGGCTCATGAGAACAGCCAACATCGACCTGACCTTTGTTGTGATGGATGAACTTCCACCAAGGTGAGAGAGGAATGTTTTCCAACAGACGATGAATATGTGTTCAAATCCAAATTTGCTACAGGATTGCAGAGGATTTTCTATATGTGTTGTGCAAGTTTTCTTGATTAACATATCATTGTCTCTAAAGCTGTGAAGATGGGAGCCCTCAAAAAGAAGACCATGAACAAATGGACGATGAGGAGAACGTGGAGGTTGAGACAAAACCTGAGAAAGAACAAGAAGAGACAGAGGAAGGGGAACAACAAGAGGAGGATCGTGAGGTGGAGAGAGAAGAGCTGACTGAGAAAACACAGCAGAGAGAAGATGGTGAGTGCTTCGATTACCCAGAATCCACCTCATTGGGCTTCAGGGACAGTGATGGAGAGAAAACCCTCGACCTCCCAGAATCTCCCAGACCTCTGAGTCAGGAAACAAGGAAACTCACTGCCAGTGAGCTGCTGCTTAACAAGTCAGTAAACACAAGAATTACTTGATAACAAGACTGGAGTGTTTTTAGGAGCATATGTATGACACCTTCTCTTTTTAATCCATTTTACGTCTTTGTCTTTCCTTCACCTGTTTCTATAGCATGTTTGAAAATGAAGAGATCTCACAGTCCGATAAGTTTTTCATGACGTTGCCGAGGCCACTGAAGCTGCTGTTTGCCCTCTATAACACCATGGTGTCCAAGTCAGAGATGCTGTGCTACTTTGTCATCATCCTCAACCACATTGTGTCGGCCTCGTTCCTCTCCCTCATTCTGCCCATTCTCATCTTCCTCTGGGCCATGCTGTCTGTGCCCCGGCCAAGCAAACGCTTCTGGATGACCGCCATAATCTACACAGAGGTGAGTTAACAAAGCGTTGAGTGATGTGTTTACATAATCTTCAGTCTTGAAGGGGTTTTTTTGTGGTAATTAAAATTCATTGTGGAACAAAATGGCTCAAATTAAACTAATACTCTGCTTGTATAATAACGCAGGGTTGGCTGTTAGCATTTCTGCTTATCTTATACTTTTGTTTGGCAGCTGATATTGTTTCCACGCCCACATTTTTCATAATGCTGCAGCACTCAAATGTGGGCAACTTGTCAGAAAGATACAGAAGCTCAATACAGTCAAAAGCTTTAAGTTTAGTTGATTAAAACTCAACTTGTTCAATCAGAAGAATAACAGAGAAATTTCTGTAAAGATCTTTTCACCTTTTTTCTTAAAGTAAATGTGTGTAAATCTATATAAAGTTAAATCAAGCAGCGGGTGCTGATGCCAGCTTTTTCTAAGAAATGATCACTGAAATTCAGGTTAGTCAGGTTCATATAATTCATAGAAATTCAGTATGGTTAATGTAGTCCAACGGGTGTTAAAGGATCTTTTAGTTGCTCCTCTTGGATCCTCTTGAGACCAGCAGCTAGAAGCTACTTTAGCTCCCATTAATACAACACTCCCAGATCTTCAGCTCAACTATCGGTAGGTGAGTTGCATTGAAGGTAATGCAGGAGGCAGGTTTGAAGAATGCATGGGAAGAAAACAGTAGCTATGAGTCTGTTGCGTTGACTTTGATACTTTGTTTCATAACTGTCTAACTAGGACTCAAGACATCAATTTGTCCACCTACTGTTTGTTTTCTCTCATTCAGTAAAATTGTCTCTTATGATTAAAAGTGGTGTTTCATATAGTCAGGTACAGATGTAATTTTTTGGTTTACAAGCTCCATATGTGAACACCAAGTATAGAAAACGGACATATTTCAGTTTTTGGTGAAAACAATATCTGATTATTTGTTAGCTTTAAAATACAGAAAATCTAGTTGATCAAATGAGGACTGAAGTTACTCACTAATTATCTATTGTTTCAGCTGATTTATCATCCAGAACTTTCTTGCTCTGTTCCTCTCAGCTGACTGTTGTGGTGAAGTACTTTTTCCAGTTTGGTTTCTTCCCCTGGACCACCTCTGCCTACCGAGGCATCAATGCTGAACGGCCCTTCGCCCTGCCCAACATCGTCGGGGTGGAGAAGAAAGATGGCTACGTCCTCTTTGACCTCATTCAGCTGCTTGCTCTGTTCTTCCACCGGTCTATTCTCAAGGTAACCATGAAAAATTACCACTGAAATTGATCTGCCAATTCCAACACACCCACCTGCGCTTGTACGTCTTTTAGAGGAGCACCAGCATATTGCCTTGCAGCTAGTTTTGCATGTTAACATTCTTTTTATGTCCATGACGGTACAGTGTCACGGGCTGTGGGACAACAAGGAGGTTGAGATGCCTGATTTTTTCAAGAAAATGAAGAAGAAAGTGGAGAAGAGAAAGGTGACTGGAGGAGATAAGACCAGCAGCAGCAAAGAGAAATCTCAACGTCGGCTCAAGTTCCTCCCTCTGCAGGCCTCCACCACCTCCATATTCTGTAGACGAAGGAAAGGCGAGTCTGCAGAATCTGATGGTGAATATTAAGAAAAAGTCTGATATTTTGATCCAAATCTGACTCAACAGTTTTGGTCAGTCTAGTTTTTTCTGTTGTTTTTGTTCTTTTTTGTTTGTTTGTTTTGGTCTTCTCACTGCATGGCAGTTAATCACCTTATGACTGATACTTGTCCTTTTCATGTTTAATGTTTTTTTTTTCTTGTGAACTGGAGAGGTGAAGCCCAAGAAGCAGGACAGCAAGAAGAAAAGGCGTAAACAACACAGGGCTCCTCTGAGCAGGAAGGAGAGGATCAGACAGCAGATCAAAGAGAGGATGCTACAGAGCAAAGCTGCCATCATAGAAGTGTGCGTTGTTTCGTTTGGTTTTGGTCCACATTTGCCACCTTTTTTGTATATTTTGTAGAGTTGTGTACTTATATTATCCAAAATGTTTCCATCAGTGTTGAAACCCAGAGAAATCCACCATTTATTCACAGTAACAGTGCGTTTCATTTGGTCGCCTGTCGCTGTAACTTCCAGGAGACAGTCAGAGAGGGAGGAAAGGAGTCGGATAAACTTAGCTTGAATAAAACTTTAAAACATTTCCTCGTCCGTGAACATTTCTGAGTAAGTCATGTCTGATCCAGTTGATGAAAACAACAACTCCCATTAGACCCATAGTGGCAGAGGTTACATACTGTGCTTTTGAATGAACATTGGACTCTTCATTCTGTGTGAAGTCTTTGCCTGTGAGTGTGTTTTAGATCAGGTTGTATACTTCTGGATTTCTTATTAGCATCACGAAGCAACAATAAAAAGAAATGTTTGTTAGAGCCAAATTGACAGCATAATGATAAAATGTTAAAACTACAATGATGTGATTGTCATTTCCATAATAACAAGTTAATCAACTTCCACAAATGATGTAATCTGACATCTGTACACTGTATGGACCGCGAATTACTGTAGTTGGTCCAGGATATTTTCAAACTAGTTGCTGATGTTTGGATTTTACTCTCAGGTTGTGATCAGTTATCTCAGAAATTTTTGTGCTTGCTATCAAAATTTGATTTACAAATACAGAAAATATAGACTGTCTCAGTCAGGGAGGATTGGAGACACTTTATAGACATATTTTTTGATATACAGTATTTATCACAGCATTAATCAATATTGTAGAAGATATATGTTTGAAATATGACACAATACAAAGTCAAATTCATGCTCAGCACATTTTGTTATGGTGGATCAAAATCCTTTTTGAATATATCTGTATATTTTTAGTAATTGTGGTGTGACAGGTACCAATAAGATTTAACTCCATTCACCTTTGTTCTCAGATCCCAGCTAACCAGCTAATACTGATAGCAGTTTGTATACAAGGAATGTTGGAAATTATATTACTGATAGTTTGCCCTTAATAATCTAAGAGTTTGTGAATCTGACAACTTGAAGAAAAATGTACGTCTGTCACTTCATGTTCTTCTTTTTTCTACAGCGCCCTTCACATTTACCTACCCATTAGACAATTTTTCTACGACATCATCCACCCAGAATACAGTCCTGTGTGTGACGTCTACGCCCTCATGTTTCTTATCGACGTAGTCAACTTCATCGTTACTATATATGGATATTGGGCGTTTGGGGTGAGACTCTGTCCTGTCACTCTTCAAACCAAGGATATACACACTTGCAATGCGTTATTATGTTACGTACTGTATGACACAGCCAGGCTGATCTTTGTTTCTCTGCAGAAATACTCTGCAGCGGCTGACATCACAGAGTCTCTGTCAGAAGACCAGGTTCCAGAGGCCTTCTTGGTCATGCTGCTCATGCAGTTCGGCACCATGATAGTGGACCGAGCCCTCTACCTGAAGAAGTCCCTGCTGGGAAAGTGTGTTTTCCAGGTGGTGCTGGTGTTTGGCATACACTTCTGGATGTTCTTCATCCTCCCTGGGGTCACAGAGAGGTCATCATCTGAATTTATTATTCAATTGACCCAGAATGTTTTGAAAAAACTGGAGATGTTTTGATATTAATTCCTATACCTGAACTTGAATATCAGCTGATAACTGAGTATCAATCTTGGACTTATGCATTAAAAAATATCTAGTTATTATTTTAACAGCTCTATGCTACTAACTCTGAAGGGATGTGATATGTTTGCTGTTGTTGAATAGCCTGGCTCAGATTAAATGCTTTATAGAATATGAAGGGATATATACAGAGAACAAATTCCATAAAATCTCTTTTATTATTTAGTTTGGCAGTCAGTCATAACTGAAAAAGAACACAAATATTAACAAATGTAAGTTTGCTCACTGGTGCTTGTAGTCACACAGGTCACTTGGATTGTTGCATATATTCGTGTACTTGCTGATAACCAGATACAGCATTTTAGGCTTAATCAGAAGCATTTCAAAAACATATTAAAACTAACCCACTCCTACTGATCTCATCAATCCCTCATCCCTCATCCCTAAATCCAGTTCAAGACTAAAATGTTATCTTTGATATCTTCATTCATGTCTTTTTCTCTCATCATGTCTTTTTTCTCTCCACAGGAGGTTCAACAGGAACCCTGTCGCTCAGCTCTGGTACTTTGTGAAGTGTATCTACTTTGGCCTGTCTGCCTACCAGATCAAATGTGGCTACCCAAACCGTATCCTGGGTAACTTCCTCACCAAGAACTTCAACTACCTGAACCTCTTCCTCTTCCAAGGGTAAGAAAATGGTTACTTTCTCTAATAATAATAATAATATTTATTATTAGCATGCAGCATTTTTCAAACTTTGCTGAATAGGACTCATGAGTGTTTGTGATTTGCTTTATTTTTATTTAACTTGTTATGGTTATTATTTACAATGATGATTTGGACGATCTTACAAAATAAACCATATTTCTAAACAAATTTCTTCATTTTGTCTCCTTCTCCAGGTTTCGTTTGGTTCCCTTCCTGACAGAACTGAGGGCGGTGATGGACTGGGTTTGGACTGACACTACTCTGTCACTCTCCAACTGGATTTGTGTTGAAGACATCTATGCTAACATATTTATCCTCAAGTGCTGGAGGGAATCTGAAAAAGTAATTGAAAGCATGTAGTACACGTACATTTTAATCATCACCATCAGCGTTATGTATAGACCACTACTACTACAATACCACACACTCACTTTAGAATAAAATAATATCAAAGGTGCATTAAGTATGGAATTGGAGTATGGAAATGGAGATTTGCATTTGCCTCATTTTAATTCCATACTATCCTTCCATTGTGTCTCTCCCTCCCTTATAGGTTATAGACAGATATTTTATCAATGCCTATTCTGATGACCAGGCAATCATTTTAGTCCTTTACCAAGTATAAATACGACTGTAATGTAATTTGAAATGTATTCTGGTCAGAGCTACTAAAATAAAGAGTTAATTAGATTAAATACACTTCAATTTTTGACTGTTGTTCAGACAGTTGTCATGATGAACATCTGTCTGTTTTTAAAATAAATGGATTGATGAAGAAAATAATCTTTCCACCCAGAAGACTGAATAATGAGTGGTGAGAACTACACTAATGTAATTGTAATTCTTCCAGAAATACCCCCACCCTCCAGGACAGAAGAAGAAGAAAGTGGTGAAATATGGGATGGGAGGATTCATCATCTTCGCCCTCATCAGCATCATCTGGTTCCCCCTCCTCTTCATGTCACTGGTCCAGTCAGCAGCTGGAGTGACCAATCAGCCACTGGACGTCTCCATCCAGCTCAGCATCGCAGGATATGAGGTCAGGATAGAAACAAGTACTACAAGTTGTAGTGCTGTAGTAATAAATACAGGCATGATCTCTTGTGGATAGAAGCCCGCAGTGTTACACTTCTAACTGTACAATTCAGGCATTAGTCTTTGGCCACCTGTGTGTTTGACTCTTCAGTGTGTCCGATTGTGTTTCCACAGCCTCTGTTCACAATGAGTGCCCAGGAGCAGAACTTGATTCCATACACAGAAAATGGATTCAACCGACTCTCCAAAGTTTACGCGACCCATCCAGTAAGACTCCTTTCATTTTGTTCATTTTTACTGTACCAAACTGCACCACCAAACTGAGACCACATTCGTGCCCATCTGCAGTCAGAAACGTGACAATGCTCAATATAACTGTATAGTGTACTTACTATAGTATAGTCTATTGTACTGTATCATAGCAGTAACTGACTTAATTATAATTACGACCTATGACCACAAGGTGGAGCACCTCCTATTGTCTTTGTGTGTAGATATACAATATGTCCATGTGGAGGTATAATGTGTACAGTCGTGTGAGTCAGACAGAAAAGTCTTAGACCTTTGTTCTTAAGACGTGAGAGTAAGAGAAGATATCAAGCTTTAGTGTGTTCCAGATACTAATTTTTGACTCTGGGGACAGAAAGAAATGTGAACGGTTCACAGTGTCGCAGCAGATAAATAAATTTTGTTTTTTTGTCCCTCAGTCACGCTTCGTAAACCAAAAGTACTGTTTCAAAAGTCAATTCTTTGACATACAGGGTGCCAGTGCAAAGATCTGAGAACTCAACAAATGTGATCAACTTTTCTACCTTATTACAACAACATCCCTGGTTCAGTTCTAGGCAGGGACCTTGTATGTCTCTTTCCACTCATTTGCTGTCTCTCAGATTAATTTGACATGTGGCTCTCAGAGACACAGTGAACATTTAATTAACCTCGGGACACTGGATGACATTTATTGCAATAACACTAGCAGTTTAATCCCATTGTTTCCCTCTCTCTCTGTCTCTCCCAGTCTGCTATGCAGTTCATAATGAACTACATGGTGGAGGACATTGTTGTTGCTAAGATCAAGAGCGATGCTAGTCTGCTGTGGAGTATCAGTCCGGCCAGTCGAGAGGCCATGATACTGGAGCTCAGCAACTCTTCTCATATATACATGACCTTACGCTGGACACTTCTCAGGTGAGTGTGTTTCTGTGACATGTAATTGTATTGTTTGTGTGTTTATGTACTGAGCGCTCCTCTCCTTCCCTTCTCAGAAATGCCTCCATATCAATGAATGCAGAGACAATGGGAGAACACACTGTGAAGTTTGAGGACAAGGCCTTGAGGGAAGGGATAGTCCACATGCTCAAAGGCGACAGCAGCAAACCTGTGTGAGTCCCCAGTCGACTGAGCACAACCAGCTGGTGATCACTTAGTAGGACTGTTTGTTTTCTTCATGTGTTGAAAAGCAGTTTAATTACTTAGTAGAGATGTTAATGCTAGAGAACAGCTTTATTAAATCAAAGCAACATGCTGCTAAGTGACACTGTATTTTCTCAAGTCTGACTTGGGCTCAAAATCTGTGTTGTTTTGTCCTGCAGAATCATTAATTCCCTGCTGCCAAAGTTCATCAGGGGTCCCAAAGGACCAGAGTCCAAAATGGCAACCAGGATGAAAGTAGGTTAGTTACAATTTATTGTACATTCACCATACTACAGATGTTTCTTTGATAACTTTTTTATCTTATTTGTAGGCAATGTTTCATTTGTAAAATGACACTGCCTTGTTTAAAGCATGCAGTTTAAATTAACCCCAACATGTCCTCCCTCAGAGTACTCAGACCGCCCAGACCTGGCTTTCTTCAGGCCCATGTCAATCAAACTTCAACATATCGCTGGGGCTTCAGGAGGAGAAGCAGACCAGTGGTGGGTCGTAGAGGAGTGCTCTCCAGGTCTCACCTCCACCAACTACAACTGTCACAGCATAGAGATAGTGTTGTTCAACGATAAAGTCAGCCCCTCCAGTCTGGGCTTTCTGGCTGGACATGGGTAAGTAACAGGAAAGCTCACCTGCATTTTGTCAGGGAAATGTTTTTGAAACCTTCTGATGAATGAAAGTTTACGACTCGGTGCATTCTCCTTTACTCTCAGTATTTTTTTAAATTTCTCTCTTGACGATATACTTTTCCCCCCACTGCTTCACTTCTCTTCACCACAGCATTGTTGGCCTCTACATGTCAGTGGTGCTTGTCATTGGAAAGTTCGTCAGAGAGTTCTTCAACGGGATCTCCAGGTCCATCATGTTTGAGGAGCTGCCATGTGTGGACCGCGTGCTGAAGCTCTGCACGGACATTTTTGTAGTCCGGGAGACAGGAGAGATGGAGCTGGAAGAGACACTGTTTGAGAAACTCATCTTCCTCTACCGATCGCCAGAGACCATGATCAAGATGACCAGAGAGAAGAAAGACAGCTAGGGTTCAGTGGAATACCACGTGCCTGTACAGGACATCACTCCAATTGGATGTACTAGAGCTAATAACATTTGGTTCAGGGGAATTAAATCACTTCATTTTTATTATGAGTGCAGTTAAAGTTGGATTTGAGACAAATGGAGCAGCATGGGGAACTTCATTAATGATCCAGATGTAGCCAAAAATCCTACTGAAGTGCCCCTGAGAAAGACTGCCTCACTTTCTAACTAATCCTTACATTTGGCTTCAATGGAAAGTCCAAGCAGATGAATGCTTATATAAAAATGGATGGACAGTTTTCATGATACAATTAAAACGCACTGAACCCCAACACCAATTAACCTGGACTGCAACAATGAGTTTACAGTTCCTGCCAGTTGTTATTTCCTGTAGTTTAATTTTTAGCTCACTGGGCAATGCATGCATTTCTAATGATTTTGGATGCAGGTTTTTACTTGACATCTTTCTCCATGACTTATTCTTACAGGAAAAATTAAACTTCAAACTACTGATATGCTCATGGATCAACACACAAATACCTCTGTAAATACCATGTTTCTGTATATGGCTATATAGACTACTGCACTGATTTATTTATACCAAAATAAAAATTGTTGATACAGACAAAAAATATTTCAGTGTCTCATTCTGTAGTGCTGTAATGACATTCACCAACAATACAAGAATTCAAGGAAACAACATGTATTTCAGATATCCATCTTTAATACAATTTTAATTACAAATGAAAGGGACAAAAATGCAATTTCATTCAGGTCCTAAGTCTCTAACAGTTCATCTTGGTGTCATCCATCTTTTTTCTTGTCCACAGTGTGAAGGACAGGGCAGGACCCCACAGCTCCAGGAAAATCGTATCTACATCACAATCTCACATTCTGGAGGAAAAGTGAAACAGAGGGACAGCAACATTAACGAAGATAGCCTCATGAAAATCATTATGCATCCCAAATGGGAAAAAATGATCATTCACATTAGTGACCTCAGGTTTTAGGATAAGTCTACTCAGAATAAAATTTCTGCACCAAAACAGAGTTTAGTTGACAAAAACTTGTCATCAGTTAGAGAAAATGTCTAATAAACATAAGATCTGCATTCTGAAAAATAGTAGTTTTGTATTAAACTCAATGGGCAAAACATTTAACTTCATGAATGTCAGGACAACATTTGAGTAAAACTATGACAAATGTCTATCCCGTTCCATATTCCCCCCAAAAAGTAAATAAATAAAAAAATAAAAATAACAAAAATTCAAGCAGCCAAATCACCTCTGTACTGAATTATCTGGTTTATCTTGTGATGGGATCAAAACTCCAATCTACTAATTATTTTGCAGATTAACAAAATAATTTCATTCATTCAGCATACATGAAGCACTGCTAAAGATTTATCTACAACCACACTCAATAGTATATGGATTAAGTGAGTTATAAATTAGCTCCTCCTTGAATAGGTACAACATTACAGTGTTTCAATGTGCACAAGTAACTAACCAGTTTATTAAAATTCTGATACTGTATACAAACTTAAATCAAGTGTGCTGTACTTCTGTTAGAATAAATGTTAATATGCAAGAACACTGATGTTCTTCTTCTATCACAGTCTCACTGAAAAGAAGACCTGCACACTGTCACCAGTCAATGTCACAGCGGCCTCTCATTGACATACACAAACTATCAGGGGTCATGAAGAATGTGTGCGTAGCTATGCATACGCGGTATCTCTTCCGTGCTGACAATTTACAATAATAATAATAAAAATAAACTTACATGCAGACGATGATTTTGGTTTAAGGACTCTGACGTTGGCTTCGGCGGCCCTCAACGCTTCGGTTTTGAACTGCGGCTTCAACGCAGCCCGCACCGCGCTAGCGCAGATAGCAGAGAAGCGGATGTAGCTGCAGAGAGGACACATCTGTTAGCCGCATAACAGAGAGGAATAATACCGACAGAGATGGGTTTGAAATAAAACACACCACTGCGTCTGTGATAAAAAATAATGTAACCGATGCATGAACAGAAAATGTCCTATCCTGGATAAAATAATTAGCTTAAGATCAGCTCCAAAAATACGCATGGGTTGAAAAGCTAACTAAAGCTAAAAAAGAACGTTAGCTTTGTAGCTCTCTGGAGCATTTAAAGAACGGAATGACAAGAACTAAAAATAAAAATATTCATTTCTAATAAGAAATCCTTAATAAAAATAACTTCGTCAACATAGTCAACAAAGCTACCTCTGTAAATATACAATTATGTGGTCTTACCTTAGGCCTGCCTGTCTCCAGTACGCAACCATCTTGTCTGTGGCTTCAAGGACAGGTCGGATATGTGCGTGATGATGTAAGTTTAGGTACGTTAGTCTTTTTTTCCACCCAATAAGAACAGAGCTTAATCATGATTGACAGTATTGACGGCCATTTGGACCGCCCCCAACAGCATATCTGTTTCTCTCGAACATACATTTTACGTTTAATGAATTAAAAACTTTAAGTGGAAATTGTGTGCGTATCATCTTAATGTATTATTTTATAATTTTGTATTGATGATTTGGCCTGGGGTAATTTAATTATTTTAGAGATGATAATGGCGCTCGGCGGGTTGGTGTATTGATATCATGTACTACAGTTATAGGACCTTATGATGAAAATGAAATATCAAATTATTTCAATATTTATACTGTCAGGCCATTTGGAAATTTAGTTCAATTGGTACTATTTGTTGGATAATATGAAAATATCAGTGCCAAGCTAATCATAATAGTATTTTGTTGCTGCCCTAAAGGAGCATCATTGTAAGCTTTAAACTGTAGAACAGAGCTGTAGCTGTATATCTTGACAGTACTACCAGTACTACATTTCACCACTGGAGCTTTTACAATGAGAAAGCTATTCGCCCCCCCAAAAAAACATGGATTGTTCTGGAACAGACGATTATCTGCAGTCTATGGTTGTTGTGCATGCCAGCGTGCAGTACCCGTTTCCGCCACCAGGGGAAGTCTCGCTGCTGGGGTTTCATTAAAGGCTGTCTCCTTCAACTACCCCCTCCTTCCTTACGTCGGTCACGCTGACACTAGTCGCCGGCTCCCGAGCCCTGACCGAAAAGCCTAATAAAATGAAAATCTGGGCGTCAGAGCACATTTTCAAGTGAGTAGTTTTCCGTTTGTGCTGATGTCTTCTACAAATATGTCTGTTAAGGAACTGGTTTCCTTTTGTTATAAAACTTTCTGTGTTCCCATACTCTCCGGAACACAGCTGCTAGCCTCCTTAGCTGCTACGGTTGCTTGTAAGTTAGGTAACTTAAAAAAGACGCTACTGCTAAGTTACCTAACCGTCCGTTAATGTTAGGTTAGTTACTATGTTTAGTAAGTGTGACCCCCATCCGACATTATGTGTGAAGTTTTTTTTAAACAGATATCTGATTTGTGTCGGTCTTTGTCCAATAGAGGCAAACTGCTTTAGCTAAAGCTGGTTGAGTTATAGCTTTTTACTGTTAGCCTCCAAGCTAGTTTACGGTATTGGATGTTGTGAAGCTAGTTGCTTGGTTTACATTATTTTTAATTTTTAAGCTTTTAACAACATTTCATCCCTAAGTTATTATGAGACGAAGGAATCTGCGTGCCATTCATATGTTTGTTCTTACGGAGATAAAATTCGCCGTTATATTTGATATTATGTATCGCGATCGTGGAGATTACATAACGATCTGCTCGGCTGTCAGACAAGGAACTTTGCGAATTAAAACACAAGAATTCGTCTACTTTCTGTTTATTTCTGAAAGAGTACTGAGTTTTTAACTATGGTTAGGACGTATTTGTCCGTTTGCATTAGTTTCTAGATATAATGGTGATATAATGGTGATATAATGGTGATAGTCCGCGCTATGCGGAGGGGGCGTTTCTCTCCATGCCAGCTTGTGTCGTCCCTCACAATGTTTTTGTTATTCAGTCATTGTGATTCTGAGCCAGTTATTAATACTGACAGAAACAAATTCGAACAAGTATTTTTTAGAAAGTTATACTGTAACATTGTAAAGAAGGGCAAGTCCGATTATTTTCTTTTTTCTCATGATTTACTTGTCTTTTATTAGATAAAGTTGAATGAAGTCTGTCATACATATGAGATGATAGCATACATCCAATATTTATTTAAATACAGATCCAGATGCACAAGAAAATTAAAATAACAGATATCAAACGATTTTCTAGTAAAATAATAATAATGCGCATCATCTTGTGTAATCTTAGCTTATTGAAGTTGATTTTGCATGAGGCAGATTGTTAAAAGGCATGTCATGGAAAGATTCGAGTCAAGCTTGAGAAGGACGTTCAGAGTTGGCTGATTATTTATTTTCATCCAGTATATTAAGTTAACTTACCTCCATTGTGGGCAGAATTACATATAGCAATGTACTTTATTTTATTGATGGATTCAGAAAACATGATAAAAACGTATAATGAAGTCACCGGCATCACCACATTAATTATTCTATAAATGTTTCAGAGTTGGCTTGCATTTCGTCTGTAGCCCCTTGCCAGAATAGGGAGTTGCTGTTTCTTATGTTAATATTGTTTAAACAGCCATCCATGGGAGACGGTGACCAAGGCAGCGATGCAGAAGTACCCCAACCCAATGAACCCCAGTGTGTTTGGTGTGGATGTACTGGACAGAAGCGTGGACACACAGGGACGGTTACACAGCACCAGGCTACTCAGCACAGAGTGGGGGCTCCCCGCCATGGCAAAGTCTGTAAGTTAGATTGTAAGAGAAGACATGTGAGAATGCGGAGGATTTTTCGAGATGAAAAGTCAGTAGACAAGTCTGTACAGGAATTCACAGAAATGCTCACATCACATTAGATCTGATTCTGGTTTAATAAAATGTTATCAGACCAGTCTATTTAGCTTGTACCCAGTCTCCAAAACGTGCTGTTTTAGTCACTGTCTTCTGTCTGAGAGGGTAGACTGTTAAAATGCCATACAGACTGTCTGTCATCATCATGACAGTGTTCATAATTCAGGGCTTAATATCACTCGGTTGTTTTAGTTGAAAATTTAGATTAAGCGAGGATTCTCATCTGAGGCTCATCTTTCCCACTGTGTATAAATTTCCTGCCCAGAAGCACCAAGACCAGCACCCATCAAAGATCAAAACATCAGTCACTAATTTAAGATAAGATAAACCTTTATTAGTCCTGCAGTGGGGAAATTCTTAAATACACGAGGAGAGGAACAAAATACAAATACAAAAACTGTTTTCATTACTGATCTGTCAGATAATATTATTGTTAGAGCTTAACATCTCTACAGACATTATTTTAAGAATCCTGTCATCTCACTCATTAAAAAAATGTTGCAGCTTCATGATAATTAAAAAATAAAATAAGTAATATTCATATTGTAGACTAGAACTATCATAGACTGTATGCTGTCTGTGCAAACTGCCTGATCAAAGTCACCATCCATTGCTCAGCACCTTTTCTAAAATAAATCTAATATGACTTGTTGTCATTTTAAAACTAAGCCTCAGTTGTTTCCTTTTCCTGCAGATCATTGGGGTAACAAGAACATGCACTTATGTTCAGGAACATTCAGTAGTGGACCCTAAAGAGAAGACCTTTGAATTGAAATCTACAAATGTAAGTAGGGCTGACATGGATCATTTTTATTTTTATGTACACTTTCAGTAAGACATGTTGTTGCTTCACGATGATACAAAGTGATACTTTATTTTAGACATCATTAGTACTAGTATTTCTTGTATATAAGTTATTGTATTTTAAGAAATTCTGTTGGTTAACACGTCATTAAATCTGTTCACTGTAGGTATTGATAGTTATATCTCTGGTCAGAGATTGTACTGGTCAGTGTTTGTTCTAGTGTACAAGTCGATCAGCTGAATCCCTGTAAGCCACAGTCATTTCCTCATTTAGCCTCAGCACCTGATTTTCATTAAGCAGTTGCAGGCATTCACTTAAGAGCCTTTCGCCTGCATCCACAGTGTGGCACAGTTTGTTCAATGACATGTTAGCAGTAACAGTGCATTGGTTAGATAAAAAGCATATTTAGATATCAAGTTATCTACACTGCACGTTTGTTTGGCAGAGGTTTGACTTTTAGCGTATGTTACATAACATTACGTAATCGTGGCCTACCTCATCACGAGTCATTTTCATAAGAAATGTTACCAGTTATGGGTGTTTTTAAATCAACCACAGCACAGATCCAAGGTGGAGTTAAACTGAAGTGACCAGTTATCCGACTGTAACACACACAATTGCTTCGTAACAGTTGGAGGTATTAATAATGTTATCAGCTTCATCTGTAGTTTCCTGCTTCATTGTGTTCACCATGAGAGGACTTTGAGAACAAAGAGGATCAGTGTGTGGACTGTCGTTTGGCCTCACTGCGGCTGCTGTTAAGTGAACTAATATGCCTACAAACAATTTAAATATTGTATGTAAAAAAAACATACTTTATTTTGTCCAACCAGATCTCCTTCACTAACCTGGTATCTGTGGACGAGAAGTTGACATACAAGCCACATCCGCAGGATCCTGAAAAGTAAATGATTCAATTTTAATTTCATGTCGAATAGCTTTATCGTTATTATGTCTGCTTTGGCCTGAATAGTTTGGGTTGACCTTTAATTGCTAAAAATTATGGATTTTTTATGGATGTGTTTTGTTTGCAAAAAATGTTTAATTGAAAAGACTTTATGTCAGATTTACACGTTGTTTGTGACCTTGTATTTGTGTGCCTGTGTGTTCAGGACGGTGCTCACACAGGAGGCTCTGATCAGTGTGAAAGGTGTCAGTCTGAGCAGCTACCTCGAGGGTCTCATGGCAAAAACCATCTCTGTCAATGCCGGAAAGGTGATGCCGCCCTTAAAACCTCACAGTAACCCATCGTGACACTGTGGCGTTGGGTCTTCAGCAATGCAGTATTGTTCACAGCAGTTCACCTGACCCTCACATCATGTTTTGTAACACTCTTCCTCTCTCTGTTTCAGGGTCGGGAGGCAATGGAGTGGGTCATCAGACGATTAAACACAGAAATTGAGGAGTTGGCGGCGACTGCTCGCGGAACTATACGTGTTCCCATGGCAGCGGCTGTTGCAGACAAATGATCCTGGCCTTCTCCAGCTGCTTTCTCCACCATCGTGAACCTCTCAGACATTTCCTTTCACCTCACCTGCCACCACAGCCTAATTAACCACAGCCCATCTTTTTGGCCCTACTTATTTTTGCGTACAAATGTCACAAGCACTTGCTGTCTGTCCCTCCTTAGTAGTCCTCATGGACGGGTTTGATACCTGCCGCTGTGGGCAGTGACAGGGAGAGTTGAGCTGATGACAGTTTAGAAACAAGCAGGGTTGAATTTGACTGCACTTGAAGCTCATGGGACTTAGTCTTGTGATGTTAAAGCTCTTTTTTAAAAATTCACACTGTGCCTCCACATCATCTCATCACTTCCCTCTCTTCTGTTTTTTTCCCTTCTTCATCTTATATCTTCAATCTTGCACTTATATTCTCCTCTTGTTTGCAAATTCTAGTCAACAGGTTCAGTACTTAAAATGGCTGAGATGAAGTCACTAACTTTTTCTGGATTGGCTGACCTTGCTTTGTACAATAGAACTGACCGAAACATCTCAAAACCTAAAGTCCACCAATGCGAAGAGGCTCTAACCGCTTGTAAAAGTAACCTGAAATGTTGAACCTCCCAGCATTTTTTCTCCACTGTCCTGTGAGATCAGATACTGAAATTGTTGTACCATCGGATGGAAGTGAGCGAGTGTGTATAATCCTTAACATTTATAGATCCAGGATGAAGACCAGCTGCGGCTTGGTATTTATCGACAGTCTCAATGCTTTTGCACAAAGTGGAACAGGGCACGGTGGGCTGGTTCTATGGTCATTCTGCTCTTGTTCTGGGTACAAATGGGTTGACTTCTTCAAGTCTCTCTTGTCCTTGTTAGTATTTTCCCTCATGATGATGATGTGTTGTATAGTTAAGTGTTACAGTATGAGACTGTGCATTGAATGTCTAACTTATTTTCAACATGTGTACTTAAATACGCTTATAGTGTCAAGAAGTCCTTAAAAGGTGTGGAGCTGCAAAATGAGTGTATGAGCACTGAGCAACATGTTGGCACTTGTGTGTTGAATGTGTTGTTAAAGTTCACCAGTGTTGCAGTAGCCGCTCTAAAGGGTTAAGTTCAGGATTACAGCGTGTGCCAACAACCTCCTCTGTACTCCATACTGACTATAGATGGTGTTATTTGTGGTATATTTCTATTAGTGAACATTAACAAGACTGATTGATTGATTTTAAAAGCTGTTGACTTGTGGTGTTTTTATACTACATTTCCCTTTTTTATCCAGTAGCAGGCTGTCGGGGGCAGCACAGTTGACCTTTCTTCTTTCACAAAGGCCACGTTGAGATGAAGGTGACACAGCAAGCGTGTAATTCTTATGTTTTCTTCCTTTCCTTTTCTCTCTCTATAAATTTTAATAAGGACAATTCTGCAAATTGATGTTTACATTGGAGGGGTTTGTGACACAATTAAGGCTATTTTTTTGTTACAGTAGCAATTAATGGAGCTCACATCACAAGTCTTCCAAGATACTCCTCTGTTAGTTTAGTAAAGCTTGATGTGTCTACATCATGTCAGTCTTTTTTCACACCTGCTTCCAGTTCAGCTACGATTCTTCTTAAAATCCTGGTCATAGTTAAATAACTCCAGCTCTTCATGCACTGTCCAGCTCAGAATCATTCTGTTTGAAGTCCAGTCTGCCGCCTGAATGACCGATCAGCCATTCAGTATCCACACAGTGTCTCCTCATGAATAACGTCTTTTTTTTTTTTTTCTATGGGGAACCTTTTGGGAACAGTGGCTGTAAATAGGCTTGTATTTATATTTTGGTGGTGTTACATTCCAAGAATGTGAACGTGTAACAGGATCTAAAGAGTACACATGAAATGTTTCAAAATAAAGAGATGTCATTGTTTCATGAATATGGTGGTGGAGGTTTTTGTAAAATGTCTCAATTTCCCCTTGAACTCTTAAGGTGTAGTCTTCCAAGACAACAATAACAAAAAAAAATGTTAATCAACCTGTCATTTCTGTGATCCATTTCTTTATTCAGTGCCACCTCAGATGTTTGATCACAGTGTTTTTGCTTTTAGTTGAATAACACAAGTAATTGGCTTGTGACAGATAATAATAGATCTACCAGGATTCTCAGGGGGAATAGTAGTGTATCAGATACAAGCTATATGTTATTACATAACTATCAACTAAACTGGTTCTCAAGTGAAATTTGCAGATAAATCAAGCTATTCCCACGGCTGAGAGAATGTGTCAAATGAAAGCTCAAATAAACTAAAATCCCCATGAAAGTCTGAACAGGTAGAATCCTAATCCCACCATCATTCTGCAGTTCGACTTTGTTTCATGTGTATTGTCTTGAAATTTGGTGCCCCCTGGTGGTTGTATAAACAATGGCACTACAACAAACCAACTGACTCATTTTTCTGCGATGAAAACCCTTTTTAGAAGAATTTGAAAAACAAATCAATCACACAAAAGTCACACACAGTGATTCTGAAATCAACTTGATGAGTCAGTCTGAATGCATTTCATAAATATATCTAACTGCATTAATACAATTAAACTGCAGGTTTTATTTGTCACGGTTTATTTGACATGAAGACTGTGAAGTGAGTACAAAAACATTGATTATGTGCTGCAGGCCAAGACTTGTTAATCATTTACAGTTCAGAAACCACACTGAGGCAGTCTTAACTTTACCTTTTGAAAACATTCATGTTTTTGTTATATGGTGTCAGATCACAGGCCAGACAACCAGACCAGTTTGTTTACTGGTTTAAAGCTCAGGAATCTGAACATAGATGAGGAGCATCCACGTATAAGCAGGTTAGTCTGTCCATCAGTTGACGCTTGTGTCTGTCTACACCTGAGCATCTGACGAGATGGTTATGAATCCCTGTCGGGGAAAAAAAAACACAATGGCCAATGCAATTACATCTGCCTCAACTTTGCTCTAAAAACCAAACAGGCATTTTACAGCAACGCCTCTTTTCCTTTTTCCTTCCTAATTAAAACTGACCTGATTCATCTTCAGAATTGCGTTGACCAGCTCTGCTTGTTTCATTCTGGGTAAATTAACACCTTTGCCCAGTTCAGCTGAAACAGAACAGCACGTGTGAAGACAACAGAAGAACAAAGGAAGAGCTGCACACAAAAACATGTCACTGAGGCTCACCGTTGATTTTTCCCATGAGCATCGCTGATCCCATCTTTGCAAGTTTTTCGAGAGCAGCTGTCTGCAAATAGAAAGATGAGATTTTTTACAGTCACTGTTTTTATTCTCCTCCTTTGATTTTCACTTAAATCTGGTGGTGACGAACATAAAAAGTGATAGTGCAGGTTTTGTAGGTTGTGTCATGTACCTGAAAGGGTCCCACTTCACTCGATGCCAGCGTCAGTGTGAGACTGTTTGAAAGGAAGCAGCAGAGTGATTATTTGTTTTAGTATGTGATCTCGGGCTCAGGTGTGTGTTTTTAAACATGGTTAAAACATGCTCACTTGTTCATTCCCATGGAGCCCTTCAGTTTCCCATCAGCGATCCACACTTTACCGCTGAAATCTGTATCCTGAAAGAGATTTAAATTACTGCTGCGGGAAATTGTTATGTTTTTCTATTGTGATCCATCTGTTCTCCTGGTTCATCACTTAATTATTTAGTCTATTACCTGTCAGAAGTCTCACATTTGAGAAGCTGGAACCAGTAAGTGTTTAGTATTTGTGCTGGATAAATGACTCAAACTATGAATCCAAAATCCAAACAGTTGTCCATTAATTGTCTGCTTATTAACTAAATTGATTGACCGAAGAAATCTTTCAGCACTAGTTTGAATGAGGTACAAATTTAAGGACCACAGTGTTTGTGGACCTACAGGGTGTGAAAGGCTACTACTACAACTTTGATGCACTGTTAACATAAAGTATAAAATGAGGAAACATACAAATAGGAAAACAAACGCTTGTATTCTTCCTGGGGTATAAATTGATAGGCCGGAAAACAGAAGTACTCACAACATTGAGTTTGAACAGTGGGGTCTGGGTACCATTTGGCTGGATGGCAAAAGCCTTAACAGCACCCTTAAGGTTCAGTTTAACAGCACCAGGCTGGAATGAAAACAGTGGAACCTCTCTGGCATAGACCTGCAGTTTCATCAGCAGACCTGGAAACTTCTTGGGAAGCTGTAGAGAGGAAGAAAGCAGATTTAATTCTGTTATAATTCAACAACTTTAAGGGCCTGTTGTCAAGAACAGTACAGAGTGAGCTGGGGCAGGAAAACTAATGAAAAATGAATGAGTACGTAAAAGTACAGTGTGTAGTGATGTTACAATCTGTGAAGATGTTAGATCACACATGCATGAGTAGCATTCATGAGGATTTACTAAAATCATAAAATCAAAAGCAGAATCTCTCTTGTTTTTGTGTACTGAAACTGAAAAATGAAACACAAGCATTGAAAGAACATCTGTCTACAATGTTTCAGTCAGTCTGACTGATGAAATACTTTGTTATTTTCTGTGGTCTGGAGTGGAAAAGCCCAACTCAGATAATATTTAAAGTCAATGATATTTGAATACCAATGCTGAAGCTCAAACACTACAGTATAATCCACGATGCCATTATGAAGAAGAACTTCTTTTACAGGGCTGTTTTCCTGCTCTTAATCAGGCACTGAGTGCATGCTGACATAAAGCCGTGCATACAGTGAGTTAATAAAACTCTCCAGTGCTACCAAATGTACCACCAATACAAATAAACTTACCTGAGGAATGAAAGGCCCCATTGAGCTGGTGTTAAGGCGCACAGGGAAGCTCGGAGGTATCTGAGATGATGAAACAACATTTCAGCTACAACACGATTTAGGGCAGAAACTGATTAATGTATAGCAGCTTAACCTAAAGGAGTGGATAAATGGTTGATTGCTCTGACGAAAAGGCTGTTTAAGATTTTAAGCAAAACTTTCATTGTCTGGCCTTCTCTGCTTTCTTCCTCTCCACACATTTATAGATCTGCTCAGGTGCACTTACCATGCTATCATTGATGAGGGTCTGAAGCAGTCCCGCTGAGTAGTATCCATACGAGGCAGAGTTCACAGTGTACTCAGACAGGCCCAGTGACAACATGTAGCCCGGCTGGTCAGGCAACGTGAAAGGCTGGGCTTTGAAGGGGGGGTCTTTATGAGTTTTGGTGTTGTAGAACTCCCCCTTTAAATAAAGACAAGAAAGTCATCAATTACAGCTACATTTTTGTTTGTTATTCTCTCTTTGCACACGTTTTAGCCGTCCAAATTATGGCTACGAGAGTATGATGGATATATAGCACAAGGTTTGTGTTTATATTATTTCTAGTGAAAGACATGTTTGTGTTATGTGTTTGCTCACCTTGAGACCCAGATTCAGACTTGAAGCATCAATAAGAGGTGAGCCGGTGAGAGGGAGGTCAAGGGTAAGGAATTGATCCACATCAAAGGAAACTGATGAGAATAGAATCATTTGTAGACTTAATTACCTATTTTACTTTTTGGTCACTTTAATTCATTTTTGGCCTTTGTGTCTGTATGAAAGTATACATTTTATTTTGTGATTTAATTAAGAAGATGTAGCCTACTGTGATACCATTCATGAGCTGTAGGTGGTGCTCCATGCTTACAACAGATGCCTGCACGAAAAGACAGATCTGTCGGGGAGACAACGAGGTAAATGTCCTGAAACTACTGAAAGTCTCTACACTAGGTTTCACCGCAGCATACACGACAGATGAAGTCTGCACTGATATGTGTGACGAAGACAGAGAGAAACACTCACTTTGCTTTGTATTTCATCTTTGAGACGCCCCATGTAATGCGCCAGAATAGGCTTGAATATCCAGCTGTTGACAAATGAAAATGCATGCATTTATATGTTGACATCAGTATCAACCTCTCTCTCTCTCTCCCTCACTCTCTCTCTCTCTCTCTCTCCATTGTACTGTACCTGGCTCCTCCACGTAACTGTATGTCCATATTTCCAATGAGAGCATCACAGCCGTTACTGGTGACAGACAGATGTCCACCAGAATCGTTCCCCAGCGACACCACCCAGGTCACATCCACACTAAACAGAGCCATGCTGAACGTTCCACTGTCATGTCTGAAAATACACAGAGCAAGCAAAGTCACTCTGGTGCTGGTGAACATTTATTCCTGCATTATAGAGCTCTAAAGTCACATCAAATCCAAGTCAAACCTTGCCTACATATATTATAAAATAGCACCTGGTTGCTAATATATCTCAATTATCAAAGTAATAGAATCTGTTTTTCTTCTTTGTTACAGTTATTGTTTTCCATCGCCAGCACAATCACTTGCTAACAAGCATTAGTGACCAAATAATACATATTTTTGAAAAAAGTTTTGAATGCCACGTAAAGATTGACTACATTTCTGTGATTCAGAGATGGAAACCTGATCTCTTTGTTTATAATTCTGTATACTTTGATATACTTTGCATGTTAAAATAACTCATTGGACTACAAACTGCAGACTTATGCCTAGTATCTAGCTAGCTGTTACTTTTACATTCAACATTTGATGTGTAGTTGATAGTTTAGTTATATACTGACATCTAAAGTAGTCTGATGCCACAAGAATGTGATTGAACAGTAACTAGAATTGCTGGCCTTCCTAGTGTCCGAGTGTGAATTTGCAAAAGAAATGTTGTGCTGTGTTGTGTGTTTGTTTGTTTTTTTTTTTCATATATCTCAGTTGGAGTTGGAGTAAATTCTCCAGAATTATACTCTATTGTACAAAATATACCAGAATATTAAGTTGCATAATAAAAGAAACTCTATTGTCACGTATAATCAGCTTTACAGATGCGAAAAAATGCTTCAAAATGTAACCCAGAAGCAATTAAGTTTTTAAAAAATATACCCAAGAACTTCTTTGAAATGTTGGCGTCTGAGATGGTGTGGAACAGGCCCAGGCCTGTCCGAAAAACATGAGGCCAAGGAAATTTCCAAACACCAGTAAAACAAGTCTGGGTGTGCTTGGACACATCAAAGTTTGATACCAGTATTTTCCAGGAGGTGGCAGAAAAAGGAAGGTAGAGAGTCCACCTGAAAAAGATGATGCTCTGCTGTTCTGTCTTCACTTGGGTTTATATCTTGTAAAAGAATAACCTCTATTGCTACTCTTTTGAGACCCCAATAGCTTCCACCTTCACAGCAGTGAAGTGGCAGAGGGAAGTCCAGACTTAAATCCTTTGATGGTAATAATCCAACGATCACTCTCTACATCACTAACATTAGCTGACTCCACTTCATTTAGAATAGTACAAAAGGTTCCTGGTATTATTGCAGTTCATTTACAGTAAAATGATTTTTATTTTATGTAACTTAAAGTGTGAAATAAGGGTTGATCTTACTTTGCAAATATCCACTTCCTTTCCTCGATAACCTCACATGAACTACGAGCGCAAATACTCTTTTAGACTTGAATCTAGTATCATTTCCTCTTGAAGTCTTTATGTACATTTAGGAAGTTACATGTGATCATTCTTTCCAAACCTTTAATATCAATGTCCCTATAAACCCTGAGTGAATGCCTGTAGGGTTACTTCTTTATCATCAAGGAGTTTATGGTAGTAGAGATTACAGGGAAGACTCACATTAAACCAAACGCTGTCGTCCACTCGCCGGTTAGGGCAGCACTGAGACCTGAGATGGATGACTTGAATCCTGTGGCGTTTTGATAAAACTCAACAGTTGGCTCCGGAAAGTCACATTTTGTTATGGTGGTGCTAGTGCACATGAGGAGAGCAAAAATAGGTGTGATTAATGTAAATAGGTCTGATGAAATAATTCAAATATACACTCTGTATTAAAGGACAGCAACGGGATTATTCAAGTTCACATTGATGAAATGAAATCATACACAGCCTATTTCTCTTGAAGAGCAAACATGTACGATTGTGAAGGGGTAATTCTATCCTAGCGCATGAACTCATGAACTCATTTGGAACCAAAAGGACAACTCTGCATTGGAGAAAATCAGTTGAAATCCTACCCTGTTAGTGTGAAGTGTATGCCAAAGACCTTGCCGCTGATGTCAGGCAGAGTGATCTGCGTCAACTTATCCTGAATCCATCCTGCACCTACATGCTTTCCTGGGACGAGCAGCACACAGCTTTTTAAAAAGTTTCATAAAAATGAAATGAAACATGTTTCATATACTGATCATACTGTGCAATATTTTTAGGTTCCTTATGAAAAGCAATCATTTGGTGTTCAAATAAAGTCAGCACAGGAGTGATTAACACCATGTCACATTGTCTTACCGTACTGAAGTCCTTTGTTGGTCAGAAGGACTTGCACAGCAGGGTTTTCTCCACAGGCGAAAGAGACGAGAGTCAGCACGACTGCCGCAGATGAAAGCATTCTGCTGCGTCTCCTGTGGTGCAAGCAACAGCTGCACTCAGACACCAGCGCTAAAATCAAACATGTAACTCACAATAAACCTGTTCAATGATATTGAGTATCATACCTGAATGTCTGCAGGTATTTGTGGTGTATTTGTCAAGTTGAAAGTCAGCTCCTGAACTCTGTTGTATATCTGAACATAACTTCTTCACTGTCTGTCTGTTGAGCTAACTGCTGTTGCGTTTCACTTTGTGAGAAGTGAAACTCCCTGATGTCTGAGAATGGTAACATGACAGACTTGTGTGTGTGTGAATGTATGTGTGTGTGTGTGTATGTGTGTGTGTGTGTGTGTGTGTGTGTGTGTGTGTGTGTGTGTGTGATGAACAGGAAACTTTTTTATTCTGCTCTGTCTGAGTTTGTAGCAAGTAACTGGCAGAGCATAAACTCACTAAAAAACAACTCATTCAATTCATTCAGTCAGAGAGTGTTTGAAAAACATCTTCTTTCAGAATAAAAAACGTGCCATGGCCACCCAAAATGTATGAGGAAGTGAAAGTTCTGTGTGAGATGTAGATTCAAACAACCTGCTGCCACCCACGTGCTGTTTTTTTCTGAATACACACTCGTCATGGCTTGCACGTAGCAAACTGACAGCAGTCATTGATGTCAACAGTGCCAGCTTTTCACAGTCTGCTACAAGTTGTTTTTAAGTCCTCTGCACGCTGTCAATTATTGTTTAATTTGGCAAAGCTGCAATCTATTTACAACACAATGTTAAGGTCCTTGATACAAATTTGTGATATGGGATTTTAGATAACATAAAACCGACTTGAACTTTGACTGCAACCAACAGTCTTGACTTTCACATTGTTGTTCTGATAAAAGGGAAGCTGGCTTTCTTTAAGGGGAACTTTGTCAGAACAGTAGAAATGAAAGTGAATCAAATCACAAAGTCATCAATCCTGGCTACATTTTAAAAAAAAAAAACCATTGGAATCAGCGGCCATAAAATATCTGATTTATTTATCTCTTAATTCAACAAATACTCTTTATCTCACACACCATGATTAGTTCCATTAAATCACAATTAACAGGTTCAAGAGGAAGAGAATATTATCAGACAGACATTTTTCATGTAACACAACTAGGACCCACTTTCTTGCACTTTGAATTCACTTCATCCAGTATGACACTTGAAACACCAAGAGAACAAACGAGCCAACGAGGACTACTATAGGTGTCAGATGGAAAATAAACACAAAACGAAATCAAACTTTAAAAAAAAATCCCGTTTAAACAATTACACATAAGTTATTCATGGTTTATTATTATAATCCAAAGAGCACCATCTGCTCTAATGGGTGCCTTGGTCTTATTTTTTCTCTGATGTGGGATTAATGATATATCTAAGAACATATTCACTGCATTGTTTTTCACGTAATTCATTCCTCGGATATAAACACGTACACACTCACAGTTAGACCCATGGTGGACATCTTCACTGGATTTTTGACAACTTTGCATGAAGACTGATACCTGGTCAGGCTTGTTAATGCCCGCATATTTAGCCACCACCCCTTCCTTTTTCAAGGAGGTTGTGCTCCTCCGTCCACTTCATAAAACCTGTGTTCTGGAATAAGTGAACTACTTTACGGTATGATTGTAGAGTTTATTATTGCACATTATCACGAAGGCAAAATAAAAAGATGTACATTTCACACAAATAATCCTCCACATGAGCTTTTATGTCAAGTGGACAGCATGACGTTTCGATAAGGTCTGCGTCGTGACAGCCTTGCTGGAGTGCTGCATTTTAGGACGTCGCCACACAGTAAAGGTCATCTCTGAAGCGCTCAGTCTTGGATATTGTACTTGAACGCCTCTATGAGCCCTTCAATTGAGTGAATGAAGCCAGATATGGCGCATATGCCTCCAATAACAAAAATGGCAACGTCGAAGAAGACATGGTGCCACAGCAGATTCCTCCACTGTAGTTTCAGATGGAAGAGGCTTGGTAAGAGGAAGCATAAACCAGCGCCGGTGAGGCTCCCAGTTAAACCCATAAGGAGAGCAAAATGGGGGACAAAGACGGCCATAAGCAAAGTGAAGACCACCAGGCCAATTCGGAGGCCCAGACCCCAGGATTTCAACTGCCCGCCGGGGCCGTAGCAGTCGGGGAACAGGGCTCTGCCGCCATCCTGGAACAAGGATTTCTCCAAAACCTCAACTGCAGCAAAGAACGGCAGCGGGTAAGATAACAGTGCCTTGGCGACGAGGAAGATGTTCACCACAGCCCGGATGGTCGAAGGCAGGTTATCCGTGATGACCTCTTTAGTGGCGTCTGCCCAAGTCAAATAGGCCACCAAGGCGAAGAGGCCCTTGAGGACGCAGGCTGCGATGTGGCTCCACTCCATCATGCAGTGGAACTCGCTGGGCTTCTGCATGTTTCCCTCCAGGGAGGGGAGGAAGATCTGGGAGGTGTAGCTGAACACGATGATGCCAATCGAAATGGGGAATTTCTTCACATCGATATAAAACTTGACCTTCTCCCAGGCCCATTCGCGCGCCCTGGAGAGGCAGTAGGCAATTACCAGGACGTTGATGACGAAGTGAGCCAGAGTGCAGAGCAAGCTGAATTTAGACACGGCCTTGAGGTTCTTCAGGAACGCGCAAGGCAAGAGCGCGACCGTGGCCACCACAGACCAGGCTTTCTGGGAGACGGGGAACCCTGGGAAACTGTTGTACATCAAGTTGCCGCTGACCACAACATAAAGAATACACGTCATGACCAGCTCGATGATCTGAGCCACGTTCACAACGTGCCCACCCAGCGCTGGGAAGCGGGGAGCGCAGCAGGCGTTGGCGATGTCCACGTAGGAGTCCCTCACGCGCACTTTGATGCCGTCCTCGTTCTCCTCGTACAGACAAGCGATGAGGATTTTGCCGGTGTAACAACACACCACAGCCGCGAAGATAATGAGGAAGAGGCCGAGGTAGCCGCCGTGGAGAATGGCGTACGGCAGACCGAGGACGAACATGCCCTGCGGACAGAGAAGCGCAGTTGAGTCGTAATGGACGAGGCCCACATCGCAGTGACAGGCCGAGCCAGTCCAGGCATGCAATGGCTGGCTCACACGGTTCACATCTTACGTAAGGACAGTAACAAATTGCATATATATCCATATATATAGATAGATAGCTATATGACAGCACAAAGCAAAAAATATGTGGTTTGTCACAGCTGTTCATTTCCAGTACTCGGCATTATCAAAATAATCAACCATTTTCTCATTCGCATCACCCTTAAAAAATAGGCCTTTCGCTTCCCACAGTCTAAAGGCTGAACGGCCTTAAAGCAGTAAACGAGGAACGAATTTTTCTTAATTATTTGATTACAATTTTAATCTGATTGAGGCCTGATAAGCACGTGGGTGCCATTCAGCCCCGGGGCTATCGAAGTCAGGCAGGCCCGGCCTGCAGCTCCGCTGATAAAACGATTTGAATAAATAAATTAAACGACCCACTGGCTGCAGTGAATGCACTCACAAACCACCAATTACGTCAGAATTTAATTTTGATAACATTTAACACATTTTCTTGCATTTAAAAACTCTATACAATTCTATTCGACAGCACCGAACGCAGCGTTTTATTCTAATCTTGGACTGTGTGAAATGATGTGCATCCCCAGTTTACACTCTTTCTTTTTGCACAAATCTAACATTCTAAAGTATGAAAATTTTCAAGGTGACTTTTGTGCAAATGCAGGCCCGATCCATGCAGCACACGGCATTTTAGCATTCACACATGAAGGGTGTTAGTAATTACAGAGTAGCCTACCTGAATGGCATTGGTGACGTTCCAGCCAGCTTCCCATGTCGTGATTTTTGGCTTGTCCTCCTCCAGCGAGCCTCCTGTCTTTAGGGACGAGGGCCTCCGGCCGGTGCCGTCTCTCTGGTAGTGGCTGTCTCCCTCTAACTCACCCTCTCCCTCCATGTGTCCTCCTTCCTCTTCTCCCTGAAGGACATCCATTTGCATCCCTTGTCTGTAGTCATAATCCAAGTCGTCGCATTCGGCGAAACCCAAACCCTCCTCGTCTGTGGCGGCCTGGAAGCCCATTCGGGCGAACATCCCGCTGACCTTGGCCTGAGATTTGTTGGACACCGTGTGGGCCGCATTGGTCAGCTTGTTGGTAAGCTTGTGTCGTATGAGGTGAGCCATCCTTATCCGAATAAAATACGCTCTTCAACTGGAAAAAATTCACTTTGTATTAAAGCAAAGAGGCAGGTGCATGCAGGGTGATTTATTTGTTTTTTAAACTGCTACTGTAAAGTCATGCCTGTTGCCTCTTCGATGTCGTCGTGCAGTAAGCCAGCCAACCTTCTGACGGCAGCCTACCCCTGTCACCCAAACCGTGAAAGATCCTCAGCCGCTTTTCTTCACCTGCTCATCCATGTTACTCCTTCTAAAAACACTCCTCGGCATCTGTCTCAACGAAGAAACGCTCCAGAACACAGACAAAAGCGAAAATATGTCCTCATTTGTCGTTAAGAAAGGCAATTTTGCATTCTCTTCCATGCAGCTTTGCCAGTTGCAGGTCCTGGTGGTGACAGCGAGAGCGCTGGAATCTGACTGCATCACCCAAAGAGAGGGAGGGAGGGGGGAGCGGGAGGAGAGAGACAGGAAGAGAGAGAGGAAGACCCTCATAATGGGACTTTAATTCATCGGCAGAGTAATCACGGGGATAAACCGATAGGGTCATTTAAAGGCAGGCCTGTTGCAGAACCGGCCCTGACATTATGCATGAATGAAGAGATGAAACATTTCACCTGTTTTCATTCTGTCAACAGGTCAACAAACAGCAGGCGTCACGCATGCAAGCTAAATAAATACCTAACAAGGCCCCCTTCACCAGCCTGTCAGAATGTAGTCTACTGAAGAGAAACTGATCTTCTCTACAACACTGCAAATATAAGTAACGACATATACAGGCTGAATGAGTCGTTCATGATTTTATTTCTCAGTAGAAAAAATGTAAGTGCACCCCTTGACCTGCTCATCTGTATTTTACCGTGTGAAATCAATTTTCAGTATTTTAAATGAAGCACTGCGCGGACTGGAGATTTTGTGAGACTGCGCACAGTCACACACACACACACACACGCGCGCAGAGTCGACAGTCGCACACACACATCATGGTTGCTTTCTGCAAAATACAGACATAAAGCCTTATGATCCACCGGTCGATATTTTGAGGAGGGATGAGATTGTGTTTGTAATTTATACACGCACATTCCGATAGAAAATATTGAATGCATTTTCCAGTAACGTTTTGTTATTTTATCCTCCTCCGTTTTCCATAAGAACAATTTATACGTAAACGACGCAAATATTTCCACAGCCTATAAAATGCGTCCTACCTTCATAATATAACGATTAAGTTAATGTCACTGTTTAATCATGTCTGCGTGTCTGAATGTGCGTCTACGGATTTGAAGTTTCCAGCTCATTTGGCAGCTTGATTGCAGATGAGCGTGTTCGGCAGGCTGTGGAGGGATGCAACTCGTTGTTGATATGATGAACATTGTGCAGCTGGCCTGCTGCAGCACCACGGACAGCTCCTTCAACACACACCAAACAAATCTGCTCGGACTCCTCCTGAGCCTTTTCCCCCTTTTTCAAACGGAAACAAATAAAAGATATTTTAAAAAAAAGGCCCGCCAATTTAACAAACTACGTAGCAACTTCATTTAATAGTTGCATTAATTTTTGTCTGAATTTTATAAAGATCTACTCAGCCCAGAGGAAAAAAATCTGAGGTGGGGGTTTCGTCTCCACCTCAGCTCTAATCCTCGGGAGTACGACGCACCTCGTCTTTTGCCTCCATAATCTGCTGTGACACGACTGAGCAAAACACTCATCAAATTTTTGCAGGCTGCTTGCAGAAATGAAGCCCGCAGTGGCAGAAAGGCTGACCAGTTTCTCTCACAGACACCATTTCCGAGCTTAAAAGCAAAAAACAATAAACTTGACAGAACAAAGCAAAAAAAGAAAAAAAAAAAAAAAAAAGATAGAGATTTTTTTTGTCGAGGCTGAATAAAGTCGACATGTTGCGGACAGAATAAAGTATCTAGAAATGTGAGATATTATTGAAAGACAAATAAACGCAACATGGACGAGAAGTCTAAATTTAGAAACCAGCCAGCGGACAGAGAAAGTCCCGCATATTTTATGCTTGACTTGGGCAGCTTTGCCAGCTGCTATTTACGCTCAGGCCGACATAGTGTTTGTTAGTGAGTGTGTGTCACCCATGTCTTGGGGTATGTGTGTGTGTGTGCAGTGAGGAAACAGGGAGAGTCCTTGAGGCATCCCCCCCCCCCCCCCCCCCCCACACACACACACACACTCGCACGCACACGCTCCGGGCTAACACTGGGACTGAGGATCGGCTGCAAATGTCACACACACGCGCAAACAAAAACACACGCACGCATGTAGCCTCACCCTAAAATAAAACCGATTCCACATGTGAGGAGAAACGTCAAAGAAAAAATAAAATAATTCCGCAGAAATATACAATAGCTTTGCAAATAATAAAAATAAATATGTATATATCCTGCCAACACTCAACAAATTCTCTTCGCCATGATAGATGGATTTCTAATTCCTCGGCTACTTCCTCATGACAAAATGGATTTTCAGTCTGCCTTTTTTCTTGGAAGGGGCTCTAAAATTGGTTGCTGGGGCGACCAATTTAGCTTCTAAAGGCTACAAAGCGAAGGATTAATTCAGGCTGTGTGTGTGTGTAAGTGAAAGACAGCAAAATAGAAACACTCAGAGAGGGGAGTGTGTACTTGCACGCCTGGTTCAGTGTATGTGAGTGTGTGTGTGTGTGTGTGGAGGCCCGAGATACGGAGGGGCTTATAGCCTGGTCTAACAGCCATGCAGCGCTGACTGGAAGAAATAATCTCTGATAGTTGCCATGGCCACAGTAATTGGACAGGGTGTGTGTAGGCCTGTGTCGAGATTTTAGAGAAAAGAGATTTTCTCAGCACACATTATTTGTTTTCTTCCTGTGGCTCCTTAGCCCAGATGGAAGGAGAATTAAAACATTTAAGCCAATCCTAAACCTTTTGCCTGACTATATGTGAGTGAAAACAAAATAGTCTGCAAAATAGAAAAATTACAGCATTTTGTCAGTGCCAAGACTGCACAGCTGTGAGAATTTATTTTTTATGTTGGAGAACAGATTTTTTATGCGCATCTGCATCTGCATAATGTTGATCGTCTGGTGGTGACCAGGGATGTTTGGAGAACACCTAAATTCTGGGGCTTTGTAACAGAGTGAAGTGCAGAAAATAACAATAACATTCACACAGTGATTTCTGATTATCATTTGAATGTACATGTTGTTTTAGGATATAATTTTTGCAGGATTGGTTAATACATACAAGTCAGCTGCATGTGTTCTCAAAATACCCTCAGTTGAAATAAGCCTTTTAAGACCTTTTGATGTGTCATAACAGGAAAGACATAGTGCTAAATGAAAACATTTATGGTGACTGAATTCCATTTAGCTGCTTGGGTCCTGGCATTGTGCATGCTGTCACAGTGCCATGTCTCAGTAGGACTCTTGCAAACAAGGAACTTTTTAAACTCTCATCCAGATATGTTCGACATTTGGGGTCGATTAAATCAAATGTATAGAAGCAGGAGGGTGGGGGGGGGGCACTAGAAAAAAAAAAACTCAAAGGAAATATACAGATGAAAATGGGTGTAATCTGCTTGTAGATGAAGTAATTCAGGAAAATTGTATTTTGCTTCTAACTACAGGATTTTAAAATGGTAATATGGTGGCAATATTCTACCTGTATTCACACCAAATACAAAAAATCAGTTCTTAATTAAATCAGTTTTTACGGGCCTTTTCTTTAAAGATATTCTGTTAACTAACATGATACACCAGGACGAACCTCCTTGGTGCATAAGGCAACAAAACAGTGCAGAAAAAAAAAAGGAGGTGAGCTTGTTGTTTCCAGAGGAATAAGTGAAAGTGAAAGGCTTTTCCAAAATCACTCCCTTGCACTTATCTCTACCTATAGACACTCAATAGCTTACTCAATAATGAGCAGTAAATTGAGATTGTGGACACCTAATAATCATTTTTGCAACCTTGCTTTGCGGCCTTTCAGTGAAAAGAGAGCTGCCATTGCCACAGTGGGATGTTAACAGAACGTAGTGTGGCCTACGTGGACTAGTTTTTGTTCCCCGCGCTCTTCTTTTTTGCCTTCCTGCTTCCCCATCTCTCACAGCACATGCAGTTTACAACAATAACAGCAGCAGATTTAATCTATATGGTGAAGTTCTGGTAATACAAGTACTACTGGTCTCATATCGTACTTCACACAAAGAAAACAAAAGGTGTTTCTCATTTCTACTGAACTGTGGACTTCATCTGAAGTGAAAATGGCCGCTAGCAGAGTTTATCAGCTCCACGTAGCTTTAGACCAGTTAATGCCACAAGATGTATTTTGCAGCCCTGAATGGTGCATTTTCTAACATAGCCTGCAACCTCTAAAAAATGCTATAGCTAGCCAGTGATATAGTTCTTGCATTTGAAAGTAATGCTAGGTTACCACTTTAAGCTAGTTAGCCAGGCATGCATACCGACAAGTTACATTAGAGCAGACAGAGAGCAGTTCCTCCGAACTGTTTAAATGCCATGCTTATCAGATTATGTACATCGCTTTGGTATGTGTAGAAATTCAAAGCTGGACCTGCCTAGTCATGGTTACCGTGATTGGACGACTGCACCTCCATTCAACTCCAACCTGACTATGGTCTAATCAGGAGAATTCCTAGACACTGCTTTTAAATGCTTTCTGAAGATAGTGAATGGATGTACTGATACTGATCAGAAATATTCAGCTTTTCCATAAAACACATACAGACACATAGAATTTGAAAATTTGCATTTTTAGAGAAACCCTTCCCACACACAGTCACATGCATGCACGCACACACTCACACACATATATGAATGCATGAATAGTGACAGGTGCACAAACACATTAATCACTCTATGGCCCAAAAAGATCTGCTGGGCTTACAGGGCCAGAGACTGAAGAGAGCAGTAGTGACAGACTCTGTGTGTGTGTGTGTGTGAGGGAGAGAGAAAGACAAAGAGAGAGAGTCTATTTATGTGTACAGTGTCTGAAAGAGGAAGTGTGTGTCTGTGTGTGTGTGTGTGTGTGTGTGTGTGTAGGCGTGACAGGGTGCTAAGGAGAGTCATGGAGGTTGCAGGGGGTTTTGTCCACAGTGTGGCTCTGATATATCAGAAGTGCTCATAGTCAGGGTTGTTACATAAAATGGGCTCTGTCTCACCCTTCTTTCTCTCTTTCTCTCTCTTTCACACACACACACATGCACTCACACAGTTTTGTCTTCATTTTTTGCCAGATTTTAGCCAATCAGTCCTTCCCATGTATGTTTTCCCTCTGCAAAAACAGCATATTGTCAGTGAAAAGTCTCATTTTTTTCTCTACAAATCAGCATTTAAAAATATTAGAGGTAGAAGTTCGCTGTTGTGGGTTGCTGGTGATGATGCTTAACTGTGAGGAGGACATGTCACTGTCCCATTACTGTCAGTGCCCCTGCGCTAATTGAAAAGGTATTGTTTAAATAAAAAAGGCTATGAAGGAAAAGTAATGATCTAATTAGTTCATTATAATTTAAAAGTCCTAAATATGCAGCATTTGCCATTAACATTTGTGCTCAACCCCACTACAGTTAGCAAGAACAACCCAAAAATAAAATGAGCATAAATAAATGAAAATTGTTAAAACTAATAAGAAGAAATAATGACACCGTTATTAAATCCCTGTATTATTCACAAACACTAAATGTGGCTGACCCTGTCAAACACGATATTTCGTCCTCTGTCTCCTCCCTGTCAGTGGGAAATAACAGTCTGCTCATTCCTCCACAAAATGGAGGCTGCTTGGCATCACGCGTGGCACTCCCAGAGAGCTTGTAGCTTATTAGTTCCCCTGCGCCTCATCACCGCTGCCTGGATGACAAGCACAACAAGCAGTGAGCTGCGAGCATCGTACTTGGACAGCGACACAATGTCATGTCTTGCCTCCTGGGAGCAATGGACGCCAGTGTGTGTGTGTGTGTGTGTGTGTTAGAAGAAAGAAACTTGATGGGGGTGTATTTTGCTATGAGTTTGTGACCGTATGTGCATGTGTATGTGGGTGGGGATGTGTGGATAGTGTGCATGTAATTGTGTGTGTCTTACCAGTGGGTATCTAACTGTGTGTGTGTGTGTGTTTGAGAGGGTGAGCTGACCCAGATCTGCTTATTAGCATCAGGAGGAGGGGGGGCGGCAGTCACTTAGAGCTTTGTGCTTGAGCACTGAACTGTGCTCATGCTTCAGTGACACATCATCAAGCTTCATACAGTAACACCCCTCACACACAGACACACGTGCCCGCGTGCACACACACACACACACACATTTTCTTTCTTTCCTTTCTTCGTCCTTTTCATCCTCTGCTCCCAAATATCTGTGCTGTCCAGGAAACAAACCCACTCAATCAAATAAAAACAACAACAGCAGCAACAACAAAAATAATTCACTTTCTAAATTGTTAAATTGTTAAACTAGATATTGTTCTGACCAAGAGACCTTCCATTTAAAACAATGGTAATCAGCATATACATTAAAACACAAAACAATCAGAACAGTTTCTGACAGTTTCTGCTCATGGATAGATTGATCAGGGTTTCATTAGCCTCCGTACATATGCAATCTAATTTGATTATTGTATGTCAGTTTGCCTTCAGTGTCCAGAATATGTCACTAGTTGGTGGTTTGGTGAAAAGGGTTGTGATGTGAAAAAATGGAAAGCTGTTTTTGGTAAAAACAAAAGATAATTTGCACAAACAGTGATTCCGTTGTAATAGAAAACTTAGGTTACCTTTTTGAAATAAATTCTAACAATTAATTAACAGATTGCTAGCAAAAAAAACAAAAACAAAAAAAACTAAAACTGAACACTCCAATAAAAACAAAAATGGAAAATCCACCTCAGTACCTGAAACTTCCAGCCATCATTGTTTTACTTGATATGTCCCTTCATTTGCTGACTATACTGTACTTGGTCTGAACTGAAGCCAGCTGGAGTGTACAGCAGCTTAGATGTGCAGGTGTCCCATATCACCAGCTGAGGCTTCACCCGGTCAGCTGAGAGTAACAGGATGGCAGACAGAAAGAAATCAGGGATCTCAGGGCCTGAGGGAAAAAGTCTGTCTGCATGGGTTAAATGTTGTTTCACAATGGACTCATCTGTTTCTGTTTTTGTTAGCATGAAATGACCCTGTAGATAAATGAAACTTTTAATTTTCATTACTGCATTATTCCAAAAGACAAATCAAAGTCTTTGACCGAAGCGTGGCTGCACAGCATGAGTTTGTACCAACTGGCCACACGATGAGTCAGTGAAAATAAAGAGTCAGTCTTGTGCAAATTGGAATTTCAGTCGCATACATAGCAGTTTAAAGGTCTTCAGATTAAACGGACAATACAAATGTATGATTCTTTCAGACAGTGTGCCTGATATAACAGACCTCTCACTCGATGTGTTTACAGTGTAGTACGACCTCTAGTGGTTAAAGGTATGCATACATTAAAAAAAAAAAAAAAAAAAAAAAATTACATTACTGTTGTTACAAACAGCGAATGTTTGACTGAAAATGAAACAAACAAATAAATAAAATGTGGGTGAATTTGCCTCTCTTGGATATTGGATATAGATATAGAAAGCCAAGACATGTAGCCTATTTAATTTTACTTTACATGGTATACCTGTTACTTATAGTTGCTATAAGTGCTACTCGGATATTTTTTCAACATGTTGCTCTGTACAGATTCACTCGGATTAATGCCCGTATGCTGAAGCAATCTTTTTAGTATGTAGGTGAAAAATAACTAGGAACGTTAATCCACGACACTGGGCCACCACTCGGCTGTATTTTACAGTGACACACTTCCAAAATGGCTTCCAAAGCGGACCCGGTCTATCAAATTTTCTCATTTCAAGACAGTAAATACTCTCCCGATCCGATTTTTGAGCTCCCCGCCCAGTGTCTGACCCCTTCACCGGCCCCGATAGTGATAGATAACGGCTCCTTCCAGACCCGGGCCGGCTGGGCGGCTCCAGCGGCGGAGTTTGACTGCCCGCGCCTGCTCTTCAGGTCGGTGGCGGCGCGCAGTAGAGGGGCTGCCCGCAGCGAGACCCAGATCGGCAACGATATCCCCAACCTGGAGCCTCTGCGGTGGCTTCTGAAGAGTCAGTTCGACCGGAACGTGGTGGTGAACTTTGAGATCCAGGAGCTCATCTTCGACTATGTGTTCACACACCTGGGCATCGGCTCAGAGGTTAGTGATGAGCTTGTGATGGCCATGTTGTGTGTTCGCTGGTGTGTTCATCACTCAGCGTTTGTGTATCCATGTCTTCTCTTGATTTTCAGCTATTTAGTCTTTAGGCAGAAGTTATCCAAGTCACAGCTAAACAGGTATACAGGCCTGCAAACAATAATTTGCATCAATGTATATGCTAGACTCGTTATTTTCTTGATTAATTGTTTAGTCTGTAAAATTTCATAAAACAGAGAGAGATGGCTGCCGTTGGGGTGGTTCAGTCTCTTCACTTTTAGCATAAACATGCCGTGACGTGGTAATATGGTTTCAGAACAGTCTGTTCAGCTACTGCAGTAACCAGTCAGGAACCTATGTGCAAAGCTTGTTCATCTGTTCACAGATCCTTCCTCACACCTCAGAGCAGAGATGAGAGCACCTGACTGGCCCTCATCACTGCAGTCCAGTGAGGAGGGAGGAATGATGAAATAAGGGAACTGGGATGTGTCTCAAGTGTTTTTGCTTCAGTATGAAGTCTGCATGAATTGGGTTATGCAGTCTGATAATATTTTGCCATCTCTGTTTTATACACCAAGTCAGAGTATAGCTCATCATGGCAACCAGAAGATCAATCAACATTACCTTCCCTTGCTTTTTCAGGGCGGTGTTGCACACCCCATTGTGCTAACAGAGGCGCCCTTCAACCCGCTGCACTGTCGGCAGATGATGTCAGAGTTACTGTTTGAGTGCTATAGCGTCCCGTACGTCTCTTACGGCGTGGACAGCTTGTACAGTTTCTACCACAATAACACTCAAAGGAACCTGCAGCCTCCACACACTGGCATCGTTCTGTCCTCAGGATATCATTGTTCACACATCCTGCCAGTTATCAACGGCAGGTGAGCATTCACAGACAGCTGCTCTCGTGTTCTGTTTGTCCTTTTACTTAAATGTCTGTCCCTTTTTCCTTGTCCTTTTAATGCAGTCATACATGCATTGTGCATAGGTGGACATGAAGAGTCTAATTTCTATTTCTATTTTTATTTGAGGTTGGATGCTGTGAACTGTAAACGTGTAAATGTGGCTGGGAGTCAGGCAGCGTCCTATCTGCAGCGCCTTCTCCAGCTGAAATACCCAGGTCACCTCGCTGCCATCACACTCAGCCGTGTGGAGGAACTGCTGCATGAGCACAGTTACATTGCTGGGGATTATCAAGAAGGTACAGTATGTTTTTTATATATACACACACACGCACACACACTTAGAGCTTCTCTGAGAAAGTTCAGAACTCAGTTTCCATTCCCATAATGCTTTGTTTACCACAGAGCTGGAAAAGTGGCGCAGCCCAGAGTTTTATGAGCAGGAGGTTCACCGCATGCAGCTTCCGTTCTCGGGTAAGGTGCCCGGCGGCTGTGTAAGTGTGGAGGAGAGGCAGGAGAGACGAGCTCAGCAGCTTCGGCGTCTTCAGGAGATCAATGCTCGACGCCGGGAAGAGAAGCTGTTGCAGGACCAGGAGAGGCTGGACAGGCTTATGGCTGTACAGGCAAGAGACTTATTGTATCGTTTAGGGTCTGTTCTAAGCACCTGTGTTTTGCAGATTGCTTTTTATGTGGAACATTTATATCTGATAATTAATTACTAAGAGACAAACTATAGCAACGCTAATTAATCTTCTAAGGAATTTTATGTGTCTGCTATAACAATAGCTATAAACATTTGATATGAGAAGCTCTAGCTACATTTTTGATTCAGTGCTTGATCTTTTTGTTTGTGCAGGAGCTGCTCGAAGATGGCATGTTGGACCAGTTTCACAAGAGGCTGGTGGAGCTCAACATGGACTCAGCTGAGGAGCTTCAGTCATACATTAACAAACTGCAGATAGCTGTGGAGCAGGGCAGGCAGAAACTGCTACACAGCGATGGAGGAGAGGGAAAGACCGAGGTGGGTGTTACTCCACCAACTCAGAGTAAAACAGCATTAGGAAACCTTTATATTAGGTTGCCCACCAAAAAAGTACAGTATATACTATACGTGTAATACTTGAATGTATTACAGTGTTTCTGTGTATGTACTCCATCACTCAGCTAGAAGCTAGACATACAAATGCTGCATTTACCAGCAGTAACAAGGAAGCAAAGTGGTCAAACTATTCCATAGCGTCCACAAAATTAATGACAGCAGCTGATCAGCTTACTGTAGGAGCCACTGAGCTGAAGTCACATTCAAATGTACTAGTAACTAATTAAGTCTACAGGTCATTAGAGTGAATATGCTGTGGGGGTGTACAGCATCTGTCCTTGTTTGCTGCAGTGGCTGTGCTGCAGCTGACATGAAGCCTGAGGCTGTTCTGTTGCTCTCTGCCAGGTGTCTGAGCTGGAGCAGCCAGTGGACGAGGGAGATGGAGTGGCGCTGATGGAGCCTGACTTCCCTGAGGACACGCTGCCAGAAAAACCTGTTAATGTGGTTCAGGTAGTGACACAGAGACAATGAAACTTCCCACACTGATATTTAGATCCTCATTAATGCCGTGCAAGTTAATGTGTGGCAGGATGTGCGAGAAAAGTTTCTGTGCTCTGTTATGTTTTTGGAGTAGAACTAGCTAACTTTTTTCATATGTTGAAACATTTGGTGTAAATACTTGCCATACATTAATGCCAGTGAAAAATAACTCTCCATAAATCTCCAGCCCATGTTTAACATGGCGGAGTACCACCAGCTGTTTGTGGGGACGGAGCGCCTGCGCTGTCCAGAGATCCTGTTTCAGCCGTCATCCACTGGAGAGGACCAGATGGGACTGATGGAAACTCTGCAGTATGTCCTGGCTAGGTAATGGTACACTACGACAGGTGCATTCAATACTGACAAGCAGTTTAATTTAGTCACATGAATACAGTATTTTGGCATCTATAAAATTATATTATTTTTAGATTAGAAAAAGACATGTGAAACTGCTGTCTTTCATATGTCTTCCATGCTACATACAGGTATACTCCAGAACAACAGGAGGCGCTGGTGAGCAATGTGTTTCTGACAGGAGGGAACATGCAGTATCCGAGGATGAAGGAGCGAGTGGAGAGAGAACTGCTGGCCATGAGGCCCTTCCAGTCACACTTCAAGGTATCAGATGCCTTTAAAAACCGTGTTTATCATTCCACAGGGCCGTATTGTTCTGAATCACTTCCCACTTCACATATTTCAGATGCTGACCAATAAAGACATCTAGAGATCTTGTATCTTGCAGCATTGCTAATACAAAGCACAGATTTAAAGCAATTACCTTAAACTTTTTCCTAAAACTGAAAAAGAATAAGATCTGAATAGTCTGAACTGTGTTTTGATAACTGTGATCGTTTACACAGAACATAAAGTTATGCATTAATGTGCCTAAATGACTGTTATTACACATTAACTCACCCATTGAGACACAATCTCATTAGAGTGAGAGAGAAAGAAAGAAATGGTTGTGAAAATACAAGTAGAACAAGAGAAGTCAACATATAAAAACCCAAAAAATAATCTAAGAGGTAACTTGTGGGGAAACAATCTACCCTGGCTGTCTCAAATACATTTGAACTCTTGACTCACTCCTTCTCAGGTAACAATGGCATCACGGCCAGCCCTCGATGCCTGGTACGGAGCGCGAGACTGGGCCTTGGAGCACCTACCTCCAGCAGGAGGGCCAGCGGAAGCGGCAGATGGATGGATCAGCAGACAGGACTATGAGGAGAAAGGAGGCGAGTACCTGAGCGAGCACTGTGCCTCTAACATCTTCATTCCCATGAAAATCGCCAAGCCTGCTCCTGTTCGCCCCACTGAGTCCTCGGTTCCCACACTGACGTTAACCGGAGCTTCTGCTAGCATCACCACAGTCACGTCTGCCCTGACTCCCTCCTGTTCGACTGTTGCTGCTGACGTGTCAACGGTTGCATCCTAAACTGGGATCTTGGATACGACAAATCTCTGATGCTCTGCTTTGTGACTGTTGTAACTTCCTAACTGGAACTGTTATATTGATTGTTATGCTTGAAAGCTCAAGTGACCATTCATATTGAATGGTCATCAAATGAATGATCTTAAAAGGTCTACCAGGAATATTTCTTGTATTACTGTGTAAATAGAATTTGTTGTTTCGATGTTTTATAAAAATATAATGTTTTCACTGATGAAAACGACTGTTTGCCTCTGATTGAATGCCTGTTGAAAAGAAAGTCTACCATAGCTTTTTTTATAGCTTTTAATTGGTGAAATGTAATGTATTTGACAAACAAGAAGAAATTCTCTGAATTATTGATGGATGTTTAATAATGATAATGATAGTAATTAGACGAATTAGATGAATTGCAGTGTTGCAGGTAGTCATGGTGATGTGGACTGATTTTTTTATAAAAGTGGAGGCCACAGTTCTAATTCCAGTCTGCACCTGAACTAGGAGCTGAACTGTTGGCAACTGAAACTCTTGAACTAAATTGTTTAAAAGTGAATCTTTCAATTCAGAAATCATCTCTTCATAAATATCTGAAGAAAGCAGCTTTGCAGTCAGGGAGGAAAATGGCCTCCTGTGTTTTGCACCGTGAGAAGTACCTGCTGTATACTGACATCGACCCTGTGATGGATCACTGCTATGGTAAAACATAGTAGACCAATATAGCTGAAGACAATATAAAGAACATAAATATATTATTAAATATGTTATATCATTTTGTTGATTGAAGATATTTTCGCAGATTAGCATCAAAATGTTAAATATTTAATATTTAAACTTATTATCTCAGTGTAATAATTATACTAGATGATGGATGTTACTGACTGTACAAGTGACAGGTAAAAATAAAAAGTCAACATTAATGTAATGATAAAACTTGTTTTTTGAGGGGGCTTAACATTGAAATTGAGACTAACAATGATAGTATAGAACAAAGATGCCAACTGGATCGTTTTTTAGAAACTGCTAAAGTTGTGCATGTTGCCTGCGCCATGAAAACCACGTCAGCTGTTAGATACAGTCTGATGTCAGTTTAATCAACCTGTTGTTTGTAGATGAATGAGATGATTAAAGTCCTTCAATTCCCTTATTGCTACCATATGTTGGCCATATATAAGAGCAAGGCATGAAGTAAATATTATGGTTTGTATTCATTCATCACAGTTTGACATGTGCCGCAGTTATGACTTGCTGGAAACATTTAGCTTCTGTGAATGAAGTTTATGCACAGTACAGCTGTTCTTTGCTTGAGGCTGCCTGTGTTTTTAATTATTACATTATCAATCATTATATAATTCAGGAGCATGGCTGTGTCTTCACAGTGAAAGAATAATTTTAATCTTTTGATGTTGTTTTAAATTTGATGTAAGAGAAGTATAGAAATGAAATATGCCATCTTCTACGTGTTAGAGCGGCAGACAGGCTGAAGTTTATTTAAATAATGTTTCATTCATATGTTACTTCTCACCATGTAGCAAAATATATCAGCATAAATTTTAAACTTTTTAAATGTGTTGATTCAAAGCTGTTTAATTTCATGTTGTGTTTAAAGTTTTTACATTCCTCATACTGAACTTTTACATGATTGTACTTGTACAAATTGTAAATAAACAAAGTTTTTCACCTGCTGTGAGTCTTTCTGATCTTCTTTGTGAAATGACGTGAACGGTGCTTTAAAGTTATAAATGTTCTGACCTGTTTACCTGGGCTTTAATGCGCAAAGGGAGAACATCCCACCATGTCCTCTCATGTTTTGGTCTACTGTCAGTTTACTCAGTTTGCACAGGATGCAAAGCCTCAGCAACAGACGAGGACCCTCAAGCTGGCATCATTTTAGTCTTTGCTCCTCAGGGCTGACCTGTGCATCTGGCAGGGTTGGTGAGGCCCCTGGTACCATCTGGCACTGGGGCCCATGTGGACCATATGAACTTGAAGACTGACTGAGGAGCAAATACAGTTCATTTGTATAATTTGATCTTGGATCTTGGATACAGCACTCAGGTCATTGTACTGTGTGCATCTTGTACCTTTCTTTATTTCTTGGAGCCACCTGTGTGTCTGAAGAATAATTAAACTCAGACCATGACCAGATTGAGACGAAAGAAAAACAAAACACAGCATGTTCTGTGAACCCACTCATTTCAAAAGGTAATTAAAGATTTTCTGAAGTCCTGTACTGATTTGTTATTCGTCTCTGTGCCTCATTGCAGAAGTTATTTCCTGTTGTTCTTCAATTTGTTGTTTTAGAAAGAGAAGAGGAACAGAGAAGACACTGTGCACTGTCTAACATCTTATATAAAAATTTAATATACAGTTATTCCATCTGAAGTCTTATACAGTGAAATAATTCTCTTGTTTGCCAAGCTTGCCAAAGTTGTTTAATATCTATTGACTCCTCCTGTCTGTCATTTTTCAACAAGACCAGAGGAGACAAAAGATGAGCAAAGGAAACCACATGTACTGTGAACTTATTTTTATTCTATGTAATTAGCTGAGGGTTTATACTGATCAGTGTTTCTTCTTTATTTGATTGCTGGAGTTATTATCCATTATTTCTGCTTGGCATCTGTTTGTTGGTTGGGTTCACTGAAATTACTCACGTGCGCACACACACACACAGAGTCTTATTTCCCTCACTTTTGGGGACGTTATATAGACATCCATTCCTTTCCTGGAGGCTTAACCACCACCTAACCATAACAATAAACACAGTTTAAACCAACAGATTAAACCCTAAACATATTAAATTTGCAATGACATAAAAAAAGACAAGAAAAAAATAAAATTTCAGACTGTCTGACTAGTAAACGTTTGGTATATCTGACAAATGACTGAAATTAATGTTTAATTATCAAAGTAGCTGACAATTTATTTTGTGCTGATTGATTGATCATCTCATCTGTTCACTGCTTGGAAGATTAATATAAAATGTATGATTTGAAAAATGATTGCCAGATTAAAATTTCAGTGCTGCTGGTACAGACAAATATCTCCAAATCTGGACCAATAAACCCAGAAATACTTGTATGGATGTATAAATCTAGAGGGTTTTTTGTTTTTAATTTAAATTTGTGTGAAAAGATTCTTTAAATGCAGTACGATCTGTGTAAACGTTGCAATATGGCTTTGCACCACTAGGTGGCACAGTACAATATAAAATCTAGTCAGAGCTCCTGCTTTTTCTCACCTGCCCATTCACAGTAGCAATACAGTTAGGTTAACTGATCTCTGCAATAATAATTTCATGTAGATTTTCTTAAAGCTGTGGATTTTAATCTCTCTCTGAGAAGCTGATTTACGCAGCAGCAGGGTTTATGTGAGCTGCTGTATCATCCAGCTTTAAGACGGGACACATTCTCAATGTAGGTTCCCATTAATGCCAAAACTGACGTTTCCAGTGGATGCCAGCTGAACAAAATGCCCTCTGTGTTCACCTTTGTAATCTCAAAAACCTCCAGCTTAATCAGCCTAATGTTCATGTGAACATCTAGATGCAGGAATAGAGTACTGTTTACCCCGTAATGTTGGTGTTGAGTCCAGTTCTCTCTCATCTGATTTAAAGGTTTTTGAAGAACTGTCAGGTGTCTTGCAGGTGTGGCTGCCACTCTGTTCTGTTCCATGTTGGTCCACATTATTAACCCAGCAGACCTCTGTGGTCTAATAGTATTATGTGGTGTTAAATTCTGCCACAGCTCAAGCTTCAAACTCTCAACCAGCATGTTCTGTTTCTCCTCAAGCAGCAGTAACACCCACTTACACGCACACACACACACACACACACACACACGCACCACCCTGGTTTCCACAGCAAAGCGGTGTGAGGCTAATCAGAGTGAAAACAGGCCTGTGACTGCAGGGTAATTGGCTGAAATGTAACGAGAAAGATTAAAAAGGAAAAACAAGGCATTCTTTTATGTGTAAAAGCAAATAAATTAATATAGCAAATAAAAAAAAACAAAGATTTATTTCTATGGCTACAATATATGACAACAACGCTTTCATAATGATTTTTCAGAAAAAACACAAACTGCAGGTACAACTCAAAAAAGACAATAGATAATGAGTGTTTTGTATCTTTATACATGATAGTCACACTGTGTACAGCTAATTGGGTGACTTTTGTCTTTACACTGTAAACAAGCAACTTTGAAGACAGATTTGATATTTACAATATTATCTGTAAATGTTATGTGTTCATAGCTTCATCTGAGCCAGGATTTTGTCGTACCTCAAATTGAATAACAAAAAACAGATGTGATGCGTGATCACGGTGCCCACTTTCAACCATGTCTATACCTGCCTACACCTTCATCTTGCTCTCTGTCACCACCTTTCCAAATGTCAGCGATGTACAAGTCAAATTTACTGCTCGGGCCAATAAAAATCATCATTAGGTGGAGTTTCCAAATAAATTCTGCACAGAACAGCTCAAGGGATACCTTGCACATCTTGTGTATTTTTAAACAAGCCTGCACTGTGCTGGATCCTGTTTGTGCCATAGTGTTGGCTAGTGTCCAATTAGGAGGATTTATCTGTAATGCAGGTCAGCAGGAACGGCAGGCAGGCCTGAGCTCATGTCACACTGTCCTGCATTGGAGAGAGAAAAATAAGGACCCGGAGTTTCAAGGTTTGACAGAAGCACAATGAGTTTTTATTAATGGTCGACAATCTTATTTCATCTTTCGAGTGTAAAACATGAGCCCGTCACAAATTCAAAATAATTCTGTAAGCAACAACATGATCCACTTGGTATTTCCCTCAGCAGTGAGGTCTTTTTAGTTACAGAGTTTAACATTTCTCTCCTTTCTGATGTTTTTCTGTTCATATTTGTTGGTGTCTTGCTATGTTCTCCCTGTGCCTGTGTGGGTTTTCTCCGGGTCCCAAAAACATGCACATTAGGTTAACTGGCTACTCTAAATTGCCCCTAGGTGTGAGTGTGAGAGTGTGTGGTTGTCTGTCTTTGTGTGTTGGCCCTGCGATTGACTGGCGACCAGTCCAGGGTGTACCCCGAATCTCGCTGGTATAGGCTCCAGCTCCCCCGAACATGATGGATAAGCTGCATAGAAAATGGATGGATGGATGGTGTCTTGCCATTTACAGTTTAGTTTACTGTGAATTCCCCCACTGTGGGACTAATAAAGGACCATCTTATCTTATCTTTGTCACGTTTAAAATAACAACACAGGATTTGTTTAGTTAGTTGCTTTGTCACTGTTGAAAGCCACATGCTAATGTGTTTATGTGAGAAGCTGTGATATTACCTCTTAAGTACAGTCATGTTTCATTACTGCTTGTCTTGCGGTACTGATTACCCAACACCATACATAAATTCAGTCCTGGGTGAATTTGGCAGCTGTCCATCTAATGTCCAAAGTCATACTGATCATATGAGCAACAACCAGTCTTGACTTCCTCGACACCCAGGCTGGAGGTTTGATAAACTGTCAAACATCTCAGTTTTCTCACGTCTTCAGTCTTCTTAAACACTGATGTTGGCTGCTGTCCAACCAGAGGATTCTCACTGAGGCTCCCAGATCACCAGGAACAGTGTCAACATTATAAACCCAATGACCCTGACACTGCTGGCTAAAGAAGCATCTTTTGCATATAAAAAACTCTCTCCCTGTAATCCTGAAGAGTGCCTATAAAGCGTTTGTAGTTTTCTCCACAGAGAACAGAGGCTGTTATCAGTGACAGTTGGTACCACTGACAAAGTATTCCAATAGTGAGAGACTGGTGGAGTGGAAACAGATGGATTAACTTTAAGCCATCTCTGCATTATAATCCACTTCTTCTTCTATTGTCCACCCTTTTGGGTTCCACTTCTGTGGAGGCTCCAGGAAGGATACAGAAGATGTGCATTTGTCCATATGTCGAGGAAAAGCTGACTATGTTGCAGGAGTAGTTGGAGAAGTTTCTGTGAATATTTTAATACTTTGTGAAAACTTGTCATGACTGTAATCCTTTGTAAGTGACTGGAATCCAACTACAAGCTTTTCAGCACCGACTACATGAGGTACAGCAGGTTTTTCACGCTGAAAAGATTTTGGATGGATGAATATCTGCTGTTAGGAAAAACTGTTCCAGTTTCACAGATGATCATTAGTTTCACTTAAATCGCGGTTTGCTGCGTTCCATTAATATTTCTTGCATATTTAACGTGATAATGAATAGATGTGTGAAGGTGAAAGTGATTTGCCTGTGTGCCACACTGAATTGTATTTGCTTTAACTAATCAATGGTCAGTTAAGCTGAGCTTCCATGTTTTTTTGTTGCTCTGGTGATGTGCTTCAAGGTCATTAACTGTGCTGGCTGACATTTTGAAAAGTCTTTAAAAGAGACAAATGTGGCGATTGTGGTGCTTATATTTTGTTTTGTACCCCGACACAAATGACATTGACTAGGAAAGTTATTATCATTATCTTATCTATTATTACAAATAGTCCGGTCGGTGAACTTTATTACTGAGAAATAGAATACGCTCACGCAAGAATTATGTTCCAGTCATCATCATCAATTCAGTGTCAAAGAGCTTCATCCCTTGTGTGGGTCTTCCTCTTTCTTGTAGCAGCTTTCTGCTCAACTGTGTCTTTTGGGGTATGCACTGCACACACCTTTAGTGATGTGATTTGGGAAACTGAAGACATAGATATCCCCCTACAGCCTTTTAAAGGACACAGTGTTTGTGTGTATTCTTCTCCATTTCCTCCACTGGGCTCCCAAAGGGCCAGAAAGTCTTTAAACTGCAGTGAAGGAAACAAGGGAGAAAAATCCCCTTTGCTCTCTGCAGGAGCTTACACAACATCTGATTGAACACCCTGATATGAGCATCAAACGTCTCTGGCCTGAACAACAATGAACGGTCACGACGATGAAATATAATCGTTTGAATATAAACTGTTCCTCACAGTCAAGTACAGTATACTCCCACCAACAAGGGAGCACAAGTAGCTGTAATCAGATGTAAATGACCTCTTTCTCCTCCTCCTCCTCCCCCCCCTCCTCCTCCCTTCTCCTGCAGTGAGCAACAGGTCTAAATCCTGTCTGTGGACGGTTGTGAAGAGCTTGTGGTTGTTGAAAACAAAAGGGCCTGAAACATTCACTCTCAATATTTTAATTCACACACTGTTCCCGAACGTCTTTAAACTGGAGCAATGATATTTCGGACAGCAGTAGAGCATGCTAAGAAGCACCCTGGAGTAAGTAATCTTTATTTCTCTCCTGTTTGTTTCTTTTTAGCACTTTAATGTCAGTGGCAACAACCTGTTTTCATATCCAATAAACTTAAGTTTGAGTGAGAAATGATTTGGACAACACATGGTTAATTTTTCTGAACTTTTTAGTCTGTAGGACTGAGCCTGATGTGCAGCCTCCATTGTTGGTGAGGCTTTGAAATTCAGGTTGAAATTCAGGATTTGACTTTTTTTTATAGGCTTCTAGCCCAATTGCTATGCATTTCTGTCTGTCTTATGTTCTAGTACTATGAAGATTACATAGCCTCCAAAAATGCATGGATTTATTTATGCAATATTTTTATGATATTATGCATGAGTTTAATCTAATATAAATATCAATTAAAATGCCAGACTTAACTACTGATTAAATTCCAGCTTTAGTCAGTGAAATACAGCAGGAGACAATTTGATGACTGGCTGCAGTGCTTGTAGAGTGTTGGTAAATTAATAGGTCAGCAGATCAGAAATCTAATTTGGTCTCATCTAATCTTATCTAATTCAGAAGGTTTAAGTTGCTCCAGTAGCTCATTTAAAATCAAGCCACACTGAGAGAAGCTAAAAAAAACACAGACACCCACAACTTTTACAAACCTCCTAAATCTAAACTGACAAAATCTAAGCATTTAGGAAATGAGTAGTTGGAATAAAATAAATTTAAAAATATGAGTTGTTCCTACAGGGGACGGGATTATTTCTGTGCTTTTAACCAGCTCTGCTGTCACAGAGTGAAGTGACAGAGTTTTAACTTCTTGTCATCAACCTCCCAGGAGAAACAGAGGGAGAGAGAAGCTGCAGGGAGGAAATCCCTATGAGACTCTACCAGAGCTCATTGATATGGTCTATCATCCTGACGGACAGACAGGCTGTGAGACAGACAGTGTGTGAGAGCGAGAAGCTGCAGGGAGCAAATCCCTGTGAGCCTCTACAAGTCTCCTTGATCAAGTTACAACAGTCAGACAGACACATAGAGACAGAGACAAGCTGTGAGAGAGACTCAGAAAGTCTAAGAGGAAGATGGAAATTCACCAAATAAATGGACAGACAGACAGTCAGACAGACAGACCCTCTAAACTGAATGATACTAACTATCAATAATCCTAAAAATGTCAGCACCACAACGTAAAAATACTCTGTTATAACTTAAGTAAGTAAGCAAGAAGTAAGTCACTTAAGTAAAAGTGCAGAAGTATTAAAAGCATCAATAATGATCAAAAGTGGCTGCAGAATGGCCTCTGTCAGCATTGGAGGTACTAAGTCAAAGGATATTTATGTAGTTATACTTTAAAATGTCTAAAAGTGAGTTGTCTTTTGTTATATATTTTCTTAAGTTGTGTGCTTAATGTTTTCAATGATCAAACCCACAGAAGTCTGTAACTGAAAAAATCTCATAAAAGGTACAGGTGTATTTCTTTTGGTTACCTGTTGCTAAAACTTCAGGGAGAGAATCAGAGAGTGAAGGAAATCGTCCATGAACATTCCTGCCTGAGTCACGTCAGATAGATTATTATCTCCAGTGGTGGTTGTCTAACAATGAAGACAACAACTCCCATAATCCCACACAACTTGAGTTTTTTGTTTTGTTCTGATTAGGGAGACCCCTAATGTCAGAAATAACATCTGTGTTTGTAATTGTATTTACTAAGATAATTATGTGTTTTGTGAGTTATGTCTTAATCTGTAAAGTAATTATCACCCTCCAATAAATGTAGTGCACTAAAATGGACAACAATTTTTTCTGAAATGTAGTGGAGTGGAGGTATAAAGCAACATGTAATGGATAGATTCAAGTAAAGAACATCCAGCTTGGGTAAATGTACCATTTACTTCTCTATGAGATGATTAATAAAGACATCTGAGATGTTGAAATGTATTATACTTTAGCATAAGCTTAGCATATGTATATATGAGAATTGTAAATGTAAGATTTTTATCAAATGTCAAGAATCTGTAGATGGAGTAAAGCGTACCTTATATTTATCTGAAATGAAGTTAAGAGGAAGTATAAAGTAGCATATAATAGTGAAGTAAAATAGTGCCCTTAAGTCCAGTACTTCAGTAAATACACATTTAGTTAGTTTCTGCCACATACAGTACATACCTCACAGTTCTGTGGGTCAGCAGGTTCTTTGGAGTTAATCCTCAGAGCTGTTGTAGATCAGCTGATCTGACAAACACTGTTACAGTAACTATAATCTGTAGACAGGAAGAGACAAATAAAGTCTGGTCCAACAGGAGGCTACAGCAAATTTCAGCTACTTCACCAAAGACCAATTTCCTACTTCATTAAACCCTGCGAAGTATAAATTAAAATCACTTAAGAAAAATTCAGAATTTTTTTCCCCTGTTGTTATTGTTGATGATTGGCATGTGATTCAGCTGGAGTTTCTCACCACTGATTTGATAAAGTGGGTTGACTTTGCCAAAAAGGCTTCATCTGCCGACTAAAATGACCTGCCTTTGATATTTGCATATTCACTGAGACATTCATCTGAAATAATGTCAGGACCCATGAGGTTCAGACTTGCTGAGGCTGATGCAACGTAGAAGAGGAGTTACTGTTTTCCATCATGACAATAGCTGCTGTAAAGCATATTAAGCAGCTCTCTGGCAGAGGCTGGTTTTAATGACAAGCAAATGATGCTTTTCTGAAAAGTGCACGAGTGTACTCACTATGCACATAGTTACATTGAAGTGAGCTAAACACTTGTTACACACTTGTTACAAAGACTGAAAGTGAAAATGTCCTTTGCAGTCTTTACTGCAAACACTTGTGAATCACGTGTGAAACAGTTGTGAACTGTAGTTATGGATAGTGATTGCAAATCATAAAGCAACATTCAGACCAAGTGGGCTTATGACGTGGTTTCACAAAGTAGCCTATAGACTAATTAGTCATTGTGCATGCAAGAAGAAGCAAAGTCTTAGCTGTGACAGACAGGAGAATCTGATGCAATAAATGTACAACACATTATTTTATTCCACTTTACTCACTTACTTAATGGGTTATATTTGCATATATTTCTTTGTCTTTTTTTTATTATGTCTGTTGTTGTCTACACCATAGCACTCATAAAATACAGCTTTAACCCCACAGCACGTAGCCCAGCTAGCAGTAAGCTGATCACTGCAAACCATTCAACAACTGTAGTAGCACACTAACACTTCAAATTCTGAAATCACTAATCAACTTGTGCTAAATGAAATACAGTTTAAGAAGCTATCTGATTATCTCTTTCTGTCTTCAGCTGATTCCCCAGTTCTTCTTCATCTGTTTGGGAATGGGCGGGGCAGGTCTCTATCTGATCCGGTTGGCCAAAGGACCCCACGTCACGTAAGGACTTCATATCCCTCTTTCACCTCGTATAATATACAACAGAGCTCATACGTTACACGTCAGTGTGATATTTGGTAAAAGACAAAGGTCACTTTCATGGAGGGGTTCATGGATGTCTTGAGCTGTTCACTACCAAAACTTTGTGCCATTTTATAATCAAAGATCCAGTCTTGCATGAAGAAGCTGAAAATAGTTGGTTAATAAGTGTTTCCTTGGTTTACACATCTGTTTAGCTGTTTGCGCATTATTTAAGGACAATTAGACTGCAGTCTCCAAAGATAATCAATGCCCCCCTACAGGATGGTCACAGGGTGAGGTGCACCACTACAGAAATCATTACTGATGATGATGTTTAAACAAGGAAATTATGGATTTAGTCCAATTAAACCTTATAATTTCAGCCTGAAATGCAGATTTGCTAACATTTTAACAAAGCGTGTCTGAAAAGAATAATTATAAACTCTAATTAAACAGGGGGCTTTGTTCCATGATGGTTACTGACAACAGGGATCCCTGCTCACTTTCATTTCCTGCCTCGAACTGCCTCTTGTTTAAACTTCCTCTCCTCCTGCTGCTATCAAAACTGTTGATTTACCCTCACAGCTGCTTCAGTAACAGCAGATACAGCAGAGCGCTTTGAACAAGAGTTCACATGGTGGTGCATTGTCTTGTGTCTTTGCAGGTATTTCATCATTTGTGATTGTTTATAAGCTTGGTAAATTTATTAGAAAGAAAGTGTCGGTGCACAGTGGTCTTTAAGGATGTACTATGAGCCGAGTTTGAATCTAACCCTCAGCTTTTGTTTGCCTTCCAGCAAGCCGCTCCCAGGGGTATCATTTCATTTATATTTTATTTTTTATTGAGTTAACCAAAGCAGGGATGAAATCAAGCTGCTCCCAGGGGTATCACACCACTTGTGAATACTCTTTTGCAAGCTGAATCTGAAGAGCTCCATTTATCAGAGGTTTGCAAACAATCAAAACTATCCTAATTCATGTGTGTTTGTGTGTTTTAACAGCTGGAACAAAACCAATAACCCTGAGCCATGGAACAAACTTGATCCCACTTACCAGTACAAGGTAATACAGCAACAACACATACGTGTGAATATTCAGGGAAACTGGAATGACATTCCAGTAATTTGATTTATTTGTCTCTTCTTCCCTAGCTTGTGGCCATCACCACAGACTATAAAAACCTGAAGAAGGAGGGACCTGAGTACTGAATCTCTCACCATTCTTCTCTCACAAGCCAGAGTGGAAAAGTAACAGAAATGCCTGATCTAGGTTCAGATTACCTCCCTCCCCCCTTTTTGATGTCCTCACTGCAGGTGGAAGGTGAAATGCATCCTAAATCTGTAAACTTCACTGTCTCTTTGCTAAGCAGCTGGTGATCTTGTAAATGTGAGCAGTGGATGGATCCTGATGGCACATATGAATATTAGAAAACTCAAAATATGTAGTATTTCTACATACATTTATGCAGGAGAGATTATGACACACATGTGCACGTGATCCCCTTATGTCTAAACTTTCCTCGTCTGTTTCACTCATATATTCACAAACTAAAGAATAACCACCAAGAGCTGGAGACATTTTACTGACGACTGCATGTGTTTCTTCATCACGGGCACACGATTGTATGTTTAGCAGCCACTAAACTTAGCAGTCACTGTGTAAGTTGTGAAAAAGGCAAAGATGCATAAACTGAGCTGGACTGTTTCAATAAATAAGCTGTCTGATTCATTGGAAACAGAGTGTTTGTTCCCAGTCTGAACTGTCAAACGCTTATGCATACACACAGACTGGCAGACAGACAGACAGACAGACAGACAGACAGGCAGGCAAGCAGACAGAAGGGCAGGCAGGCAGGCAGGTGACTTTCCTCAAACACCTGCATGGAGTCAGATACTGATCTCTTCCCGCATCCTAATATAAAAATACAAAATCAGTAACTGATGGAACAGATCCATCTGTTGCTTGTGCAGCTGTCACTTGGCAGCCTGATTGGTGCTTCTATGACCACATTTAGGAGCGTGTATGCGTGTGTGTGTGTGTGTGTGTGTGTGTGTGTGTGTTTGTATACACAAGTGTTTGTGACAGCAGCCCTAAGCCTTTGATCAGCAACAGCAGAGGAAGGATGCTGAGCAGTACCCCAGCATGGTGTTGATGTATGACAGCAGAGCACAGTCTGTACAGTGTAGACACACACGCATGCACACACACACACACACACACACACACACACACACACAGAGAGAGAGAGAGAGAGAGAGAGAGAGAGAGAGCAAACACTCCATATTGCAAACACAATCATATATACATTGTGTTTTACTTTAAGGTTTTAAAATAACCAAATCTCTGTAACAAACTCTGTTTTCTTGGAAGATATCAAAGGTGTTTATTCTATAGAGTATGATACAGTGATCAAAGTGCTGAAACAAAAACACCATGAACATACTCCAGTGTATGTGATGTTAGAGTAAATATACATTTGTGAGAATTCTCATTAGAATACAGGATTTGTGACTGGATAGCATAAATAATCATTTTTTCAGATTGAACCCTTGACATACAGCGTTTACCCCTCATTCCTCTTCATTAACTTCCATAATTGAACCTTGCTTTTTCTGAAGGATAAAGTGACAACAAACCCTTAAATTCTCTTTGTTCAGTGAAGGTGAGAATTGTGTTTCATCCTCTTAAGAAACCTCAGAACTCTCTTTTAGCTGCCTGCACTCTGAGCTCATATTCAAAAAAAAAAAAAAAGTAGAGAATAAAGAAAGAAGAAAAAACAGTGAACATAAAAAAAAATCAACCTTGTTCTTAAACAGCACAGGACCTAAAACGATGGGACATGAGGGATCATATAATTTCCCGAAAGGATATTCAAAAGCCTTAAAACACACACAGATACACTCACATACTGCGTCAAAGGAGTTGTCAGGTCATGAGAAACCGGCACAGAGATGAAGTGGATGAGTCGTTATTTGTGTTGTGATGCTGCATGTGTGTGTGTGTGTCCTTCTGCTTGTGTGTATTTTCTGACAACAGAGCTGAGAGCTTCCCTGACCTTTGACCTGTGATACAGCTGGCCAGTCTCTGTAGAGGGGACACATTCCTCTGGCAGAAACTGAAGCAATAACTTCAGGCGGAAAATTGGAAGACAGATGAAAAAGCTGAGCAGGAAACAAATATGTGTGACACAAAACAAAAGTCCATTCAGTTCTTCAGGGAATTAAATACTTTGCGCTCCAATAGGCAGCAGAATCAGTGGTGCTTCATATTGCAAAGCTCATTTAGCCCTACTTTATAAGAAACTAGATGATACCTTCCTTTCAGAATAAGAAATAAGTGCATCAAAATAAAATAACAAAATTCATAATTTCATCTGTTAGAGAAAGAAAGGGAGGAGGTCGGCTTTTTTATCTGGGGACAGAGAGATCTGACTGCAGCAATTTGGAAGAAAGGGAGAGAAAGCGTTTGAATAGATAGAAATGCAAGTTCTAAAGGTTTTGTGTGGTCAGTGAAGTGACTCTGGTGTGACATAATACTCTCATCTTCTCATGTATAATGCTATCTGTATTTGTTAGCATTGTGTAGTGTGGGCTTGCAGAGTGACAAAGAGACAGCATCACGGAATAAGAACGGTGTTAAAGGAGGTAGGAATTCAGGCTGAGGAAAGATAGTCTCACCTCAGACTCCTGCTTGTTTCTGTTTGTTTACAACAGGTACAGTCTGGTTTTTAGTCTTCATGCTAAGAAGGTCATTTTAGTCATTTAACAACTAATTCAGACAGAAAACAATACCCAGTGGAGATAGGAAAGTCTACACTGAACAAATTGTCTGACGCTCACTGAAAACATATCTAATAGTCACACCCAAAGATTTTTTCTGGCTCCAACTATCTTCCTGTCAGATCTGTCAATGTCAAGAGATCAGCTTCTATTTTCTTTTCCTGGACTGTTCCCTGAAGTTGACAGTGAGAGGAAATGCCAGCAGCTTAATATGGCTCAGTGTTTATAAACTCTGCGGAGTCTCCTTCCCTTCTCTGAAAATAAACATAAATCATCTGCCTCTCTAACAAATTCATGTGTGTGTTACAAGGCAGCAGGTATTCACAGGACCAGTGCAAGAGAAACTTCAACAAACTTGTAAACATTCAGAATTAGCTTTTATTGCAATGAAGAAGATCTACTTTATATACATTACAGTACATTCTTCACAAATCCTTTATTACATAAAGTGAAGGTATGAAAAGCTGCATTAGCATGTGATACAAAACACGCATGTAGACAGTTTGTACTTTTGAACTGCTTCAGCTTTTTTGGTTTGTGGTTTTGTGAATGTAAGCTGAGCTTTTGTTCAGTTCAAAAACACAGCTGCTGTGAGTTTCCCAGGGCCTGGGACAAAGCCTGATGTTGATAAGACCTCTAAAAAGAGCTTTGTGAGAAAAAGCCAAATACTTAAAACACTCAAGTACCTTCTTGGCTTAGGGCAGCGAACAACAGTCTGTTCTGAAAAGTGGAAAATGTATCAGAGCAGCTGCTGATGTATTCACAGCAACGTAGACACATCACTGTGCAACACTTTCAGGCCACTGTAAGCAGTCTCCATGGAAAGCATCTTCATTATCAACCTCAGCATCACTTGCCTGCAATGTTAAATGTTGTCAAAGTGGAATAAATTGTTCTATCAAGTTGGTTACCAACACAAAGAAGTCTGCTTATGTGAAACATTTTGAAAAAGTAACATCACCTCATCATCGTGGTATCATCTCACAAGGAACGTAAGACATTTATTTAACACTTTAAGTCCCCCATGTTTAGTGTTTATATGCAGGCTTTGGTACTGGCAATAAACACATTATGAAATGACATAAATATATTTTAAATTATTTGTTAATGTACAATGTACAGTATTTGTCAACAATTGTAACTTCTTCTTCTATTGTAACTATGAAGACATATTTTATATCACAACACGATATCATCATTTATTATCTTTTTATACATCAGTCTCTACTTCAAGGCTGTAACCTTGGAGTCAAAACAGGAGGGGGGCTGTAATATGAGGCCATGTGGGCCATTACGTAGCCTCAAATACCTGAGAGGGGACTTAGATCAAAGTGTTACTCACACAACGTTTGGAAAAATGCTTGTTTACCAGGTAATATTTCTAAAAATTTAAGACTATCAGATTAGTGGAGTTGTAAAGGAAAAGGATACAGCCATGAAGTGGTGGGGACTTTAGTGTCGTTAGTGGTCAGTGAATCCGGGCATGGGGAAGGGCCTGGCAAATAGCTCCACCCGCTGGCGGAGCACTGCGATGCGTGACACTGTCTCTGAATCCTCCAGCAGAAAGGACTTGAAGCTGGCCAGATTTCCTATTAGAAGAAAGGAATTTAAATAACAAACTTAAGGTTTTTACTTACTAAAAATCCCCTAGTGCTATAAAAACCATTCACTCTGTGAATCTGTCACTGTCAGGTGCCTGAAAACCTGTTAGTCTTGGACTGTTCAAAATTACTGATGTTGGGATACAGGCTGAACATTATGTTTTACTAGTTTTTATAAAAAGACAACGCCTGCTCCAGTGTTACTAAAATTTCCATTGGACCCTAACCCTGTTAGAACGATTTTCCTCTTTGATGTCCTTTTCGAACACATCATCAATAGTTTATCTTGGTCATAAAGCATTAGAAAGTAGACTTCTGGTGACAAACAACATGTCAGCAGAAGTCTACTCAAAACAGACAGACGTCTTCCTCACTCACCAGTCTTCTTCTTCACATCCAACGCAATCTGAAGCCCTTCATCAATAAACTCCACAACCATTTCAAAGTCTGCCTCCTTGAACTGTCGGGATGTCAGAGCCGGAGTTCCTGCAAGAATGAAAGATAGATAAAAGAAAGGTAAGAATTAAAAAAAAAGAAAGATATGAGTTAGTAAAAAGGTTAAGACTGGTGCGATTGACAGATGCATGCTGACAGGCTTGGTGACAGGCTGATGGACAGACAGACAAATATACAGATGGACAAAAGCAAACAGAGACACAGACAAAGACAGAGATGAAAGTGTTCAGCATCATATATGTAGGAAGACTGACTGTTTGACAGATTCAGCCCAGACAACCTCCACTGCTGCAGCTGTTCACCAAGAATAATCAGCTGACCAACACATCCGGCATGAGCTTTAAAATGACTACTTTGAGTACCGAGTCTGAGTCCTCCTGGAGTCAAAGCGCTCTTGTCTCCGGGGCAGGTGTTCTTGTTGGCAGTAATGGACACTAGCTCCAGGACCCTCTCGGCTCGAGCCCCGTCCATCCCACGGGGTCTGAGGTCAACCAAAACCAGGTGGTTGTCTGTTCCACCTGAGAAGGGGAGGAGAAGTAGAAGATTCACTACTTATTTATTTAATTGGTAAATGGTGAAATGAAATTTAGTTCAGCACAACACGTGTGACTGTGAGAAAAAATTGACATTTCTCTTCACAGATTTAAGCCTATCATTTCTCTAAAATTCCTCTTAATATTGACTCTATCCCCCGTTCATCTGTCAAGTAAAGCTTATATGAACTTTTCCAAAGTCATCAAAACAGAATGCAAATTAGGTTGCAAATGGAGAAGCAATGCAGGAGCTATTGCATCACATACTTGAGTGGCAAAAACGCAGCATTACATCAGATGCTAAGTGAAAAAAATAAACAAATAAACTTCATATATTTAAGTGTTTTGAACAAATAAAGTACATATGATGCACATTTTTAGCATAAAATATACAGTTTCCTCAGTACCTGACACCAGGGTGTAGCCTTTCTTCAGCAGAGCATTAGCCATGGTCTTGGCATTCAGCATCACTTGAGCAATGTACTGTTTGAACATGGGACCGGAGGCCTGCAAAGACAGAAATTATGCAGTGTAAAGAGAAAAATCACATCAGGAGGCTTAAGATGACAAGCACGACTTTATACATGAGATGCTGAAATTAAGCTGCTGTTCAAAATGTTCTTCAGAGTGTCTACCCCAAGGAATTTTGCTCTTATTTGTTTTCTGCAGACTGTTGATGAATATCGATAAATAAAGTTGATATCTAAACCTGTTTGAGGGCAACGGCCACCCCAGCAATGGCGTGATTATGAGGTCCCCCCTGAAGTGATGGGAAGACGGCAAAGTTCACCCTGTCCTGCAGGTCATAGGTCACCTCCCGACCTTTCTTATCCACAGACCGCACACCTTTTCGGTAAAATATCAGACCGGCCCTGCAGAGTCAAGTGAGAAAACCAAATACAACCTGAAATGTCCTTTTTAACTTTTTCACTTGACAACAATAAGATCCTGCATAGCTTATGTGTCTTTGTTATGTGGGACAATACAAAACCACATGGTTTCATGCTACATCACGTCCAACAAACTATATTTTCTGAGTTACTTCAATATATTGACCCGACCACCATTACAAGTTAGTCTGTAACAAATGAAAAAAACAGTTATTCACAGACAACGTCCAGGCCCTCACCTTGTTCCACGCAAGGACTTATGGGTAGTGGACGTGACCAGGTCAGCATGCTCGAAAGGAGAGGGAATAGCTCCTGCTGCCACCAAGCCGCTGATATGAGCCATGTCTGCCAGCAGGTAGGCATTAATCTCCACACACAGCTGAAACACACACACAACCAGACACACTGAGAGATTATCTCATCTTCCTTTTAACTTTTTTCTCTTATTCTCCCTTTTTATTGCCCTTAAATTTTGCTATTGGCTCTCTAAAGACTCAATGAATGTTTTTTTCATAGACTTAAGGGCTATTAAAATGCATAGTACAACTACTACTTTAAAATACAACATAGCAGGCACAACTCCTGGCATAAGACATACCTTCTTCATGCGAGCGTAGTCGATGAGGCGAGCGTAGGCACTGGTTCCTGCTATGATGAGTCTGGGTCTGAAGAGTCTGGCCGTCTTCTCCAGCTGATCATAATCTATCAGACCTGTTTTGGGCTACAGGAGGGCAGAGCAAAAAGTAAGACCAACAGTTTTTGGGGGTTTTTTTTGTTTTTTGTTTTTTTCCACAGAATCACTTTGACAGTTTTGGTTTGAAACTCACATCCAGCTTGTAAGGCATCGATTCAAAGTAGATGGAGGTGGCTGAGATTCGCTTGGTGTCTGTCATGTAGCCGTGGGTAAGGCTGAAATGTGGTGGAATAAAAAAACTTTGTGAATTTATTCTGACCTCTTTAGAGCCTTATTTCTCTTCATTATGACTAGTATACTTATGTAATCCACTATATTAAACTATTAGATTTTAGTAGTCTTGGTGCTTTTAAGGACTGTAAAGACTAAATCTTCCGTATATTGTTATGTGTATTGTTGGTCCCTTCCCACTGGGCGTATTGGTGTTCTATCTGTTGTTAAATATATGAAATACCAGCCAGCCATCATATACAATTTACAAAGCATATAGCATATAAAAATTGCAGGTCCTCATTCATCCTAAATCTAACTATAACCTCAGAGTTGTTCGGAAAGAATTATTGTTTACATATCCTACAGTTCTGTGGCTCTGAAGTTAACAACTATACTCAGTTCAGAGGGTGGTATAATGTGACAACTCAGGACTGTGTGACTAACATTTTGTCATTTACATTAATTCCTATTGACGTTAAGTCTTGCAACAACATCCAGGTTCATGCAGGAAAATGTCAAAACCATGGGGGCAAAATCTCAAAACATTTCTTGAAGCGTTTAACTGAACTGTAGCAGCTATTAACGCAATAACCGATTAATAGCATGCCTAACTAAATGCATCATATAAGATAATAATAATTCATTGTTATTGTGGCACAATATCACATTATTGAAATATACTCAGAAATTACTTATTTTGTTCATCTTGAAAATCATAAGAGTTATTACACCAGTGTTGCCATGTGTTTGGTCCATCATGAAGTCAAATTTGATTTTTAACTCTAACTATACACAAGTGAAAAAAAAAAAAAAAAAGTTTGAAATGAAACCAAACTGTCACGTTTTGGTAACTGATTACATGATTTGATTTTTGTTCGGTTTAGAGTGTTGTTTGTCACAAGCAGTTACTTTGTTGGCTAATACACAGGCAGACTAAAGAACCCAAAAGGTCTACATTTGAATGCAGCTTGTAGACATTCACTCACTGTCCTCCGTCGGGCAGATCCAGGCCCATGATGCGGTCGTGGGGCTGCAGTACAGAGGTGTAGGCTGCAAAGTTAGCAGGGGATCCGGAGTACGGCTGGACGTTGATGCCCCACAGGTTTGGGTCCAGGCCGAAGACGTTCAGCGCTCGCTTCTGACACAGCAGCTCAATCTTGTCTACAATCTCTGCACCTCCATAATACCTGAGAAAGACAGAAGGTTAGGACATTAATATTATATCATTATATCAAATTTTATCATTTTATAATTTTGTACCTTTCTGCGTCATACTATATCATATCACTTTGTAACATATCATGTTGTATCTTTTTGCATTATGTTGTTTTGTTTTATATTGTACCATATTATGCCACTGTCTTGTACCAGATTCAATCATAAAAGTGCATTCTGTTGGACAGTATTGTATTCTGTTATTTTAAACTGCGTCTTATATTTTCTAGTCTAGAAAATAAACCCTCGGTTCTACTTATCTGACAGTTTTAAAATGAAATTTCACCAAAAAATTTTCAAAGTTTTGTAATTATTGTTGTTATAGCATATTTTAGAAGGTGTACTAGCCGTGAAGTTACCTTTGCCCTGGGTATCCCTCAGAGTATTTATTGTTCAGACAGGAGCCCTGGGCCTCAAGTGCTGCACGGCTGCAGAAGTTCTGACAGGACAAACAAGCACAATGTCAAGATCCAGAGCCACATGGTACATTTTTTATCGTGGTTATATATTCAGAACACTGACACCGTCCAAATATAACATTTATTTATCTGGAGAAGAGCTGAACACCCTCTGCTCTCTTTCAGCAAGCTAGCAGCTACACAGTAATGCAATTTATTTCCACTATAAGCACCTCTGTTGCATATACCAAGTATAAAAACAATAAGAATTATGAAAGCTATGTAAATCTGTTTCATTTATGGCATAAATCTCACAAAAAGTTCACCGCAACCTTTTCTGGAAGCAGTATTAATTAAATTACCGTAGTTTATCTAAAACTATGAAGTATTAGTGGTGCTATATTCAAATTAAAGGATGGATATAAAGGAATCTAACACTGACTCCCTGTGGGCTTCAGCACAGTGTCAAATCTCTCCAAGACACATGAGTCAGAGGAGAGATGAAGCTACAGAAAAGGAAATGAATGTAAATTAATTTCTCTCACTGTGTCAGTCTCTTTTTTTCTCCCACTCTCACTGCTGCTTGTCTTCTCTCTCTCTTTCTCTGTCCTACTCTGCCACCCCCTCTGCCTTGTTATTGTACTAAACCTGTCACTGTTCAGGGATCCCTCAATCATTCCCACAGCATTTAAAACAAGTCCCTCATGTGAAATAAATCTCTCTCTATGACATTTCAAAACACTATCTCGACACATAAATACAGTAAACACACACACACACACACATAAATGATCTCCTCTCTTCCTTTGTCTCAACTTAGAATGTCGAGATCAATGGAAGAAATCAGTGAGAGAACCTAATGGGATCACTTGACTGTGTTCCTAAAGAAAAAAATAAAATAAAAACAGGGGCTCTCCGTTGGGAGTCAGCCTGCAGCGGCGACTGACAGCACATGCCGAAGAAGACGAAAATGTTTCAGATGTCATTGTGACTGATAGTGCTGTGGATACATAATTGCAGAGGCACAAAAGAAAGAAAGCTCCCTTCTTTTCCCAGGTTCCACTTAGATGAAATCAGTGCAGGGAACAATGCAAAGAAAATCTAAGTGAATTCTGAAGAAAACTGACTTGTGGTAACAATCCTGAACAAGGCTCCTGTGCAGTTTAAATTGTTTTTTCTTGCTTCCTTTCTCACACACAGTAATCTTTAACACCTCTGTCTATAGGAAAGCACAAAGGATAAATAGCAACATCTTACCTCACTTCACAGAAGATGCAAAGCACATTAAGTTCTATGCAGGTAATAGCTGCATCTCGCAAGACCATTATTAATCTATTCATCAACTATTCATTTGCACATACTGTGATTGTTGCACATACTAAACAGGCAATTTTCACATTTAAATATATTCATTAACTGTGAATTATCTGTGTTAGTGAGACTGTCAAACTGCCGCTTTTTTGTATAAGTCGTATTCTCGTACAACTACCAATTACAATACAATCTGAATGCAACAAGCAGGTAAAGCAGAATAAATTCACCTACATGTATGTATATATGCATGCTAAATACATGAATTGTGAAAATGTTGTATTGTAATAAAAGTAAGTGTTTAAGCCAGTTTTTATAGTACCACTTTCACACACACTCTGTGTGTCACAAAATGCTCAACAAACATTTAAACCCTCACCCACTAGACATACTGTTGTGCACATACACCCTGCATCTGAATTATTTTTTTTTAAGAATCTAGTTGGTGCTAAAGCAACAACTTATGGTTTGGTTCCTTGGCAAAAAATGAAGAAGAGCAGAAGCCACTTCTAAGAGGGTTAAGCAGGATTATGCTGCCAGCATCTGTTATAGGAATATAGTAGCTATAGGTTCATAGTGGCTGGAGCCTATCCCAGCTGATTATGGGCAAGAGGAGGGGTACCTCCTGGACTGGTCACCAGCCAATCGCAGGGTCGGCACCCAGACAGACAACTACACATGCTACTGTAACACACTCACACCCAGGGGCAGTGTAGAGCAGCTGGTTTAATGTGCATGTTTTTGAAACTGTGGAAGGAAGTCAGAGTACCCAGAGAAAACCCACGCAGGCACAGGGAGAACATGCAAACTTTGCACAGAGGGGCCCAGACTGGGATTTGAACCCAGAACCTTCTTGCTGTGAGGCAACAGTGTGAACCACTGCACCACCAGGCCATAATTTTCCTATAAAGAAAAATGACTATGGGCTCTTGTGGGCTAAAATGAATCTGTCTCGTTATCCTCAAGCTATTACTGTGTTGAGTGACGTCTGTGAACCTTTCACAGTAAATAGTTATTTATTTATTTTTTCAGTTTCACTTTGAATAATCTTTGTCGTTGACCAGTGACTCAAAATTTAAGAAATCTAACTTTATCAATAGTGTGAACCAATTCACGGCTTCTCTCCTTTTTATATGTGAGTCTCACCTCTGATGCAATGAGCTCCAGTCCTCGACACTGTCTGTCCTTCTCCTGCTGCAGGAGACTCCATATCTCTGCGTCGTCCTGGGCCAGGCTCTCCTGTCCCGTCCACCCACTGGCGCTGCTGAAGCCTTGCCTGCACCACTCCCCTGTGACCTGCGCCTCTCTGCCCAAACATCCTGAAGCCCTGAGGAAAAGGGGCTGCATGGGGTGGTGGATGAACATGTCATTTCAGTCAACAATTAAATATCTACTCCTTAAACTGCTCTCTGTTACTGGAAATAAAATGTGCTGTATTTCCTCATAATCGACAGCTCTGTTTATCTACACAATAGTTAATTAAACCTCAATGAGAAGACAAATACCACGTCAGAGGATTTGATGCAACTCTCTATTGTGCTATAAACTCTCTGTTCAGAGGTTGTTCTTTTTTTAAAAAAAAAGAAGAAGAAGAAGAAGAAGAAGTTTCTAGGGGTGCTTTTTTTGTTGTTGTTGTCCAAGATTTGCTTCTTTGGTGTCTTTTGAAGACCTCAGTAAGAGTGAGCCTGTGTAAAAACACTTTCATCACTCAAAATTATAATACTTTGCGCCAGGGGTTTGGAAACAAGGGAGTTAGAATAATGTGTCTTTTGATGTTCTAAACAATCCATTAAAGAAAAGGCAGTGAAAAAGCAAGTGTTATTCAGTGGAGCGGTTATGGAAAACCTTGGACAGAACAAGGGGTGGCCACACGCATGTGGTGACTTATTTATCAGGGTCTTGTTTGTTGAAGGCAGCTCGGAGCTGCATGATAGTTACATAACTGTGTGTTACTTTGGCCTAATAGACAGATTACTGTTCAAGCATAAATATATGGTGAAGTAAGTCTCCTTTCATCTTTTGCGTTCATTATGTTTTCTAAGCCTTGAGTATATTAAGTCTTACATAAAGCGCAGTGTGCACAGTCAACTTTCCCTCAACAACAAAATAATATTCTGGGACAAACAGTAGCACTCTTTTCTCTTTTGACAACCAGAGAAAATCACAGCTTTCAGAAAAATGCAGTGCCACTCATGCAACTGGACTGACAAACTGAATTTACAATGTGAATCGTCAAACCAGACATTTCCTTCTGGGCTGGGGTGACCTGAGGTGATAAACTGACCTGGTTTGCAGTAAAAAAAATGTTTTAGTTACAGCTGCTCTTAGGAGCTGGAGGAGAGATCTACTCTACTTGTGGATCTGCACATACATTTAATAAATAAATATTACAACAAATAAAACCTACTCACCCGTAAGGTTTGCCGTAATGACAGAGAAAGCATATCTGTTACAGGGCTGGGAAAACAGAAAACTGTTCAAGGTGCAAAGGGTGAACGTAAAAGTCTGTACTGGAGCAAAGCCAAGGACATGTGAACTTTGAGCCACTGTTGTAAGTGGTTACAACAGTATATTATCTGTTTCATCTCATTTTGTGTCTTTGAAGAAGAGATATCTGATCAATCGTAATCATCACTGTACAGGCAAGGAATTAGTTTTGTAGTAAAAAAGCACTTAAAGTCATTTCATGTTTCAAAAACTACAGATGATTCTGTCCCTAAAGAGCTGTTTTGTATTATCAGCAAGCTAAAAAACAACATTTTTCAAACAGTGAATATCAAATTTGGATTTGACAGTCTCACTTATATTAATGCATATCCAGAGAACAAAATTCATCAAATGCAACACGCAATGTGATATTATGGGTCAAGTCATTGCTTTTTTTTTTAAGACAATATAGAGCTTTTGGCAGATGAGTGTAGTTTCAGTTAAACACAAACTATGGCATAAATGAAAGCTCTGACATGTTGGAAATGCAGAAAAACAATCAATCTCAAACCTAAACTGAATACATGATTTTAAAGGATGTATGAAATGTCAGTTTTTGAAGTCTCAGTTGCAGTGTTTCAGAATCCGTCATCCAAAATGCTGCTGATTCTGCTCCGTCTGAAAGTTATGGTCAGGACAAACTTTCTGCACCAGTCTGTAATCAGTGCCGGTGAAGGCGATGAAGATGCATATAACTTTAAAAGGTTTGGCGCAGATCCAGGCTGCTTGGGACTGAGTGTTTTCTGAGTAGCACGTCTGCCCGGGGTCGTACATACAGGGTTTGGTCTTCTTGGACCGGTTGGTTCTCTGGTATTCGATTCGGCAGTTGAGTTCCGTCACCATCATCATATCTGGCTGCTGCTTCTGTTGATCTGGAGGGGTGGAGCTGGTGGACTGAGGTGGACTCTGGAACTGAGATGTTAGATCTGGAACCAGGACTGTGTTTTTTGTGTCAATAGCTTGAACTGTTGAATCCAAAACTTCCCATCCAACAGCTTTGGAGGGTGGGACGATGCTGACTGATATGTTGCCCAGACGGGATGAGTTGTGGCGGAAGTAAACACTAAATGTGCCGTTGATATGGTCGACGATTTTCCCCGTCACCAGGAGGCTGAACTTCATCGTTTTCACATTGAAGTAAAAATCTCCCCAGCCCAGGATCTTCTTGGCCTTTGGGGATGATTTTGCAGGAGGTTTGGCTTTAGGAGGTGGACGGTACAGATACTGATCCAGGGCTTGTGAGAAGTTCTGAGGCCATCCGTATGGGCCGAGGGAGCCATAAGCAGGTGTTTTGTGTTTGGTGGAGATAATCTGTAAGTCTTTGGAGATGTGTTTGACCTTCAGAGCAGCTCCAACAACATCCCCTCTTCCTCCTTCTACTCCTCTCCAATGTTGACTCTGAAAGCCCAAGGGCTTGGCTGTTTCTTGGACCTATGGACAACAAAATATAAATTAAGGACAGCTTATAATTGTGTGCTCTTTACCAAAACTCTTTGAGAGCAATTATGATTGGGGTGTTTGAATAAAAACTGACTTGCCTTTTTTCCTAATCTAAATGGTAAGACAATTGACAAAAATTATATTTTCTCACTCAGCTGTATTCACACTGGTAAAGCCAAACCATTTTTAAGATTGAAGATTTTTGCTGCTATACAATGAAGGGGAATGGAATATTGAAAAACAAAAATCAACATTACCTTTCAATTTCAGAATCAGTATCCTCGTTACTCTGGAAAATTGACTAGTTTTCACTGAAACTACCTTCTACTAGAGGCAGCCCAATAAGATTGGTGTGGGCGGATGTCAACTCTGATTTTTTTTACATCAGCTGGTTAATCAGCTATTGGCTATTTCCTGCTACAAGTTATGATTATTATATTGCCTTTGAAATTTTGCTATCGGCCTACCTCTACTTTTGGAAACAGTCCCAAAAGAAAAGAGAGAGCAAGGTTTGCATTGGTCATAGCTCAAAGAGGACCAGGTATCCATTTGTACAGCAAACAGTATACAATAACTTTGCAACTCTGGCAACACTAAAGCTGTGTTTATATCATTCATCAGAGGTACTTTAATACGTAAATATTGAGAGAACAACCAACTCTTTAGTCAAGAACTGTCAAGTCTATAACATACAGTAAATCTCTGGATTTGTTTTGTGTAGGATGCACTGCAGAAGGTGACAAGACACACAAGAGAGAAGAGAAGCTTCTAAACCAGCAGGACGACCGCAGATAAAGGACACTTTCACAATAGCTACATAAGGCAGCAGATAATCGATTAAAATAATCATGCTTTGATGTTGGATCCTCTGAATGAGAACTGATTGTGATCAATAGGTGAGCTCCTTCAGGCAAGGACTACAGAAACAAGAAGCACACACACGCACACACAGAGTCAGGTTCATATTGCCATTAACACATTTTAATTTGGCTGTCCTCCATCATGCTCGCACTCCCTCCCTTCTTAAAACTTTCAATCCTCTTTTCAGTGCGACCTTGATAATGGACTAAATCTATGAGCTTATTAATCAATATCAATAGAGAGGGACATGGTCCACACACAGGTCACTGCTGAAGATACTGCAGAGAATCAATAAAATAATATACATTTATAGTACATAATGTATAAAAGAGCTAAAAATCTGCAAACTGTTAGTAGCATTTCCTCCTTCTGCACCAAATATGTCTCAGCTGTCTGAAACAGCTTTCTCCTCCTCCTCATCCCCTTAAATATCCCAGCTTCCATCTTTCACATGATTTGGATTACATACTTCAATAAATAAGCAATTCAGTCTTCACCTATTATTTTTCCATACAAGCGTATTGTCATTGTATTTCTCCATCTCCATCCACATTCTCCTCCTTCCATTTTCTGTCCCATTTTGTGTATCACTGAACAAAGGTGAGACAGTATGGATGAGGAGTTCGCAGATAATTTGTACAACCTTTGCAGTAAATCCATATGATACCTTGCCTTCCTACAATGTTGAACTCAAAACAAAGTGCCTACTAAATATAACACTAATTCCTCCAAGAACTACTGAAAATAGAGAACTATTAAATATGTTTGTAGAAAATGCATTGTTTATTGCTTTAAGTACTTCAACATTTTAATAAGCAGCAGCAGTTTGTTTGTCATAGTAATATCAGTAATATAGTAACCATTTGGCAGAATACATTGCTAATACACAGAAACATGGTTGATTCCATCTGACTTGACCTCTCAGTTACAAAATAGCAATGCATAAAAATATAGTGAGACAGTGACAATGAAGTGCATGTATAGATTAATGAAGCATCTTATTATAAGCCAGGCAGCTACCTGCCGTAGTTTCTGTTAAAACATTCAAATCCCAGTAAATCCAGTCACTGGTGGGGTTGTGACTGACAATGCTGAGATTCAGCGCTCAGCTGACACACAAGGCTGTGATATGTTTGAAAACAACATGAGTGTAAAAACTAATAGGGCCAGGTGAATGCAGGTGTTAAAATTTAATTTTCTTCTCACTAAAGACACCTCCTTTTTCAAAGGGGAAGGGTAAATGCAGCGTAGCAGACAGATCATCATTTCTGTATACCTCTAAAGAAGTAAGACAGGATTTGGGCAAAAACTTCTGCACACTTGTTGTTTAGGACTTGAATTCTATTTCCATCATAATTTGTCAAGGGCAGATGGAGGTTTGGGGTTTTTCTCCCCCAGATATCCGAATAAACAGCTCCCAGGATGCAGATATCTGAATAAACAGCTCCCAGGATATCATTATATTTCACCAATGAGTGGGATTCACATCACGCCTAACCATCACAGCCCTGTGTGCCAATCTCTGTCTTCTCCAGAAACCAAGTGAGCTCCAGCTGTGCCTATTGTTACACGCCTAAATCTCCAGCTATGTGCTGTTCTCACCTCCTCTAATTGGAGCCCACTGTGTGACAGCTGTGTCATTGGCTCTGTGTCAAGATGCCAGCACAGAAACTGCAACTGAGCAACAATGGTGGTGTGGATGCAAACACAACACCTTTGCAAAAGCACCTGCAGAGGCAAAAAAAAAAAACCCAAAAATACTGAAAAACCTGAGAGCAGTAATTACATTTTAAGGACAGAGAGAACATTCTTGCTATCGGCTATAAAGATCCTCAAGGTGTCAGTTTTCCACGATTTGGTAAAGGAAAAAAGTGAAGTGACAATGTTTTTTAAACCCTGAAGTGGTAAAACTTTTTCAAAGTGACAGTGTAATCATTTAGCTTAAATAATTAAGCACAAAATTAAGTTGCTTTGAGGTTCTCACCTGACAACCTCAAAGTTAAAGTTACAGATGATGCAGTCAGCAAAGTTAACAAAGTTAAATTAAAGACAGGAGGGCAAATTAAAACACAGTTGTGCTTGAAAGAGTGTTACAGACCACAAGATTGGAACAAATCTAAATTCTGAGGGTGGTACATATCTATTATCAGTGAACTTCACCACCTAATAGAAGAGCCAACTTTGTCCCAAAACAGTCGCACATCATGAGATACTGGTCTTCAATGTGTGAATGTAAAAAAAAAAACATATCATGCAAGTTTAAAAGACTAACTGCAAATTTCATTAGCTAGATGTAAAAAGCATGTCTCAAACTTCAGGAACATTTTTAGAGTCCAAGTTGAATCTCAAAGAAAAGGAAATCAAGTCAAATCAAGTCTCCAGCACTAGTGAGTGTCGTAAAATTCCTCCGGAGTCACACCCAAGCACAAGTCAATTAACTGGGGTGCTCAGCTCTGTCTAGCTCTTAAAACAATTTGGAATATTTGCTCTGCAACCAACGCCATCATTCCAACTCAGCTATCACCCTCAAAACTGTCATAAAAATGATTTTATTTTGAACTATGAATCATTTCTGACACATTTGTTCAGTTGGTAAATATTTCAATTTTGTAACCTAACTGTTTCAAATCTTTCAGAAATATGTGTTGATAAATTCTCTTTCACATATCAAGACATCCTTCGATTAAGAAGGAAAATAAATAAAAAATACTAAATAACAGCTGAAAATGAAAAAAAAAACTTGCTTGATTGTGCAACAATGCTGCAACATGATGAAGAGTGACACAGTGGGAACATGAGGGAATTTGAGATTAATTAATTTATGACCTGTTTGTTGCACACACACACACACACACAAAAACGTCTAGTGTGGATACTGAGCAGCGAGGCGTCAGCAGCGGAGTAAAGAGCGGCTGCTGGCTGATGTTACTCACCGCTGAAGGGAGAAGCCACAGACAGGTGATTGCAAAGTTCAAACACAGAGCCCTCATTTTGAAGCAACGTTTCTCCATCCAAAGAGCAGGTTGTGTTGGAGGCAATCAGCCCCACTGAATAAGTAGTGATTTACTGAGTCAAAGCTTCCTCTCACTTCAAAAGTAGAAAAGACATTCCGCAGTGAGAGACTCCAAAATCCCTAAGAACTGGAATACTGAGCTCAGTGCTCCTACCCCCCAACCACCAACTCTCTCTCTCTCTCGCTCTCCATTTTCTCTCTCTACCCCTCAACACACACACACACACACGCACACACACAATCCTCACTTGTCCCCCTCATGCTCATTTTCACCACCTGGCCGGCCCTTATTATGACTCATCAACCCGGGGAAAGGCGCTCTCAGGCGGGCACAGTTTTGACAGCCCTCCCCACTGTCCCCGCATACTTTAGCCACGGGGAGGCTGCTGACAAAATGACAAGGGCTCTCTCCGAGAAAAGGAAGAAAAAAAGAAAAAAAAACCCTGACAAGTCTGTTGATATGCTGCCACTGCCTCAGCCTATCTGTAGAATTTCAACCAGCAAATCACTCCATGTACAGCCATTCCGACAAGTTGTCAATAAAGAATGTGAGCTTGAGCTGAATCACATCAACTTTTTAAGGTAGCTGGTAGCTAATTAGCATGCTTCATAAAGATTGAAAACCTCAGAAGAATATTTAGATTGCAACGCGGCTTTTAGGAGATTCTGCTTTAACTATGTTCACAGAAAAATAAACTATATGAATGGATGAGCAGATTTTATAATTTGTTTAACAATTAGCAGAAATGATGAGTATCGTTTTGGCTGCAATTGGTTGTAATTTAATAGGGCTCGAAAGGGCAAGTGATCTCGCAATGCATTGTGTGTCGCGGTCGCCATTTTTGCAGGCAAAAGTTTTGTGTTTACATCCCTTCGAGTTAGATACTGTGCTGCGAGAGAGAGACACACGCCATGAAAAATGGACCGTACAAAAGAGACAGGCAATGGACCGTACAAAAGAGACAAGCTGGACGCTGTTCCAAAAGCTCTGTACGTCGACAAAATTAGTAAAATTGGTGGAATCGATCTATGAGCATGTGCAGTGATATTTATCTGGGTTTGCACATTGTACCTCATTTGCTGTGTTATTTATCTGTTTACTCAAAGAGTTAAAGCAAGGCGTCTGGACTTGTGAAGATTTCAAGCCACATCTTCACAAGTTTGAGTTGAATATGACCTGGATGACTGAGAGTCTCCACAGATATTTATCTGTTTGCACAGTCTTTTGCTGTTGGCACCTTATTTGCACTGTTATTGGAACATTAACTGGTTAATAGAAATTAAGCAGACCAAGATTAGCAGCCATTCATTTTATTTTCAGAAAAACACCACCAACACCAGTCTGAAAATGCCGTGAACACACCAACATGTGTCAGGCCATTCAGCATCTCCTTGTTAGCGCACAGATCTGAGGGCCTTGGCTTTGGGGGGCGCAAGTATTTTTAATAAAACTCTACTCAATAAAACTGATACACTTTACAAGATTACTGAGACATGATGAGGAGGATCTTGAAGTGGATATGCTGCTTTATTGGAGCCAGTGAAGGTGTTGCAGGGTGGGTGTAACACATTTCTTTGAGTGACTTACACTTTGACTTCTAAAGAAGTCTGTCATGTCCAGTTTCTTTTTTTAGACATCCTGGCTGCGCCTAATTACCAAACACACCTACACACACACACACGCACGCACATGGACACCGATTCAAACGTTAATGTAAATGAAACCTGGAACGACTGTTTACCATAGCCATGGTCTCGTAAAGGAACGTGCGCAATGACCCCTCATTGCGCCTGCCAGGGGATAGTAGCAGAGGGGCATTCAAGACACTTCTTACAGTTCTAATCTGCTGTTAACATACACCTCCTGCATGGCTAGCATGAGGTGCATTCATTACAAACTCCCATTGTTTCCCTGTGAGAAATGTATTCAGTCAACTTTTATAATAAGAGCAAGCTATAGCCTATATAAAGCAAGTATGCCTAGTTTACAAGGGTATAGCAAGGTTCTACACCACGTCAGACATTTACTGTTGTAGTTGCCGTAGTTAGCATGGGGAACGAAACCTTATAGAGGATGAGGTGGTGCACAAAGCACGAAAATGAAGTTAGCGGGATACCTAAGTGTAGTAGCTGTAAACCCTGCCCCAGCGTGTTGAGGAGGAAGTGTTCACATCAACGTGTGCAGTTGATGTCATTCCAGATTAGAAAGCCTCTTAGTTCTTCAGAGGGGTTAATCCGCTCTCCACTCCAGGGTAATAAAACACATTGTCATTAGTATGCATCTCTCTAGAAATAGATTACCTGACGGTTAAATATCGGCCACTCTAACAATGAGGACGCATTGCAAGGCAAGGCGTTCCTCAAATTCAACCTGCGCATGCGTACGAGAAGATTCTCGTAAACGAAAGAACGATAACACTATTCCAATTTGTCGTGAAAATTTTTACCCAACCGGTTTAAGTAACAGCGTATAAAAAAAGACACATACATTTTTGACGAAAGAAAAAAGAACTTGTGTTTAAGAGCGATACTTCAGAAAATGGGGGCGTGGTCACGTTCGCCATATTCCCACAATGCCTAGTGCACATTTTGTCGTTACAAACTACAATGTTGCATTTTAGCTCCAACCTAGAACACTTTAGTTTTATAGAACACTTGGGATCTATATAGAATATATCTATATTGTAGATTCTAAATAATTTCAATAATTTTAATTTTCTGCAAGGTACCCTAAGTGAGGACCGTAGGGTGGAAAATGACTTCGGTCACTCAGCGTTTTGGGAATCAGTTCACTCTTGTTTCTCTTCAGATCGTATAAATCTTTCGCCTTTTACTAAAGATTTCCGTGGAGAGGAACAACAAGAGTTTATCCCAATTTTTTGATGCCCTGCTTCATGTGGGGCTTCCTTACTGTGTCCAATGACAAATAAACTACATTCTCTCTGAATATGGGGGTGTGTGGCAAATGCTTCAACAGTGTATTAATCTGTATTTAGTTACATAAGCGGACATGTTAAAATCAGGTGATATACGTGACTGTGACCACGAGAGGGCGCACAGTTTATGTACCTTAAAAACATTCCCTACAGACTACGATGTTCCCCATATGAAGTAAATTTCACACTACAGATTTCACATTCAGTCATGAATTTTGGACATATTTGTGTATAACCTTTAAGTACTTGTTTGCACACAGTTTTAGACTTTCAGATTTAGTGACACAGATGCAGATTCTTATTTTTATCATCTCAAAATAACCTGCACCTCCTGAAAGAAGAGCGAATTTTCACTTTCCGATAACGTTTTATCCTTTATGAATGTCCACGTCACCATACATAAATACATTTCACCAATTCGCCTGCGAGGGCAGCAGGACACCAACGCCGCAAAATCTGCAGGAAATTGCCAGAAGAAGAAGAAAAAGGGAGGAAAAAAAAGAGAGAGAGAGAAAAGAAGAAGAAGATGGGGGGGCGGTCAAAGAAGCAAAACAGTTGAAAGGAAAACAAAATACTGAACTCAGATAAGAGGTGATACTGTGCAATCTCTGGAGCAATCAGTTGCAAGAGAGGGTCTTTTCTTTCATAGACTTGTTGTGTACAGTGCTATTTATTGACACCGTTCGTGCTGTGTAGCAGCAGGTGAAGGTGGGGGAGGGGGCGTGGGCGCTTATTAATGCACGTCTTTCTGTTGCTAAGCATAGGAGATAAGTGGGCTAGAGGAAGAGCAGTTTTTACCTGAGTTTACAGCATAATAGCTAAAGCCCTATTATGCTGTAAACGTCTCATTGTTAATGGAAATGTTATACTATTTCTAATGATGTGAAAAGGTGATATGAATATAGTTGTGAGCAGAGGCAGAGATGTAGGACATCTGACTACTGGTGCTATGCACAACCATATTACCGCATTACAAACATCGAAATGTGGCAGGCATCCGTAGCACTCAGAGCAGCAGGCGATCTCGGTCAGCCTCAGCCCCCCCCCCCCCCCCCCCCCCCCCGCTTTATTGCCTTTTGCACCACTTGATTTCCAAACCGAAGCCCTTGATCAACCAAACCACCCAATTACCCAAACAATCACCGAAAGTGTGGGTGAAATGACCTGCACGGATCATTTGCCATATTCATTAGTGGAAAACAAAGGGCTTATGAGTGTGGTGGTGCCTCATCACACACTTCCCACAGACATTCAGTTTAGCAGTAAAGTTGTACCACAGCTTCACCAAGGAGTAACAACTAAAGTGCAAGAGAACTTTGAGAACATTGAAGGCAATGTTATGCGCTGCACAACTGATGTTTGGACTACAGAGTTCTCAACCAGCTCTTTAATGTTGCAAAAAGATAGAAAGTGACATATAGGGCAAAAATATATGAATAAATGTGGATTTATAGTCTTTAGTTTCCTACAAACAAACAAGATTGTGTGAGGGATTTATTGTTGTTGTATTGCTGTTGCTGTATTTTTATTAAATAGTTCTCCATCATTAATGATGCAAATCATGGTTTATTTGTAAGCATGTTTATTGCTGGGTCATGTGATTTTTTTTTCTGTCCAGAATTGATGACAGTACTCCAATTCCAACTCGGATATGAAGCTGGATTTCAGCTGCCAATGTTAACATGACCACAGGATATACTGTGGGATGAAACTCCAGTGTGGGCTACAGACAACTTAACCTGCAACATTACCAAGTGGTGCTGTAGTGCAGAAGCTGCATGACTGCTTTAATGCAGCTCTTTTTGTTTGAAATAGAAAATGACGTGTCAACATGTTAAAGAAAGTTCCATACAGTCTTTAAGTGCACTTCAGGTTTAATATTTGAAAACATTTACACTTCAGACATTCAGATAATTTTATCAGCAGCAGTTAGGGCAAATATCTGAAACCACTGTGAGCAGTTGGTTATGTTATGTACAAGCACAACTGAGAACTTAATTTTTGTTCGTTTTTGTGGCCAAACTTTAATAACCTTCTGTAAGATGTAACAGGAGCTCCAGCTGTTCACTGATTTAAAAAAACTGTTTTATCAATCAGATTTTGAATTACACTGATGCATGTGTTCAATCTGTCACTAAGCCTTTGGTAACTGTCTTCCTTCATGTCAGTCAATGGCCTGACCTTTGGCAAAGCTTCCTTTCATTTGCTCCACCTCTCCTCAGCGGCAGGCAGCAACATAAATCACGTGAATATTTGTCTTATATGTTATTCACAGCAAAGCAAGTACATCCCCTGACTGTCTCTTGTTTTAATCACTCCTTTCTCGGGCTTCACTACAAATGCATCACGGTCGAAACGTCTGCTGTGACATGTTGTTATGTAACATGTAGAAAACTGTTAAAAGATCAGAAGGCTCTCCTGCACACTGACATATCCAGTTTTTGCTGACATTTAAAGTGTGTTGCATATTTTTGTGACAGATTTTTATTTTTGTTTGTTTATTTTACGTCACAGTGATCTCCTCCAGCAGATCAGCGGGGAAGTAGCCCAGCTTTCGTCCAGTGCTGACCTTCAAGTAGCCGCCTTTCTCATCTCCTTTCTTCACCACAATCTGAAACACAGAGGGACAACAGCACAACTGAACATCCCAGCATCAGGAAGTAGACAGCAGGTTGATGTAACAATCTTACATGTCTGTTGCTTTTAAATTTTAGATTTTGCATGTTGTCTAATTAAACACACACTCAAACACGTTAGTGCACTGACCTGATCTTTCTTCAGTGTGATTTGTCCCATCTCTCTGTTCCCTACAAAGGAGCGCGTCACCTTGTAAACTCTTTCCGATGCACGCACTTTTATGAGGTAGTTGGTGGGGAAGTAGCCTGTCTTCTCCCCCATCTTTCCCTGGAAACAGAGAGTGAACAGACTTTAAGTCCACCTTCCACTTCAGAAAACCGAGAACAACAAAGGACACAAGTGTTTGCCACAAACTGTAACATCACATTTAAAGAACGAAATGAGCTGTGAAAGAATCAAGAAATGGTGAAGTTAAACTCACCCTCCACCACTCCTCATTGGAGTCATCCAATACTGTGATCCGATCACCGGGGCTAATACACAAACACACGCACAATGAATGTTTTTAATGCATTTTTTTTTTTTGTTTAACCATAACATTACCAAAGAAGTGAAGTGTTTCAATTAAGTGAAATGTAACGTTGGATGAGCTAAAGAAATAGACCGCTGTATGTGATTGCTACATGCTGGGAAACGTTTGCGTCTTTCAAACACACTGGAAGTCGAGGTCGTCTTTCTCTATGGCCTTGAAGCGGTAGAGAGCCAGGTAATAGTGGGAATGGGAGAATGTACCCTTATTCTGTTGACAAAACAGCACAGATATTACTCCTCAGGACAAAACATGTAGGCATCGAGGCTGAAGCTGAGCTGTTTCTTACCTTGTCATCTGCTTTGTCTCCTCCTTTCTCCTTCTTGTCATCAGGCTTCCCTGTGCGAACATCAGAGTCATCAACAAATTCCTTGCTTTTGACGAGAACGGAAAACTAACAACTTCATATTATCTTTCGGGTATGTAGCATCCTAATTGAATTTTTCTGGACAAATAGTTTATTATTGTTGTTGTTCTATGACCATAACCATATACCACAGAGAACATTTAAGCCATCATTACAGCTCTGTACCTTCTCCTCCCTCCTCGTTCTCTTTGGGCTGTTGGTTCTCCTCTTCTTCTTCCTCCATCATCATCATCATCTAGAGGAGAAATATTATTAATCAGATCTATACGCAAATATCACATTTTATACCCTTTCAACACATTGTATTTGCTTTTGTACTTTTATGTCTGGATTCTTTCATGCTTGAACAATTTCCTTCACTGATGTTCAGTACATTGAAAGGATAAGTAAAGACATGTTGAAGGCCTTTCACAGTTGGATTAAAAATCTTTTGTGGGCTCACATTTTTCTTGTCGTTTTCATTCTTTTTGCGCTCCTTATTTGCCATGATGACACCGACCCGCAGGGTGTCAAAGACCGGGTCGTTCCGGTTTGGGTTGTCTAGTTAACAACAGAGTAGTCGGTCAGGTCATTAAATATTAGGTCACATAATTAAAATGATACATTTTCACATACATGCTACATTAGTTCACTGAAAAAAAAAGAGATAGATATAAAGGTTAAGAAATCAAAATATACATGGGACACATTGTGATCCAGTGGACTCACTTGGATCTGGTTGGTCACTGCTATACAAGGGGGAGCTGTAGGCCCTTCTGAAGCCAGGTGGCTACAGGAAACAAATGGAACACTTCAATATTTTCAGCCATTTTAGTTATGAATAGCTCTCATATCAGGAACAAAGTATTAGGAATCTATACACTTACTTAGTGGCTTACTATACTGTATGCTGCATTATTATTATTTACAGACCGTGACAGCAGAGGGAACAGGACTCACAATTTTGCCAAAACACCTCTGGAACTCGACATAGGACTGACATGAATGGTGGATGTTGGTCTTGCAGTTTTTACACCTCAAGGCAAACTTGTTGTTCACTGAAAAATAAGAAAAGCAGCAATTGTGGCAAATCAGAAACCAAAAATAAGCCATATATGTAGAAACACCAAACCTATAAGAAAGAAGTAGAGAAAAAACTATAATGTACACATAATTTCGGGTACATACAGACTATCATGCGAGCACAGACGTCACAGAACTTTGGTTTCTTGCAGTAGTGGTCCTTGAACTTGTGGGGTTTGTCGTTGACCCGGACAACAGGCTCTGGAGGTTCTGGTTCCTTCTCCTCCACCTCCACCTCCTCCTCATATATGAAGTAGACCTGGACACACAAAGGCCGTATCTTAGTCATTTAAGAAAAAAAAAACAATGTGATGTTACAACAGTGACATCACTTTTCGATGTCGCTGTTGTGTAAAATCATGATGTGTGCTTTACATTCCAATAACAATTGATTGTATATTTATATATATATTATATTTTATTGTGCAACTTTTTAAAATGCAGTTTTGTAGCAGCATTATATTGTAAGGATATGCGCATACAGTCATTTATGTCATATGATGTTTGACAAAGGTTTGCCTTCTGCAGTGTGAGTTTATCCTGCTGGGCATAAAAGACAGAAACGTGTGTGTGGACTCATATTTTTCCAATGGAAGCTGCACTACGTTCCGCTCCCAGCTGGTTGCTATTTTAAACTGCCCGAGAATGGCACTGTTAGCCGGTGGGGGTTTGACATGGTCACTGTCACTCACAGTGTCTCCGTCTTCTTTCACTACGTTGTCAGGAACTGGAGGGTTGTCGTGGATATCCACAGAGTGTTTGTCATCCTCCCTGACGTACACACACACACAAAAAAAAAACACAGTAACATCAAAACCATGCAGCCACATATCATTCCTTTTCACGTCAAAGTAATGTGCTCAGCATTGTCTCACCAAAGTGTTAACAGTTCTTTTTAAATTTGACCTTGACCTGTCTGTAAATGAACAAGCTTAAACAGGACATGTGAGCATTAAATTGCCAAAGATGACCTCATGGAGTGACCTGATGTAAATGAACTGCTGAACTGATGCTTCGTGCCAATATCAAATCGCCACCTCAGAACAGTGCTGATTATTTATTCTTTCAGACACATTTTCTCAAATGAACATGGAGCTGCTTTGCCATTATCACAACTGAGTATACTGCAGAGAGACAGGGATAAAACTGTTAAACTGCTGCGCTTTTCAGTCTGAACTCTTGCAAATGTTAGCTGACTAGTGAAGAAGAGGGGCAGGGAGGAGCAGGATCAAGAAATAGGAAATATACTCACTGGTCCATGGTGTTTAGGATAATGTCAGTGCTTCCTCACCTGCAAAGATAGAAATATATTTATTTATTCTTTGTATTGCAAGAAGTAGTGCAAATTTATGATATCAGATGTGAATGGTTGGTAACATTGACAAGCAAGGTGTATGAGCGTGTTTCTAAGTTTTCATAGAAACACAACTAAATTGAATTATCTGATAGATAGTGTTTACACGCATATGGTATTTGTAAAGTTGAAAATAGATAAGCACAATCACTGTTTTGTAAGACACAGCACACACAGCGAGACACAAACAGATACAGAAGATGTTCACCTTAGGTCTGTATGAACACTTAACGAAAAGGTTAGCAATACATTCGCATACACACACACACACACTTTACTGTATGAGTGCACTTGTCCACCTGACCCTGACTATTCTTGGGTTGTGAAATTCAATCTCATCACAGCTAAATTTGGGTGTCTCTGCCAGTCAGGGCAAACTAAATTCTGGAAATTATGACTGCAACAAAAACCAGGCTTTGCGAACTGAACCCCCCCCCCCAAAAAAAAAAAAACTCCACATGGCAGATATTCATCTAGTATATCAAAGATTTACACTACTGCCTTACTAACTAAATAAACTGACTTACATGCTTATGTTGTGCAAAAACATTTTGCAGTGGAATAGCTCTAAACTTCAAACTTATGTTGGAACATACCTCTTGTCAAAAGTCACGCAGTGCAGAGGACAAAATCCAGTGTGTGAGCAAATCCTTTCTGTGGATGAGTCCGTCACCTGCTGCCGTTGACTGGAGAGCCGAGTCTTTCAAACCGGCTGACCACCCTCCCACAGTCTGGACCTGTCTTTATTTCCTGTATTGTCTCTTTAGGTGATTTCCAAAGTGCTCGAGTGGGAGCATCTGTCTGTATTTGTGTGCTTACCTTTGATTTTGTGCGTGTGTGTTTGTATGCATGTTTATGTGCGTGCCAGGCTGAGCACTCATGTGTCAAGTTGACTGTTTGTGACAGCTGGAGATCTCGGACTCAGCACTGATGACGAGGAGAAATCAGATACTTTCTCTCCCTCTGTCTTCATTACACGCACAGCCTCACCTCTTTCCCCTTGTCCCACTTGTTGGTAGAAACACACAGACACACACCGGCATTTGTTCACTGGTCTGATCGCCCTTGATCAATGTACAAACCTGTGTGTCACCTTTTCATTAAATGTTGTATTTGGCAGTTCACATGATGGAATTGTTAAATGTGTGTATATGAATTACTGTGTTTGTGCTCCACTGTAGGTCAAGTTCTCAGTAATATATCCAGAAATTCAAGGGGTTTAAACATCTGAGGCTGAGTATATATACAATTACACACGTGTTAGATTAAATACATTAAAATTATTTTTTAAAACAGCCTTAACACAGTCATTGAATTGTTTGGAAAATCAAATCTGAAATGTTCCAATGGCATTTCTGGTGACTAAAATTTCTCATGGTGTTAGGGTTGCACAGGGGGGGAGTTTTGCCTTGCACCAAGATTAAATTCATGAATGGAGAAGGGTGTGAGTGTGTGATCAAGTCACAGTGATTCTGATGTAGTGATTCCCAAGACTTCCTAAGATGTGAGTATTGCAGTCAGTGAAGTCAAACATCATTTTAAGGGCATGAATATGCAGTGCACATTTTTGGGCGTTTGTAACTAATGGTTCACCAGAGAATTGAAGGTTTTTTCCTTGTGGTGGTGCTAGAGGTTACATAAGGGTCCTAAAGTAAGCATGAAGTGTGATTCGCTACTGACCTCTCTTTCCCCACCTTCTGTGCATTGTGTCTGTATTAGTAAGTAATGAGAAATTATCTTTTGTTATTTAATAAGACACAAATATATTTGGGGATTTTGCACCATAAAAGCTCAGAATAAACCGAATGAATAACAGCTCAATAGCTTAAGGCCCCTGTCATTTTAGGTCATATTGTGCTGTAACGGTGCATACAGTATTATAAAGCAAATCTGTAATTAATAAAATTACCACACACTAATTGCCATATGGGCCCCCATAGGGTCTTGGGCTTTAGAGCAGCTGCCAGCTTTGCAAGGTTAACTAATTCAGTCTTTATCAGGATTAAATATGGTCACTGAGATATGTTAATCACAAATAACACAAAATACACAAACAAGGTAGTTTCTTTACTGCTTCGACTTACATTTCAAATATGATGTAACATTAAGCTGCACATGGTGTAATGAATTGGGACAGGGAATGAAAAGACGCTTTGAATTTGGAATGTGATATGCAATAATAAATTGTGCACTTTAAAATACATATGTAGATGGCTGTGTGTTATTTTGATTTTTGGATATTGTTAAACAATGTGTTATCTGAGCTAACATCCAGCGTAGACGGCTGCTCATGAATCTATTACTGTGAGCTGCAGACATGTATCCCGGGCCATTTGCTATTCTGTCATTATCATGTCCTCTATCAAGGAGCTCCACTCTGATGCCTGTCTGGAACACTACAAAGGTCCCGTTGCATGTCGGGTACAATACTCCCTGAGCAATGAATGCGCATGCCCGGCAAAAAACTCCATTATTTTTTTTTTTGCTCGGAATCTGTAAGGAAAAAAACAGTGGGAAACTGTGAATTTGAGATTACATGGGTCGTAATGGTTGGCGGAATACATGTGAATGCTAGACGGTTTAGCAGAGCAGAGACCAAAGCAACGGCTGGATAACTGTGCACCGGGAGCGGGACATCCATGAGTCTTGTTGGGACACTCCAGAATCAAGTAAATTTCAGTCAGTTAGCTCTACTAGCCTAGCTGATAGCGTTAGCCCCGAGATCCCAGGCGCAGTAAAAAGAAGCGTTATTGCCCTTTGTTTTTAAATCGGACTGGCAGACGTTGCGTGAACGCTCAGAGCTGATTGCTCGCGCTAATCCGTGGTTTAAATGGTGGAATCATTTCTTTTACGGTTATTTATTAAAGCATCAAGCGTTTTCAAAACATTCTCCGGCTAGTCCATTAGCTTGCCAGCTAACTCTTGATTCTCCCGCGAGCCAGGAAAGCGAAGACTCCAAAACTTCGCCAACACAGAGAGCTTGACGCAGAGAAAGGTTGATAGGTCCTGCTAACATTGACGTTAGCTAACGACCACCAAGAAGTAAGTGCAGTCTGATGATCGAGTTTGCGAAGCAGTATTGTGTCTGTTGTGTTTCTTGTTATCGTAGCGAACATGCAAGAGTTTTGCATCTGGGTGTTTTGTGCGCCTGACAGCTGTCACGGCAACATAATACAAAGTGGGGTAGCTTGCTAGCTTAGCTGTTAGCCTAGCTACTAGCCTGCCGTTTATCAGTCGTGTAGTTAGTATGATTTTGTTCCGTGGCAGCACACTGCAGAGATGTCGACTGTAGCTCAACTACAGATTCTATCAACATTTTATTTCATGCTGATTTCAGGTTGCTAGCTTGTTAGCTTGTAAGTTGTTTGTTGGAAAGGCAGCTGCTTATATTGTGGCTAAACGCTCAGTAAACCACGGGCCTATCCAAACACACCCTCCCACTTCAAAGTAGTCACAGCTTGCTCTGAAGTTGTATTCTGTTTCAGAGACTACTGCATCTCATGTAATCATTTTTTTGAAGTACACTGAAATCACATCAGTTGCAGGAAATGGTTTATTACATCAGTCATTTACCCTGGTTCTCCTTGTCAGATACACACGTTACATAATCCACCTCCCCCTTTCCTTGCAGGCTCACCATCTTCATCTCAGACCCTAGTCTGATGTGAAGTGAACAAATAAATCTGTAGGAGTCATCCTCTAAGTTGAGGATCTGCCTCACAGCTGAGGAGAGTCCAAGTGTTTGGACATCGACTCAGGTTTTACTGGCAGTCTGTGTGCTTCTCACCCACCAGCATGTACATTGGACAGTGGATACCTTAGCCAAAACTGATCCTGGCTTCCCAAAGATGACAAGGTATGCCAGATGTGATTCATTCATTCTAATGTTGGTCCTTTACAGCACACTAAAACCTTTTTCTTTTGTTATGTTCGCACCCTGCAGTGATAAGTTCACATCATATTTTGGGTAATAAGTGCTAGAGACAACATTCTCAGGGACTTGAATCATCAGGAGCACATACATAAGAATAATAAATGCAGGGTACTTTGCCAGACATATTGGAAACGTAGAGGACAGCTGGGAAGTAAATTCTCAGTGACTGACGTTGAAATAGAGCAGTACATTTAATTAGCAGCCCTAAGCTGATTTCATCAAGTTCTTTTGTAACACTTAACATTTGACATTGACATTTGGTGTTGTGTAATTAAATGAATGTGGATCACGCATTTGGCATGAAGGTTGCTTTAATTAGAATACTGATATGTCAAATATTTCTGCAGTCATCCATTTGCACACATGCTTACTTATTCAGCGACTCACATTGAGGCACAGCAAACTCCTCTGATACAAGCATCAAAGTGGCAAAATGTGTACATATAAGTAACTAGTTTGTTGCATGTTGAGAGGTTTGGCAGACTTTGACTTTTTAAATATAAAACAAGGATTTTCCGTCAGATGGAATCTGTACTAATTTAAAGTCAAACCCATGAGTTTTGTGAACAAATTTAACGTCTTTCATGGCATAAAAGAAAACTGCATTAACACTGCATTGATGCTTTTTTCAGGTGCTGGCAGGTAGTAACTACAAAATGATGGGAGGCAGTGAGACTGTAAATGGGGACAAGGATGGGGTCCACAGCACTGCAATACATGTCCCCATCGGCTGGCAGAGGAGAGTGGAGGGTGGGCAGGTGATCTATGTCAGGTGGGTTGTTTCAGTTGAACTTAAAGCATTTCAATAATGTTTATTAATACTTGGGCATTCTGATTTGATTGTATATGAATGTGTATGTTTATAAGCTAAATAATATGCTCTGGAAAGATGATAATGCTGGTTTTGCCAACATATATGGAAGAATATTATCCAGAAAGAAACCTGTGACTTCTGTGGATTTGTTTTAGAATTAAGATTTCCTTTTGCCTTGTTTTCCTTGCCCAGCTCAGGGTAGAAGGGTTTATCTTGATTTGTGTGGCATATGTCATTGAACCATGGTTTGGAGCTCACTCAAAATGAATCTGTTCAGAATGAGCCATTTTAAGTATAAATTGCTTTGGATCCCTGGCTATCAAAGTAAGGTTTGTTTTGTTTTAAGGGTCAGTCAAGTGAAGAAAAGCTTGATTGTGCTATGGGTAGCATTGGAATTGATATTATAATGTAACAGCAGCTTATTCATATAGATTTATGATCACTTAAGTCATAAATGTTTCCTAGCAAGTTAAGTAACCGCAGTGTCTTCAAAAAGATGTAAAAGCAGATGAGATGGAGATACATTTAAATGAGGTGTTCAATAAGTGTCATAATTAGACTGATTTTCAGAGTTTCTCTAATCATGATTGTCTGAAGCAGCTACATAAAACCCAGCATCTTTCAGTTCATTTATGCAGTCCTGTAGATACCTCACATTCTCACCTTTTAAATAAGAAGAACTGGTGGTGTGCTCAGCTTTGCTGGACTGTATGATTTGCTCAAAATCTTTTCGTTTGCTCTTATAGTTTGTCACTGTTTTCTTTCTGTAGTCCCAGTGGCACTGCTCTGTCCTGTCTGGATGAGGTCAAGACCTATCTGTTGAGTGATGGCACCTGCAAATGTGGTCTTGAGTGTCCACTCATAATCCATAAGGTAAAGCTGGTCTGACTTTTACATTTAACGTAATACTGTTCATGCATGCATATATCTTGTACATCCCCATAGGATATGTTCTTTTGAGTTTTCAGATTTAATAGCTCTGTTTCCTTTCAGTGTTTAACCAATCTTGACATTTCAAATGCTAGATTGTACAGCCTGTACAGACACTGGGGGAAAGCCATGCCTCCTATGTCTCTTAGTGACCACATCTTCTTCATGTTGATCTTTGGTCCCTTCACATCTCACAGAAGTTCTTAACAGTTTTATCAAATTGCTTGAACAACTGTGCCGATGTACCAGCAGGCAACATCATGAAAACCTAGGCAGCCTGCATTTCCCACCTCATCCCATAATTGCTCATCACAATTTCCCAGGGCCCAAGGTGACATCTTCAGAATGCTTTTCTTGCCTAACCGGCAGTCCAAATGCCCCAGACTCTCCATTTGCTATCATAAATGACAAATTAATTGATTGCCAACTTAGTTGCCAACTAATTTTCTTTCTATCCACTAATCCATCCTTTTTAACCTTTTCTTTGTTTGTGACCTTAAACTTTGATGAACTGTTATCTGGAAAATTCTCACTGAATTCTGCCTAATCCTCTTTTATCTGGCATCCTTCAGGTTTTCAACTTCACTGTGGGAGTGAAGGTGGAGCAGCACAGCCAGCCAGTAGGCAAAGCAGAGCAGGACATGACCAAACTGTGTAACCACCGCAGGAAAGTGGTAGCCATGGCTGCACTGTGTCGGAGTATGCAGGCCTCACAGCTGCCCTTTTCCAACTTTCATCATCCAGGTAAAGTTTGATCTGTTGAGTCTTGCTGTTCCTTCGCCCTGCACTGTATGAGGAAAATCTGTGATGTGTGATTATAATAGTTTAATACTGTGTTGATATGATTTGCGATAAATAAACAAATACCGAAGCGGCAGTTGTGACCAAATTGGCATCAGTTTCTGAGGAGAGCCAACGGCTATATGGGGGTTCGTCAGATTGGTCAAATGGTGGGAATGCATGGCTTGTGTATTCGGGGCTCCATCTGATAGGTCAAAGATTTGCGTGCTTAGTCTGAATGCATAGCGCTTGTAATTAAGAAGAATCAGAATCAACTTTTATTGGCAGTGCATACATTTTTACATACACTGAATTTTTCCTCTGCATTTAACCCATCCTTGGATCCTTGCTTTAACACACATTCAACACTCAGAAAAGTACATGCAGTGAACACACACACACAGGAACAGTGGACTACCGCTGTCAGGCACCCACGAGAGCAAATTGGGGATTAAGTGCCTTGCTCAAGGGCAGCCGGCTAAGTGTGTGTGTGTGTGTGTGTGTGTGTGTGTGTGTGTTGGGGGGGATTTTTCTTATTAATCACTCCACCACACCCAAGTTTTTCGTGCCAGTCCGGTGGGGGAATTTCTGAGCACTTTGTGGGTGTTGTGAAATTTCACTTCTGAAAGTATGACAGGTTTAGCCATGTATATAAATCTTACAGCAAACCATAAGTCTTTCAAAGTCCAGAAACAGATCTTTCAATTTAGTTTCTCCCTTGCTCTCATTCCTTCAACATTAGTTATTAGAGAAACTGTGACATGATCCATATCCATGTTGAGATACACTTTAGTTTCTACTGCCTACATCAGGATCCATAAAGCTAAATGTGTCTTGTTCTCCCTTGTGGGAAGGACAAACAGACAAATTTTTCATGGGGTGTGTGTGTAATCATAATCATCACAGGAGTGGGTGGTAGTGGGATGGAGTATGTGTTATAGAAAGCAGTGTGGTGGAAATCCTGTAGGAGTGGGATAGAAAAATAAATGATGGTCAGTGCAACAGCTGTCAAACAGCCACCCTGAGTTGAACTCAGTGATGTTCTAATAGAAGTTATATCTACTACCTCCACAGTGGAAACACAAGACACTGGATACTTTGTTTGCTTAGATGTTGGTGCTGCAATTTATAGCAGCCAGTATATGTGGATGCAAGTCCAAATTCTTGTCGTGTGGAGCAGAGTAGTTCTATCATTGATCATTTGGCGTCTGTTTTCATTTTGACAAAATGTATTTTAGATCCCTTTAACTTACTTGATTATAGTTTCCCATTATCTTGTCTCGTTAATGTGCATTTTGTTAATACAGATCTGCCATAGAGTACCGGGGAAAATAACAAGCACGTAAAAACCCTTCAGCAGAACGTGTGGTTAAACTGGTTTGGGTTTCCTCCTACTAAAGATTTCTCCATCATGTATTCTTGCATCACGTGCCCAATAGCTACTGATGCCCACAATGACCCTCATTATAATTTACAAGGCTTGTATGAACGTATGAGGTATGCAGTACTATTCAAAAGTACTTGGGCTCCTGCAGAAGGAATCATATTATTGTGTTAAATACTCTGACACTTCCAAAGATGCATCAAATGTTCTAAAATTAATAGAAATGGTAGGTGTCATCTTCTTCTGCTCATGATTGTTAGTATTTCAAAGGCAGGGTCTTTGGGGATTAGTATGGCCTTAAGATTGCTCACTTGCTGTCAAAAGTGTCGCATATGAAAATGCTCCTCCTGAGCACTCAGATATGTCATAATTAAATTCTTAGTAATTAATTTATGGACTGTACACAGGGTCTTTTATGAAAGTTAACAATTTAATAAATGCATTTTGCCTGTGTGTGTCTCTGCTTTCAGAGATGAGCAGTGGAGTAGACAGTCATGATCCAAAGCGAGTACTTGTGGAGCGGGAAGAAGAGGACCATGGACTTTATTATCCCAAACTCCATCCAGTCCCAGCTCGACCGCACCTCCACCCAAACCCCTGTGCCAGCCCCAAATCCTCTCACCAATTTATTTACCCTTTCAATGGTTCCCCCCCTGTCCTTCACACGGGAACAAACTCTCATTATCCCCTTGATGCTTTGAGAAGACTTCACCAGCCTCCCCCTATCCCTGCCTCCTCCTGCAGTCCCTCCAGCTCTGCATTCCCAGTTTACAGTGCTGCCCAGAGGTCACCTCGCACCCCCACACCTCACAACGTCAGTCAAGGTCATAGAACCCCTAAAACACCGGATACTCCAGGGTCTCCTCGATTAGGGCCCTTCTCTTCACCTCCTCCCTCTTCCCCTGTGACCGTTGGTCGAAATGAAAGAGGAGCACAGACTCACGCTCATCATGCTCACAGTGTCATTGTGGGAGGTTCCGCTCTTTCTCCGCCCCCCTCCCTCTCTCCCTCTGTCCATAACGTGAACTGTGTGTCTCCACACCAGCGGTCCCGTCACCCTTCAGCCTCTCCCTCCCCTCTCTCTGACCAGGGAGGAGGCTCAACAGCAGCAGGAACAGGAGGAGGACTGATGGGAAGTAACTTGTCTCAGAGACGGAAATCCACCTCTTCCTCTCCACACTCCCCTCTCTCTGGTGGCTCCCCAAACCCCAGCCCCCACTTCGCCAAGTACAAGCTGGAAGACATCTTGGAGCAGTTTAAGAACTCAGGCAACAGCAGTACAAATAACCACCACATTCTTATCCCTACTAACACCTCCTTACTGACCAACCAAAGCAGTAGCAACCCTAATGTTGTCTCCTCGAAGCCCTCAAAGAGTACCACAAGTCCAACTCCAAGCTCAGGACCACCAAGTTTTGAGATGAACTCTGGAGGGCCTTCAAGTTTACCTCTGGGGCAATTTTTGAACCATCAGAGCAAACTACCACACCCAGCATCTTTCCCTGCAAGTAGCCTACTTTCTGCTGCTGCCAAGGCTCAGCTGGCTAACCAGACAACCCAAGGCCAGAGCTCAAATGTGGCCAGCAACTCTGTGAACTTGCCCTGTTCTCTGGAGGTCTTGAAAGAGGCACAGCAGCAGCCGTCATCAAAGGTAACAAACAGCACTTTACACAACAGCCACCCTTCCTCCTCCATCGCTTCTACTAGACAACCCCATCCTTCCCTTGCATCAACCTCCTCCGTCCTCATTCCTTCATCCCACTCTCTGGCCCAGTCCCTGGCTTCCTCTTTGCCCCACCTGCCTTCTGCAGCAGAGCTCAGTGCATCGCACAGGAAAAGACAACGGCGATCTCCAACAGTGCTTAGCGTGTTAAGAGACACCCAGCAGCTAGTTAATGGACCGCGGAAGACACCACCAGGAGATGCTGTGTCTGCTACGGCTATCAACCTGTCCTCCTCTTCCTTCCCCTCCTCCTTGCACTCTTCCTCTACCTCAGCTGTGCAAAACCAGAATGCTGTCATGTTAGAAAACCATCATCTCCTACCTGGGCAGACACCAAGGCTTCCTGCTCCCCGACAGATAGCACACCTTTCCAGGCCACCTCGACAAAATGAGGCTCTGGATTTCACGACACACCTGACACCCACACCCCTTGGTTTGGATCCTCCAACCCAGCCTCTGTCTGCTCTTTTACACCTGCTCAGTGTGCAGAACGCACAGGCCACAGCTTCAGCATCCAACTCTGCTTCAGTTCAGCAAGGATCTGTATCTAATGAAGGAGGTGGACACACTAATAAACAAAGCCCCGCGCTGTCACCCTCTTCTCCCACTCCTCATGCTAATGTCAGGCACAAACAGACTCCGTCACCGTACCGAACCAGTAACACTAATCCCATACCCTTGGTGCCACAGCCGCTTTCTCCTTCTTCTCAGTCCAGATCAGTGCAGTCTCCACCACATCCTCAGTCTTCTAAATCTAGTCCGCTGCAGAGACATTCGCCTACTTCTACAGTGCTGCCCAACTCAAATTTAGCTTTACACAACAGCACCAGCCCATCTCAGCACACATCCTCAACTCCCTCAGACAAACATCAGCCAACTGAGACTCACATTCCTACAACAAACTCTGCATCCCAGGCACCATTGCAGGAAGCCTTATCACAGGGCACAGTGGCAAGGGATATGGGTAGTAACAGCATATCTACATCAGTGGACCCGAGTCATTCTCAAGACAGTGTCTCTGTGGCGATATCCAGCTCCCCAAAGCCTCTTGATCTTAGCAACCATGTGCTGGCCCTTCTCGCAGCATCTTCCACCTTGCCCCCGGGGGAGGGCTGCTCTTCCGACCGCACCACTGATGTTGTGATGTCTTCCCAAGGAATTCCCACAGCAGGTGAGGATTTTTCAATCTCAAGTGTCTCTTGAAGATATAAACATAAGTTTTGAAAGCATGTTGAAGTAATATGGTTTGCAGAGGTTGGCACTTTATTGGAAACATACCCATAGAGACATCTCGATTCTCTCACAAATATTACATGTTCAGGTCTCATTTATATGAACTATGCACTCATTCTTAAGCTTTTCTTTAGGTCAGTTCTTACAAAGGATTGCATCTCTAGGGTTGGTTCAGGGTAGCCGTTACAAATGTTTACTCAGTGTAGTTAAATAATGTGAAAGGCCTGTGCTGATAAGTCGACCAGAACAGATGTGAATGATTCTTGTCTCTGCCACAGGGCCAGAGGAGCCTAGATGTGTGGACCAGAAAATTTCCATAGTGACCAAACTTCCAGCAGCCACCAGCCCCGGTCCCGCTGTCTCCTCTCGTCTTGGGGATCACAGTCCCCATACACCTTCAGCTGTAGGCGACTCTACCACTGCCTTACCTCTGGCCGAGGCCTTCCCCTTCATGAACCAAGAGCAGCTGCTTCAGCTGCTGTCATCAACAGGAGGTCTACCATCTCTCCTGGACCCTACAGTCCTGGCTTCATTGCCCCTAGGGGGGCTGTGGTTGGGAGGGCAACATGCACCGATACACCCTGCCAATGCTACACCACAGAATCTTGCAGAATCACAGCAATCAGAGCAGCAACAGCAGTTACTGATACAACAAGAGACCCAGCAGCAAAACCAGGATCAACAACAGAAGCAACAACAAATAAACAACAATCCTCTGTTTCCCCTGTTGCCATTGTTGAGTGGTGCTCAAGGAGAGCTGCCCCTGAACCTTTTGGGCCTGTTGCCTTCCCCAGCCTCAACCCCTACCCCAGGACAGGAAGCTGATTTAGGGCTGGCGGAAAAACCAAGCCTTCAGGCTCTGCTTATGGCATCCTTGTTGCTTGGGCAACAGCAAGCACCGTTGTTACCTCTGTCTGGGCTGGGTCAGTTGAGTCAGGTCAGCTTGGAGGTTCCTCTCCAGCAGCCACAACAGATCCCCACCACACTGGAGGGCCTCACCCTGGATAAGACCTCTGGTCTCCTGGATCCATCAACCCTGCCGGGCCCAGGGCTCTTGGAGGTCACCCAGGGCCTTCTTTCCATTCCTCCAGGAGCTGAGGGCTCCATCCAAGCCCTGCAGTCTCTGCTCCTTCCTGCTGCTCTTCCTCCTCCACCCGCAGCCTTCCTATCCCTCAGCCCTGCCTTACTCACTGCTGCCCTGAGTTCTGCCGAGCTCCACCCACCTCCTCAAACCCATTTAGCTCCTGCACAACAAACCCAACATACCCAACCTCAGGTAGGCTCCCTTTTTCCTATAGCTGAGCTCCTCCTAGTTTCCCTCCAAAAAACTGAGCCGATTTCCTTAGCTAATCCATTGTTTACCATGCATTAGTTTTTGATTCTCCTCTAAAATCAATCAGTTTTTTGCTTTTTTATGTTCTTTACTAGTAAAATATGAGTTTTTCTCTTTTATTTTCAAATCAAACCATCCTCAGACATGTTTTTTTTTGGGTCAGTTACAGTTTATGACGGTGTATTTCAGGTGTGAATGCACATGTTTTTGGAAAGATTTTTATATTGCTTTTAAAAACACTTGAATTTTGTCTCTCTTTAGCTCCATCGCTAGAGTTTCCTTTAGAAAAAATTGCTACCAGGCTGTGTGCCCTGGATGATTTCAATGTCCCAGGCAAATGGGAGCATTACTGGTCAAATTATCGGTGTTAAAAAACACTTGAAAAAGACCACTGATGCTGTTTATCACCAACCCCAATGGTCAGTATATAATCTGAGAATGAGAAGTAAGAATCGGCTATCATTCTCCAATAATACAGTTCAAGCTCTGGATCAGAGCAGAATTTGGTTGTGTATTTCTCCAGAAGCCCCAGTTTGCCCCTGGCTCTCTCCTCCAGAGCTTTGCCGGTCTCAGTAGGTGAGCAGAAACTTTGTGCCCCAGCTTGGTTCTTACCACATAATACTCTGCAAAGCAGCACATGTGTAGCTTTTTTGCTCAAGTTGAATATTTTCGCCTGGCACAAATATGCTTTGCACTAACTGTATAATGGGGCTATAAAATTAATTTGGTGTGAAAACAAGGGAATTTTTTTCACTGGACATTATGACTGCAGCAATTTAAATATGTCAGACTTATTCAGATTTTTGTTTTAAAATACAAGGGAAAAAAATTAATAATTTGATACTGGAAACTTCAAAACTTCATTGTTTTGTCCTTTGTGTGAGTATGCCTGAGATTCTAATCCTCTCCTCTCTACTCTACACTCCAGGTATCTACTGATGCTGGGGTTGACACCCTTATCCCCCTAACTCTCCAAGGCAAGGACAACCCCATCCTCCAACAGCTACTGCCCACTTTGCTTAACCCTGCTGTATTAGGTGAGTTTGTGCCGACCCTCTGTAGCATGTGTTTCTCAAGATTAAAATTCCTTGTATTGGAAATAAAAAAAGTTGTAGCAGGAGAACTGTTCTCAGTATTAGAACTTAAATCATTGCAGGCATTCTGTAGCACTAAGTCATTATATCAACTGTGTCTTTGTAGGAGATCTTTCTGCTGTCGCAGGCCTCCATAACATGTTGGGAATTGGAGCAGGTTCCATCCTCCTACCCCCAGTCCAGACCTCTGCTTTGGGCATGCCATTACTGCAGGGTCCTGACGGAGCCATTAATTTGCTCAACAACATACAGGTAAGTAACTGATGTGGCTCAGTGGATGAAGAGGTGTCTGGCTCATAGTAGTCACATGACTTGTAAATAAGATAGCTGTAGAGCACATTGCTCCTTGTCATCTTAAAATTTTACAACATATATGTTGTTGAGCAATTAATTTCCGTCTTCTAATGAGACTGTTTTTGTGAAGAAGCCATGATCGGAATATAAGTAATGGCTGAAGGGACCAAAAGCCAGGACAAAGTCAATACAAATGCATCTGTTGGTTATAGCGATGATCATTTAACAAGTACGAGTCAGTCAGGTCTGCAGTACCAGCGTGATGTCATTGAAACTCACAGTTTTCTAAATCTAAAGGCCACTTGGAGAAAAGTTGGAGTTGGAGTTTCTGCGAATTCCAAAGAACTAGAAACTAGAATAATATGTGTTTCTCTCTTATTTCTCTCTGTGGGGTTTTTTATAACTGTTGCTACAGGGAACACAAACTGCTTAAATTGGCAGTTCAACATAAAAACAAAAATCCATATTTTTTTCTCTTACCTGTAGTACTATTTATCCATATAGATTGGTTTGGTGTGAAATGATGCCTTGGGAGATATCAGCTATAGAGATGTCTGCCCTCTCTCAAATATAATGGAACTAGATGGCACTTTGCTCATAGTGGTAAAAAAGACATTGGAAAAACTCAACAGCAGCGTCTTTTTCCAGAAATCATGACCCTTTTACTCAAGATAATCCACAGATTTCATTGTGAAATGGGGTATATAATTAAATTACAGTTACAATGTACCATAATGTCAGGTAATGCTGTCTGAATATGGAAAAAAAAAAAAAAAAGCTGGTATCTGTGCTCAGCCATAGATCTTTCTTGAGGGAAGAGCTTCCAGGACGTCCAGAAATTCCAACTGAGTGGGACATTTTTCCTAGTGGGTTGTGTCATGTTAATTTTCATGTGAATTTTATTTGCTTTGTATCTGTGGTTTAAACCAGGAAAAATAATCAATATTTGGATCAAGTAGCTTGTGGGGTTAAAATTTTGAAAAACATTACAAATGTAGCTGCCTACAGCTATTATTTCACCGTGTCAGAGACCTGTTAAACAACATTTAGGTAATATAGCTCTCAGATTGGTTGTTGTATTAGCAGAGAACTTGTGAACTGGGAATGGACATCTTGGATGCAATGAGAAAATATATTATTTATTTTATCATTAACATTTGTTTGGGATGTTTGACTTGGGTTTTTTTTTTTTCTCCAGTTAAACCTAGCACCACCCTCAGAAGGAGAGAAGCCAGTCTCGTTGCAGGAAACGCAAAGCCCTGCCCCGCAGGAAGACATTCCAGACAGTCAGATCACTCCCGAGGTGGTTCCTGCTCCTAGTCCTGCCCCTGCTCCAGCTCCAGCCCCAGCCCCAGCCCCAGCTCCTGCTCCAGCCCCAGCCCCAACCCCAGCCCCTGCCCAAGAGCCCCCACAGCGAGTTTCTGAGGGCAGGTCTGTTATTGATCCTTACACCTCTTTCATGGACACGATTTATACCTCCTTCCTTCAAGTTAGTGCTAAAGAGCAAGAAGACAGGGCCCACTTGGGGCCATCTGACCCCACATCACCCTTCTGTGCCTTACCGCCGGTTTCTTTCCCTGTGGAGCACCAAACCCCGTCCACCTCTTTCCCAACTCTGCCTCAGGCAAGTGCCCCAGTGTCCCTCAGCCCACGTCGGGCCTGTTCTCTGCGCAATCCAGACTTATCGCGACTCAGTCTAGAAGCAGCAGCCCATTCCCCAGCCCAGGGGACTCCCAAACCCACTGAAGACGGATCTACACCACCCTTACAAAGGAAACCGGTCATTGTAGAGGGACATACTCACCCAGAGCCTCCTCTACCACCTATATACTTGGAGGAGGCTAAGACAGACTGCACTGGGCCTGCTGTGGCTATGTGCCCCTATGTAGAGGCAGGGGTGGACAGGCAGGTTCATCTTCCCCATGGGGGATACCTCAGTCCCAGGGATGGATGCAGTGGGAGACCTAATGAAGAGACAGCTGGGACATTGCTGCATGCTGAACAGGGAAGGGTGAGTGTTTGGATCTCCCATTTCCTTCACACTTGTAAGCAAGATTTCATAACACACATTAGGACTGCATAATAAACATGCTGAGATGCCAGGTTGTAGTTTTAGTAAGGACAAAAGAATGTAAAAGAAAAGAATAATGTAGCATTGTAAATGAGTTGAATGGCAGATTTTTTATGCCATGATATCTGTTGATGAGTTTGTTATGATGATGTTATAATTTAATTTCTGATTCTACTTGCCAAGGATCAAGCAGGAACAGCAGGTGGAGCCAGAAGAGGAAGGAAAAGGAAACAAACGTAAGTAATCTTCTGAACAGTTCAAAGTTCGGGTCAGGTCCAGTCGCAAGACCTTGTAATTCACTTGCACTTGCTTTTTGTGATGTTTCATTCAAGATTCAAAGATTCAAAGCATTTATTGTTGTATGCACAGTAAGACAACAGGTTTCCCTGTATGGTGAAACTCTTACTCTGCTGTCCACACTGAATGCCATAACACCTGTCCTACCAGGTTTATTTATACCGATGTGTTTCCTGTGTTGTGTTTCAGGCTACAGAATGTGTTAGAAGACTTTAGAGATGTGGATGCTACAGCACTAGAAGAAACCAAGGATACAGTAAGACTAGCTCCTGCTCGGTCTCACAGATCTGTCAATTATAAGCAGCACTGTTTGTTTATTACCGCCATTATCATGAGCATCATTGAACTACTTAGAGTGAGACTCTTCCCAAGCTGCATTTTTCTTTGAAGCATTGCTTGTTTTCCTCCCAGTTGTTTATAATGGCAAATACCTACAAAGCTAATAACACTTCGTTCAGCATCAGCTGTGATTTGTTTCTAGTGCTAATTGGCTAATCTAAGATAGTGAACATGATTAACATATCTGCTCAGCATCAGCATGTTGGCAAGCTGTCAGTACTATTTAGCTTCAGTACAGCCACACAGAGCTGCTAGCATGGCTCTAGAGCACCATGATCTAAAAGTTAATGTACTCTTGTGTGATATTTTATCACTACTTCCTTTATAAAATTATATCTATGACTAATAGTGGATGGCAGGGTTTTAATTTGCTTGTCACAGTTGTGCAGAAACACAATCACAGCTTAGCACAAAAAAATGTCATTAAAAGAAAATGTCAGAGTTCTTTTCAAAACATACAAAATAACACAGCATTTGAGAAACCAGTCTCACCACAAGGACCACTTAGTTGAGTGTTTAAGGAGGTTTCAATCATACCACATGATCATCAGCAGATGGAGTTGCCCAGATGTCATAAAATTGTTATGTTCAAATTTCTATCTTAGGGATTTCTCATCAGATTGAAAGCTGATGTTCAGCACTCATTCTTGTTAAGTGGGTAAAAGAAAGATATATATTAAATGGGCCTGAGATTGTTTTAACCTCAAAAAGCAGAGCTTGAGAAGCAGTATTCTGTCTCTTACATTTTACTCTACTCTGTGAAGGGTAGGAAACAAATGCTAGATGTGATGGGTTTGCCAAACAGAGAGGTTTGGTTCCATGCTGGAGAATGATTGTGCATTTCTGGAGCAGTAAAGTCATTCCACCACTAAGCAGCTAAGTGATAAGGAAAGCGATAAGGCTGATGTGACGGCGTCTTTCTCTTCCTTGTTCCAGACAGCTCTGCTGAAGCCTGAGAGGTCAGTCCGCGGCAGGAGGCGACGAGGCGCCAGGTCTCAGAGGCAGTGATTGGTGGAGGGAGCTGTAAGTCAGAGCTGTTCACCAATCAAAGGCGGCCAGATGCCTCTCTTTCCCCCTCCACCTCTCCACCATCATTACCACTGTTTAGACCTTTCTTTTTTTAAATTCAACTGCACTAATATTATATCGTTGTCATGTCAACAATCGTTATGGCAACCACTATGAAAAAACACAAGTAGGAGAGAGATCTAGTCTGAAAAATTAATTTATAAAAAGTGAAAAAAAATTGAAGAGAAATTCTGTGGATGCTTTTTCACTTAGGTCTTCTCTTAGGTCTAGTTCACAAAATAATGGTTGCTTGACATTGTGATACGAGATCTGTTAATTATGGTTGGTGTTAGAATTATATCAATGAGAAAACAAAAAAAACAAACATGAGTACTGTTTTCTTCTCTTCAGTGTGTAACTGTGAGTCAGGATAAAGCCCATCTACTTGAACGATGCTCTCTGTTGAAAGTTTGTCTGTACGTATGTGGATATGTGTGTGTCTTTTTACGTGTCTGAGCGTGTGTTGGACAACAGTGCTATTGCTGAGCCCCTTACTGTCCGGCCGTTAATTGAATTTATTTTCATTTTTGGAAACGAGGCCCCACTTGTAAGATAAAGGGCTCATTGCAGAGACACACATGGGTTGTATTTCACCAAAATGTTCTGAAAGGTTTTCAGAGGTGCTGGAAGGAAATATAGGAAGGAACAGGCTTGACACCCACCCCCCATTCAAAGCATAAAATAATCTATATATGGGACAAGCCAAATAATGTGCTTTACCTTATCAGGTTTCTCATAACTTTTTATCATGACACCACATGTCCTGTGAGATGTTCTTAATGGTTTGTACATCACTAATAATTTTATGAACTGAGAAAATATTTTTTGTACAACTTTGTGAATCATGTCATAATATGTCAGGCAGATGAGGAAAATTAAATCTGACAACATCCAGCTTTTGTTTTTTGCAAGGTCCACAACACATCTCAACACATTGCAGATGCTGTGTCATTTGTAGCTGTTAATTACGTGTAGCTGTGGTGTGATGGAGACCTGTTCACCAAACACCCACCCAGGCTTTCAAACCCCTCAGCCATGAGATAAGTCTCTGGAAAAAGTAGGGAATTATGAAATTGTTTATTTGCAGGAATTCTGAGTTTATACAAAGTACAGTACAGTATGTCCTCTTATTGGTTGAAAGAATGGCTGCCATACTTAAATGCAGAGAGTGACTTATGTCTTAATTGGATCTGTTGAGTCTGTGTGTTACTGTGGATTTGGAGTAATTTCCTCCCTCTTCTGTCTCCTCATATCACTGTTTGAGCTCTCCACACACTGCCCTGCCCCAAGAGTACTGGCATCTCTAGCTGTATTTAAAAAAAAATAAAATAAAATAAAGTGAAAAAGAAAGCAGATTATGCAATTTCTACACTTGGAGATTTGTACATATGTACAGTTAATGTGTTTTATTTTGATTTTATATTGTTAGAGAAAGAGACAAGAGAGAAAACAATGAATTGTGAATTTTTCTGGGAATTGTAATTAAGTATTTTTCTCATTCTACCCCTTGCTTTCAATACTTATGTTTAAAAAAGACAATTAAATTGTGGACTGTAGCTTTCTTTTTTATATGGGAGTCTTTTTTATTTAATATTAAACTTTACAGAAAATGTTTCTTGTGTTGATTTCTCTTATGAAAACCTTATGTGGGACTATGCAACGCTGTTCATAGGTATGGGAATTCGCCTTTTAAGATACATTATGTGGTATTTCCATATTAAAATGACTAGACCTCGGTTATATACTTTGTTGAGTTGTGTACTCAAATTATTTTAAATACTATCGACAATGTTTAGACCCAGAGAAATGTATAATTTAATCAAGGTAACGGTGCGTTCCATTTGGAACTTCTTCTGGCAGAGTCAGAGAATGAGGAACAAAGTTGGTGAATGCTACAAAAACATGAGAACATTACATCATCTGTGACCATTTCTGCATCACATCAGACATCCTCAGCAATGAAAACAACTGTGATCACTCATTACTTATGTCTACATGTTACATGCTGTGAATACCAGAGTTACATGTTTGCATGATTTTACATGATTTTCTTCAGGAACCCCCAAACCCAAGTTTATTATCTCTATGAAGGAAATCGTGTTCAGTGCTGTTTGTCTTTCTTTCTTTGTTGGGCTTTTATCAGGATGTCTTACAGATTTCATGCAAAATTGGATTGGAAAACTGGGCCATTGATTCATTGCTGATTGTAATTATGGATCCCATTCAGGGATTTTAGGAGCTTTTTACATTGGAAAACCAGTTTCTGAACATTTAAATATAAATAATTCCTTATTAAATGAAAACACATTTATGGGATTGTGCAGCCTCGTGGTGTAGGTGTATGAACTCTGAATTGTATTTATGTTCATTCTAAAGAAATGTGGGTGGTAGTTCTTTTTTAAAAAAAATATTTATTTATTTTTGGACATTGTGCTGCATCATCCCAGTCGCATAGGACAATGTGATATTCCATCAAGGTGAGGCCTAAACTCATCTTTTAATCAATAATCTCCACTAACTTCCCATAATGGCTTTTATGCCTTCCAAGAAATGCAGTCAGCCATCGGAGTGGGCCAAAATTTAGCAGTGATGATTAGTCACTGCACCAGCAGGCCTGGCAGCTGTCTTACAGAAAGTAATGTATTTATCCATCGTTGCTCTACACGGAAGTGACGCTGCAGCGTGGGGTTATGGTTTCCGCTTGTCTGTGATGATGCTGAGCTGATGGTGAGCTGTGGGTACCACTTTAAAGAGACGGATGCAGACCACGCCCTTCCTTTGCCCGCCGACAGAGGGTGCTGTGGCGAGCAAAGCTGACCGATCAGCAGCAGCTTTTCCTCACTGCCCTTCCAGCAGCATCTCACCTTCAACCGGCCAGACACACAACCACCGCCGCACCCGAAAAGACAAATAAGGACCAGGCAGGAGAGACAGACGGCGTCAAATCAACCAACGAGGGGAACCGAGCAACATCAGACTAGTTTGTTTTAATGATGTAGGCTATCGTTTTGCGGTTTTACATCTAATTTAGCCCGCCTCACTGCGACAAGAAAACGCCATCCAGCTGCGTATAAATAAACCCATCAGGATAAACCGTGCAGCCTGTCCGCCGTCCTCAGAGTCCTCTCGACAAAGAAGGACGAATCACTGCGCACACCTCGTCGTTTATTTTGACGGTCACATCAGGCCCCGATCGGCGACTGGTCACCTCCAGGCTTAGCAGCATCTCTCCTCTCAACAGAAAGCAGCATCCTTCCTCCTCCTCCTCCTCCTCCTCCCTGAATCTGCGCAATGGCCGATGTCCCAGCTGAGTGCAACATAAAAGTGCTGTGTCGCTTTCGCCCTCTGAACCAGTCGGAGATTATACGCGGGGACCAGTTTCTCCCCAAATTCCAAGGAGACGACACCGTCGTTGTCGGGGTAAGTAAAGGGAGGCGCTTTGTTGTGCACCCAGGCCCTTCATCAATAAATCATCAGCTCGACCCAAACATCGCTGTCTGGCTTGCGGATTCACAGGAAGACATGGTAATCGGTGGAGCACAGTCAAATAGGCTGTCACACGTTTCCCCCCAAATCTGTGTTTTCCTTAACGCAAAGAAACATCAGTCCGTGCTGTTGTTGAAGTGCGCAAACTGGCCTCTTGCATCAGCTGACTCAGGGCTGCTCAGTGGAGCCTATGAATGAAACATAGCCAACCTAACACCACATTATCATTATTCATACTTTATAGCACCTTTCTAACGAGACAGAGATGCTAACATTACATATTTTATACTGTATATTTCTACATGTTTTGGTAGGCCTCTGTCGGTCAGTTATGGCCCTGTCAAAGTAAATCTGATTCATAACACATACTCAAAGTGCTCAGGTGTAATTATAAATGAGTGCATTTTCCACACTGATATTGATGGGTTGATTCATTCATTCTGAGTGTTAAGTCAATTAGCCAAATGCTTCATGCTGCCATAAAGGGGTGGCTTCATTACTCAGCAGGTGCCAGCAGCAGACAGATATGGGCCTGTGGGTGCAGGGCCCAGTTATCATCTTTGCAGTAGATGTTTAAGTTTGCAGATGTGCAGGTTGGGTAAGCTGGGTGGACTGATATCATGTTTACTCTGAAGATCTTTTTTTTTTTTAATAGTCAGTGACTTTAAATTCTAAATGTTTAGTAGCAGGAGAGCATATAACCACGCAGCCCTGCCATGTAAAGCCTGTAATCTGTGGTGTTGTGTTACAGTCAGGACATTAGAATTATTTTTTTGTTAATTCTAATACAAATCAAACTGTTTAAAGTGCTGTTTTGCTTGATTGTAACAACACTGCCATATTTGTGAATTCCTTGATAGATCTTAAAATAAGCTGATTTGTATCCGAACCAAACAGGACATTTTTAATGCAGTTATATCATTTAGTATTTCGAATCTAGATATCTTGATAAAATTGAGATTTATTTCTGCATAGATGTCTTTGCAGCTAGTGGTTTGACCATTTCTATGTGGTTCACATTTACATTTGAAATTTAGGAACATGAGTATGAATTGATCCCATTTGGCTACATGGAGTCAGTGTCATTCCAGATACCACCAGAGACTTACAGTTGTCTGAACATCAACCTGTAAAGAAATAGACCTCTTACCTATGTGAATTGGGGAATTGAAACATAATTTTATAAATTTTGGTTGCATTTTTGCTCGTATATATTGCCGGATGTCCCTTTCTACATGTTTTATTCTTGGCCAAGTATCTCATGTCTGAGAACGGCTTTAAAAACAGTACATGAGGCCTACATGAAGTGCACAAAGGACAGGAACAGTAGACATAAGGAGGAATTATGTCGAAACTTTCTCCTGCGCTAATGGAAACGTCTCGACCTTCTTCTCTCCTCCCAGCATGACGATGGACAGTAGAAACTGATCTCACTAATTGCTGACAGAGGGGATCAATAATAATCCACTGAGCTCATGCATCACTAGCTGACCTGCTTTTTCTTGTCTATGGCTCTATCTGTCTGTCTGTCTTTCTTTTTGTTTCATTTTTGTCTCATTCACTGTTTCTCTCTGTCTGTTTTGTGTTTGACTCTTTGACTCTTGCCCTCGTATCTGCATTGCTCATCCATTTCCATTTTTTTTTGTCTCTCTTCATGCCTCCTCCCTCTCTGCCTCCTTCATCCTGGGACTGAATGTCTCTCTTTTGTAAATCACTCAGCCGTGGGGGCGGCCTGCAGATGAGTCAATTTGTTAATGACATTAAATGTGGCTCATGTTCTGGCAGCTCATGTTATTGTGTTGCATTGTGGCCTCTCTGTCACATGGGAGGGTGACATTCAGAGGTTTAATAGTCTGGTTTCTGCAGTGATGCTTGTCAGGGCTGAGTCACTCATCTGCGTGTCACACAGAGGTTGTTTGTATTTTAGGAGGAATTCTTTCATTTGGGGGGACAATTTTTGAAATACTAAATTTCTGTGGATTTAGCCCTCAATACCTGAAGATGGCAAGGTGCTGTAAAATGTGCCCCTAAAATGAGGTCAGATATGTAAAAATCAAATGAATCATCAGGGTAATCTGTAGTTTTCATGCACTTTATGCTGACCTTTACAGTAATATCTGTAATATCTGTGGGAGCTTCATCTTTCTGTATTTGGTAACCTACTTGACTGCAGTGTGCACAAGTGGGGGGTACACCCTGGACTGGTCGCCAGTCAATTGCAGGGCTGACGCACAAAGACAGACAACCACACCCAGTCGCACACTCACACCTAGGGGCAATGTAGGGTAGCCAGTTAACCTAATGTGCATGTTTTTGGGACTGTAGGAGGAAGCCAGACAGGCTCAGGGAGAACATGCAAACTCAGCACAGAAGGGCCCAGAACGAGATTTGAACCCAGACTGTGCGAGGCGACAGGGCTAACCACTGCACCACTGTGCCACCCTCAGATGGCATCTGTAACTCAATTTATTTTATAAAGATCATTTATTCAATCACTCTCAAAAGTCAAAACAGAATTTCATATTCAGGTTCATATTTACCGTTTATCATTTACAGGAATAATAACATTTTATTTATTCACTTTCTTGCCTTAGCTTACCTTTGTGGTAAGCTAAGCTAACAGTTTCCTGGCTGGACCTTCATGTTTATTGTACAGCGAACAATTTTCTTCAAAATAGTAACTATTAGTAACTATTTATTTAACCAAGATGTAATGATGATTACATTATTAGCATTCAGCAAAGTCTTGGTATATTGTCAAAGCCTGATGGGAGCCTGATGGAAGAAAAGCCAGTGAGGGACATACAGTATGCTAACAGAAGAACGCTGGAAGCCTGTTAGCACTGGCAAGCCACATGTGGTGATACTGCAGAAAAAACTATTCAGTTCAGTTTTTTTAATTTATATAGCACTTTTTACAATCAAAATTGTCTCTAGATGCTTTACAGAAAACCCAGAGCCTGAACCCCCGAGCAAGCAGACAGCTGCAAGGAAAAACTCACTTTTAACAGGAAGAAACAGAGAGAAACATGCATGCAATAAACATCATACATTACAAAGGACAGACATGACAGGTTGTGATTGAAATGCTGAAAATTCAGGAAATATGTTCTGGGTGAAATATGACTCTGACTAGCTTAGAGAAGTAAGCAATGCAGAGGTTTCCCACCCTCTTCTGATTTCATCTTCATATGTTGTGTACTCACCGCTGGGATGATAAAAGCTGCTTTGTACAAACCACAAACACTGTAGCAACGCTGAAGCATTTTAAACACATTTGCATGTTCAAATCGGGATGATATTACTTTTTAATATGTGCTGTATGCCATCATATGTCGTATTGAGCTACTGTTCTGTAACCTGAAAAACAGTCTTGTTTTAGCTTAAATTTGTTCAAACTGGTGTTCTGAAGTTTTCATATGACAACAGCAACTTGTTTTGTGGAACTCTTAACATTAATTTATGTTTTCCAGTGAAAGATGGCATTTAAAGGTTTAAAAATGACACATTTTGTATGTGTGTATATCATATTCTTTCACAGTCGTGTAACATGTGCAAACAGGCAATAAGTCAGTCAGTTAGATACCTCAGTGAGATATTGACTACCTCACAGGGCTGACATCATTTCCCGACTCTTAGACTGATGACTAACTGAAGAGGTGTACACACACACACACAGACACTCACACTCACACGCACACACACACACACACACACACACACACACTCTATAGCTGTGGTGAGGTTATAAACAGAACAAATATAGGACTCAATAAAACGGAGGAAACACTATCCTAATATGCAATGAAGGAAACATTAGAGGTAGGATAAAATAAATTTAATAATTGTAATTTCCCAGTTATGGGACTAACAAAGCATTATCTTATCTTATAATAATGATAATAATAATAATTAAGCACAATAAATACCATACATTTGAGCAATTTGAACGTCCTGAAATACAATAAAAAAAAATAAGCTGAAATATCCGAGCACAGTTTGGGGATTATCAACACTATATCTTTTTTGTTAATTGGTGGTCGTTGTTCATTGTCTTCACAGGGGAAGTCCTACTCATTTGATCGAGTGTTTCCGACCAACACCACCCAAGAGCAGGTTTACAGTGCCTCTGCCAAGCAGATTGTCAGAGGTATGGATGATTAGACGTGTGAGCATGTGTCAGATATTTGAAATGTATGTGCCGTGGTCTCATTTATGGTTCTGTTATTCACGCAGATGTTCTGTACGGATACAATGGCACTATCTTTGCATATGGACAAACCTCCTCTGGGAAGACTCACACCATGGAGGTACAGTATTCAGAGCAATATAAAAAGCAGATTTTGACCCTGGATAGCCATCACCATTTCACTAATAGTTATACCTTTATTTGTGACTTCCTGTAGGGCAAGCTGCATGACCCTCACCAGATGGGCATCATTCCTCGCATTGCAGAGGACATTTTCAACCACATCTTTGCCATGGACGAAAACCTTGAATTCCACATCAAGGTGATGTGTTTGCGGAGTTAATATCTTGTACTGTGTTATGTTTCTCATGTAACTCTGTGTCGGTTTATGTTTGGACACAGAAACAAAGCATAGATTTTTTCATTTGATGACAAATTTTGTTCCCGATTTTCTTCTCTCACAGGTTTCATACTTTGAGATCTACATGGATAAAATCCGCGACCTTCTGGATGGTTAGTGCTAAGGAGCTCTTCATGAATCACCTGCAATATAAACCAGTGTAGCAGCAGAGTGACTACTGCATGGACTTGTCTCACTTTGTTCTAATATACTTCAAAGCACTCTTCATCATAATTTTTATGTTTTGTTTTGTTTTGTTTTTTTCCAGTGACAAAGACCAACCTTTCTGTCCACGAGGATAAGAATAGGGTGCCATATGTCAAGGTTTGTGCTTTGTATGTTGTCTTTTTGGGTAAATCTGTGCTGCATCATAACCATGATATCAGTCTGTCTCACATTCTGTCTCTCTTATGTTTCCTCGCCTCTCTTTAGGGATGCACAGAGCGTTTTGTCTCCAGCCCAGATGAGGTTATGGATGTTATCGACGAGGGCAAAGCTAACCGCCATGTTGCCGTGACCAGTAAGTCTATTGCTATATTGTTATTACGACATAGCAGGTGTGTGAAAATTGCAGTGCAGGAGAGAAATCATTTTTCTTCATATAATGAAAACCAGGCCAAAAGACATTCTTACCATGAAACACTTTTAGGAGTCCATCTTGAGGAGTTTTCCTCGTTCCTCTACTTCCATGTCAGAACAGGAGATCTAGTTTCTATTCAGTGCCAGCAGTAGCACTCACATACTGATGCGTGATAGGACAGCTGAGTTCAGTAGCCTGTTATTGTGTCTTGTTATGTAATCTTTGTGTTACAACCCACTTTCATTTTCAAGCTTCATTCATTCTCATTAAAATAAATAAGTTGGCTGTAATGTAACTGGCAGCAATGAACAGAGCAGAGCAGCGTCTCTTCCTGAAGCCATTATCTCAATAAAATGATTCCTCGTAACAAACAGAAAGAGCCCTTGCTGTTTGCACATTTAATAAACTGGTTTCACATTGCAGCTTACTTCAATATTCAGTATTTTATCTTTAATTTATGTGACAAACTATGAGAAATAAAAGCTCTCTCTCTGATCTAATTCCTGCACCTTGTTTTGACCTCCATTCTGCTGACTTGCTCCTCTGAGGTCCTTCAATGATATCTGACTAACGGCTCCACTACTGCACATTTACATGTCAGTGGTTGCTTTAGCTTCATTGTGCAACAATTTGTTGCAGTGCAAAAAAGGAGCTAAAAATAACATGTGACCCAATTACTACATCAAATCTATGAAAATGTTTCAGAATTTTCTTTTTGTGAGTGTGGGAGTTATACTTGGAAAAAAAAAGGAAAAGGTATTTATTTTAAGCAATGAAATAAACAATGATCCTACCTCACTGAGAGATTTCTTTTTTTATTATAATTTTAAATAAGCAAATGAGATTTTTGAACTGAATTTCAGTTGCTTCTGTCAAGATGGATTTTGCATTGCAGGCCTTTCAAAAGGTAGAAATACAGTAAAGTACAATAAATATTATTCCAGCAACAAGCCAGTACAGCATACCCATCTATTTTTCTGTGCTGGAGTCTTCTGTGCTGACTCACAGGGCTGGATGAAAAGATTTGATGAGCTTTGGGATCCAGAGCCCAACAAAAACACCAGGCCTGCCTCACTGTAATAAATCTCAACCTGTGCGTGTCTCCTTTCTTCAGAGTTGGTACATTTTGTGCCTCAGTGCTCAGTGTGTTTGTAATTTCTCACGTCAGGCTTTCTGTGACATTTTCAATAAATCAGTGATTTGATTTTGCTCTTGCTGAACATAAAAGGGTTTAAATTGTAAAACTTGTAAAACATAAACTAGTGTCACATTAGTTTACTTTGTTATTATTATGTGTATCATGGAGTTAATTCAGCCGTAAAGTAATCAAATGCTCTTTATTTGGTACATTTCATCCATCATGTCACATCAGCAGGATATGTTGTGCATTTTTGGGCTGCAGCTCCAGACATTTAATGGCTCATACTGTAACATTCTTGCTTATCAGCATGAGTCCTTAATCACCTCAAACTGAATCACTGCAGTTTGTTATTAATGATAATCTGAGCCAGAGAGAACAACGGATCAGAGTGATACTCATCTCATTGGGATATCAATGATAATCATTGTTTAGTTTTCAATACTTATAATCAATACTTGTGAACAGGCATAGAACAGAGCTCTGTATGCTCTCTTATGATGAGTTGAAAAGAAATGCTGAATGACTTATGTAAGGTAGACAAAACTGGAATGTTTACAACCTATAGCAATAATGGATATTTTTGTTCAGCAAAATTTGAATGAAATGATTTATGCAGACACAGACTCTTGCTCAGCTACATGGTGTCGTTACCTGGTGTGTCTGTAAAGATAAACACTGCTATAAATTAACATAGGTGTTCTGAATCGTCCATCCACTGAGCTGATCTATGAGCAGTCTCTTACCAGACCAATAAAAATACTGTCTGACCCAGCTTGTACTCTTTACACTGAGCTGCAGCTTGTGCTCTGGCAGAAGACAAAGTTGATGCAGGCAAGATCTCTATAAATATTCATCTGCTAAAAGTAAACAGTGTAATTGTAATAAGGCTGTATAACAGCCATGAATAAATAGCATGAAGTAGAGGATTCTCTGGGCCTATTTGTTACTTGTATTTTAGTTGTGAGGGATACAATGGAGATGTTGCATGTTGAATGGACGACAGATTAAAAAGCTCTTAAATTGGTTTAAATTCTTTTGAAATTGCTATTTGTTTTTCAAAAAAAGAAGTGTAGACATAACCCATCGTAAAGGGAGGTCTGCTCAGCACATCAAAAATAATACAAAATGTTTTCATGTGGTAACATCAACGCAGCTTTGAAAACTGACTCGCTGTTATCAGCAATGGATCAGATTTGCTGAACGTTCCTGAGTAGGTCAGTCTCCTGTGTTTCCTGGCTGATGCCTGCTGACTCACGGTGCTGCAGCGCGGTGTGCTGATAGCAGACTAATGGGGCAACGCTCCGTCAACGCCAAGCTGATGCCCTCAGATATCATCTGCAGAGAAACCTGAACTTACTGTCTGTGTGGAGGTTTGATGAATAGCTCAGTGCTGTTTGTTATCTGCACTCTGCAGTCATATCATTCTGCTGCACTAGTGACTTGTTCTGGTTGACAATAAAGTCTCTGAAAGATCTCAGCTGCACAGATAAATTACTTTAGAAATGCATGTAAGTCGTAGCTTTTAAAAGGTTACATAATATTTTTTTTCCAGGTACACAGCTGGAAAAGAGAAACTATTTTTTTTGTCTTTAAAGGCTAAGTTTATTGGTCAAAAAACTCAAATGGGATTTAAGCAAATTTTAAAATCAATTTCAGATCCCTCAGTTGATATGCTGCTTGTGTCTTTGTGCAGACATGAATGAGCACAGTTCTCGCAGCCACAGCATCTTTCTGATCAACATCAAGCAGGAGCATGTGGAGACTGAGCAGAAACTGTGTGGAAAACTGTACCTGGTGGATCTGGCTGGCAGCGAGAAGGTAGGCGACACTCTGAGAGGAAAACTCTTTGTAAATCAACAACCCCTAACCTGTAATTCAGCTGCATCAGGTGACTTCTCGATGATTGTTTCTGTGGGTTTTGTTTTGTTTTGTTGTTTTGTTTACAGCTGTTTTCTCTGGTGTTTGACTTCCCTCGCTCTGTCTCTTTTTCTTTATCCAGGTCAGTAAGACCGGAGCTGCAGGAGCTGTCCTGGATGAGGCTAAAAACATCAACAAGTCTCTTTCTGCTCTGGGAAATGTCATCTCTGCCTTGGCTGAGGGCACGGTGAGCTGTTTTCACCCTGCTTCCCTCTATTTGTGCGGACAGTAGGTTAACAGTTGGGACTGTGCGCCTTAAGATTTGCAGTACAATAGACCAGCAAAATAGAGTTCAATATATTTGTCTTTTCAACAGCTGAAACTTTCCTTCACTGTAGAATTCAGGCATTTAAATAATTAAAACTTGTTTAATTTGCAATGCAGTTCCTGGAATTGTCCTTTTCCTTCCTCTCTCTTTTCCAACAGCAGAGTACATTAGATGTCAGTCTCTTCTGCGGACTTGGTAATGAAATGCATCCTGTCCAGCATCCACACCCTTTTTTCCCTTCTGCCAACCCAACAGGTTTGGCTGTCAAATGCCAAAACTTTCCCTGCCAATTATAAGATTAGTTGGATGCAACACAGTCAGTCTGTTATTTTTGACAGCAGTTTTGAGGTTTGTTAGAATCCAGTGGACAGAAATCAAGAGGAATGCGAACATGTACAGTTTTACTGGATGTAATCTACTGATGAATGACTGCAGAACTACAAAATGAGCCTCTTTTCTGTTTCTTCTTTAATTATCCTCCTTTCTCCTCTACTCCCTTCTGTATCTTTTTCATCTCTGCTTCTTTCATAATCCCCCTCGTGCCCCCCTCACCCCTCCTCCCATCTCTCCTTCTCTCCCCCTGCAGAAAACTCATGTGCCGTACCGTGACAGCAAAATGACCCGCATCCTGCAGGACTCTCTCGGCGGGAACTGTCGCACCACCATGTTCATCTGCTGCTCTCCGTCCAGCTACAATGACGCTGAGACCAAGTCGACTCTGATGTTCGGACAACGGTAGAGACAACTGTGGATAAGTCAACACGTTATTATAAAGAAAATTATAATAAATAATATACAGTATATGTGTGAGAAATGAATTCAGTTTTAACATTTTTTTCCCGTGCCTCCTTTTGCTTCCAAACTGATCAGATAAAGGGAACAGAATTAGGGAACAGATGCTAAATAACACTGTCACTGCTAACACTGCTAACACTGCTAAATAACACTTATATATTTAAAATGTGAATATAGTGTTCTTAGATCAGGAGTATGAATGTCTTTTTGAGTCAGAAGGAAGGTCTCAGGAATTTAGAGGAGTTTACTGAAAAAGGATCACATATTAACTATGATAGTTTCGTGTGTCTTGATGATTTCTCTCACTTCTCAGGTGATCTTAGAATTATAGCACCAACAAAAATCTCAATTTTGTGCAAATCATGCAGTCAAACTGATCTTCAGTCTTTTCCTTCATCTCCTAAAAACAGATTCACATTTTTCCCTTGTGTGTCTCTGCCTTTGTCCTCCTCTCTCACAGTGCCAAGACCATTAGGAACACCGCCTCCATCAATCTGGAGCTGACGGCAGAGCAGTGGAAGAGGAAGTTTGAGAAGGAGAAGGAGAAGAACAAGTCTCTGAAGGACACCATTCAGAAGCTGGAGACTGAGCTCAACCGCTGGAGAAATGGTGAGAGACAAGTGTTTTCTAACCAGTCTTGTTTCAGCTGCGTCCTTTCAACTCTTCTGAGCTGACATTTTAATCAAAACTGCATGACTTTCATGTGTTTCTCTGTCCTCCTTGTCCCCTCCTCTCACTCCGCTCAGGAGAGAACGTGCCTGAGACCGAGCGCACCACATCTGACGTGGTGACCCGTTTCGAGTCAGTGGAGGAGCGCCCCATTTTGGACAACGACAACTCCTCCATTGTGGTTCGCATTTCTGAGGAGGAGCGTCAGAAGTACGAGGAGGAGATCCGCAAGCTGTACAAGCAGCTGGATGACAAGGTACAAACACAAAACTACTAATTACAACAGTCACTTTTTTCTCAGTTTTCTAGTTTTGCTCTACTTAAATTCCACCTCTGTGTGATGTAAATGCAGATGTAATTTTTTATAATCAAGTATATGATAAATATATTTATATATGGAAATTTTCAGTGTCCTTCTCATTCTCGTTTAACACTTGCAGCATCTATAATTACAGATTTATACATGTAAAACAATCATGGACAAAGGAGATGAAAGCCTATAAATTTTTCTGCACATTCATGCACATTCTGAAGTGACAGAGTCTGGATGGTCGTGAGGCTGGTAGTTATGATATTACCATGTTTATGCAGGATGACGAGATCAACCTGCAGTGCCAGTTGGTGGAGAAGCTGAAGCAGCAGATGCTGGACCAGGATGAGGTCAGTGCACACAAACTCACACACACAAATACACAGGAGGATACCCACAAAAACTGAACTTAAAACTAAGCTCCAGCTCTCAAACAGCCCCTTAAAGAATTAAAGACTGGACAGACTGTCTTAACTGTAGGTCTTCATCTGTCTCATTGTCTTTTCTCTCCCTTACTGCCTCCAGCTCCTAGCCTCGTCCAAGGGGGATGGGGACAAAGTCCAGGCTGAGCTCTGCAGGCTGCAGGTGGAGAGCGACTGTGCCAAGGCTGAGGTTAAGGAGGTGCTGCAGGCTCTGGAGGAGCTGGCCATCAACTATGACCAGAAGAGCCAGGAGGTGGAGGAGAAAGGCCTGCAGAACCAGCTGCTGGCTGACCAACTGTCCCAGAAAATGGTACGCTTTCAGAGGAGTGACGTGAATATGAAATTTACAGAAGGACAGCTAAAATCAGAGACAGGAGGGCGAACAGAGGGACATGCTCACCTGCTTGCTGCACTGAAGAGACAAGCACCTGCTGTAGCAGAGCAGCTGCCTTGAGTTGTAGAACAGTATATTATAGTGGAGTAAAAGTGTTTTATGCTTTTTTTCATTAGGCATGGATTATTGCCTCTGCCAAAGAGGCTTTCACTCCTATTATGGTTATTGTGCAGTAAAGTTTAAATGATAGGTGCACATGTATAATACTACAAAATTGGATGACGTTTCACCTGTAGGTGGCACTAGCATCCTGACCATGAGTCATGAGGCTGATTTAGATAAAATCTTGTACAATTCCTGATTGTATATAGCTCTAATGTTCCTGGACAGTTTATAAATATTCTCCCAAAATTATGACCTCCATCACCCAGTTAGTATAATGTTCATAACTATTGTACTTTAGATGGATCCACTGGTTTCTTGGTCTTGATGCATATTGTATATTTATGTATATTCTAGTGGAGATAAGTGGTCTTTGGGTGCTTTCAGTTGGAAAAGTGTTCAGTTTTATTCATCCTTATTCGTCTCTCCTCAACTCTTTTTCTCTGTAATAGGCCAGTCTGATGGAGCTGGAGGCAGAGCTGTCTCGTATGCAGGAAGTGAGCGGTCAGCAGAGGAAACGCATTGCTGATGTCCTCAATGGTCTGATGAGGGATCTCAGTGAGTTCAGCACCATCGTGGGCAACGGGGAGATCAAGCTGGTGAGTTGGATCGCAGTGTAAAAAGAAGTTTAAATAGAGTTCAAAATGTACTCATGCTGTGTGTACATTGTACAACACTTAAATTAATGTTTTTATTGAGGCCTCCGTTTGTCCTGTTCTGTCCACAGCCCGTAGAGATTAGTGGCGCAATTGAGGAGGAGTTCACGGTTGCTCGCCTCTACATCAGCAAGATCAAGTCGGAGGTGAAGAGCATGGTGAAGCGCTGCCGCCAGCTGGAGAACATGCAGCTTGAGTGCCACCGCAAGATGGAGGAGACCGGGAGGGAGCTCTCCTCCTGCCAGCTCCTCATCTCTCAGGTGAAAGATGGAGGAAAGGGAAGTCAGGTTGGGAGGGGAAGAGATGGAACATGTTATGGCTGAGTTTTTACAGCTGAAAATTTCCTGTGTGTGTTGATACAGCATGAAGCTAAGATCCGCTCTCTTACGGAGTACATGCAAAGTGTGGAGCAGAAGAAGAGGCAGCTGGAGGAGAGCCACGACTCGCTGAGCGAAGAGCTGGCCAAGCTGCAAGACCAGGGTAACACACACACACGGACACATTTACAAATACTGCTGCAGAAATATTCTCACTGTTTGATAATTCCTCTGTTTAGTTTCAACATAAATTCACCCATTTAAAAAAAAATTCTCAGGAATTCGATGTTAGATATTGCAACATTGTATCCCTGTGGTGAATGCTGTCTTTCTCCTTCTCTTCTACCAGATAACTCTCTGCAGGAGGACAAGGAGGGAGAGAAGGGTGAGACTGAGGATGGAAATGTGAAGGTAAAAAAACATTGTGAGCCACAGTTTTTAGTGCACAGCCTGAAAGTATAGTAGCTGATTGAAATTCTGACATTGGCATCCTGCCACCCCAGAACACTTTTCACTGCTGAAGCCAGTGTCTTTGAAGAGATGCTATGTGTTTGCTTTTTCATGTCCAGAAGACCATTCGTCAGCAGGGCGAGTCCCACCGTGGCCTCCATCACAAGCAGCTGGCCCGCCTCCGGGATGAGATCAATGAGAAGCAGAGGATCATTGACGAGCTCACTGAGTATGTACTGAGTACCTTCCTAATTAATTCTTTGTATTACAAAAGCTAAAGATAAACATTTAGATGTGATAATTTCCTCTTATTAATCATTATATTCTAATATTGTTATCACTGACAAGATCAAATGTTCCTTTTCATACTGCATACACAAACATTCACTAACTATGATCTGTAAAGTAAAGAAGTTAATCAAAACCCCTTCATATGTGTTATGTCATTTCACGCATTCAGTCGTAACTCCAAGCTGGAGCTGGAGCTTGCTCAGGTTCGTGCTGACTTTGAACGCCTGAAGAGTCAGGACAGCACCAAGAGCGAGCGCCTGGAAGAGCTCTCGTAAGTGTCGGGGAGGTCCATCCTCTCATATTCCCCTACTCAGTGTGGTTTAAAAAAAGGTCTGCGTCTCTACAAGCATCAGCATATGGTCTATGATGCCTGGTTGCGATTTCATGATTATTTCAGTGGAGGATATGAAAACAGTTTCTATACAGAACTGACACAGTTTCGTCTCCCTTCTCTTTAGTCCCAGCAGAGGGCACTCTGAACAATACATAGATATTATACTGTCCTGTAGTATACAGAAATACAGTCTTTTTCTAATGAGGGATTTGCTGCTTCTGTTAGATTCCTGCATGAGCGCCATGAGCAGACTAAACAGGACTTGAAGGGTCTGGAGGAGACTGTCGTGAGTAGAACAATCACTATTATACCTCTGTTTCTTCTGAGACATTGACCTTTCCCCTACATTACAGTGTCCTGATTGTCTTTCTAACCTCCTCTCTATCTGTCTGTCCCACAGGCCCGCGAACTCCAGACCCTCCACAACCTGCGCAAGCTGTTCGTTCAAGACCTCACGTCGCGGGTTAAAAAAGTAAGCGGCTCAAAGATGATAAGCAAAAGGCAGTGACTCGAAAAATGTGTTTTATCATGCTAAGGGTATTAAGGAATCTGTGACCTGAATACAATCGGATAAACCTCAGTAGGAATAGCAACATCCTCCATCCTTCTAATCCTAATATCATGACATTTGACATTGACATTTTGATATTATGTATGTGACGGAAGAAATTCATTTTTTGTGTATATCAGTGGATTAAAAGGACAACAGAAAGCAGGTCAACAAGAAGAATACCTGAGAGGTTATGAAATCAAATGAAAATAGAAAACTGCTTCCTCTACTTTGCCTTAAATTTTCTTTTTGCTTCACCGTCCCCTCTGCAGAGTTCCGAAATGGAACCTGATGATAGCGGAGGGTCTTGCACCCAGAAGCAGAAGATTTCCTTTCTTGAGAATAACCTGGACCAACTTACAAAGGTTCACAAACAGGTGAGAAATACACAGAAAGGACAAGAGGAACTGTAACTTTTAGTGATCTAAACACACCGTGCAGTTTGCGTTGTTTTATTTCAAGAGGTGCCGCCACTTTTGGGGATAATTTGCTTGATACATTCATAAACTGCACATGAGCTCGAACTCACAGGGTGCCCAGTGGACAAATGATCTACTTCCATCTTAAACACTCTTTAACGGGATTTAGCAGCATCATAACAGTGTGCTTGGAAATTACAAAACATGAAAAATGCAAAATGTCTTGTCTAGAGCCAGTTTTGGTGTGTCCCTTCTGGGCTGCTGTAGAACATGGTGGTGCAATTTAACAAACTATTATTATCATACACTGATGAAAACTCAGTTTCTGCAAACAGATTCTCTTCAATCTTTCACACTGAGCCTTTAAGTAGTTACAGTATGTTTGCGCCATACTGTATGTATTTATCATACTGCTGTAACTGAGTGACTTTTCATGTACAGTATTTGCTCTTATTCAGTTTGTTTTACCGTAATTCAACTTAGCCTCTTAAACTGTAAGTGTTGTACTCTGCTACATATTTTTCTCTGTGCTTTGTTTATGTTTCCTCTTTCCTTACAATGATTTTATTTCATTAATTTCCAGTTGTCCCCTCTGTGTCATCTCTCACCCATCCCTTTCTTCCTGCCCCTCCAGCTGGTTCGTGACAATGCAGATCTGCGTTGTGAGCTTCCAAAGTTGGAGAAACGTCTTCGGTCTACTGCTGAGAGAGTTAAGGCCCTGGAGACTGCACTGAGGGATGCCAAGGAGGGCGCCATGATGGACCGCCGGCGCTACCAGCAAGAGGTCGACCGTATCAAGGATGCCATGAGGGCAAAGAATGCCATGAGGCGCCCCCACGCAGCACAGATCGGTACTGCACTGTTGTTGCTCAGATATGGAAATTGTCTTCTGTGAAATGTCTGAAATTTTGAACTGACTTTCATTTATTTAACCTATTTAGTCTGCAGTGACTCAGTTTCATAATACTTATGCTTTAAATTACATTGCTTTATCATGTCGACAGCCAAGCCAGTGAGACCGAAGCATCTGTCTGTCTGCTCTCCCACCAACCCGTTCTACACTTACATCCGCGCCACTGAACACGCCAACACCTACAGCAACGCCCTTTTCCAGGGCAACGTCACGCAGCCGAAATCCGCCAGCCTCAACTGCAACCCAAACTCTGTCCAAAGCAACACGTGGGTTTGAATCCTTCGTTTCACCTTTTCCAGCCAGTCAGTGTGAGGTTTAAAGTCAGGTCTGTACATAATGACTGAATTTTGAGGCAAGGAAGAGTCTGCACTGGTCTTGGAAAATAGAGCAGGTGTCGAGATATATGTCATATGTTTGATTAAGACCTGGAGCTGGCAGGATTCTCTCTTCGATATTAAGTTTTGCTTTACGCTTTGTTTCTTTTTACTCTGTCTACCTTCAGATTTTTTTTGTATTGTAGGATGAGACAAGTCCCCTTCAGTTGTAATGTCACATGCTCGTATTTGACTTGGGGTGTTTCCTTCTATGGTGTTTCACAGAATTTCCACAGCACTGGGCTACAGAGCAGGCAGATATAATGGAGACATACTGGAATCCTACCCACTCAACATTGACAACGGTAAGTACAGGAGGACACACATGTACGTGTATCCAAACTAATGTTCACATATGTTTATGTGCATGTACACATATTTTGCCTTCAAATCAGTTTTTATTTATTAGTTATTTATTGTCAGGAGCCCAGTGTTCAATGTTTTTATATGATTTTGCTTAAAGATCAGGGAAATCAAACTGCTGTTTTGTTTCCAACAGGTAACAGCATCAGTGAAACAAGAGACATCAATGACAACAGGTGAGCATGTCAGTTACAGTTCACAGGAAGACATCAGTTAGGTTTATGGTTAGATTAGAATAATTCTGGAGTAAATATTAAAGAGTATTTTAGTTCTGTAAGGTAAAGTAAGTATCAGTTAGTTTATGGTGAAGCCTTTGAATTGTGATGAAATGAAAATTCAAAATTGTTGTCGGTTTGATCTGCTAAACTTTATTTAAGGTAGTCCAGTAGCAGAACTGATGTATACAGTAAACAATACTGAGTGTTGTGCTCATGTACCTCCATTAGCAGGAGTGATGTTCACTGTGGCAGCGAGATGGATGATTCAAACAGGCACTACATCATTCAGCAGGAGACCGCTGCAAGTTAATGCCATGGTAACTACCAAACTACAGTGCACTGACTCATCACACACACACACACACAAAATTTAAAATCTCGGTTTGGTCTTAACTGATTTGTAGTTAAAGGTGTTGCACATTAGTTTATTGTTTTCTGAAAGTAATTTTTGAATGTCATAACAATACTTTTTTTTTTGCAAAGTGCCACAAAGGCAATTAATAGAAATCATGCTTTGAAACTGAAGTGGTAACACCAATTCAAAATACATTTATAAACAAATAAGGCAGGAAAAAATGTTCTCCATGATGGGAAAAGAAAGAGAAGTCAAATTTGCTGACTGACACACTGCACTTAAGTGGCTGCCTGAGAGGTAGAAAATCTATAAACTAAAAGTCTATAAACTTATGCCTTGGAAAATGGATGGTAATAAATGGAAAGCATATCTGATCATTAAAAACAAACAAAGCCATTGGCATGGTCCTTTAACAAGAAAAAATGGAAAGTTGAGTTCCATTCATTGCATGAAACCAGTAACAGATTTCTGTGTTTCTCCAAATGATGACTTAACTTTATTGTCTTTCTCCAGAAGATGACCAAATACTGTACCCGTCCAAGGACCCTCCTCCTCCCATGTGCATGCAGCCTGTCTCCCCATTCCTCCACTGCATCACTGATGAAGATCTGTAGCCCCTGTAGTCTTCAAACTAGATGAAGCCCCTCCTGCTCCTATGGTGACCACTCTCACCCTCAGGGTTGGGGTCCAGTGTCTCCCAGTTCAGCCAGTCCAGGAAGTAAATTAAATCAGAATTGTTTGTTTTCTTTTAAATACACAATGTTCTCTTTTCAACTCATCGATCCTTCAGCCAATCACTTTGTCACCGGACATTGCTGATGCTGATTACCTTCTGAGATGGGTGAACTGAACCTGGACCCCATCCCTGAATACCTAGTACACACACTTTGTAAATATTAGTGCTGTATACTCCAGTAGAGGTTTTTGACCAGCAACTGTTTGTGTGAATGTACAGGCTCCACCGTCCCCTGCACATTTCTCCTTAAGGGCATCATGTGGATGACATACTGTAGGCAGACATGACCTTTTTCTCTGTCATAAATAAGAGTATAGTGTGTAATGCCAGCTTGTAACGGAAGACCCACACTCTGCATGCATGTCGCTTAGCCGGTTTAGCTTTCAAAACTTTGCATGTGATTCCAGTCAGAGCTGGTATGCTACGAGTGAAGCGTCTGATCGACTTCGACAGATGTCTCACACACACACACACACACACACACAGAGCTGGTTTCCCTTAATCCTGATCCAGGTATCAGTGCTCTAGATTTTAGAAGATAGGGGACATAAGACCTAACATGCATCAAGGGAACCCAGCTCAGACTTGCAATCTGTATCAAGGAAAAACTTGTGTAATTGCTTTGATACTGTGATGTTGCAGCTCTATGATGCCATTGTACCTTTCAGGTAATGGTGCCCACTTTCCTTTAACATGGCTTCTTCCCTACATTGCATCCACATCTTGTTGTCTTCATAGCAAGCCTTAACAAGAGCTGATTTCTCATGGTCAGTCTAATAGGCCATCACGTGCATACATTTGTAATTACTACCTCTAGAGCAACTCAATATACACTTATTCAGTAAACTAAGAAATATTCATTTTAAATGCTGAAAATGAGCTGATCTTAGAGTTTCTAGAGAAAGTTGCAACCATAGCACACCAATAGCTGTAAGTAGAATTTAATGGTCTTATCAGAGCAGTAGTTAGATTCTTCTGAAGTTCACACAGATTCCTTCTCCATCATAAAATCAGGATCAGAGCTGGGCTAGAAACATGGTATGAAGAAGTATGGCATAAAAGTATGCCACATTGATATTCGGATATTTTCCTAAGCTCTCTGGTGATAGGTTTATTTTCCTATATGGCACCTATAAGGCTGAAATTATGATGCCTGCATCCTTCGTTTTTTAATACCAAGTTACACTGTTGATTTATGTACCCTGTGTTATCTAAACTATCTAAACAGAAATCATCTAGTGATATGGAAGTTACTCAGTTATTGAGTGATTTTTAAACAGACCATGTCAAAAGTCCAATGATTAGAGAATGTCTGCAAACGAGTCCCCAGCTGAGCAGCCACCAGCCTGGGACAGACAGACCGTTTGACAGAAGCTTGTTGTTTATAGCTTGTTATCAGGCTGTGCTGCTGCTCTTCTGCTAGAAATCCTGACCAGCCAATCAGGATAGAAGAGAGCAGCACGGATCGGGTGGGTTATGAAGAGACGGATGCATTTGGACTGAGCTGAGTCACTGAATTAAAGGACAGATTATACCAGAAGTTAGTCGTTCTTAAAGGAAAACTGCAAAGCAACCAAGTACCTTAAGTAAATAAGTAAGAGAAAGATTTAATTTTGATTTCCATTTGCACTTTGCATTCACTCTTTGACCAGATGTATTTGATTACAAGTTGCAATTCTTCAGAGCTTTATTATTAATCTATTAATATTTGGATAACAGCATTTTCAATTTTATATTGAAAAATATTTCTCATTGTAAATTTCATTGTGTTATGTCACATGACTTGACTTGTTCTACTTGTTGTAAATTAGCCCCAGTAAGTCGTCCCCAGTCATCTGATCCTGAATAGCCTCATTCATGACATCATCGCTCTGTCTCATGCTCTTACTGGCATTAACAACATCTCAGGGCTTCACATTTACGACCACAACCACCATGAGCCACCACCACCACCATCTTCCTCATGGACTTAAAACCATACATACAGTGGTACAATCAGGAAGGTGTATGTTCTTCAAGGTTTAGCAGACATACAGGATCGTAAATCTAATATAATGAAAATAACATCATTTCATACATAGTTTGAAACATTTCCATTCTAGCACATGACATCTAAAATGAAAAAAATCCCTCAGCTGCTCCTGGTCAGACTCTACTGTGTGTCCAAGCAGACCCCCTAGTTTTAATTATAATCAATAAATTTGAAGGAGTGGGGGAAATGTGTGCTATATTGTCACCTGCTGTTCCACTGTCTGATTTCAACATATCTAACATAAATGTGCTATATATTGTTAATCTTGTAAGTAAAATAGCGTGCCAAGACATAGTAAAATGCAAGAGAAAGGTACACGCTAACTTTGTTCAGAGAAATGTTTGTTTTATTTATTTCTGTATGCCTATACTGTAGCGTCAACATGATTATGTGAAGAATCACCGTGCAGAATTTCTGTATATATAGACTCATCACTATGCTGTATTGTATGTGCACCACTGTGTTGTAGTAAAAAAGTTCAATAAACTTGTAGAAAGAACTTTGTTGATTGGAATCATTTGGGTCCAGAGGAATGTTTGAATAACATGGAAGAAGTTTTATAAAAAGAAAGAAAAGAGAGAATTTTGCAAGAGTGTGCTGCTGAAAATGGCTCCATCTAGTGGATGGAAGAGAACATTCTATCGATAGATATTCAATAAAGCGACTTTATTATTTATTATTGTCTGATTGTCCCTCTTCTTTCAGCACAACTTCTCTATGAAGAAACAGCTGCCTTCAGCTCACAAGTGAGATGGAACAAAAGTATACAGTGTGACTGAATTCATCCAAAAAATGTCCACCTGTATTCATTTTTATAGTTTTCCACCTCCATTTAGAGTTAAAGACAGGAGAAACATGTTACTTTAAAATATCTGTACTATCTATATTACTTCAGCATCTTGCAGCTGTTGATTTCACAGCTGCTTTTACCATAATATCTACAGCTTCATTGAAAACTGTCATCTGATTACCATCACTATTAGCTTGCATGAATGTTGGACTCCCTCTGATGTTATTACAACCTCTGACCTGAACAGGAAATGGATTTTCAAACTATGTCGTGAGAAGAACCTTTGCCAAAAATTATGACATGAAAAGCAAGTTAGTTATTGATGCTGGAAAATAAAGATGAAGCTGAGAACAAAATAAATCACACAATCAGCAGGACAGACGCTGCAGCTGCTATTTTCACACTGAAACCCACTGAAACAAGATGATGATGATACCCGGGTGCACTGGGGAAACAAGGGAGCACTTGACTGAAAACACAGGGGAAATGATGTATTCAAATAAACTATGTACTGACATTTTACTGTATCTTTTAAACTAAAAGACAGTTTGTTTAACAAGCCTATGTCATCCAGAGCAAAATTCAGTCAGGTATATGTATTTTTGTCATTATATGATAAAAGAGTGGAAATTAAATACCCTGTAGATCTGAGATTGCCACATTAAACCAGTTAATTTCTGCACTTTTGTATTTGAATAGATATGTTAATAGTAATCATTCTGTGCATGAACATTGACATCCACATTCCTAAATTCTGTTGAAATGATGAAACTCCTTTAAGCCCTCTTACATTACAATAAGCTGCTCTTCATTTTTCCCACGAGAACGGAAGCAGTGATGTAAACAGCAATGGCATGTGAAGCATCATCATACTGTAGTGTGTGTGTGTGTGTGTGTGTGTGTGTGTGTGTGTGTTCGTGTGTGATGCTGCATGTCCACAGTAGCAAAAATTATGTTCATAAGAGATGATCAGACTGGGGTCTATCAGGAAATGTAATCTGGACTTTTCTAGAAACTACTGGAAAATGTATGGTGTTTCTGAATGTTCTGTGTTTGAGAGAGAGAAGAGAAGAGAAGAAAGTTATTGTGGTTCTGTCTTAGTGAGCTTTATTTGGGGGGGTGTTCATATTACCACTGCTTTTTATCTCATAAGACAATCGAGTTGAACCGCCACATTTTTTTGTTTATTATTCAAGCTGTTACACATTAAAAACCTTCATCTAAAAAAGGATGTGTTTCAGCTGATATAAAACATGAAGACTAAAAGTTTCTGCTTCCTCTAATGTTTGAATAATCAGTTATTATCCTCTCTCCTTGATTACTTGTTTTAACATTTCATCCTACTTTTTGTGATATGGTTTAACTGACACAGCCGAAAATGACAAGAAAGTATCCACAGACCAATGAGCAATATTTATCTTGTTTAAATTCTTTATTGCATGCGTGTGTGTCAGAGGTGCAATGTTAAATTTAATTGACTGACTGAATGACTAATTGATCCTTTTTAAAGGGGTTTAAAATGATACCAGTCCAACGTCAAGTGTACACGTGATGCTTAATATCCCAGAAAAGCATTTTTTTTTTTTCAACCTTGTCCTGTTTCACTCACTTGCCACCCACTCCAGCAACTGCCTATTGATTTCCTCTCACTCGGCGCGCATTCCCGCTGCGCGCTCCCGCTGCGCGCTGGATCAGACGCCTGAGACTCTGCGGCACCAGGGCAGCGCTGTACCTCCAATAGAGCAGGACTCGACAGGACACCCTTTACACCTCCAGGTGGACACACAGAGGCGGTCAGACGGAGCCTGAAGCCTCTGGTAGCTGCCCTGCGCTGCTGTGCTCCATGTTCCTGCTGCAGCTCCAACGCTGCTCACAGTCCGGACATGAGGAGCGACACGCAAGGTAGACAACAGCCACGTTCATTCACTTTGTCAAGGATGAGCTAATGATGGACGACCTGTGACTCTGTGAATCACCACAACTGATCGTTTATGTGTTTGGTTTTAGGTTAATCACAGACAGAGTTGTTAAAGCAATGCTTCATTGAAATATGTTCAAAGTTGGGAGAGTACTGACTAGTTTGCTTGTCGCATGATGGCCTCAAGTTGGGCCAGCACTGTTTGTCCTTTGGCAAACGCCAACAAATTAAGACTTAACAGCAGTACGAAACCTGTTTTCATTTTTAAGTCACAGTTGGGTGAATTTATGTCATGAGTCTGTTTATAGTACCCAAGCAATTTAAAGGCTCAGTGCTGTGCGTAAATGTTCACACATCACTCGAAAGTAGCCCTGTGATGACTATTTTGACACTGAAACCGAAGCTGAACATACCTTCAGAGCATATTTGGCTGACACATCAGTGTTTGCATTATACTGTACATGCACTAGTCTTTCACTTCACTGAGCTGCTGGATGAACATTTGACATCATATGATTTTAAGAATTGTTTGAGTCTGTTTTAATAAGATATCATTAATACAGTGCAGCGCAGCCAAATGTACTCATGGTGTATCCCACAACACTGCCACTGTATCATCTACAAGTCTGTATGTCAGAGGGTGTCTTAATAATGGCTAATTTATGTCTTATTTTCAAACACACATCAGCACCCAGAGGACTGTGTTTCACTCTATTAGGATCAATATCAAGAGGATTAATTAATCCGTGTAGATATGCTTTTAATCAGAAGCCAATGGGAGGTGATAATCTTCCCAACTATTTGCTCTGCTGGCGGTCACTTACATAAAGACTGATGATGTGATGACACACACACACACACACACTCAGATTTGAAAGACAGTGCGTTCGTCACTGGTCTGAATTAGATTTAGCGAGATTGAAGATTAGATTTCTCTTCAAAGGGCTGAGATTCCTTAATGTGTCTCGTGTTATTCCACTTGGACAGTTTTGCTACTAAATGATCTGTGAAAAAAGCCATTGACTTGATCCCACTGCAAGATTATTTTAGAAAATTAAATGATTCGTTGGTCATCATGCATCAGTTTTTCTCTTGATGGATAGACATGATTTTATAATGCCTGAAAACACTATCATTTCATTTATGTTGTGAATATACAGTAACTTTGGATTGAGGGGAAAGAGGACATGATAAATTGTTTATTTAACTTGAAGTTAAACCAATACCAGAAGGAATAATTTTTAACTCAATTTGTATTTTCTGTTTATTTAGTCATATATTTTTACACATAGAAGGTGACTAGCCATGGATTGACAGATGATCAGAGTATACTTTTTAATAGCTCCAGTCATGTAGTAGCTGAATTGAACTGGAGAATTGTTTGTTTTGCTTTCAGAAACATGTAGAATTTGTTTTCTTCATTTAAAAAGTAATATTGAAATTGTAAATTAAATATGCTGTGACTGTGGTAGCAGGCAGAAGACATCTCTCTGGGCTTTGGAAACTTGTGCTGGATGTTTCTCCTTATTTCTGATATTAGAGACTAAACAATAAGTAACTGATAGACAATCAGTAAGGGGAAAAAGTATCCACTATACAGCCTTAAACTGCTCTCTCTGTGTTATTCCACACTTAATGTTCAGTGTTGCTCCTGTGTGACCTGAGCCCTTCACTCCTGTAACCAGCTGTTACTGTCTGTCTGTGTGGCTGCGTCTTGTCTGCTCCCGGGCTTCTTCTCTGCTGTGTGGGCGAGGTTATAAATAAGAGGCTGGAAGTTTTTTCATGTGTGTGTGTTGTTTAACCAGCTGCCGTGGAGGTTTGTTTGTCTGCTCTTAGTGCAGGTGTACTTGCTTGCCTCTAGATGCTGTTCTCGGGCTTGTTTTAATGTCTCCCCCCAACCAACCCCAACCAGTGCTACCACCCTGCTTTTACCTCAAGGGTTTTAGTCTATTTGTGTTGGGTCAGCATCACCTGTCTCACTCACTTTGGACTCTTATTGTTAAAAATCTTTCAAAAAATATCTTTAAATTGTTTAACAAATGTTTGTTTCCCCCTGCTGTTTTAGCAGCATATTTTAATATGTTTAATTCTTTAACATATAGAGGAAGTAAGGAAAGGAAAATCATTAAAACAACCTCCAGAAATCTCTGACAGAGTTTGGGAGGATTGTCTATTCAGTGATCACTGTGAGAAAAAATGCTGAGAATTCATACAGCAGAGAAAAAGTTAAAGAACCTATATTTTAAGGTTTTTGTGCTATTTTAGATCTTTAAACAGTTCCCCTAAGATAAATTATAGTGTGTGTGTGTGTGTGTGTGTGTGTGTGTCTAGACAGAGAGGAGCATGGGAAAGTGGCTCTGAGTTTGCGGGGTGGACCACCAGCAGTTACGGTCGTATATAGATCTAAATATTGACAGCTCGACACCCACAGTATATAACAAGGCCTGGCTTCCATGCTCAGTCATGTGTAGTACAGTATATGCAGTATATATGTGTATGTATATATATATATATATATGTATCCTGTGACTCCAGGACCATTTCTCTAGCTTTGCCAGCTGAACAAAATTAGACTAATCCCATGAAATGTCTTAATGGTCATCTTTCCAATACTTCTTGACTCATTACACACATGGGATGGATTGGAACAATATTTGGAATTGCGATTCTTTGTTTTCAGATCATAATGACTTTGGTAATCTCTGACTTTTCCTGTGGTGCTACAGTGGTTTTCACCTTTGAGATTTTGTGTGTAATGAGTCAAGAAGTATTGGAAAGATTACCATGAAATTTGGTACAGACACACATGCCTCCATCAGGTTGAATTCTAATGATTTTGGTGATATTCTGATTTTTCATCAAGTAAACTCATTATGTCAAAATTTTAATTTGGATAATTTGCACATATACTTGAAAGCTAATGACATGCCCATCAGCCTGGGGTGTATGACGTGTAAAGTGCTAATTAGCAAGTGTTTGCATGCTAACAATCCTAGCTGAGATGATGATCATAGTAAACATTACACATGGTAAACATCAGTATCTTAGCATGGTCACCGTGAACATAATATCATGCTGATGTTAACATTAAACTGAAAGTACTGCTGGGCCTATAAGTACAGCTTGACAGAGCTTTGCACCCACACATGTGTTTTGTTGGTGATGTGATCAACAACTTTTTGTCCAGGCTTGCTGTGACTTGACATTCAAGACCAGGGTTGCAAGTGAATCATATGGGAGTCATGAGTCTGAATGAGTCAAACATATAGGTCTATTAGACCTCGACAGCAGGTCCTTTAGTGGAGATTACAGTAGTTAGTAATAAATGCATCACTGCATGCTATAGGGATATAAACAGGAATAGGAATGCCTTGAATTGTCTGACTTACATACTCAGTCCTTTTTGAGGTCATCTTTGTCTGTTTTGTTTGTCCAGCCTGCTACTGTAGGCATCATATTTCAGTCGGACAGGCACTTACACCTCTGTGAGAACGATATATTTAAAAAAAAATCCAGTCAGCCTCAAAGTTCATTCGGAGTGACCCAAACAGCTCATGGTGATTTATGACCGACAGGGTCAGCTCCAGAGGAGGGGTCGCACAGTCAGTTGGATGGCCAAAATAGACACCCCTCCTACACTCCCCCACTGGGTTGATTTGTCTCTCTCAACCCAGAGCTGTCGCTGTAGGGCAAGTGTTGAATCATGCATCCTAGATCTCCTGGGTGAGTCTGTTAATGTTCCTGACTGGGAGTTTTATCTGTACCTCAATGCTGTGCCCATACTGGGTTTAGCATTGGTGCGGTACAATTTTAGCACCCAGTGGAATACTGAACAGTTTTGTATGTCACATGAGTGTCACAACTATAATGACCACATTCCTGCTACGCCTGTCTGCACCTTTGCGAAGTGGGTCAGTGCATGTATACTGTAGCTACTCCTCTAGCACCCCTATAGTGTTACTGTATCAAACTGAAGACTGAGGTTTACTTGTTTGGAGCTAGAAAATTCACTTCAGTGGGACACCATGGATCCTGAATGGAGACGAGGAGGGACAAGCAGGTGGTGATCACTGCAGCTGACTATTGAAGAGTTCAGACACCTGTCAGTCACATCCCAAAACATGTCTCTCTTTTACCCTTGATGGAACAATTATTTTAAAATTGCAGCAAGACACAAAATAGAAATGGGGAAACAAGCTATTGGGATCTGTATAAAGAAATTTGACCTATGACCTCCAGACTTCTGATGGTTACTACTGGTATTACATCTTAGGCCATTTGCACATTGGATTGACCTTGGAAGGATCAGCTGTAGTGGTTGGTGCTTTGAGGGCAAACTACACTTCTACAGCACAGAAAGCATTGTGTCATTCGCCATTTTTCCCCTTGTCCACCAGAGACACATAAACAGCCAGGACTTATCTGCTCTCCAGATGGTTTGACAGTCCCTGCATTAGGTTACTGATTTGACCCTTAAGCTTTACTGATATCTGGCAATAATCCCTTTTTCAATGTTGCTTTCCAGTAGAACTGTATCAAGAGCTTTGCCCAACAGTGTTTCAGTAGAAATGAACAAGACTCCATTAGTCAGATAAGTTTCATATGCTATTCTCTTCCAGCTAAATCTACACATATCTGATTATTTTTCTTATGGGAAAACACATACATTTTTCTTAGGAAGAGTCCAAAAGCCATTTTGCCAAGAAAATGAATGAATATGTAGATTTGTAAACTTGATTCAATGGCTTTCTGAAAGCTACAGCAACTGCTTTTATATCTGCTTGCATTGGATTCAAGCTTGAAAATATTCTTATCTTGTTTACCACCAGAAACATGCCATACATAAAACTGTCAATTACATGAACTTCCTGTGCAACTTCTCTCTGACCTCCACTTGCTCACTTGAGGAAATGCATCCCCAGATATGTTAACTACATTACAGAATGCTAATGAGGTGCTAGCAGCCTAAGCCAGAGTTTGGGATGATGCATGTTTGAAGTGCTGAGGATGCTGGAGGCAAAAATAGAAGGCCAAGGCTCAAGCTGCGTTTGTTTCCATCACAGACTGGGATTAGCAGCTTCTAAACACTCTGTTCCATTAAGGCTATTGTAACAAAGTACATCGACTTATGAACACACACACACACACACGCACACCTTTTGAAATCTGTTCTGACACAGTCTAACATTGGCAGGGCTGCTTTCAAATGCGTCAAAGCCGGACTGATATGCAGAGCGACAGGCTTGTTTCACTGGCTGTATACTTAAGTCTGGAGCTGTTAATGTTGCATGGACACTTTCAATGAGGATAAACATAAAGACCACAGATACAGACCAAATACTACCTACAGTCACTTTTTAGGATGTGTTTTATCTTGTGTCAGGTGCCAGACAGTTAGCCTTGAAAATCCATGTTACATCTACCCAGCATAACTTCACTTATACAGTTAAAGTCAGCCTGCCAAATAAATAAATACATGTAAAATAATCTGAAAATGCCCACAGAGAATAGGCTTGGTACATTTTGGTACAAGTCAGGACTGTCAAGATGATCACAAACCTCCTATTTAATCTCCTATTTTAATCTTAGTAGATGTAAACCATATTAACATCTACTAAAATTAAGTGTTGTAGATTACATATGATTCAACAGCAATTTCTTACTTTAAATTTTTGAGGAGCTGCCACTCTGGTTTAGTGTGATTCATGTGATCATTTTGCTAATTCCTTTTGACATACTTGATTAAAAACAGTACAAAGACAATATATTTAATGTTTTTTTTTTTTTTTTTTAGCGATTTTTGTAACAGTATGCTTATTGTGAATTGGATGCCAGCAACATGTTTCAAACCAGTTGTTTCAAACCAAGGTCAACAAAAGATTGGGAACCTTGTGTGCTGCTCAGAAAACACCAGTCTGGAGCATTCCACAGATTAACAGGTTCGCTGGAAACAGGTGATAGTATCATGACTGGGTACGAAAGGGACATCTTTGAAAATGCTCAGTCGTTCACAAGCAAGGAAGGGACGAGGTTTGCTACTTTGTGAAACATATGATTGTGTAAAGGATCTTATTTCATGGGCTCGGGAACGCTCAACAGCTTTACGTTCTGCAAAGTGTCCCCACTTTTTCCAGAATCAGGATTGAGCAAATAGTTTTGAAATGGTCAGCGCTGTCACTGTGGAAGTGACACCATCATCCACCAGTGCTTCATTCTTCCAGTCACAGAATCTCCATGAGGAAGTGCTAGTGGGTGAAACTTCATACTGATGGAAGCTGTTGTGAAACAGCAGCAAGAATATCTTAGCTCTGTACATGTGACCTGGTCATGTCAAAGTGGAGACAGAAAGAGAGATGACTGACAGTGAGGTACCTGTCTCTTCTCTCTGTTTCTCTGTCTCTCTCTCGGATCTGGACAGAATTCATGCAGTACATTCCTCCAGAGCTTTTTCACCACTTGCCTCAGGTCTTCGTCCTGTGTATGAGTGTCGCACTTGCTTATGCAGGTTTATGATTGTGAGCTGGGTTTTGAACCTCGGTTATTATTGAGTATCAGCTGGAATGTGTCTGAAGCATTAAAGAGTATTAAAAGTGTCATTTACTGAAAAATGTGCATCGAGTGCATCGAGTGACGTGTTAAAACTATGTAAAGATATGGTAAATGTATTAGCAAACAGTTGCCTATTGACACATTCAGCAAATATGGAGCCACATTAGCATTCATTATCATTATTATTATTGTTGTTGTTGTTGTTACCCATATATTAATGTCAAAGCAGTATTTTGTAGTTGGTTGTGGTAGAGTGTGAGGTCAATTGTTTGTCCAAAGTTTAACGCTGTTTTTTTCTGTTTGCTCAATCGGCTTGTTTTACTTGTCTTAGTGCACTGCAGCTCTCTACATTTTCTTTGTGCAATGCATTGTGGGAGGTCAGCATTCATCAACAGCAGATTTAAAAATTAAGCAAATGTAACACTGACATCTTCAGTAAATTTGACCCTTTTCCAACAAACTACAAGCTCACAAGGGAATTAGAGTTAGCATGCAGCACGGAACAGGGACAGACTCATAATCAAGTGTGCTAATCTTAGAATATACTTTACAATATCAGGTTTCGGACAGTTAAGTTATTTTTTGGCTACTTGCGTTCTCTCTGTGTTAACTACTGGTGCCTTTCAGAATCTTGACTTCTATTGTTAAATAAAAGAATATTTTTGAAAATCCTCACACTTGTTAAGCTGGCACCAGATTTTTTGAACTGCGTAAATGATTTTAACAAACTTTTTGTCGATCCATTTTCTTGACTGTCTTATCATCATATTTAAATGAGACCTGATAGTGTGCATGCAGAGGCTGATGTGATGCACCAATAAGAGTAATATACATAATGTGAGTGTAGCGTGCCCTCTGCTTTGACTTCTGCAGTTGAAAACAGGCCTGGGGAAAAACGTGTGTTGATGTTGTTGTTGTCGTTGTCATGCTGGAGCTGTCATTGTTGTCTCCCCCGCTTTTCTCTCTCTGGTCCTCCTGCAGGCTCTGTTAGTGCACTGACTCTACTGGGTGACAAGGCAATGTGCAGCAGTCACAAAGGGACACAGAAAGAGAGAGAGAGAGAGAGGGAGCATGAGAGGGAAAAATTAATGTATGTGTGTGTGACAGCATGTCTTTGGTATTAGTTTTGAGCAGAGCAGGAGTGTCCTCGCCAGAGGAAAGAAGCTGTGGATTCAACTGATCTCAGCCAAGTCCTTGTTGTCCTTGTCCTCATCTCTCTCTCTCTCTCTCTCTCTCTCTCCTTCTCTCCCTCTCTGTCTCTCGCTCTCACAAAATCCCCGTCTTACTTGACCTCCCTGCATTTCACTCATGCATATTATAAACAGGACGTTTTACTTAATCCCAAATCTCTGCCCCTCCTCTTTTGCTTCTTTGTCAGGTCGTTATTGTGAATTACAGTCTGCACAGAAGCGGCTTGCGTGGTTAAACATAAATGTTTAACAAAAATAAATCCATAAATGTGTGTCCTTAGAAACTAAAGCGGATGACAACCCCTTCACTGTGACACACACACAATCCTACAGGGTGAAATGTGAGAGTCAGATGAGGATCATTACTGAAATAAAAATGAAATCACTGCTGCATGTAGCTTTCTCGTGTCATTGCTGCATTGCCATATCCTTGGATCCTGAACTTTAATGTCCATGGATCCCTGTTTGCACTACATGGTTGAAAATGGTGAAAATTAGTTTGACCCTGAGTGGGCAAACCAGGGTAAAGTTTTGGAGCATCAGTGTCACTTAATTGATCCAGATATACAATGTTGTAACTGTGCCACTGTAGCTTTGATCCTCTTCAACAGTTTTCACCAGTGTGCCCTGTGGGAAGCTGACTTACCCAGCTGATTCCCTCCTGATTTGAGAAAATCATGTGAAAAGAACATTAGCTGTCTAATTACTGTCCTCTCTTCCTCATCTCCCTCCAATGTGACACACACACACACAGTTCTTTTTGTCACTTTTGTCACAGGACATTACATTGGCTTACATGAAATATCTGGAGCTTTAGTCTAATCTTAACCTGAATCCCTCATGCCTAACTTCAACTTTTACCCTAAAATGAAAATTTACTGCAAAGCTCGTTTCTCTCTTTCCCTCCCTCTCCCTCTCCCCTCTCCCTCTTTTCCCCTCTCTCACCTCTCCTCATGTGTGGTCACGCTGCCCCTCTCAGACAAACATAACACCCAGCACTCGAGGTGCTGCGAGAGAGCAAACACGGAGAAACAGAGAAGCTGGGACAGAGAGCAGAGAGTGCTCAGTTTATCAGAGACGGAGACAGAGAGAGAGAGACAGAGACAGGGAGACAGGGAGAGAGAGGTAGAAGGAAACAAAACAAGTCAAAGACTAAGTGCAGCTCTGCTGAGGACTCAGCGAATGCTCATCCAGCTGGCTTAAGGTTGTCCTCACTCACTCAGCTGTGAACGAGTGTCTGGTCAGAATGGATTTCATTTTGGTCCAGCAGCCACCAAGCTGCTCTGTAGATTATAGTCGCTCCATTTGGATTACTTCAGAAAGCACTGCTCCTGTGATGAATGGGAATGACAGCTTGCAGAAAGGAAGATGGTAATGTGACAATCTGCTCTGTTTGCTGTGAGATGCTTTTACATCTGTTCTCTTTTGTCTGTTCAGAGTGAATGAACGATTTTGTTTATCTTTAAATGGATCTCAAAGTTTACTGACTGAAAATGTGTAGTTTTTAAGTAACACTGTTTAAATCTTTGCTCACATGTTGTCTCCACTCAGGGTCTTGTTGCACAGTAGCTGTTACCTAAAAAGAAAGAGCTGCAAGACACTTGGTATCGGTTTAGTTTGCTAATATAAACTTTTGGCTGAGCTTGTATTTATTTATATTTGACAGTATTATACCAACCTGTCTAAATGTGCTGGATGTCCTGTGGAGTTTTAGATACCTGATGTTCAGCTCATAATCCATCATTTTCCTGTCATTGGCCTGTCTGTGAGAGGACAGCAGAGGGTCAGGTGCTTTATGTTACTCGTGCTTTAGAAGGTGACTTGAAAGTGTTGAATAACTGTCGTACCGCGACTTGATTAATGGATTCATCTATCAGAAAATTAGACAATGGTTTTACAGATGTGTAATTGTCATTTATCAAGCCAAGCGTTTAACCTTAGCTGATTCAAGATTCTTGAATTTGCTGCTTCTCTGCTTTATATCTTTAGGTTTTCAACCCTTGGTCGGACAAGATGAGTCAATTGAAGATGTCACCTTGCACTTTGAGAAAACGGAATTTTCCACTATTTTACAGGACAAATGCTTCATCAATTACTTGAAAATCAGTACCAGCTGCTCTGAACATTTTACACTCACACTTGCGTATTTTAACACATCTGACATGATTAATCCCTGTAGAATTTCCCTCTGAGACAGTTCCAGCACTGTCTCCTTTCAAAATATTACTACAGTCATGTATTTATTACGTCCTGACAAGTAGCCTTTTATGCCATAACATGTACTCTGACTATGTACAACGCACAACGTAGCTGTCATAGCTTGCACCGGCTGCTGCTCTCTGCTCAAATGTTTTGACTCAAGGTGAAGTTCTCATGTTACGAGCATTAGGGCAGATTTCACAAACCAGCCACTGTATCTACCTCCTTCCTGGATCCCCGTTTACAGGCATGTGAGTCATCCAGGAGCTAGAACAGATCTGGTGTGAAGAAACCGTCCTCCAGCCTCAGGGAGGTGATGTTGGAAATCAGTGCTGTCTCATATGGTTTAGAATACATTTCTGAATGTAAGTATTTTCTTCATGTTGGAGAAGAGGGTGTGCCTAGTTGTGCATAAAGTACATTTTGTTTGGCCCTCATGACTGGGAGGATGTTATGTAGTGAACTGAATTTTAAAATGCCCGCCCAGCTCTCCTGTAGGTTTGATTTGGCTGGACTGTGTGTGTGTGTGTGTGTGTGTGTGTGCATGCGTGTGTGCGTGCTGTGATTTTCCCATCCTGTTTCTTGCATATTTACTATGTTGTTGAAGCCAGAGTCCATTAACCCGACTATTCCTGTTTTGGGAGTGACCTCAATGTTTGGGTATTTGTTCCTGTGTTGACCAGGTTACACAGAGCATCCTTTTTCTGTCAGCAGAAAGACATCTTGTCCTGTCCTGGTGATTCAATGGAAATACACAACAGTCAGCTTAACAGCTCTGTTTGTAAAACTACAAATCATTGCCTCGTCCTTACCTGAGGCCCACTGGTTTATGCAGCTTTGGCTAGGAAGTAGACAGCATCTGCTCTCAGAGTACACAGCAACATGTCCGCTGATATAAAGAACTTTTCGGTGACAGTAACTCTGAGTTGATGTGTTGCCTGAGCTGATGTGGCTCTGAGGCAGCTGTTCAAAGTGTTGAACTCTGACTGCGGTAGACAGCAACAGCAAGGTGTTCATTTTTACTGTCTGAGCAGCAAAACACTGATGATTTCCCTGCCTAGTTTAGAGATTTGGTCTCTCAGAGGTGTTCTAATAGGCTTTTTTCTACCTCATTTAAATATTTGATGGCAAATAGTTTGATGTCAGGTTTGAGCAGCATGACAGAGGGTACTTCATCTGTATTTTCAGCTGTTTTTCCTGTTTTCTAAGTGAACATTTCTGGTTGTTTGTCATGAAATCTGCCAGTGTGAGTTACATTAAGCACAGCTGTGGGCTAATTACAGATGAGATGAATGTGTCAGTGAAAGCTAAGCCACACTTTGATATAATAACACGCCTTGCACCCACACAGCTTAAATTCCCGGCTCATTCATAATTCCCTGACGTGTTTCTAATGACTTAAATACAGGCCTCCCTGCCTCCTGACTGCTACTTTACAGCCACCTTCAAACCGTCCTGCTGATCAAGGCCGTCATGATTAGTGTTTGCCTTCCGCAAGCTCCGATTTTCTGATCCCTGTGAAGCTACTAAATATACAGTCTGGCCGTCTTGGTGCCTCAGTGGTCATGTAGTGTAGCTCTGTCAGCCTGTGTTTATGTCCATCCTCAGTGTGATCTGGTTTGTGCTCAGATGTCATGGGGTGCGTTAAGACCCACAAAAAGTTGCACTCAGAAAAAGAAACTGATAAAGAGAAAGGAAAAACCTTTCTCACTCTCTCTGTACCTTTTAGTCCAAAGGTGCAACTCTTAAGTTAAAAGGTGCAGTGTTGTTCTGTTAGGTACATCCATTTACTCCAAAAAAGTAAAGCCCCCCTCAAAAAAGATGGAATTTGGTACCTTGTCCTGAGAAATATCTTCTCCAAGCTGTAAATAGAATGGAATAATAAATTATTTATGTTTGATGTTTCTGGACAACCTGAAACGATCTATGCTCCATTTTCATCTCAAATCTTTGTTTTCAATGGTGCATGAGGCAGCAACAATCCATCATTAAATGTCCAAAGAATTATTTCTAACATATGAAAATTTCAAATAATTTGTTGATTTAATGTGTTTTGTGCTTATTTGTACCTTCTCTTCAAATTAGTCCTTACACACAAATAACATGAACATTAAAAAAGCTACAGTAAAGAAAGTGCCTCAGTGGTGCTAGTTACTTATTTAAGTTATAGTTTGTGGCTGCCTAAGATAATGCTTGAAGTCCGATTTATAGATGTGTAGATGTAATTCACAACTGAAGGAAAACCTTCAGCAAATGCGATGTTGCTTCGTCACCATTAAAAAATTTCATCTATCTGTTTAAACAAGGAGACTCTTCATCACCAAGTCTGGCGTGAGGCATTTCTGTGCTCTGTCGATGTCTCTGTGGTTCGTCACTGCACAACTTCTCCGTCAGCGCTAATCTGTTTACTGCGAAATTGAATTTTCCTCCAAATTACAAAATAGTTAAAATTGTCCGTCACTGTCAGTGTTTCTTGGTTCAGGTTGGCTGTCAGTCAGAAAGTACTTATTTTCAGTGAATGGCTGAACAGAGTAGCAGGCCGAGAGCAGCAGTTCATCAGAGTGCTGTGGCACAGATGTGAGCGGGGGAGTCCTTCCTGCTGAAATAAAGATGATGCAAAAAGTGTCTCCATGATGATTTTGTTGTTGCTGTTTTTGCATGGACACATTTTAAACAGTGGAATAAGCCACCAGGAAAGACTAAACAACAAAATGTGTTGTGTATTTCAGTTCGTTATAAAAATACCTTTTCGTGGTATGCTTAAAATACTTCACAATAGAGATAGTAACCTATGTTCACATTACATTATCAACCTAAAGTTTACTTCTTTTGTCAAATTGCGGCAAAGTTTGAATTTTTAAGTTCATGTGAAATGCATCCTCCATCCTCCCGACCCTGACTCTTCATGACTCAGCTTCTAAGAATTATCCGCCAGTATTCATGAACATTGCAGTTGGTTAAAAGTCATATTTAAGTCATTATTATTTCTGTGACTGGAGACACAGGACACACCTGCTGGTGGACACTGTCCTGTCTGACGTAGCTTCATCACTTTCATAAATTTTAAAATGTTCAGAATATTCACACCTCAGCTGTTTAGGTGATTTCCATGACCAGTTGGAAATTTGCAGGACCACAGTCGCCTAAATAGAAGATATAATAGAGATAGCATTTCAACCCAGGAATAAGAATCACATAATACCATGACACTCACAGAAGTTGTAATAATGAACTGGGATAAAAGAACTCCCTCCTGTACATAAATCCATGTGTGTCCTCCAGCTTTACTTTATGTGGCAGTAGGGAAACCATTTTGAGTAGTTTGTGTAATCCAGTGGGAAATCCGTTTTTTCGAGATGAGAAACCGCAGATGTAAACACAGGAAACAGATTCTTTTCATGCTTGTTTAGAGGCAGTATCAGTGTCTGAAGAGGCTTTGAAGTTTGGCCAAATCACAACAGTTGTGCTTATTGTGCTTCACATATTTCTCAGGCATCGCGTATACATAATATTACGCAAACTGAATATTTGTGAGGATACTTCACTGACTCATAGATTGAGGGGACAGTAGTTACATAAATAAAAACAGAGTAAAGACAAAATTAACTTGCTGTTGAAGTTAGTGTATAGTAGCAATCATTAAAAGTGCGGTATTTAGAACCAAATACTTTTTCCAGGTTATTTGTTTTTCTATTTTAAAACTCTTAAAAACAGTGAATCTCAGATTAAGTTTCTCGCTAATAAATACGGCAGTACCATGCCTGCTTGTCTTTTTTTGTTGTTAAATATTTTGTTCTTGTCCAGGCAGGAACCTGCTTGACATCAGGAATGTGCAAAGACTATTTCTGTTTCATAATGATACTGGACAGAGATATTCATACTGTCCTCAGCTCACGCACTGGGACATCTTATCCACAGTAATGTGTGGGTCGCCATGTCTTTCTGTGGCTGAGTGAGAGACAGATCTGGGTGTTTATATAGAACTCTGTGAATCTGCAGCAGCAGTATGCTGGCCTGAGCAGACAGACAGGCCCATACACATATACTCTTATACCGCATACTGCAGAAAGACACACAAACTCACAAAGTATTCATGCAGGAAACTGCAAGTCAACCACATGTTCTTGTAAGCAGATATATAGTAACTTAAATTACTGTAGTTAAGTAAATTTCTTAGGTTTTTAAGCAGCCAAAAATCTCAGACCTTCCTCAGCGACAACCAAGAAAGGACGCGCACATCATTGAAGAGTTGATGAAGCAGGTGCTCATTTGTCTGTTCCATTAAACTTTTATGAACTGTGAACTGAATTTGCTTACAGCACATATTGTGCTTCTGAGCCAGCCACCATCCTCATCCTCCTCTTGTTTGATAACCACCCCGGATGCTTCCACGACTTCCTCCTCCTCCTCCTTCTCCTTCATATTATCATGGTGACCATCATCGTGTTTTGTCCCAGCGGGGTGGGGCAGGGCTGACCAGAAAGCTCTGAGTCACAGTGTTGTTTCTGGAGCTGTGGGGGCTGAGAGTGCAGCAGTTTTAGATCATAATGTCAGGGGATGGGACAGAGAGGGTTGATGACCATTGCTGCTTGAGAAAGGAAACATGAGAACAGACAGAAGCAGATTCATAAAAAACAACAAAAATAGATACAGAGAATAGGAAGAGACGTGAGAGAGAAAGTCCACTTGTCATAAGATCTTTTGACAACCAAGAGTGATACATTTTTCCTTTTTGAAGGTGCAGAGAGCAAGATGCACAACAGATAGCAGAGCTGCAGAGGCAATGAGCCAGTGTTTTCTGAGGGGACATAATTCATCATGCCCTAACGCAGCCTGTTTGCATCTCCCTACATTCATGTCTGTCTTTGTTCTCCCACAGCTGAGAATGATTTTAACAAATAGAATGATTGGCATTGAATAGACTGGCATCAGTCTGCTCATGTAACTCTCTGCCAGAACAAGAATGAATGTAGTAATAAATACATAAATGTAGTTCTCAACGTGTCAAACTATTCCTTTAACCTAAATTATTCATTTTTCCAAAGACATGAAGATTTTTCAATGAAGAAGCATTTCCACATGTCTTTTCTGTTTTTAGCTCCCACACAGGCTGATACAATAAGTGACACTGAACACATGCCTGAGAGGAAAAAAAAGGCCAGCAACATTCGCATATCACCCTTCCTGATGCCATACATCACCCCACTGAGCCTCAGCTACGCATGTATGTACAATAACCCCTGAGGTCTGCTGCTGTGGCCTTTGCGGGGCTAAATAAAGCAGGGCCTAAAAGTGGGGAGCAGGCCATGAGTTCAGGTCAAAGGGAATGTGAAACCATAAACCAGAACACTAGCTAGCCTTGAGACCAGCCATCACACACAGTGTTTACTTGGATGTTTGCTGTCAGACTCGCTGACTATATGTTTAATGATGAGCACAGACTGTGTGTGTTTGTGTAGCTATTCTCTGAGCGGGTCATGAGGTTGAGGACAAGGCCTCTGTAATTTACTGAGACGCCAGTGAGATGAAAGTGACTCCTGGTCTTCTATTGTGTAGCATTACTGGGCATTACAGGAGTTTTAAGTGAGTGGTGTTTTTCTTGTTTTGTCCATAGTTCACATCAACAAAATTAACCACCAAGCAAAAAGGCCTTCTCAAATGTGAGAATTGTCTGCTTTTCTCTGTATTCTACATTAAATATCTCAAGGTTTTGAACTGTTCCTCAGACTAAAGAAGCAATCTGAAAACATCCCCTTGGGCTTCTAGAAAATGTAATGGGAAATGTTCATTCTTTTCTTCATTGCAATCAATAGTATAGAAATCAATTAATTGAACAAAGATTATCTCCAGATTATCTGGCAGTTGCAGTCCTAGCGGGGATTATTCTGAATATTTCATTCAGAAGGGATAAAAATGTCACCCCAAAAGCAAACGGTTGGTTTTTTTTAATAGCACATAGCAGGTATTCCTAGAATAACTGATGATGTGAAATTTATATTGATTTAAATAACAAGCTTTTCTAAATCCTCTGCTGTCTATCTCTTGTGTTTTCAGAACTTTGATTGTCTTGAGGACTCGATCCAGAACCTGCTGTCGGAGCTTTACCCGCCCTTCGAGGCAACCGCCCCGACTCTTCTCAGCCAGCTTTTCCAAATCATTGATAGTCGTTATCAGGGAGATGCCCTGCGGTGCCTGCTGGACTTTCTGGTCCCAGCCAAGCACATTTTAGCCACTGTGCAGCAGGCTGCATGTGTAAGTCATTGTCCTGTGCGTATATGGAACAAAACTACCCTAAGATCTTTTTCTGGCATTAATATCATAATAAAATACTGATATTCTCAATATTGTCCCTCTTTAGGCTCAGTACTCTGATGTACTTTTCCAGTGTGAGGGTTGGCCTCTGTGTTTGCATGACCAAGTTGTCGTCCACCTTGCCCCCATCAATCCCCTGCTGCTTCACCCAGGCGACTTTTACCTCCAGGTGACACCATTCGGTGACCAATCAGCTCGCATCATAGTCTGCAGCCTCCTGGAAGAAGAGGGGCTTAGAGTGGAGATAGTTGAGGAGACCCCAATCCCTGAAACTTCCTATCCTTGTATATTCAGACGTGACTGGTTAGAGGAGATCAACCGAGGCCGTCATGGAACGTCTCTTAGCCAATGTCTGCTCGCCACCGAGCGGGGTGTGGTGAGGTTACCATGGGAACGGGTGGCCGTGCCTGATTTTGTGGACTTGCCTACATGTGCTAGGAGTAGCATGGCCTCTGCTCCTCCTTCATGCCCTCCTTTACCACCTCCGCTTCCACATCCTCCTCCTCTTCCTCACTTTCCCGAGAATGCTTCATCAAATTGTTCATTTCCTATTTCTCCAAAACAGTACCCTGTAACCATCAAAAATTCAATTTTAACATCTTCTTCACATCCCTCTACTTTCTCTCTGGAGACCAGAATATGTCCAGCGAAGCACGGCATTGCTGTGTCACTCTGCCTGGTGGATACTAGGGCTGCTCCTTCATCTAGGCCAGTCAAAGTAAAAGAAACTGAAAAAGAGCATAAGCCTGTTGGCTTGGTGTCCCCTAATACATGGGACAGCTGCTCTGCTGGGACAGATAGAGTTATAAAAACAAGCACTTTTTCAGGCACATGCAGCCCTGTTGTTGGAGATGCACAAAGGTGCAAAGGTGAAGATAAGTGTGTAATTGTTTCTGAAAATATAGAGCAAGAGAAGCATAAAGATACAAACTCTAATGATATAACCCGGAGTGGATCAGTTGACCAAGTTGTTGCAGAAGGGGAGTATATTGACATTCTGCAGGCAACAATGCTTTTTGGTAGAGCTCAGTCAGTACGTGAAGAACAACAGAAATCAGAAATGCAAATGCAACCACACACGCAAATCGAACCACAACTTCAAAGATATCCACAGAGGCAAGCACAGATGCAGCAGCATTCACAAGTTGAGTCGCACAGGCAAACACAAAGAATGGCAAATACTCAGATACCAACTCAAGCACAGTCAGAAGCTTGTGTGCAGTTACCCACGAAACCACAAATGCAAAGTCATTCTAGATCGGAGGATGCTGTATCATTACGGCCCAACGTGTCTGCAGAAACAGGACCTCCATCTGCTCTCCACCATTCCCAGTCCTGTCACCCTGACTCACTCGAACCATCTCAGTGTGTCCGCACTGTCCGATTCTCAGAGAAACCGTGTACTCCGTGCATGAGGAGAAGACAAGGTGGGAAGGTCTCCAGAGCTCAGGAGTTGAGGTGTCGATACAGGGACTCCTACCAGGCAGCTATACAAAATCCTGTTACCTTTGCACAGGAGAAAGACAGAGTGAATATGTTAGCTGTGGTGGAGGAGGATGGTGACTTCTCACAGTGTGATGACAGACTACCAGAGACTGAAACCGGGGATCCGTGGTGTAATGCTCAAGCACTGTGGTTTGATCCTGGGATGCTACACCAGTCTCCTTCCTCTGTCAGTGGAACCATCTGTAAGGAGTCAGGTGAAAAGAACACTGTTCCATATTGGAAACCAGGAGATACAAACTCTGCCACCTGTTTGGATTACAAGGGAGACAATGATTTAAACTTTGGTGAGCTACCAGAACAGACAACAAAAAGGACCACTCTACCATTTAGGGAACCAAGGGATGCACGGTCTACCACAACTTATGGCCATTCACACAATATAAACGAGACAAATTTAATAGCAGAAATGAGAATGGACACTAATAGAGGTTTGTCAAACTTAAATGATCCTAAACAGACACATGTAGTCTCTGCCAAACCCCACGGATTACCGTTTAGTTCAAGTGAGATTTCAGCAATGAGTGTGACCCTCAAGGCTTGTGAAAGGCTGCAACGCAGAACCAATTCCACAGGAGGGAGTCCAAGCTGTTCAAAGTCTCGTTCAGGCACACGTGATAGATGGGAATCCATGTCAGATGGAAGATGTTCATCTCTCTCCACAGCTGTGGTTGACACCTCGGAGAAGTGTGAGCTGGTCATTGTTGAAGGTCAAAATGTTAGGAGAAGAGAGAAGACTGAGCCCTCTGCAGAGATTCCCCAGCTGCATGTTGTCAAATGCAAAAACAGCACAGCTTTTCGACTGGTTTCACCAAAGATCAACAGGAGGAAGATGGTCATTCCAGGTACAGACCAATGTTGTTTTTGTTAGATATTCTACTATAAATTTGATCTTTAGTGTGGATGTTTTATTAGGTTCATGTCATTGTTGTTTACAGCCAAATGAAAATCAATTTTCCTCAGCTTCCCTACAGCAAAATCTATCTACTTTCTACAGATGGCGCTCAGCATGGCAGTACGTCTGTACCGAGTAGAAATGGCCATCAGATGGAGAACATATCACAGACAAATCCACCTTCAGCAGCAGAGAAACAGAGGATCTTCCAGCCTGCCTCTGCCCGTACCAGACCTGACCACCTTCCTCTGGGATCCCCAGACCCCGGAGCCCACCCGCTCTATTTAGGAGTAGCATCTCTCACAGGTATGTTAGTCTGAGTCTAAATAACATCAAGATAATCGTAATAATGAACATATGTTGAGTCCTTCACATTTTTTAAAAGAACAACATATAAAATTAGATTACATTAAAGATATCTGTATTAAATAAGTCAGTAATAGGGCAGGCAGCGAGACATTATTTATCCATCCATTTTCTATACTGCTGATCCGTCAGAGTCGCGGGGGAGCTGGAGCCTATCCCAGCTGACTACGGGCGAGAGGGGGGGGTACACCCTGGACTGGTCGCCAGTCAATCGCAGGGCCAGTTATACGAAAGAAGAGCAAGAAGAAAGTTTATTACAAATTCAATTAATGTTTACACATGGAAATAGTGCTAATACGAGTAGTAGTATGACTGTATCACTTTGAGTAATGATTGATTTTTTTTCTTTAAAAAGGCTGATTGAGGATATTTAGTTGTCTTTTCTCACATCTGGAGTATTTATTTTGACCCCCTCTGTCTCTCTTTGCTATTTACGGTTGACTATTCTTTCATTTAGCATTTTGGTCTGTATGATGTCTGTTTGATTCTAATTATTTGAATGAAAACTGAACTTAAACGTTTGATTGACATTTGCGTCAGGCGGCAGAGACAGGACAGGCAGGGCAATAGTTGAGTTCTATGGAGACCACCAGGGATGGAGTCCAGCCGTAACGAGCCAGGAGCTCTTCAAGATGCTGCTCTACTTCCACTCTATCACCAGGTAACATGCATATGCCGGTAAATAAGTAAATGGATCAAGGAAAAAATGAATTAAGCAGAGTTAAAGTCATACTGAATGGAGGTTTCAGCATCCTTGTATTCATGTGTATGATGTTGTGGTTGCTGTTGTGAGCTGTCTTTTCATTTCTATGTCTAGGAGAGAAATCAGAGATGCTGGGATGACCGTCATTTTTGATGCAAAGAAGACAAATCCTCAGCCGCAGTTCTATAAGGCCTTGATGACATTTCAAGTAAGAAGCACAGAAACATGTGCATTACAGCTGACTAGATCAGAGTTGATTATTGACTGAGTGGGTGAAGTGCTACAGAGCACTGCTGTTTACGCATGAAAAGTTATGAGTGAAATGTCAGTGCCAAATAATGATCAACACCATATCCAGACGTCTGTGTAATGAGACGAAAGACTTTTTTTTTTCCTTGTCTTGTTTGTAATCCAAGGGACCATGTATTATATAATGAACAAACTGTTTTTTTATTAAGTAGATGACTTACCATTCATATTAGCAAGTTTTCTTGGACTGATATCAGTCCCATTTGCATTGGTTCATGTATGTGTTTGATTTTTAAAATGCATTCTAATTTATTAATAATGATCAATAAACAACTCAAAATCAAAGATGCATGATTGTAGTTAAGTTGGATTTATGGATTGTAACGCTGTTGCAGGAGCAGATTCCCGGGGCAGTAAACAGTGTTGTGCTGCTGGTGGACAAGCAGAGCAGCCTTCGGCCAGAGAGATGTCCTGGCATCCAGGTCAGCTTTTTCAACCTCTACAATCTCTGCATATGGAGAGACACCTCTGTTTGGCACCCTGTGAATGGAAATTAATGTGAATGGCTATATGCTTCATTTATCATCTTCTTTGATCACGGGGTGTTTTTAAGCCATGCTATCCTGCCTCGAGGGTCGATAGTGTTGTTTGGCTAGTGTGTTGGATCATGACTTTGGTCATAACTAAAAACAACATTGAGAACACATGGATTACCATGAAAAATTGGCATTCACAGTCCCCAGGGGATGAAGCCTGATGATGTGCCACCAACATGTCAGAGTTTTCACTTAAACAGTGAAGTGAAACATGAAACTAATCCGCTAAAATATTGTCATACCAAACAGATCATATACTTTTGTTTACCTGTTTTACTTGAACATTGTAATAATTTTACACCTTCTTGATATATTTAAATTGAGAGACCAAATAATTTATTCTAATTCAGGTATAAAGACCAGATAATTCAGAGATAAAGATCTCAAAAAGGCTTAAAATATTTTTAAAAGGTTGCATAGTGTAAGTTAAAGTTCCAAATTTAACTATATCAAATGAAAGGAAAATAGTGCATTGTACAGAATTAGAAATTTAACAAGTTAATAAACAACCTTGTGTTTCTATGTACTTGTTGCCTGAAAGCAGACTGAAGTGGTGACATCGATGAAAGCCTTGGTCAAACTGGTGGAGGTGAGCCAGCTGAGCCCCTGTCTGGATGGCACACTGTCTCACAGCCACTGTGACTGGATTGAGCTGCACCAGGTGAGACAGTCACATCAATACATTACCTGTCTCTGTCTTCTCTCTAATCAGCTAGTGCACTAGTTGTCTCCTCACTGCTCGTGATTTACTCATGTTTTTCACATTTTTCATTCTACAGAAACTCTTCCCATTTGTGTCTGATCTTCATGAGGCATCCAGCCTCCTTCTGAGAGCCATCACTAAGTTAGAGGAGCCCCAGAGGTTGGACACTGTACAGGTACCATAATGCTGTCCTTCCACTGCCTTCCCAGGCTGTCATTTGGGCCTTGAAAGTCATGTAACTCTGTCTTCGGTAATGACACAGTACATACAGTGTGTGTTGTGAGGATAATAGCTTCTGTTGCTGCCTATAAGTATTGATGAATCTTTCAGGATAGTCAGCAGCACATCATATCAGCAGCATTTTTTAGTTTAATTCATTGTATTATTTGCTGATCTTAAAATACGCTTTTGTGAACAGACTGTGCAGCAGTGCATGATGGACCAGAAGACTCTGATGAGGGATGTACTGGAGGATAGCCGATTGGTCAGCCTGCAGAGAGAGGGCGGGGCCATCCTGGCAAGGCTGAGAAAAGAGAGTGACCTTAAATACCCCCATTGCGAGGATCTCAGGTAAATGCAAAATCTCACCTGCTATGTGTACACAACAGCCCAGAACACCAGTTATTCATTTTACCTGTTGCTTATTTTTCTGGGTTTTTCCAAAATGCAGTGATGCGGTGGACTCGGTGACCAGCCTGTACAACCACGTGGAGGAGCAAGCTCATGTCCTGGTGCAGAGGTCCAACATGTCCCTGGAACACCTGGAATATCTGCTGCAGCTCAGAGAGATGGAGGGACACTTCATGCAGGTGCATCATATAATAGATTACAGTCAGATTTGTTCAGAAAGGTCAGATGAATGCCACTTACTTTGGTAGTAATGGACCTATGGAATAATGGACATTATTCTCCTTGAGTTCATGAAGGCTCAGCAAACTATTAAAGGTGATCATTCACTGAATTTCAGGATTTTGTATTTGAATGGAAAATAGATTGATTTGTTGTTATTCTGATGTAAATCAGGGAATAAAAAGTGATGTCAAGAAGTAGCAGCAGTACTGTATGTGTATGCACTCACATGATTTCTTTTGCTTGCCTGATGTCACTGTATACTGTATTTCTGTCTGGGAGTGATGGTTTAATTAGTTAGCCCTTTGGAGGTAATTTTTTTTCAAATTAACATTCAGGCATGTTAATGATAAAAGACTTAGTTAAATATATTTTTTATTAAGAGAACAAAGCAAACTACTCTCATATTGTTCTTTCACAGTTTTGAAATGTACATACAAATAGTTAAAAAGAGATACACAAGGAAACAAAGTGAGCAGAAAAAGAACCAGCAGTCCTCCCTCCTGCTAACGGTACACTACATTAAGAAAGTGTAACAGAGGCAAACACATACAGTATATTAAAGTGCAAATGCATATGCCATGAATGAAATACTGAACACAGTGAATTATACAGTTGGAGACTATATATAAAATAAGAAGCGAAAGAAGTAACATATAAAGGAAAAGGAATATAATCTCAACATGTATGAGATATCTTTGGGTATGTACATGTACATAGTACCAAACACAGCATGCACCTACTGTTCCTGCAGATGCAACAGTGGTTCAGTGTAGAGGGAGAGCGCCACCTGCTGGAGGCTGAATCAGTTGAGGACTCTGGGGACAAAATGGAGCAGATCCTCAACAGCTTCACTGGTTTCCTTATTGAAGCTAATGTGAGTCTACATTTTTCTTGCCGCTGTCATTCTGTCTTTGTGTTAGTGTTTCTCTGTGTCCATTTCTCTGAATCTTTCTCTCTCTCTCCCCCCTCGGTCCAGGACCGAAGGCACCATGCCATGACGTTGGTGTCAGAGGCAGAGCGACTCCAGCAGAGTGGACTCTCTTATGCAGAGACGGAAGCTTTCAGGACTCTTGTCAGCACCTTCAAGTCAGGCCTGGAGGACTTTCTGTGCAGGGCAGAGGCATGTGGCAGGGAGCTGCAGATCATGGTCAACGTGTGTGATTTTTGTGAGCAGGTTGGTGTTAAAAGATCAGCGTTAAAAGTATTCAAGATGGGATATGCAGCTTTGTTGTTCATCCAGTTACTGCATATTGATGTGCATTAATATGGTACTGTTTTGCAAATATTTTTTTGTAAGGAATGCAGTGGTATTATAATATAAAGGTAGTATAATATAGTATCATATAAAAGTACAATAACGATGCAGAGTCGAAATTAAGTTCACACTGAAGACTGAGCAGCTTTTTCAAATTCTCAATCTTAATGATTTGTTTATACTTTTTTCTTCAGTAGGTTCCAGTCTTACTTCTGTTTATGTGACATTTGAGTCGAGTTACAGCACTCATGCCTCAGCAAAGTAGCATGATATTAAAAAAGAAAATAAGAACACGCACTTTTGTTCTTATGCATCATAAAAGACCATCCCCTTAATCTCCAAACAGGCTACTGCTCTGGCCAGCGAATGCACTGAGTACCTGGACCAGAGTCAGTCCAGAATCCACACAGTGCAAGACTATAACCAAACTCCAACACCTGTCAATCAAACAAACACTGAGCCAATACAACACCAAAACCGCGAGACTACATCCCTTTGCCCGTCTGACACCCCCGCAGCACATGGCTCAGGTCCAACCTTCACCAGCTCCATCCTCCAGACTTTCCAAGACAGGTTCCTCCAGTTCAGCCCAGAGCGATTTCAGGAGGTGAAGGCACAGGCCAGTGCTCTGCGGGGCTCTAGGGGGATGCGGGTCTGGAATGTAGCCTGGTTGAGATGCCAGGAGGCCCGACAGCAGCTTCAGGAGAAGATGCAGGACTTAGAGATTTTCCGGCAACAACCAGATTCTGGCAGCTGGTGTGAGCGTCATTATGTAGATGTGGTGAGCACTAACATTGAGACAACATCCCCTGGTGGCCAAAATCTGGTGGTACAATCAACGCCTGGACCCCGGCATCCGCAGTGGGAGGGGATTGTGTCAGGAGAGGTAGATTTGGGGAAGAGAAGACCAATCCTGGGCAGCAACAGCACTAATTCAACAACGGCAGCCTGCAGTAACATCACTGTCAAACCTGAGGTTCACAGTGATGCCCGAACCAATGAGGGGTCCAAGGTCACTCCACAATCTCCTCACAGGTAATGTGTTTGTTGCTCTACTATTCCATCAAAAGGGAATTCTGTATTTTATGCATCATTTTGTTACTGACATATTTCATGTCTTTTTGAAATCTTTGGATCTCCACTGCGATTCATTCATGTTAAAAGATATGTGGATTGAACCAAAGCCTGGATGCACAGCATGAGTTTGTACTGACTGGCCCACCAGTGAGGGCATGAAGAGGATGCAGGCCCACCATGCAACCTGTCCTTAACTTACAGACTGAAATCTGACTCAGTATTGATGTCTTTGTATCATTTAATAATAGATCAACAAGGAGAACAGAAAGAGAGGCGAGGAGGAGACAGGCGAGCAGGGCGAGGAGTGAGAGAGATGCTGCTGCTCTGTCTCAGTCCCACACTGTCGGCTGTCAGTGGTTTCCATGGGGAAGAGGTCTGCGAGTGAGGTCTGTAAGTGAGGACTCGTGCACTACAAGAGTACCGACAACGGGGTCATTGACTCCTCCAGAGCAGCGTGTCAGACCCCCATCTTCTTGCTCTCACCACGGTCAGCCATCTTGTCGGATCCTCCAGGAGGCTCAAAAGTTCCAGATCTCCCGCCACGGGAGCTTCTGCTCAGAAGACTCCTGTATGAGTGACCAGGGGGCTGCAGGGGGTAATGGGAATTTATGCTGCAAACACTCCAGCCTGCCCATCGGGGGATATGAGGGAGGGGGTTGTTTGGCAAGTCCACAGGAGAGTGCCAGCAATGCTCTGTAAGTTTACTGAGAGACATTTGACATTTGAGACATTTTCTTGCATTACTGGTAACAAAAAATTTTAAGACAAAGTAAAAGTTTATTATTTGACAGTCATAGAAAATTCATTGACATTGTCCTAATTGTACTAATTTTGTGATTCTTAATGAGATTTCATGCACCTTTTTCTGTCTCTAAGCTTACAATGAAGTACTACAGGTATTGTTTCCTCTGATTCTCTTTGATTCTCTTTTCCTACTCATCGGCACGGGTGGATTAGTGAGCAAGTCAACCAGATATAGACCCTCTGTTTACAGTCAGGCCCGCTAAAGAAATCTATGCCTCTCACTGGAAAGTAAATGGCCTCAGTTATTAGTAGGGATATCCTTATCACATTTTACGGCTTCTGAAAAAACAATTAATGAGACTCTGCTGATCCTAAATGCAATCTGTTTTTCCCCCTTTTCCCTTTCTTTTACAGCATTAATGTGTAACGTGTTGGAGCTGCTTTGTATCTTTCAAAAGACAAAGATGCTGATCTAACTAATCAGTATGCAGTTGCACCACAACAGGAAATCAAAAAATTCAGCATTATTCAGCAAGTAAAGCAAAGCCAGAGAAAAATCCATGTAACACAGTTGCGAGGGACGAAGTCTGTGTTTGAAATCAGCTGATATTTGGTTGTGTTTGTCATACAAGGAGGCTGCAGCGTGTCCTGGAGGAGCTGGTGTTCACGGAGAGGGAGTACGTCCGCTCACTGGGCTACATCCTCACCCACTACCTCCCCCTGCTGGACAGACCGGACATCCCACAGGACCTCAGGGGCAAACGCGGCATCATCTTTGGCAACCTGGAGAAGCTTTACGACTTCCACAGCCACTACTTCCTGCCAGAGCTGGAGGCCTGCCAGAGGGAGCCTGCCATGGTGGCCCGCTGCTTTCTCAGACATGTGAGCAGTCACTGTATATAATATTATATAATATAATATAATATAATATAAATGTATATTGTGCTTATGGTTTAACTCGAGCTCTCTTCACAGAGTGAGAGTTTTGGCCTGTACGCTCTGTACAGCAAGAACAAACCTCAGTCAGATGCTCTCATCCTGCACCGTCGCCATGACATCTTCAAGGTCAGTTTCTCATAACTGAAATGTGCAAGTAAGGGAGTTTTTGGTTTTCAATGTTGTGAATCAAATGATGGAATCACTTAGTGCTCATTTAGAGCAATAAATGATTCCATTTAGTGGAATCATTTAGTGCTTATACACCTGCCTCAAATACATTAATTTGGTGGAAGAAGTACTCAGATCTTGTACTTAACTAAAAGTAGCAATACCACAGTGTAGAAATACTCTATTACAAATCAAAGTCATGCATTTACATGTTTTACTTAAATTTACGAAAGTATTACAGAATATATTATATACTATATATACCACTTAGAATTATTGGTACCTTCATGTATAAATACTGGTAAAGGTGTTTTAACTACTTTATATATAGTTTATCCTCTGGTGTCGCTTGTGAATTTTCCCTTGCAGATGAATTTTTTCAGATGAAATTTTATCTCAATCTGTAATATTGCAGCAAGAGAGTTTGGGGTTCAAGTCCTGGTCTGGGCCCTTCTGGGTGGAATTTGCATATCCAAATAAAAGGACAGACAGTAAATACATAAGTATATAGCTAACAAGGAGTGCTGAACACAAGCTCTACCTTTACATAAAATTTTCATTTTAGATGTTGCATGTCATTTTTGCCTTTAATTTTGCCTGATGTTCCTTATTTGGTTTCTTTACAACTTGAATTAGAATTTAAGAAGTTCTGAGGTGTTTACATCATGTCTAGTCAAGTTTGTGATGATGCACAAACCAAAGGGTTCTTAGGGTTCAAGAAGCTTCATAATAATGTGTGTATATATAAGAAATACGTTAGTGTATCGGATGGGATGCTTGAGCAGTGGAGCTCTTTGAATCATCTTGAATGGTGGACACAGAATTTGTCAGAAACATTTTTTTTTCAGCAGTGGCCATCACAGTCTTAACCCTGGGAGTGATATCACCTTGCTTTTCAGCTTTACAGTCCCACTTTGTTTCTCCTCACAGAGGAAGCAGCAGGAGCTGGGGGACGTGATGGACCTTTCGTCCTACTTGTTGAGGCCCATCCAGAGAATCAGCAAGTACAGCCTCCTGCTGCAGGACATTCTGGCTCTGGCTGGCTCATACAGGCCAAAAGACATGATCCAGGATACACTGATCACATCTAGTGTATGCGCACAAAGTGTGTGTGGCCCAGGTGCATATGTGCCTGACTTGACGAGCAGTGAGAGGGAGCGGGAGAGAGCTGAGATCCAAGCTGCTGCAGACCTGGTTCGGTTTCAGATGCGACACGGCAATGATTTACTCACAATGGACGCCATCAAGGAGTGTGATGTAAGATATTAAAATGATTGATAAAGTATACCTGATATACAGTAGTTAAATGGAGTTAACTCCTGCTTTTTTCTCTGCTCTACAAGGTGAATTTGAAAGAACAGGGCCAGCTGATTCGCCAGGATGAGTTCACAGTTTTCTTCAGGAAGAAGAAATGTGTCCGCCGCGTCTTTCTCTTTGAAGATCTCATCCTCTTCAGCAAGACCAAGAGAACAGATATTGGCAATGATGTTTATGTCTACAAGCAGTCATTCAAGGTTTTCACACATCTTTGTTTATCAGAACACTGTTGGAGCCTTAATACTTTTTTGCTGTGAGGATATACAGTATATTCAACCTGTCAGACTTTTTTAACCATGTATGATTATTTTGTCTCTCTGTATTTCCTCTCCCAGACAAGCGACATTGGGATGACCCACAACTCAAATGTGAGCAGTTTGTGTTTTGAGATTTGGTTTCGCAGGAGAAAAAGCGAGGACACGTACACCTTGAAGGCCTCCAGCATGGAGGTGAAGAAGGCCTGGACCTCCGACCTGGAGAAGATTCTGTGGGATCAGGCCGCTCACAGTAGAGGTTATAACAACAACATAACAGCTTAGCTTGTAATTCATGACAAAGAGCTTTATGGAGACAAAACATTTTGTTACTATATCATATGTTCCAGAGCTGCGTATTCAGGAGAGGGTGTTCATGGGAATGGGCCGCAAACCTTTCATGGACATTCAACCCAGTGATGCTGCCATCTGTGACCGAGCCGTCAGCTGTGTCCTGCCTGGTAGAAGTAAGCACATACAAAATGCATCCTTTTCAGTGTGTTTTGTTTGAAATATTTTCTTCAGATTAGTTACAAACCAAGTTCAATACCGTTTATTAATACACAACAAATCAACAGGGTTCAGTATGTGTCAGGATTTACTGAAGCATGGTCCAGCAGGGCCTCACATGATCTGCCGTCATTAATGATAACATTTTATTTACCAAATTAATGGTAGACTTATGGGCTTGTCCAGCAATAACATGGATGAAAAATGATGAGACTGACATAAGAAATGTTTGAACCATTTTGATCCACACTCCAGTAATGAGTGAATGCACTGACACAAAATTTGGTTCAAACATGAGGAGGGGATCAATGCCACTGACTTTGGTGATCCCATGGCTTTTCCTATGAATGTTTCAAAAGCTATTGGAGTGATTGTCATTAATTTGGTACACTCATGATCCCTTCTGGGTGAACTGGAATAACTTTGTTGATACCCTCACCTTTTATCTAGTGCTACCATGAGGGTAAATGTTAATTTGTCCAAAACTTTGTTTTACGTCCTACCTGCGAAACTAATGATACCCATCCACCTGAGATGTGCTAATTAGATGATGTTAGATTAGATGTGTAACATACTAAAGTAAAATATTGTAAACATTGTAAGCGTACCGCCTAAAAATTAGTATGTTAACACTATGAGCATGTGAGCAACTGCTGTGCTAAAATACGGTATCACAGAGTGGCTAGCATGGCATAGTCTCTTGTTTAACGGGATAAACCTAGCAAAGTAACAAAATAATAAAGTAATCAAATGTAACAGAACTGAAAATCTACCTGAGATAACTGCGTCAGTCATGCTTGTGCTCTCGTTGCTCACTGACTGAGATCATTATGTTCTCATTGATGACATCTATGTCTGTCGTCAGTCCCTGTGGCGTGTTGTTCACACAGGGGCTTAGAGTATCCACGACCACACTCCATTGGCTCTGGCAGCACTGCCTCCACCACCCTCAGCCAATCATCTTCCTCTTCTGGGAGGGGTTCGTTACCCCCTGCTGGTTATGCTGGGAACCAGTCACAGGGGTTGGAGACCAATCCCGCCATCTGCTCCTCTCCTGAGGCTGTCACTGACAATGAACTCAACAGTCACTACCTTCATCAGCATCATCTTCATAGTAATTGTGGACAATGGAAAGTTCATCATCCCCTGAGTGAGTTTGTTTTTAGGTCTTTGTTAAATATTTTTTGTTAGAAGACAGAAGGGTCTGTTTGCTCTTGACTTCTCAGTAGCACCTCAGAAAAAAACAACTAATTGCTGGAAAAGAAATAAGGTCAAATCTACACACATTAACATGAATGTCAACCTAAAGTAGCATGACATTTAAATATGAGAATAGGATTTTAAAGGTTCAATGTGTAGGATTCAGGGTGGTTACAATGGAATATAATATACATAATTATGCTTTCATCAGTGTATAATCACCTGAAACTGAGAATCGTTCTGTTTTTGTTACCTTAGAATAAGCCTTTTACATCTACAGAGGAATCAGGTCCTTTTCACCGAAGTCCCCTGCGTTGTGCTGTTAAGCTGGCTTTCCTCACAACAAATGCTCCCCCATTGTGTAATTTTTAGATAGCATGCTGGCGATCCGGAAGCAAAAAGAGGTGTGACATGTAAAACAACATTATTGGCATCTAGCGTGGCTGATGGCATTCCAGCTCACCTTATTTACACAAATGTTGATTCAGCTCTGTTATGACCTCCATTGCCGGTTAGAGGCAGAACAATACTTTTTGTACAGAACAAACTGAACAACAGTGCAAATTCCTGCCTTGAACAGGCTGTTGTGTCTCTGTTTAGCGGACAGCACTGAATCATCTACAGAATGCATCAAGCTCCTCAGCAGCTCAGATCACAGCTGCCTGTCTGCCGTTGGTGGCGAGGTGGAAAACGACTCCTCCTCGTTTGCATCCCAGGGTTCAAAGCCCCTCCCACCACTTTGTCGGACTCCCAGCCTGAGGAGAAACAGCTGTCCAACAGTTACCAGAAAGAAACCGAGTGTCACTCCAAAACCTCCGCATCTGGCTAACGCTCAGGTAGAGGGGAAGGTGTAGCAGTGCGGGCGTGTGAAATATATACATGTATTGTGTGTATGAATTGAAGACAATGGCTCAGGACTGAAAATGGTCTCACTCACATGTTCAGTCTCTAATGGTAAAAGCTGTGAAGGTTTGAAAAAGGCTCACATCATATCAGTGTAACATCAGTATTATTATTAACCAGGAAATGATGCTACAGAGTTGCACCTAACTGACCACCTAACTAAAATATAATACTTAATATCTTGTATTGCAGGGTGATAACATTATAATTGGAAAATCAACAGAAGTTTAACACTGGCTGCCCGCAGAAGGTGAGAATATAAACACTTAAATGATTCAGTTCGATTCAGTATGATTGTTTTAATCAGTTTTTCATAATTAATGCTGAAGAACCCAAGAAACAAGCCGTATATTTTATTTAGCTCCTATTTCACAAATGAATCTTCTTTATTTGTAAAGTGTCAGCTGATTGGAGGGTGAGAAGATTTCCTGTTAATGGGGATTAGTCTTTTTGCTGCCACCACACAAAGATTTGATCTTTCAGGTTGCAAATGTGTATGTGTGTGTGTGTGTTTGTATATACAGCAGAATGCCATGAATAAATAAATAATTCCTGCTGTTTTGGCAGTGTATCAAGTATCATAGTATGGTTGTATCATCAGACATCGCAATCACCAGAAACATATTATGATAGTGTGGTATCATGAGCTCTCCCTGTCACCACAATCAATATTTTGGAAATGTCTGCTGCTATCATAATGTATATCTTTCTTTCACGAGACAACCTCTAGTCATGTATCTGTCAATATCTGGAAAATCAGAGACACTTTTTTTTATCAGTTATTTATTTGTTCTTTAAATATTGTTGCAGGTCACTCGTCCATTGAGGCTTCCGGTCGCCCTGCAGACAGACGGGAACCAATAAAAAAAATATTTTGAGTGGCTGCACAGTCATAAGACAATCAGATGATTTATTGAAGAAGCTGAGGTTTGGTATGTTGGTATGATATGCCAGTCATTCAAATATAAAAACACATGCCTTACCCTCACTGATAACACTCATATGCAAGAAAGAGGAAGAGACTGCTGTGTGATGCGGTTTGGTCACATTTGTTTGCATGCAATTTTAAACCACAAACACACACTGGTCCTTTGCCCAGGCAGAATTCTCTTCATCTCATCCCATGAGCTAAAACTAAATGTAAACTAAAACTTAGAGATACTTAATGACAAGGTTTTTGTATGGTTAACTGCCCACATGTCGCATGTCCACAGACTATACTGTTAAATAGAGTAAAACCTTTGCTTAAAACATTTAGTAATGAGTAGCAGGTATTTGTACCATCGACTTATATTTTGTGGGATCTTTTGGTCTGTACAGTCTGTACAATTATGCAGGGATCAAAAAAGAAAAGGTTGTAATTATTTTTGTCACTGAGCACCAGTATCTGTCACTTCCACTTCAGTCCAGTGACAAAAGCTAAATGTATTTCTCTGTGTTTCATGCTCATTGCTCATTTGCAAGCAGGCAAATCATTGCTTGTAAATATACATCATTATTCTCTCAACAGCTGGACAACTTTAAATACTAAATCTCAGTGGAAACTTAATGGAGTCCAAGATGCAGTTCAGAGCATCCACTGTGCAGATATGGAAAAGTAAAACCATTTAATGCCACAGTGATTTATATACAGTATAATAATTAACATATAAAGATATTTCTTTTCTCCTATACTTTAAAGCTTTCCTGTTTATTTCTTTGAGGTCATTTTTATACTACTGCAGTGTTTCTAAACATATGTTTCTTACCTGTCTTACCTGACTCACAGTAGTTTTGTATTTAATAATTTATCAGAAGGGACAGACCACTTAAGTATTTTCACATCTTGGATTCGCATTTCTTTGCAACTCTGGAGAGACAGGATTATAAAAGGCTACATAATCACACACACTACTGCTTACTAACAGACAGTATATGAACCACAAGCTTACAGACAAAACCACTTACTGTTGTTTTGGGGTCCACTAATATGCTGATTAATGTTCTAGCTCCTCTCTCATGAAGATGTCCATTACAGAAAAGTATTTTTCAGATAATTTAAATGATTTTTAATGTATTTTTTGTTTCCTTATCATGTCAGAGATGAAAAGTGTTTTGTCATTGTTTTCTTTCTTTTTATTGTCTGTGTGTAATGTACAGTATTTAAATCATGACAGGATCTTGAAAAAGTGAAGCCTTGATGTCGACTTCTGGTTATTTTTTAAAGCCACTAACATGGCGGACCCATGAAATTTCTTCTGCTTTTTATTACTTTTGTATTGATTACTTGCTTTCTTCCAAGCTTTTCTTTTGTTATTGTATTCGTTTATTCTATTCTTTTTTTCTTTCTTGTTTTTTTTTTTGTTTAAAGAAGAATTTAAGTTACATTTTGTATGGCTTCTTCCCTCTGAGCTCTCCATCTTTAGGAATGAGCCAGATAGATTGCAGTAACATGAGGATATTATTACAAGACTACAACTTCCTCCAGTAATGTAAAAAAAAAAAAAAAAAAAAAAAAAAAGTCTAATCATGGTGACCTGAAAAAAAATGTGTGAAGTGGTTTAGCGTCTTGCAAAAGAAAAGAAAGGTGTATAAGGTGTAACTGTATGATGTGTAACTTCCTGTTTTGCATTGTGAAATGTAATTTATCCATTGTTGATTCATTTCGAATTTTAACATTTTGTTAATGTTGATGAATACATTAATATACAGAATGTTGCAGCTAAATGATGAATAAATGATTCACGTCAAAAAAATAAAAAAAAGTTTTGTTGCTGGTTTTATTTTAATTCTGTGTTATGTTTTTGATGTTAGTTGTGTTATTTTATAGTTTTGTTCTGTGACACAAACACACAGACACAAATAGATTAAAAAATACATAAAGTTGTGTTGAAACTTGTGTTTCCAGTTAGTTTTAAAGGCCATGGTCAAATGAAAGAAGTAGTGTGTGTGTGTGTGTGTGTTGTAAGTGTGTGTCCGACTAAAAACAGAATTACTGATGCGTCAAATAGACAGATGGGAGTATGAAGATAAGGTTTCACATGCTACAAATATCCCTCCAGGGGGCGTGGTACTGCACAGTCATTAACCAGAAAGCACAGGCTGAAGCTGAAGTTCACTTTTCACAGAAACTGAGGAACAGCAGCTTCACTGCAGACATGAGTCAAGGTAAGGAGGAAGAAAAAATATTTTTACTATTTTTAAAGAATCAAGTAGAGTGTATTATGTACGACCAAAGATGCAGCTTCACTATGTGTTTTACAAACTGTTTTTTAGTAAGAATCAGATTGACAGTCAAGTGTGAACTGTGATAAGCTGGAATGGTGAAAGACATTATGTCAGATCTAAAACATTAGAGGAGCACCGTATCTGCTTTGAGAAATGGTTTATCATCTCGAACTTGGTGATCAGATATCACAGGTGAGCTCTGTTTCCGTCTACACAGTTTCAGACATTGAACGCTGTGATTTGGACATTAAGAACAACAGCAGCAGCCATCGTACAGATCTGTATGGAGCGGAGCGTTTGATTGTCAGAAGGGGACAGCCCTTCAGCATCATTTTACATCTGAAACCTGGCAGCAGAGAGTTCAAACTGGGTGAAACAAGTTTCACACTCATCGTTGAAACTGGTAAGCGTCTGTGTTTGCATGACTGCATCACCATTGTGTGCACAAAGCTCTCCTTCATTTGGATTTAGTTTTAACATTCACGTTTCTGTCTAAAGGTCCAGTACCCAGAAAAGAATCAGACACAAAGGTTTCCTTCGGTCTGCGTGAGTCCACAGTGGACACCGAGTGGAGCGCATCCGCCACTAATGATCCCTCTGCAAACACAGTGTCTATAACTATCAGCTCCTCGCCCAACGCCCCCATTGGACTCTATTCTCTGAGTCTGGACCAGGAGGGACAGAAGACCAATTTAGGACAGTTCATCCTTCTTTTTAATGCTTGGTGCCCCAGTGAGTACTTAAAGTTTGTTTTTCCTTCAGATTTTATGGTTAATTTACATTTTGTTGTGTTCAACATGCAGTTAGCATTTAATTCCCCTTTAATGATCATTGAGTTAAAGTCATTTGCACAGCTAAATGTAAGTAAAAAACTATAACCATACATGTTGTCAGATTAGACATGTTATAAAGGATGCTGATCTGAATATGTGGGTCCTTTGTGTGTACTGAATTACAGGAGATGCCGTTTACATGCGCAGTGAGACGAAGAGGCAGGAGTATGTTTTAGCGCAACATGGGCAGATCTACAGAGGAACACATAAGCGAATCAAGGGGACACCCTGGAACTTTGGACAAGTACACATTTAATTGAGTAAACCTCACTGAGGCAGAGAGGAATAGTGGCACTTTTTTCACACTTATAATTCACAGGCTTTTATTCCAACTATACTCACTCAGTTAGTAACGCTGTTAAAACCAAATGAAAAATATAGCTGACACAAAATCTCTACATGCCACCATACCAATCTCCTTCTCTCTTGTCGGTTTATTTGTATGTCTACAGTTTGAACCAAGTATACTGGATATCTGTCTGATGATCCTGGATGCCAACCCAAAATTTGTATCTGATGCTGATGAGGACTGCTCTGCCAGGAGAAATCCGATTTATGTGACCAGGGTGCTGAGTGCCATGGTGAGTCTGTGCCCAGGCTATAGAAAGTAATGAGGCTCTGTGGATGCCATTCAACCAGCCTGTGAAAAGCCAGCATTTTAGTTGTGCATGCAACATTTACCATGGTGCACCAGAAAACCTGTCTGCTGCTTTCTATTGCTCTGTGGGGAAACTCCTCACATTCTTATGAGTCCCTCTCTTCTCTCCAGGCATCTTTTGTGGCATTGGATTCATGTGTAGCGTGGATTTCAAGCAGGTGGCAAAGAGCAGTGCAATAAATTAAAATATGTCATCATGTTTTTCCTGCTGCTAGTTAAAATAGCTTATTGAGAAATCCAGGGCTATTTCTACCAAGCAGTAGCTGCCCCTGTACAATAAATCAGTACCAGGCTATTTCCAAGATACTGATGATAGCCTTGACAGGGTAGGCTACATAATACATTGTGGATGCACTAATCCAAAGCAAATATAACAAACATTTTGTTCTGGTAATTATTCAGGCCTCTAAATGTTTGTACTGATTATCAACTCACTCTACTAATAACTAGAGAATCAACCACTGCGATCTGTAAGACCTAATTTACATCCTTTCCAATCTGACAATCTGACAATTTAGAACAGTTTTGTTATTCAGTGCCCCTTCCTTCTGAATCAGTCACTGAAAAATATTTGTGCACATTTTTATAACTTTGGCATTTGCTGCACTACACTTTCAGGGTGGCCATATGTTGCTAATTAACTACCTCCACCAGTTAAATTCTTCTGTGCAGTGGAAATCTGGTATGGCTACGTCTCCATCTTTGTAATGTCTGTGTCTGTGTAATTCTGAAGGGTGTCTGGGGGAAATATAATGTGAAAAATTTATCATTTTCATTTTGATGTCAAAATGATAAGCCTCAGACTTTTCGCATGATGCATACTAACTGAACCTCAAACGTGCAAACTGCCACTGACTTCCTCTTTCTCACTGAGCCTCTTCCTGCCCACAGATCAACAGCAATGATGACAGGGGAGTGCTTGTGGGAGAGTGGGGCGAATTTTCAGGTGGAGTTCATCCAGGACTGTGGACTGGCAGCGGGGACATTTTGCGTCAGTGGGCAGAGAGTGGCCCTGTCTGCTATGGCCAGTGCTGGGTCTTTGCTGCTGTTGCATGCACAGGTTGGAGCACAGTATGCAGTGCATGAGATTCCTGGTTTGGCTGTCTGTGTACTCTGAATTCAGTGTATTATGAAATTATTGTTTCCCTTTTTTTCTAGATGCTTTTAACTTGTGAGTTTTTAAATATTCAGGCTGGTGTGCACTGGAGTTTTTACAATTGATATACTTATTATTCGCATGGCTGGCCAACATAATGTAATTTTAAAAATAAACTGCATGTTGTCATTCAGACAAAATAGAAACAATTTCTTGAAATGTTATCAGCACCATTCTACACCAACAGTACTGTTTTCTTCTGCATCATTTCATCCCAGTCATCCTCCAGTCCACCCAATTCACAATCCAAACCTTTTTATCAAAACCCTAAATTTAGGATCTAATCCTGTGCTTTTGTAGCTATCTACGCACTGTGACATTTTGTGTTATTTCTTTACTGTTTGTCTTTGATGACAGATGTCATCTCAAGTGTGCGCTTTAGTTTAGTGGTGTGATGAAGTGTTGCTCCTCTCCCTTCCAGTGTCCCGTGCTCTGGGCATCCCATGTCGAGTGGTTACTAACTTTGGATCCGCTCATGATGCTGATGCCAACCTGATAATAGAAAACCTGTATGATGAAAATGGTGAACGAATTTCTGAAGGTGATTCAATATGGTGAGTGAGTGGAAGTGATGTAACATACCTAAATTTTTGTAGAAGCACAACTGTCTCATTAAATACATTTTCTTTTACATTCTTTCTTTTTGATATCTTCCATTATTCCTATAGGACAAAATGAAACCTATTTTACTGATTGAAGTAAAACGGTGATGTTATTTACCTTTATTTGACAAATTTTACTAGGAACTTCCATGTTTGGGTGGACAGCTGGATGACCCGTGCAGATTTGGGGTCAGAATTCGATGGGTGGCAAGCCAGTGACCCAACGCCACAGGAGACAAGTGAAGGTAAACTTTGACTTTGTGCAAGTTGTCCTGTTGTTGTGTTTCACTAAATGACACTAAATGAGAAATGACCAGCTAAAGTCATTTCTCATGAAAGTACCTGTAGCAGTTCGTTTCAGCTGATGATAGTCACAGGTTTGATGTGTGGTTATGGCCTTCATACATGTGACAGCTTGTGTTTGGCGCATTCACATGAGTGATCTCAAGACTATTGACACAAGGGTTAAAAAAAAAAACCAAATGCACCTGATGCAGACCATTTGGAATTTCTGGACACCTGTTCCGTGTTACATTTATTAACTGTGGTTATGGAAACCTCTTTTGTTGCTATATGCTGCATCCAATTAATATAGCTCAGCAACTCATCTTTTACCATTAAAGGTGTTTACATAATTTTATTCCTTGTATTTGTAGACATTAACTCCTACACTAGTTTGGGCTCTTAAAATACGCTACCTGCCTATTCTTTCAGGGAATCATATATTACTCATCACCAAAGACATTTCGCATGGGAATGTATTTTATTTTATTGGATTACTTGGATGATTTGCATGACCTGAATCAAGGCACTGTGTGTCCTGTGTGTCTGAAACCTGATGAAATTAACCCTGTCTCTGTCTCTGTGATGCTGTCAGGTGTTTTCTGTTGTGGACCAGCATCACTAAGAGCCATCAAAGAAGGAGAGCTGACCAAGAAGTATGATGCTCCCTTTATATTTGCTGAGGTGAATTTTAGCTTGAATTTTTTTCGTGTAACGTTTTGAAAGAGAAACAAGTTTACTGTGTTGGCTGCTTAATAAGGGTGCAGGTTGGAGGTTTCATTTAATGACAAGACCTGATCTAAACATATTTTAAGAGGTTTGTGCACATGTGTATATACAAATGTATCTTCCTGCTATTACATTTTGTGTTAAGAGCTTGTCTTGGCTGTTGTCCATCAACTGAAATGTCTTTTTAATCAGCACTGTATCGTGTCTTCTCACGTCGTGTGTGGAGTCAGGTTAATGCAGATGTTGTGGACTTGGTGCGCCTTTCGAATGGTCAGTTGGTCAAGTTTGATGGATCAACTAAGTCTATTGGGCGCTTCATCAGCACTAAAGCTGTGGGCTCTGATGAGAGACACGACATCACACACCAGTACAAGTATCCAGAAGGTACTGCACAGTCACATGTGCATGCACACACACATAATGTGACTCCAGACCACAAGCCTATTTAAATGTATCCCAGCTGCAGCTTCAAAGTTTTGATTAAAATGCTGTTCATTTAAACAAATTTCTGGTTTGGAGTCAGTGTGCAATGGTTACAATGTTTGCTCCTTCTAGTGTAATCACAGACACATATTACATACATTACATACATGCACACATTCTCACACTGGACAAAAATAGAGACAGATGACCTCAGCAACCTGACATTAAAGACACGTTGCATGGGTCCACGTCTATCAAAAGAGAGTTTGAAGGAGACTGTTTTTGATGGTAGCGTTGTGTAACACTGGTTATGATTCTGATGGTTTTCAGGCTCAAAGGAGGAGAGGCAGGTGTATGAGAAGGCTCAACACCACAACAAGCTACAGCAGCGAGGAGAAGAGCCAGGACTCCGTCTTAAGGTGTTTGTTATACAGAGGTTACAGGAAACACCTTAAAAACACGTCCTAGAAAAGGACTTAAACTCTGAAATGACTTCAAAAAATTGTGGTCCAAGTGGTGCAATTCTAATTGTGAAAGAGATCTGATAGGAATAAATGATATGGGAGTTTTCGAAGCAGCAAGAACAGAAAATGTATTTAATATGTAAAAGGGAACTGTGTAAACAAAGATGTCAACACATGCAAAAAAGACCATTGTCAAAAAGAGGAACTTGAAAATAACGCAATAATAATGTTAATAATAATGCAATATTGTGGTTGTCAAATACTGATAACTGGCATGAACCCATGTATGAGCAACATTTGTGTTTATACTGTGTGTATACTGGTGTAAATGTATCATTAAACATCTCCTATAGGTAGATAGATTAGTGAATGGGTGGTTAAATGGGAGTCTGATTAATCCTAAATGTGATATGTATGCTTTAGTATCTCTGAAATTCATTTGACCTTAAACAATTTTATTCTGATTACATTATTTTTGGAAAAAGATCAAACTGGCTGATAACATGATCGTTGGCTCGGACTTTGAGGTGTCTGCTATCCTCACCAACAACTGCATGGAGGCAAGGACCTGCTCCTTCCTGTTCTTCGCCAGAGCTGTCACCTACAATGGAAAAGAAGGAGAGAGCTGTGGATTTGCTTCAGACAAAGTGGAGGTGCCCTCTGGAGAAGGTTAAGTCCCACCCACGAAAATCCTTCTTGTCATTAGCAAGTGCACATAGTCTTTAAGATGCCTCAGTGAAAGAAGACCTTCATCTGTCCATAATTCATTTTTCATGCTGAAATTGCATAAAAATAGTTTTAATAACCAAATTTGCATAATATATGCATTTTTCAGAAAGACATCTGTCCCTCAGGCTGGAGTATGACCAGTATGGACCAGTGATCACCTCTGACAGGTTGATTCACCTGTCAGCCATCACCATCGACAAGCAGACCATAGATTACCATAAGGCTGAGAAAACCATTGTGCTAGATGAGCCAAATATAGAGATCAAGGTATGGACGTTGGACAGGTGAAAGGAATGTGCTGGACTTGTCCCTAAATTCTCAGAGAATTGTGGCATTTGAATGAATCCAGATCAGTGAGTCTGCCATATATAACCAGTTCATATTAGAATCATATGTAACCTGTAATTCCTGTAATTTATGGGTGAACATATCCTGACACTGGGTGATGCATGTGTGTCCTCTGTGGAGGTGTCTCTCATCTGCGTTCCAATAGCCATGTAGCCTCCAGAGAAACCTGTAGAGGATATCCTGGCCTTTCTGCTGACACTCATTTGATCTGACCCAGACTCAATTTAATCTGGATGTACATGAAGTGCAGGGTTGTTCAGGAAAGAGTAAATTGTGCTCTTTAACCTTTGGCCTCTTAATCCAAACAACTATTCATTTTACTCTCGTGACTGTAGTGCACTACACACCATGCTGTTGCCTGAAGTTTGAGGACGTTTGTGGTGAATTGTTTATTTTATGTTAATTGATTGATTGACCTCTGCTCCCTCCTGTTCACATGTTGGAAGTATGATTTGCCCTGTTTGGTAATTGTAATCCTATTTAATTGTGCAAGTTTATCACAACATAATTTTAATTGTTTAGAATATTAAACCACCTGTCACAAGATGAAACCTGTGCCTCACATTCTGCATCTCAATGCATCTCTGCAGCTGGTGGGAGAAGTCAAAGTAAACCAGTCAGTGACAGCAGAGCTGACCTTGTTGAACCCTTTACCAGAGCTGCTGCAAGACTGCAGCTTCACCATAGACGGCGTCGGCCTCACTGACGGCAAACCCACAACCGCAAAGTATGTCAGCTCCTGTTATGAGTCGATTCATGTGTCAAGTATTTATTTTAGTGTTCCTGTTTTTACTTGTTTTGGTATCATTCAATGCCCTTGAAAACATCTTTACAAAATAGTGTTTGTACTGCACTCATTGTGATGTAGCTTCAAAATTCACTTTTTTTGTGTGATTTGCAGTGATAAATGTTATCATAATCACAGTTACAGTAAGAATATCTTAAAATCTAATATGGAATTTATACACTGGATTTCAATGCCAAAGCTATTGAAAGCTGAATTCATAAACCTAGAGATCAGCAGAATTATTGTATTATATTATATTATATAATTTTAGATTGTATTATATTATATCTCTTATTCTTGCAGAATTGGAGCTGTGGGCCCCAAACAGGAAGCCAAGGCCAGCATTGAGTTCAGACCCACCAGTGCTGGCTCCAGTGTCCTGCTGGTGAACTTTGATAGCAACAAACTGAGGAACATCAAGAGCTTCATTAATGTTGTTGTGAAGGAATGAGCCAGTACATAAATCTGACAACTCAGTTTTTTTTTCTTTGCTTTTCATTGGACTCCAGATTACAGGGTCGCCCTTAGCATCAGGGCTTCAGACTTTATTTTTTAACCCCATTATTATTTTTATCCATGTATTATGTATACCATTATACTATCCACATTAATATTATTTTTCTGATCAACCACATCCACTAGCGATTATGTAAGCTGCCTTTTGTAGTAGACTACAAAATCACTACTGGCTGCAATAAAATAAGCAAATTTAGTCTGCATGAATGATTAATAATAATTAATTAGTTTTTTGCACTCTATTCTTTTCTTGTGAGCTGCCATGACAAGTGAATTTCCCCGATGCTGGATTAATAAAGTTCATCTTATCTTATCTTATATTCATTATTTCATTAGTTGAATTCAAATGTGTCAATAAAGCAGCTGATGGCTTAAGGCAGACCTGGGCATTTTACGGCCCGTTGGTTTACTCTGACCGGAAATGATCAAATAAACATGTTTTCTGATTTCACATTATGCATAAAGCTGCATTGCTTTTATTTTGAAGTTGAATTTATTCACTGACACGATACGTAGGCTTAAGACGTGCACATGATTGGATCGTTGTCAGAAGACGTCATTAGCCCCCAGAAATGTCCGATCACGCTAAAAAAGAAAGGTAGATGTCGAATGCAGGGTTTTTAACAAAAATTGGACTGCTAACTATTTATTTACTGAAGTCAGAAGTAAAGCCGTGTGTTTAGTTTGCGGGGAGCAGATTGCCGTGTTTAAAGACTACAATTTGAGTCGGCATTACCAGACGAAACACGCAGAGAACTATAAAAACTTGACTGATGCTGAAATTGCGCGGACATCGGAAGCTTTGCTAGCTAAGCTGCAAAAGCAGCAAGGCTTTTTTACCAAGCTTCACACATCCAGGATGCAGCAACCAAGACCAGCTTTGTTATATCCCACAAAATCGCTAAAATCAGTAAGCCATTCTCGGACGGAGAGTTTGTCAAAGAGTGCTTGGTGGACTCTGCAGCACTAATATGACCTGAAAAAAAAGAAGCATGAACATTGAACATGTCCCACTGTCCAGAAGGGTCGAGGACATTGCGGGGAATCTGGAGCTTCAGCTTCAATGTGAAGTGGCAAGTTTTGACTTTTTCTTCTTGGCTTTGGACGAGAGCTGTGATGTTCGCGACACAGCTCAGTAACGCAGGACTTCAAGATTACGGAGGAGCTGGCAGCAATGCGGTCGATGAAAGGTACAGCAACAGGGAGCCATCTCTCCACAGAGGTAAATGCGTGCATGGACACGCTGGGGCTAAAATGGGACAGACTGGCAGGTGTCACAACGGACGGTTGTCCAAATCTTACAGGGAAAAATTTCGGACTTTTGAAACGCATGCAAATGTTCATATGTGTACCATTGTTTTGGGAAATTTGACTGAATAAAGTACATTTTTGCAAGGCAACCTAACTTTTTTTATTGCCTAACTATAACATACTCTTACCAGTCTGTCAAAACAATGCTATTTACTGCTTTTTATAAAGAAATACAATTAGTAATATGCAGAATTCAGTTCAGTCTTTTGGTCCGGCCCCTCACAGTGTTTTCTGTTTCTCATGTGGCCCCATGGAAAAAAATAATTGCCCACCCTTATCTTATATAAACAACACCTTGAGAAACATACATCAACAAAAAAACAAAAAAAAAAGTTATAATGTAATGAATGAAAAAGCAGTTTAAAAAGGCAAACAAGAACTTCAACTCCTAACTTAAAGTCGAGATCCTTAAGATCCATCTGTTCTCTCTTTGGTTCACTTTCACTAAATTCGCTGTAATAATTGCAACAGGAACATGGTCAGTTGCCTTTAATGGATCAATCTCATGTAGGTAATTTCTAGCGCCAGTTGAACTTTATTTTTCTCTCAGTGGTACACGCACAGAAAGTTGACTAAATAAGGATGTGTTGGACCAGGTATATAAAGTAGGCCTCTGCCAGTGACCAGTGTGGAAATGTTTTTATTATTATTATTATTATTAATCTATGAATTTACTTTAAGATCAAACTTTGAGGACAATTAAACAAACAGAGTTCATATAATTCATCTTACTATCCTGTTACTTTCTGACAAACAACTCACGTATGACCCAATCCCATGGCAGACAAACTCTCGTTATCCTTTAGAGATCACTTCACAAAAATTGTTATCTGAGACATAATGACCCTTACACCTTTGACTTTTATTGTACGTCAGAGGTTGTTTTATGGTCAGTATGTTTAACTAAAGAAAGTCACATTTTCACCGATACAATGATTAATTAAATAAAAGCAACAAATTAGATGTGTAATATTGACATAATGCAAAATACACATACAGTATTTGTTCAAATTGTTCCAGTTTATTGAGATATATATATGTATATATCACTTTCATTAGAGAAAAGCAGTACCCTGCTGTTAGAGTCCTGACAGCACAGCAAATAGATAAGAAAACTGAATGACATCTAAAGTGAAGAACACCTGTGACAAAATGTTGCTGAAATCCGGCATGCAATGGTTGTATTAAGCATATTTATCTTTAACTTACCACTGAATTATATTTCTATCAAGACTGATGGGTCAAAATTCCTAAACTCTTTGTTTATCATCCATAGCCACAGAAAGTTGATCTGACATCAGAGATCATTTTAACACCATAAAATGGAGCCAAATATTTATGTTGTGACTGCACCACTGAGTATAAATATATCCTATATCATATCCACACCTTTGGTTTAACAGCTGCTGTGATTCACAGTTTTTTTCTGCCATTTGAAATATTTTGCCAGGAGGAGACACCAATCAGTCTGAGTTTACTGAAAAGATTTGCAGCATTTCTCACCTGAGGATGTTACATCAGAAGGAAAGTTACAGCGACTGTAATCTTGTTCAGTGTTAGAAAACACTGCAGTAGCAGGAGCCATGACCGATATAAATACTTGACCTTTAATAATAAAACTTGACAAATCAATCTCTCTGTTTACAAACAACGTAAAATCAAATGAGCTTAACAAATGATACATAATGTATTCATCTTGACAGAGAACTGTTTTCTAACTGTTGTACCAAAAAGAAACTTCCTGACCTTAATATCTCATTTAAGAGTAATTTAGTTTGTGATGCCATTTATCACTACATCATGAAAAAAAAGAGAAAGAGAGAGCAGAGGTGAAACGGTTGCTGCTACTTTTTAATAAAACATTTTATTACTGGACATCCACGCACTGGTAGGGCTGAGCAAAATGTCTAAGTTATTACTCATCACTTTAATATCACTGAGAGGATCTCATAATGCAAATCACTGAACATACTTTTCTTTAATACCTGTGAATGTAGCTTAAAATGACTAATAGTTACAACCTCTACTGGGTTTTTTTGTTGTTTTTTTTATATATCAAACGTGTTGTGATATTTTAAACATATCAGAAAATGGTCTGATCTACTTGTATCAGTATTTCTTTACATCCTTATTGCCCAGCTCTACACACAAAAAAACTTTAACACTTAGTTTCACCTGTTTTGCTCTAAATGGGTTTTGGGGTTCCACACATTCCTTACTGTTGTAACACAAACTTTGAATCGAATCTGAATCGATTCTCCAAACTTCCAGGATCCGTTGTGTAAAACACAAACCTGGTCTAGAACACACTTAGAAACATTATTAGCTTCTCCATTGACTGAGCACCTGTCCAAATTAATGCATGATAACAAACATCCATGTTGAATTGGAAAGTGTTAGTCTGTGAATAAAAAAAAAACACTTGCAAAGAGTGCTTCTTTATTGACTTAAACTACGAGAATCAGACTGTATTTAATAACCATCTCTCTGCAGTGTTGCTGAGCGACAGCTGTCAGCTATGAGCATTCATGAGGCAACCAAAACACAACGTACACCGCACCCATTCCGATATCTTCTCTAATTGCACACACACACGCATCAAAGCCACCTATCACATTACGTGTCAATAAAAAGCCCCCAAATGAAAGCCAAAAAATAAAACTAATGAATGGTACATCCTCTTCACAGTGTAGTCACAAACTCGCATTGTGAGAGCTAACGGCTCACCACACAGAGCGACATATTGACTGACATGTCCTAACAATCAGGTTTTAGGTCTGTCTAAGTTTTGCTTCTTCACCCACCCCTCCTCTTAGATCACTGACATTTCCAGTGTTTAAAAAAAAATAAAAAATAAAAACAAACAGAAAACAAACTCTTTCAAAGCTGGTGGAGTGGAATCCTTATCGATGAGCAAGTGCTGGAAAAATTCAAGCTGACAGAGTCTCTGTTCTCCTCTGCAGAGCGTTTTGATTCCACCAAATCTTCCTTCTGATGTCCCTTCCTCCCTCGTGAATTGGAGGTCTGACCATGTGTTTCCTCTGGCCAGAGACACAGCTAGAAGTATTTTGTGATTCAACCATGGAACTGGGTTTGGGTGGGGAGGGGCAGGGAGAGAAGTTTGCCTGAGCGAAGACCTCTCAGTCGGTGGAGAAGAGATCTCCGGCCGAGGGGAGCGGGGCCAGACCCCCCGTCACGTTGGGCAGGAGGGACAGGTCAGGGAGACTCTGGATGTGGGACTTTAGCTCTTTCCTAACTTGGGTCACCCTCGCCAGTTTCTGCTTATACTCCTGCAATGGCGAAGATAACACAGCACAGGAGTGAGTTAAAAATGACTTCTTACTTACAAATTACAGCTGTCAGCTTGTTCAAAATGTCTTGTGACAACAGCTTTCTGACATGTTTGAAACACATGCTGGTCAAAGCGCATGGGTTTAAAAGATATATACAATGCATAACAATGTGGGCTTTTTGTGTAGTGGTGGCTATTATTTCTATTTATTATTACAATGTACTCAAAATAACAAATCCAGAACTCTGGCTACAATATGATCTCTGCCAGTTTAGTTACACCATGCCTTTCTGACTGGTCACCAAACCTCCCTATATAGGAGCATTAGACTCCTATAGACTTTTTAATGACAGATCAAACAGAAAATGTGAAAAGGCCAATGTGGTTAATGAAAGAATTTTGACAATGACTTTCTGGAAAGGAAAGTGCTGTATCATATTCATTAAATAAGTGACTTCACATTCATTATTAAAATAGTGAAGGAGAATCTGATTCGAACTCAGTTCTCTGTATGCTGTTGACCGTTATGTTTGCGTATGCAGTGCCTTGCCTCTAGTTTCTTCTCTCTCTCCATGAGTGCCTCCCTCTGACTGCTGATGTATTCGGACAGCATGCGAGCCAGCTGCCTCCGGTCCTCCAGCTCTGCAGCCAGTCGGCCATTATACTCTGCCAGCAGCAAGCAAGCTTCATCCACCGTCTTCGAAAGCTTGTCTGCAGCGTCTTTGTCTACATTGGTGTAAAAATGGGTTGTTGAAGTCACAGAATATGAGATCTATTATGAGCTTGTCATGTACAGGAAGTTAAATTTCTTTTGGACCCTTTCTTTACATTCAGAGTTCTTATTTACTATTGAATAAAAAGGAGAAATTAATATTGAATAAACAGGAAAAATAAGACCAATGCCAATCCATGCTGAAAAAAATTCCTGTATAAACAGTAAAAGAAAAGTCACTTCTGATCAAGCTGAGCTCTCACGTCTCACCGGTGATTTTCTCCAGCAGGGAAACATCTTGGACTTCCTGTGGAAGTGATGCGATCTTCTGACGAACTGCTGCATCACCTGATGCAGCGTTTTCCAAATCCTGCAGGGCCTTCACCAGCTCCTCTGTCTGAAAGTGTGTATAAGAACATGTTTAAAGGGAACAGAGTTAGAGAGTTAACACGGGCTAGTAAGGAGAAGGGAAATGATCAGGGAGAAGACCATGGGACAGAAAGAGAGACGTAGAAAAGAAGGGTGAGAAACGAGAACATTAAATGTAAGGGAGGACTTTTTTCTGCATTTTGTGTGATGAGTGAAGTGAAATGTTGGCATCCTACCAGCTGAGTTGCACTGGCGCCTATGTTACGAGGGGAGGAGTGGCTTCTGTAGTCGTCGTCTTCATCTTCTTCGTCTTCCTGGATCTTCTGATAGCTTCGTTTCAAAGGCTTCTTCTCTTCTGCAGAGTCAACAGAGCAGAAAAAAAGCATAATATCATTATCACTAAGTTACACAGTCAATCTAAGACAGACACTACAGATGAGACATCAGCAGAAAGAACTGTTCACAACATCAATAATTTTATGCAACTGATTCCCTGTTTGATGATGTTTTTGAATGTTCAATAGATATTACACTTAAGTTTATTAGGATTATTCTAGAAAAAAATCTTCAATGTAAACTAACACCATTGCAGTTTATAGGATTGTTCTGCTATAATGTGTGATGTAGTTCAGCATATAAGGTTTGATGAAATCAAACCAGTAGCAAGCAGAAGTCTTACACGTTGGTGCTACTGATACTTTACAAATATATGTTCAAAAGCAGCCTTCTGATGATGTATTTTCCTCGTAAATCATGCCATACTTCTCACCTTTACATATTACATTAGCTGCATTAAATAATCAGTAATCCTGGTTTTACTTATCGCCAACCAATAACATACAGCATACTCTATATTTGTGTTCAGATGAAACAAACTAATAAATTATCTAACAGTCATCTAACCTGAAGGCCTGGGGCTGTTTGAGTCCTCTATGGCCAGTTTGAGCTGCTGAATGAAGTCGGCTCTGTAGAGGCTCCTCTCCTTCCAGATGTTCAGCAGTCTCTCCATGTGCTTTTTACAGTTCTCATCTGCATCACTGCAAAGAGACAGGGGAACAGTAGAAATAGAAGAGAGGATTCAAGCTCAAACAGCTCAAAAAATTGACTGTGTATAGCAAATTCCTCCAAACAACTCGTTTTAGTTCCTGCCCTACAAGAACTATGGGACCACATATTTAATATTTACCCTTATCATTTCCTGTTTTGGTTTCAAAAGGTTTAAACCCATTTTGAAGCTGGATGAATTCAGCTCCAGTCCTGAGACTTTTATCAAGAGACTTAACATTAAGATTCTGAATTATTTCTGGAAGTACACTGGTGTGCTCACAAACACACGCTTATTAAGCAGTTCATTATTTGTAGCACACAGTGGTCACATCACATTTACCTGGCAACATGTGAGCAGGCATCGACGAGGACAGACTCAAAGTCTTTGGTGAACTCTGGTCCCTTCTTCTTGCTGTTCTGGATGACATCGTTGGCGAGATACAGGAACGTCAGCTTTCTGTTGCTTTTTGCTGCAAAACATGAAAACACGATATTTCAAGATTTCAAAATCTAAATTAGTTTGCAATTAACTTAGATTTATTACTAATAACCCTACTTTTCATTCACACACCTGCCGACAACACTTCAGTAACTAATTTCCAAAATTTCTCATTGTGTTTTGTCACTTTAGCCATAGTCATAGTGGAGTGACAGGTTTTTATCACGCCTATTTACTTTAAAAGCACAACGGTTTTCTGAGTGTACTCCTGATGGTTCAACCCCATCATCAATAAAACCAATAAAACCAAGGAACGTCAACATTACCTCTTTCTGACCTCTTGTGTACCGTGTTTTATGGTCCTGGATTTTCCTTTAGCGGTTTCAATAATAAAGGATATTTTTGGTATCCTCCGTAATAAAATACCCTGTAGGTATTACAGCACCATAACACACCATCTTCTGGGATCAAAGTCCTCTCTTTAGATCTACTAACCGTTATTTTGCTCTTTACTTTGCTAAGTTGCACGATATCAATACCGTTTTTTGCACAAACAACACAAATAAACGAACTTCTCACAGCAAGTCTCACCTTTCTTCAGCTCTCTGTGCCAAACTTTAACGATGAGGGCTGAGTGTTTGCGGTGGTGGATGATCCACAGAGAAAGAGTCTGGACGCTCTGCTGCGAGCTGCTCAGCTCCGTCAGCTTCTTCTCCAGGGCCGACTCAGAGAAGGACGACATGCCGGACTAAATGTGTGTTTCCCCTGTGACCCCAACAGACCCCAACCCGCTCTAAAGCGACTGAGCTCCGACCTGGTTTAGAGAAACTCGCACTGTCATCAAAACTTTAGTTTAGTTGTATCGCTAACTTGCAGACATGCAGCATCAAGCCGCCTCCTCCACCTAACCTTATGTTTCTAACGTTATGTTAGCTCTTTGTCTGACTTAATTATTGTCCAAATCTACTGAACAAACCTGCAGGGTGTGAATGTGGATTATGAGCTGATGTTTCTTCACCGTCTGTAGTGTTTGTTTACAGCAACGGCTAACGTTAGCGCGCCGAGCTAAGCAGCCATCTGCAGAGCAGAGCAGCCCTGAGCTGAGTTTAGCCTGTGACTTAAAACGACTTTAAAGCAACAAAGCTTCCGCAATATTCGTGTGAAATATGTCTTCCGTACGCCACGAGATGAAACAAGACCGCTAAAGACTAACGGTGTAACTTACAGTTTGCCTTAGATCGTCTAACTAATCAGGAAGATTCCTTCGAAAAAATGGCAGCTTGCACTTTCACCTCAACATGTGCGTCGCACAGTAGTGACGCAAACAGATCCGGGTCTCATTCCCTTTATCCAGGCATGAAAATATAAAACCCACAATAAAAGACCATGAATTCAACATCAGTACACACCATCAAGTTAGTTGTAAACAACATTTTCAGTAAAACCGGTACTTCTGTAAAACTTGCGGGATCACACATTTATATTTGTGTTTACTGAAACTCTTATATGAGCACATTTCAAAACCATTCGAGACATTATTGTGCTCATTTACTTGCAATGATAAAAATGATTGCAACATTAGAAGTTTTCTCCTAATATGATTGTCTTCTGAGATTAGATCAGAATTTGAAAATTCAAGGTACCTTTCATGGTACAATTTTATGGGTTTTTTTGTACTTTATACTCCACCACATGCTAATGCTAATGTCGCAAATGACTGCATTGTCATGAATAAATCTCCCACATCTCAGTCAAGGCTGACAGGTCTTGCAGTTTCCTGTGAATTGTTTTTTTTTTTTTACTTTTTTGAATTATATTTAGTGTATTGACAGTTTGACAATTTCTCCAACTCCACTGAGCAAACAAGTAAATACAGATGAGAGCAGAACAATTACTGGATCCATTACCAGTGAAGTATGTAATACAGTTAATATTTTATATACTTTCAGCATAAAAGTTTAATCACTTTATATAAATGAAGATGCATACATATAAATAAATATTTTTTTTTCCGTATAAGTTGAAAGGTTTGCAAAATGTCCTTAAGTTTCAAAGAGGTGACTCTTAAAGTAAAACTACATTGAGTGTTATCATAACACAGGGCACCTTTAATCCAAATGAAGTGAGATGGAGGGCAAATGACTCCCATTTTAGCAGTATAAGGCATCTCGACAAAAGGGGACTGACAATTTGGGATTGCTCCTGTGAGGGAGATGATTCTAAACAGCATTTTAAGTTTTGTTGAGTGTGACTTTGGTTCAGTAGCCTCAGTGGCGAATTATACACTGAATAATTTCATGTTCAGTGCAAGCAGTAAATGAATGAACTTTTTTTTTTTTCCACTTTTTTCCACTCATTCTCAGTGAAGTTAAATCAAATAAAATTTAGAAGATTTAATCTGAATTGACTGGATTAATTCAAACATATGAAATATTGTTTTTTAGGAAGAAGTGGTTTGAGAAATGTATCAAAAGTTTGGACTGTGTACCTGGAGGAAGTGAAACAAGTGGTTTGGGGGGGATTGAATATTTTTCCACTAACTGTTGAAAAGATATAAAGGTGCCATCAGTGTCTGAGACTCCTAATGGTCTAAGAAACTGTAAACATTTTCTTGAAATTAGATGGGCTTAATCTGACCATTTTTGATATGAAAACAGTCTGGAAGCCAAAGTAAGCATGACTTAAATTACCTGCTTGTTTGAATAGAGATGATCATAAAATCTATTACTAAATACCTTCTCTGTTGAAAGGTATTTAGTAAAGGTACAATTCAGACATTTCTAGGAAATCTTTGTATTTGTACAGACATGGAAATTTGCATGTCCATTTGCCTCCGCAATACTGCGGTTGACAAAATGCACAATATTCCTTTCAAAACAATGGCTTGGGGCCCTGGACACAGGTAAGTATCAGGCAAATTGTATGTTAGCACAACATGTGTGTTTAGCAAAATGAGGCTCAAATATCAGCCAAAATTTAAATACAGCCGCACCTGCAGAAGTCTGTTTTATGGAGGACAAAACAGTGGTAAAACTAATACCATGAATTAATGAAAGCACTGGTCCTTTTACATCGCCAAAAAAGCCTTGCCAGTGAGCCAGCATATGCAGTACCACAACTTTAAACTGACCCAAATGCAATGCTGTTATTAATCTTACCAATTACACTTGCGCTTTTCTTGCAGACCTGAGAATGTTTTGTGTGTGGCATTTAATTATTATGGTGTCTGATGTCATCCTCCCATTGTTTGTGACAGGCAAGAAAACATTTCATTTATTAATCTTTATTAATTGACTGCGGGTGTGGGACAAGATCATTGATTTGGACTGCATGAAGTTTGAAGTTAACATAAGAAAGAAGCCAAAAAGAAAGACATATGGAGCCATGATAAAGGCAAAATTTGATTGGAAATACCTGCACCTTAAAATCTAATCCTTTACTGAAAATGTGATATGAATTAATATTAACTGACCAACATCTCTACTATTTTGAAAATCAATTAAAACTGACTATCACGTCAGCAGTCAAAGATTCATAGAAAAAATACCGGTCTCCCTTTTCATGGCTTATTACATTTATCACATTCATTTTAATTGGAGGGAAGCTCTGGAGTCCCACAAACAAATAACACATGCAAACAAGATTCACTCAAGCAACATCCCCCGGAAAGATGCAAAAGTGGTCCTCCCCTCCATCAATCCACACTTTCAAAAGCAGGCTCTGATCCATATTTCAAACCACATTGAGTCTCCACAGCAGCCGTGTGTGAAGAGGTGGAGGTGGAGGTGAAGTATGAATATGTTTGAGGCTGTGTTGCTGTCTGTATGCTGTCTCGTGGTGCAGTTAGTTGAGGGGAAACTTGATTATATTTCCCACGGACAGGGGATGCAACTGCAGGGTGATGTCTTCCTCACTGGACTCTTTCCTCTCCATTATGCACTTGAGTCAACAGGTAGTTTGCCGGCTTTGGGTCGATGCAATGAGTGAGTTTTAGTGGACAGTAAACTTTCATCTCTGTTGATCAAGTGCATTTCACTCATACAAAATCAACCCAGATATAATTGTTTTCTTACAATATGAAGCTTTATTTGATCTTAATTAATTTTCCCTTTTACATGTTGCCATTTCTAGAGGTACACCCAACCAACATGGATTTCACCTGTTGCAAGCTATGAGATTTGCTGTTGAACAAATCAACAACAGCACTGGGCCACAGTCTATTTTACCAGGAGTGAAGCTTGGCTATCAGATGTATGACAGCTGCTCAGAATCGGCCAGTATCCTGGCTGCACTGGATGTGCTGGAACATTGGAGCGTCTTTACATCTGGGACAGACCCAAACTACAACAACAGTCAAAGGGCAGTCGCTGTGATTGGGCCAGACAGCAGCAGCAAAGCTTTCACTCCCGCTGCTTTACTGGGGGCCTATCTCATACCACAAGTAAGTTATTACCTGGAAAGTTTTAATCATGATCATGAATATGTTCCAGATGACATCGAAGGGCATACACGCAACATAGAATGATTCCTCTCATGTTCTTGCTTCATTCTAGATCTCTTATGAAGCATCAAATGAAATGTTGAGCAACAAGTTTCTCTATCCAGCCTTTCTCCGTACAATTCCCAGTGACAAAAACCAGGTGGCAGCTATGATCCAGCTTCTGATCCGTTTCAACTGGACCTGGATTGCTCTCATAGGCAGTGACAATGAATATGGCCTGAAGGGAATGCAGAGCTTGTCTGACCAAGCGCCAGGCCACGATATCTGCATCGCTTACCAAGGGGTCATCCCCTCGTTAAGAGAAGACACAATTCCGATCATGAGGAACATTGTGGAAAACATACTGAAGACCAAAGTGAATACCATTGTGGTCTTCTCCAGCAAGTCAAAACTTTACCGCTTCTTCCCGTTTGTCATTGAACAAGAGGTGACAAATAAGGTGTGGATTGGGACAGAGGACTGGTCAGCCTCCTCTCTTATATCAGGGATACCTGGGATCCACACCATCGGAACTGTTCTTGGCGTGTCCATCAAATACACCGCCATACCTGGTTTTGTGGAGTTTGAGAGAAAGGTATATGAGGCTTCAATGCAACACAATGACACCAAGAAAGTGTCTGATGTTACCGTGAGCCCAGGCGATGACTGTATCCAGAGTACAGACCTGTACACCCTGGCCAGAATGGATTTTCCTCTGGAGAAATATGACATCACTTCCTCCTTCAATGTTTATAAAGCGGTGTATGCTGTAGCTCATGCTCTGCATCAAGCACTTGGTTGTGATTCTGGAAAATGCCAGAGCAGGAGGGTATATCCATGGGAGGTGAGCAGATGTAAAATGAATGTTTTTGCAGAGAAAATCTCTCAAAGCCTTTTTTTTTGTTACTGCACTAATCTTTCCTTTTTATTCTCTGCTACAGCTTCTCTCGTGGCTTAAGCAGATACGATTCTCTTTGGGCAACACCTCTGTGTACTTTGACATGAATGGTGACCCGCCCACAGGATATGACATAATCTGCTGGATTTGGAGGGGGACGAAATGGTATCTAAGAGATGTGGGCTCCTTCAGCCCAGATCCCATTGCACTCACAGTTGATGAAGATCAAATTGAGTGGCATAGCACAGGAGATTCAAGATCAGTAAGACCTTTTACAGCATGTTTGAGTGTTTGTAAAACTTTCGTAGAACTTAAAAGCTTAAAAAGTTTTTCATCATCTAATTCAATGCAAACAGGGTGCAGCACAAACACAGATAGATAGATAGATAGGTAGGTAGATAGATAGATAGATACTTTATTGATCCTGAGGGAAATTCAAGACACAACAAATTAAATTTATTCAACACAATAAAATGTTCAACTGCCAAATCAATTCTTCGCTATTAAATACAGAACTTTTAGTGTCTTACAAAGGGCTTTAAACTTGACCACCTCATCCTGTTGGACAAATCTAAACTTATAATTTTGAATGTCTTCAGAGATGTATGTGATTATTTCTGATTCTGTTTGTATGTGTTGTGTGTTTGATCTCTGTTCTTACATGTGCAGATTTTTATGTTGGTGAGATTACCGATTAAATAGAAGTTCGATATTATCTTTGTCAAACCCGCCTGTTGTTTGTGTCTAGGTGCCTCTGTCCATCTGCTCCCCACCTTGCCCGAGAGGCCACAGGAAGGTGCTGACAGGACAGCACACATGCTGCTTCAACTGCCTGCCCTGTCTCCCTTCTACATTCCTCAATATAAGTGGTAACATAAAGACACACAGAAAGAAAAGTTAAAGCACCGGAAATTTAGATTAAGAAAAAAGCAAAGAGAGAATGAATTATTACTTGAGCATGAGAATGTCATACTTAAACTGTTGGCATAGCCCACTTAAAGTTTAAATGGCCTATTCACATGCTAGCCATTTATTATATGACCTAATTAAATGCTGTGTGCTGTGTAGATTTGCTGTGGATGTGGTGCAAGTGAGTGAGTGTTTGAAAGCAAGTGAAAACAAAATATTCAATAACAAATTTAAGTGAAAGACAGAGTGCCAAAGAAGATAGAAAACAGTTGATCCACTCCAACTGAGACCAAGAGATAGGGATTTTAAGCCTTCGTTTATTTTAATTGTGGAATTTTCTTCTTTCTTTGATATTTTCTTGCTGAGTTCTTCTTCTGGTTGACCAGCAGGTGGAGCTGAGCACTCACACTTAACCTTTTTGAAATGTTAATGTGTCCAATAACATGCAGCAAATGTCTTAAAAGTGCTGCAGTGTGTTTTCTTTTCTATACTGTAACATTTTATCTTAATGGCTCAGCAATGTTATGAAAAAAAACAGCAGCCCAGCTTTTATACCACAGTTTTGGTCATTTTTTCCATGCTGTTTGTCATCCTCAGACCTCACTACATGCCAGGCATGTCTGCCAGAGGAGTGGGCTCCCAAGAGCAGTGAGCAATGTCTGAAAAGGACCATCCTGCTGCTCGCCTGGGACAACCCCATTTCCATTGCTCTGCTCTTCTTTCTGGCCACCTGTCTTCTCATGACCTCCAGCTCTGCAGTGATCTTCCTGCTCAACCTGAACACACCCGTGGCCAAGTCTGCCGGAGGCCGCACCTGCCTCCTGATGCTGGCTGCCTTGACTACCGCTGCCATGAGCTCTTTGTGCCATTTTGGCGAGCCTTCTCCTCTGACCTGCATCCTCAAGCAGCCTCTATTCATCTTCAGCTTCACTGTGTGCCTTGCCTGCATCACTGTGCGCTCCCTCCAGGTCATCTGCATTTTTAAGTTTGCGTCCAGATTGCCTCCCGTCTATGATAGGTGGGCCAAAAAGCGTGGGCCAGAATGGACGATTTTCCTTGTGTCTGTCACCATCTTATTTGTATCTGTACTACGTGTGGCTCTCAGTCCTCCTCAGCCGTCCAAGGATCTTGACTTCTACACAGACAGCATAGTGTTGGAGTGCAGTAACACTCTCTCACCTGGTTCAGGCCTTGAGCTTGCTTATGTATCTCTGCTGAGCATCCTCTGCTTTGCTTTCAGCTATATGGGCAAAGACCTGCCAGCCAACTACAATGAGGCCAAGTGTGTCACCTTCAGCCTCATGTTGTATATGATCTCCTGGATAAGCTTCTTCACTGTCTACCTCATCAGCAGAGGCCCCTTCACCATGGCCGCATACGTGTTTGCCATACTCGTCAGTGTCCTGGCGTTCCTTGGGGGCTACTTCCTGCCCAAAATTTTCATTATTGTCCTACGACCACAAATGAACACCGCTGCTCATTTCCAGAATTGCATCCAAATGTATACCATGAGCAAATAATAAAGCTTGTCATTATTTTTGCTGATGTAGTTGAAGTTCTAAGAGTTGACGGTCTAGAGTAATGGGCTCAATACAGGCTGAGGCTCACTTTTAAACGTATCTAGCGATTGTTGAATGTATGCATGCAAATAAAGTTGTTTTGGAACCCAGACGCCATTTGGGAATTTTTGTGTCAATGTCTGCTGAGATGCTGTACCCTGCCTTTATTATCCTACTTGGCTGTGTTGTGGCTGTTTCTGGGGGTGTTTCTGAGCGTCAGCCTTTTGGCAGGGTGTGTGCAGCCCTAAGCCAATGAAAGCAGTTTGGGTGTAAGGGTTGCAGGTGGTACAATGAGCTATGTTCTGAAACTGCAACAAAATGGCATTCGAGTATTATTTATATCATACCTGTGCCCTTTCAACACAAATATAATCATCAGCCTTGCTCTCCTCCTCCATCCCTATTTAGAATTTATAAAACCGAGATTTTAAATTTTTTTAAAATTTACATTAGTCAACAGCGCCCCCTGGCAGCAGTAAGAGGAACTAACTGTCAGTTAGTTTTACTTTATGTTTTACTTTATGTGTTTGGATAAAAGGACAAGCTTTGAGATTTTTAGAATTGATTAAATAACCTGTAGTATATCATGTAATGTTTGAAATTTGTTTAGATAAAATGTGATGAGATCATATTTTCATTTGAAAACAAGTGGCAGCTGGTCACTTGTTTTTCAGACTTGCAGAATGACGCAACAACTCATTGCATATTGGAAACACAATTGGCCTGTTTGGTGTATACGTGTGTGTACAACCACACACACACACACACACACACAGAGAGAGAGAGAGAGAGCTGCTGTTGGCTGTTGTTTGAGAGGAGAGATGAAAAGGTCTTTTGTGGCTGGGAGGTCAGCGCTATTGACCAGTAGATGTGTGAGTAGAGTCCGAGCTTGGTTTTCCCACAGTCGTTCCGTCCACTCAGGGCTTAATACCCACAGTCAACAATAGAAGTGTGCCATGGGTGAACAAGCAGGAGGTTTATTGTCAGCACACCAGGGTCCAGAGCAAGGTGCTGTTGGAAGAAGATCTCAGGGGTTTTGTTTGAGAAGCTTTTCAATACATTGTATTTAGGAGAATATAGTATTTAGCATTACACAATATTTACAATGTGTATTTCATCTGCAAGTCTAAACATACTTCCCTTGATCAATATTGTGGGGGTAAGGCTGGGCAGATTGATATAGCCGGACTCAACAGTGGTCAAATGTGGTCAGTTTGCTCTAAAACAGTGCAGCAGGACACCCTAAAAGTCCCAGGATACAGACCATAAATTTAACAGATCATAGTTGAGATAGCACTAGATTTGCAGGTTAAACAGAGTGAGATTTGCTGTTTATTTCAGTTCAGTTGCAGTTACCATAAAGGTCCTCACATCGGTATACATTTACGTTAAACTATCTCACTTGAACTAAATGAGACTTAAACAATGAAACTTGGTTTGTAACAGTGACATCAGAAAATGCAGAATAACGTCATTCTGCATTTTCTTTGAGACTTTCTGACAGGACAAAATCTGAAATATCTAAATGATTATAATACAAAGTTGAAGAGATATCTCAGCTCCACAACAGCAATTACATCTATAACACAGTAACATGATTAATATGATTACTATGAATGCCTTTCCCCTGGGTGCTACCAATGCATTAAATCTTGTTTAATTATTCCCTAGGAGCCCATCAGGAGATACTAGCTGTGTTCCCTGCAGCACATGGAGTGCGAGATAAGCAGCAGCCCCTGAGAGACTGCTAGCTTATCATTCTCAGTCTGATATGTATCTTGGGAATGGTTTTATCTCTTTTGGTCAGCCTGTGATTGCTTCACCTCTGAGTTACTGATGTGTGGCCCATTGTTACAAACCCTCAGCCCCGCCTGAGTCACATGGCTTTGTTGTGCTAATTACTCAGTATAAAATGATGAGTGGCTCCTCCAGGCTCACCATCCAGAAGAAGCGGCTCACTTCACCTGCACAGACATGGCTCCCTGCTCCACCAACTGCTCCTCTATTCAACACATCAGGATCTCTGAGAGAGACAACATCAGAGTACGGTAAGTTCTGGAGGGGATTTTAAGGCTTCTGCATCAGCATGAACAGTACAAATATCTTATTGTTTATTGCTGAATTTCAATCACAAGCTGACCAACCTGTCTCCTCTCCTCCAGCTGAGAAAACCTGTGGAGAAAATGCCGGAGAAAGCCGACATCCTGGAGATGACGGTGAGCTTCCTGAGGCAGCAGCTGCAGTCGGGCCTCTGTCACAGCAACCACAGGCCAGGCTACTCTCACTGCTGGAGAGACTCTGAGCACTTCCTCTCTGCAGGTTCCAACACACAGGCCTCTGTCCCTCCTCTGCAGGGCCTCCAGCAGCAGGAGCAGCAGCCCCACCAGCCCCACAGAGCCAGCAGCAGCAGCAGCAGCAGAGGCTCTGTGTGGAGGCCTTGGTAGAGACTCCGACACTCTGACACTCGAGGGGAGCTGCACTCTCCCTCATTATGTAGGAAATATATTTCCAGCCTGTTCATTCATGTTGTTCATGAGTGTTTTTACTGTTTCATCACACTGATGCGAAGATGTGTAGGGATCCTTTCCTCTTATTCCCAAGTCCACCCTGGATATCACTGACCACACAAGTGCAGCACTGCTCCTTTCAGTAAAATGATATCGCAGTATCCTAACAGTGAGGTTGATATCAGGTTTTTTTTATCCTTTATGTAAAATATTTCATTGCATGAAATTAAACGTTTATGTCATGTGTTTGAAACTGGAGCGGTTTACTTAACTTGTCTGTTGTGGCTCATTTGCCTTTATTAATAAAGGAAGAAAGTATATGACAAATGTCAAGAGACAGCAGCTAAACGTATGGCTCATTTGTTCATGCTGTAGCTGTACTGCAAGTAAATGCAGTGCATTGGAAACGGGATTTAATAGTGAAACACGTATTGGATAATGTTTACCACGAGTTACAGTTGAATAGAAAATATTTTTCATTTTCTTTAAATATTGTGTGAAATATTATTTGTAAATAAAGTGTGTACGATACTCAAAGAACAATATCACTTAGTCTTTTATGTGTGTGTCAAATGAGCCTTGGATCAATAGGCTTAAAAAAAATCAGTCATGTTTCCCAATGCTTCCTTCCTGTAGTCTTAAGTGTGATCATCGGTCAAAATCTTTGATCCTTTTCACAACCATTCTTTTAAATACATTGGTATACAGTGACTTTTCTAATCTTTATACCAGAGACAAATGTATGACTTATGATAGGGACCCAGTCCAAAAATACTGGACTGAACGGTTTGGTTTCTAATACCAATGAGAGAAGGAAAAAGCTGTCCCAAGTTGTGTAGTCTTTGAAGACATTGCTGACAGTTCAGTTCCTTTGACCCTTTCTGACCCTTTTCTACTGCCTCTCCAAACATCCAGAAAACATTGTCAAAATTAGGCATGACCATAGGACTTCTTTATCACGTCCATCAGCCATTTTTATAATTACTGTTTTGAGCTATTATTACTATTATTGCTATAACTGCTTTGGGTGGATCTATTTAGACATTGAGTATCGCAACATATGTATTTTCATTTCAACACCTTTATTAAAATTGCCAAAAATTACAGGAAAATATAAAAGCATTTTGAACAAAGATAAATGTAAGTCATATTAAAATAGTGCACATTAAGTTTAAAGTGAAAGGGATATGTGTGACTACCACCCATGTAGTAATATACATTATACTGTAAGAGTTATTTGCAGCCATTGATCAGAAAATATTTTATGTGGTCCACGAACACCGAGTGATTTATTTGACCAGTTTGCTACTGAAGTTGAATAGCCCTGCTCAACAGTATACCTGTAATCAATCATTAATTGCAGGGAATCTACAATTACTTGAATGTCTTACCTGCTTCCTGGCATTTCAGACCTGGAGCAAGCACTGGATCACTTTTTGGTGGTGGAAGGATCTATGACTGATGGAAATTTCTGGAGATTTCCTACCACAATACTCAGTTTTGTCCTTATTATTCAAACTCGTTCATTCTGACTGACACAGATTGAACCCAACTTTCATTCCCGTCTATTAAATCAAAGGAGGGAAATGTGTGTATTAGTATTTTAAATCGAAGCATGATTTTTAACTCAACTGAGTGTTACATAGGTTTAAAAGCATCCTGATATTTTTTGTTCTTGGACTAAACATCACAGAGCTTAATGATCATCTAAAAGAAAAGTAATCATTTCACTATGACAGTGCATATGTTTATGCTTATAAATAATAATAATAAAAAAAATCTGGAATCAGTGTTTTTTTTTTAATGATTGTATGTTTTTATTGTTAATTGTCATACAAATGTTAGGAATGAGTTTTAAGAGCCTAAATGTGATAGCAAAACAGCAATATCACACACACACACACACACACACACTCACACACACTCACACACACACAAACAAACACACATAAACACACATAAACATCATCATCGTCATACATAAAATTTGGCATAGATAATTCAAAACAGAAGAGAAATATTCTCAACAGCAGCTGTCAGTATAACACAGTATGGCAGATATATATACTGTTACATCAAGCAGTCCAAAGATAAACTCCACTGGAGTAAACAGTCATTTCACAAGATTTGACAAAAATATCATCACTCAAAATCAACCAGCTTTAAACACTAAGGAAAAGCAAACATTAGATGTGAATCAAAGTCAAAGCAGGACAATCTTCAAATAAATGAGAGCCTTCGCTTTTACTACTTGTCCATCAATGTGATGAGACAATAAGGAAACCCACCATGAATGAGCAGGCTGGAAATATATTTCCTACATAATGAGGGAGAGTGCAGCTCCCCTCAGGTCTCAGAGTGTCAGAGTCTCTACCAAGGCCTCCACACAGAGCCTCTGCTGCTGCTGCTGCTGTCCTGCAGCATGGTGGGCCTGAGGGTGGAGCAGACTGGGGAAGAGCTGCTGGCTCTGTGGGACTGGTGGGGCTGCTGCTCCTGCTGCTGGAGGCCCTGCAGAGGAGGGACAGAGGCCTGTGTGTTGGAACCTGCAGAGAGGAAGTGCTCAGAGTCTCTCCAGCAATGAGAGTAGCTTGGGCTGTGGTCGCTGTGACAGAGGCCCGACTGCAGCTGCTGCCTCAGGAAGCTCACCGTCATCTCCAGGATGTCGGCTTTCTCCAGCTTGGAGTTGGGCTCCTGTTTGTGGAATTCCTTCTCCAGAATGATCTTGAGCTGCTCGATACAGCTGTTGATGCGATCTCTGCGCATTTTCTCCACAATAGGTTTTCGCAGCTGGGGGAGAGGAGACAGGTAGGTCAGCTTGTGATTGAAATTCAGCAATAAACAATCAGATATTTGTACTGTTCAAGCTGATGAAAAAGCCTTAAAATCCCCTCCAGAACTTACTCTGATGTTGTCTCTCTCAGAGATCCTGATGTGGTGAATAGAGGAGTAGTTGGTGGAGCAGGGAGCCATGTCTGTGCAGGTGAAGTGAGCCGCTTCTTCTGGATGGCAACGTGAGCTCTGATGTCTCTGGGGGAGCCGCTCCTCATTTTATACTGAGACATTAGCATAACAAAGCCATGTGGCTCAGGCAGGGCTGGGGTTCCCACACTCTGACCAGTGGGACTCACAGCACAACAATGGAAGACATGTCAATAACTCACAGAGCATTTATGTGTGTGAGACGTGTTTCTCAAGATAAGCAACAGGTAATTAACACTTTAGTAAGTAACATCTGAGAATTCATCATGGACTGAAGGTCACAACTGAATTTTTAGAAGCAAAATGTGGCAAGGTGATGCACACAAAGCTGTGCACCTTCAAAGGGTGGTAACTGCAATTAAGGACCAAATGTTTCACTGCAATAAAACAATATAAGCTGAAGGCTTTCATTTTCCCCTTAAGGAAAGTTTCCCCTCTTCCAAAAAGCGTTCGTCACATGTTTAAAATAAGGAGTAAACACCGGAGGAAAACGTGAGGAGAAGGTTGCTTATCAAGGTCAAACGGGGACACATTTGATTTTGGACTTGTTGCTTTCCCAGTTTATTTTTCTCTTCAGGGTTGAAAAGCGGAAACGTGTGAAGACACACTGGAATGTTGTGATGAGACACACGCTGATCAAAGGCTACCGCTGACTCGCGTCCCAGGTGTGAAAGGAGGCGAGTGGCGCACGCTCTCAGCGCGCGAGACGAAGACCGCGTGCGGTGAGGAGGCGCTGCTCGGATTTGTTTGTTTGTCGTCGTCTCCCCCTCCCCTCACCCGAAACATGTTATGTGTATGATGACTTTATATTACTACTTATCCAAAACTTACTCTGATGTGCTGTTAATGACAAGCGATAAGACACATGCAATATTATGAATGCATTAACAAAGTTAACTGGTGACTTAAAAAAAAAAAAGAAATATCTTTTATTTCAAATTATGTATATTTAATTTTATATTATTATTGTTCTTAGTCACATACTAATCACCGAGCTCTGCTGAAAAACTGTATACAACAACGCATAGAATCTAAAGCTCATGTCTTACTTCCCCTGAGGGTCTGCAGAGCCTGCTGGAAGTGAACTGTGTCAATTAGTGTCAAGTTAATGGCGTTATGAGCAGGCTGGCAGAGTGTCTCTCAGGGCCTCCGTCACTGGCTGGCCCCAGATGTGAAACTGGCCTTGTGGATCAGTGTGAGTAGTCCTGTCTGCCCAGTTTCCCACCAGTCCCCAACATCAGGGTAAATGAGCTACAAAAGCCATGTCGCTCCTCAATGCTCCACTGGGAATGTTAATTGATCTTTTGTTGCAGGACAAACAGAAAGTCTGTGTCCCGGTCCATCTGGGAAAAATCAAGTCAACTGGCTTTGCTGCCTGGCACAGAAAAGTCTGTCTGCCTTTAGTCTGCGTTGACTCTTTTAATTTAAGGTTCCAGACCCCCACTGACAATGCTAAAAGAAGAACTCAAAGTTTTAATTAAGTCAAATGCCACAACACAAATACTCCATGCAAGGTCCTCCATTCAAGTAAAAGTTAAAGAAAGCAGAGAGCACTTGCAAAGTCAAGAAAAAAATGTCTTGTCACACGCACCATCATCACATCCAGGTTAGAAGAAGCTCTCTGTCAGATGCTTTTCTCTATAAACAGCCTGAACAGGACTTCCTTTCTTATTCTTCATTTGATATTCAGGCGTATGAGTAAACATTTTGCTTGTTGTCGTTGCAACATTTGTCAAGCCACATCCATTTTTTTTTTATTATTGTCCTCTGTATTGATGTGATTGTCGACATATTTGTGTGGATTTGTGCCTCTTTTGAAAAGTTAGTGTGCACTACATGGCTGCCGGGGGTCTTTGTCTACAAGTGTGTGTGAAGATGCGTTCCCCTCCCACCAGCAGCCTGAGAGCTCTGAATTCCTGCCATAAAGTCTCGGCCATCGCTTAGACCTGCGGCGGCGCAGAGCGGCTTCCCGTCAGCCATCTCTCTGTGAGTGTGGTATCTCCCGTTTCCCACACTCTGTGCCTATTCACTGGCCTCAAGACGGGAACAATAGAAGTGTGTCTTGTTACACATCACATTAGCTACGGTGTTTGATCTCTTGTTGAAGGGGGAGGGGAGGCAGCTTTAGCCAGACCATCTGGCCTGGCCAACTAGACCCTGAGAAAGTCCAACTAGACCCTGAGAAAGGCATGCCACATTCTCCACAACTTCTGCGCACACAAATAGTTGTGAAAGACTTTTGTGGCACTTGAGACGTAATTCAAACAGTAGACAGCATGCCATGACCACCACAACAGAAGTGGGACATGTGATGTGCGGGGGTGTCTCCATACCACAGTTTTCACTTTTTTGAACACCTGTGCACCAGCCAGAATAGATAAGATGAAACTTAAAAAATCCCCATGGCATATCTGAAAAAAACCAAGCACCTTCATACTGTAAAAAACAAACAAAAAACAGATCCACACCCTCCTGCAGTTAAGCCAAAAAATAAATCCTCAATAAACCCTATAAAAAAAAGCTTTTTTTTTCCCCCCAAATAAATTCAGAGCATTAAGGTGAGTCACACTAAAATAAATGATCCACACTACAATCAAATCAGTTTATCTCAAAACTCTAAGATTAAATGAAACTAACCAACCAAACTAAGACTATTTTAAATGCAGTTTTAAAGTGCAGAGCAAAAGTTCAGCTCCACAGGTTGCATTGACAATAAACGCCTCAAGATCTGAGCATGCAGAGCTAACATGTTACCTTTGCTTTGGAATAAGTATAATTTTATCCTCCTTTGCACGTGTACTGAAGAATGACACACATATCTTTAATCTAGCAAATTTAATCAGTATTACTCTTTACATGTGTTACATGCATGGTCTCTATAATGTTGTAGGAGTTTCCCAGTTCTTGAAATGATTCTTAATAACCTGCAAAGTGTGCAGACTTGCGGAGCAGTAGAAACCTAAATGCAAGTTAAGGGTTAAGAGTTAAGAGTAAGCAGTCATTATCTGACAAAGGAGCACCTTTTCAGCATTATTCACACAGACAGCTGCAGGAATCAAACCTTGATAGGCTTCTGCTCCTTTGAACAAGGCATAACAGAAAAGGTGATGTTAGTTAAATACTGTGCTGATAAACTGTCTGCAGCAACTGCATGTAAGGGGGTGTAGCCCTCAGTGGAACTACTGAGATATATAATGTGTATATATATATATATATATATATATATATATATATATATATATATATATATGGAGAGAGAGAGAGAGAGAGAGAGAGAGAGAGAGAGAGAGAGAGAGAGATTATTCATTCAATCTTATGTGTGATGTTGTATGCACTTTATCTCCCTCTCACTGCAGCTTTTCTACAAAAAGAAAGAACACAACTGTTGTTTATGTTTCCATAACTTCAAGTGAAGTTTTCAATTTATTTTTTTCAAAGGCAAACTTCTCAAGGAAGCAAAAGATTCTTTCCAGTGAAGATTGATGTCAACATAAAATGTCTTTATAAAAGGCATTCATTTCAAGATGAAAAAAACATCTATTATGAACATCACAACTGAGCAGTTAACAGTAACACTCCTTCACACACAGACCAAATAAAGGTCATATATAGTCATAATTAAGTATAATCGTAATGCGATTTACAGTAAAGGTGGATCCATAGGATCCATTTATGGGATGTTGTTGATTCACCGGCAGCGAGCTGATGAAACGTATCTGTCAGTGATACTCAGTATCAAAGATAAGCAGTAGTTTACACACATAAATCAAACAGTGTCTCAGACACTTAAATAGTTTCAACCCAGTGTGGGTGTGACAACAAGATAATTCAGTGATGTTTGCCAGACAAACAAAAAGTCGGGATTTGTTGTTTCCCCACAGGAAAAATGAACACAATCACAGAGTAAACACTGTGCATAATGTGTATACACATGGTGTACATATTCAGTAAAACCTGAATCATTGCAGTCTTTCCAAAGGAATACTGGCACATTGTGCCCTTTGCCACAAGTATAAAACTCAACAATATTGAATCTCCTGCCAAAGCAAAAGGAAACAGACTTCAGCGAGTCTTCAACTTTCTGTCCATGACGTTCACAGACGTAGTTCTTTCTCTCTGTGTGGAGGTGATGCTGCCTCCATCCTACCAGGGCCTCCACAGAGCACCACTGGCCTGGCTCACACCCTTGCTGGAGCTGACCTGATGGAGCGGAGAGCCAGGTGGGGAGAGGCTGGAGGGACTGTGGCTGGTCCTGCTGGATGCCTGCAGACCCTGGAAGTGGTTGAGTAGCTGTCTGTGGGCCTGAGTCTGGACCTCACAGTGGGACAGAAAGCTGACGGCCTCTTGCACACACCGGGAGTAGCCATCGCTGGCAGTCATCAAACCGGAGGTCACGCTGGCCTGTCGCTGCTGCTTCTGCTGCTGCCAGCCTCTCAGATAGGACACGGCCATCTCCAAGATGTCCGCCTTCTCTTGCTTGGAGTCAGGCTGGTGTCTGAGGAACTCGGGACCCAGCAGGGATTTCAGCTGCTCGATGCTGGTGTTGATGCGGTCTCTGCGCAGTTTCTCCACCATTGGTTTTCTCAGCTGAGGAAAAGAAGAAGAAAATTCATTTAGAAAAAATTCAAGCATTTTCGAGTTATGTGAACACGATTCAGTGAGGGAGTTATGTGAATTTATAGAAATCAACCTTACCTTATGAGCAGGAGTCAGATGTTCCTTAGAAAAGCTTGCGTGACCAAAAACAGTGGGTGCCATAGCTGTAGAGTCAGAGTGTTCCTGCTCGGTCTGAAGAGCCAGTTGAATCTGAGCTGCCTTTTCCTCTGCTTCTGCCCTGTATTTATACACCCAAATCTCCATATGAATGTGTGGGTCTTGGGCTTGTTGGAGTTTCTCACAGTCCCTGGGCCAATGAGAGTGCTGGGAAGGGCTTTGAGGAACGCAGGGCTGCCACATGCTCAATGAAGTGTTTATAGCCGTGGGGACAATGAGTGTGTCTCTGGGGAGCAGGTGGAGGAATAGACTGCAAGAGAAAGAGCTCGGGTGGGGCAGTGGGGAGTGTGGAGGGGGAGTGTAGCTGGGAGACTGACCCTGTGCTTGTGTTGATATGGGAAAGTGGTGACCCCAAAGGGAAGCATGCCGGCAGTCTCATGTCATCTCTGCCGCCACGCAATTGAGCACAAAGTGCCTCCACCACCAGGCACACGTGGGTGTTACAGAGGGCCAAGCCTTAGAAAAGACCAACATGCAGCCACTTCCACAAGTTTGACATGGCAGACTTTCTTCGCGGAGCTGTGCAACAGTTGAGACTCTATTCAGAATAGTGAATAGAAAAAGACCTTCTCTGCAAGTTTTTGGGACTCAAATAAAATGTACTAAAACGTACCACACACAGAAATAATGTGAAAGGCCAAGAAAACCTGCCTCCTTATTCAATGTCTGTCAGTATTAGCTCTTTAACAAGCTGTTTTCCTCTTACTACTGACATCACAGCACGCTCACTTTCAAAAGTGTTTTAAGTTAATCTAGCTAAACTGTTGCACCCCGTTTACCAGCTACTGCCCTAACTTGTTCCCAGAGTAATTATTTTTGTGAGTTCAGCGTTATGTCCACAGAGGAAAACTGCTTCAACTGTAAACACCCTAACAGTCTCCACACTCCCAGCACATGTTCACACATCAGGCAAATCCCCCACGTACTCACACAAACAGCCGCACTCTCACTCACTTTCCCTCCCACACAGACACACACTCACAGCTGGCCGACCTGCCAGCCGCTGGCCACGTCTCAGTCACACGCTCCCTTCCTGCCTGTGTGGAACGTGGGAGCCGCTGTGGTCCCAGGCTTCCCACACTTCAGTGTTAATGACACTGAGGCCGGCTGCACAAAGGAAGTGTGCCCCATCGAACAAAGATTGACTGACCAACCCCCCTCCCAACACACACACACACCCAGGAAGACAGTGCTGTCGACAGGGCTTCCAGGCACACCATCTGGACCAATTGTACACTATTGTCAGCCAATCAAGCATGGGAGACGCTCACCGTGAGAATTGGAGAGGCTAGAATAGAGACAGAAAGTTAAATAAGAAGAAAGGAGTGTGTGTGTGTGTGTTTGTGTTGAGGGTGGGAAACGTTGTGGATAGTTAGATAAAGTTTGCATTCAAAGTTTGTCCTGGAAAAGGCCTAAAAATAACCATAAATTGTCTGTGATACAAAAAAAGACACAAATATAGCAAATAAATGTGAGACACATTTTCACATCATAACTATAGCTTGTATAAAATTAGCCTACTGTAACAATAATGTTGTGAGTTGTGATTGAGTCTGAGACTATTTTACATTGTGCTGATATTTAAAGGGCACAATTTCCACATTTACTCAGTTTTTAGAATAAGAAGTGGGAGCTCAGGTCTTGATGCCATCCAGCTTTGTACTTAACATCTCTCTCCACGAGGTTAAATAGAGGCACTTCTCCTCCAGGCAGACATTTAACTTTCAGGTTCCCACCACATAACAATGTCACTCCATACCATAACAGGCATATGTCCGTCACTGTGGTCCATCGGCTGAGAGACAAGAGGCCAGTGGAGGGCCCCTCCCACCTGTTTGTTTGAATTGTGGCCATTGTATGCCATGAATTCAACTAATTCATTCACATCCCATTGTCATAACACTGCTTTGTGATTGGCCGAACACTGTGAGAACCAGCATCACATTAAAATCGATGGGAAAGTTGGCATAAGTATATAAAGGAGAGAGTTCTCAGTGGGTAAAATCATAACTCTGCCTCTTGTATCCAACACGGACCAGGATCTGACTGCATCTTCACCATGAGGGATCAGCACACAACGTAAGCTCAGATTGAGAAAACTCATTTGTTGAGTTAACTTGACTCATCCAGCTCATTCCTTTGGGATTGTTTTAATATTTTGGTTTTATGAGGTTATCAGGGTTCTCATTCTTCCATTGCTGGCAATGCATATTTACAGAGTGAGAGTCAGCTTTGGGGCAGATCAGCAAAGTGATTTGCTGAATGGCTTTGGTTTTATTTGTTCAGTTCTTAAGCTTGAAGGAAGACTGTGATAAAGGAGAAGATATTGCAGTTTTGTGACCCTTAAATAGCTGTGAAAGGTGCAAATTAGTGTAAACTTAAAACGTGTCCTGTTTGTGTATCCAGCATGAATCTTATGTCTCCTTTTTTGCCCTCTCAGCATGTGTAAGATGATGATTTTGGAGAGGAAGTGCACAGACAGAGCAGCGAGGCTCCGCTCAGCACTGGAGAGCCAACTCAACACGGGGGTGTCCAGTGCTGACGTGTGGGACAAGACCGTCTCCTTCTTCACAGTAAAGAAGGCCTTGATTTTCCACAATGGCTACAACAAATTGTCCAAAGAGGCCACGCGACTGTTCCCCTCACCAGCTGAGGACGTGGCGCCGCTGTGCTGCCAGTAAGAAGTACACATGCATGTGAAGACAACATAAAATGAGATGGGATGTGTGGGACTGTGTCCACAAGATTGTTGTAATGAAACAACAGCACCATGCCAAGAAGAAATTTCCAATGGAAAAACCCTTTTCTTCAGGTGGACAGAGGACTGTAGATCAAAGACATTTTAAAGGTTTTTGTCGTTGGGTGTTTTCAGAGTAAAATGTGATATGGACAGGAGATCTATGCCATGTACACTGTGATCTTATTGGTCCACAAGTGGTTCTTAAGATGTGCATTTCATGCCTTAAGTCTCAGCACTCGTTGAAGCTGATCACCTTAAGACCATACCGTTGAGGATTTGTAAAAATGAAGTCATATTCCTTTGTTTAAAGGGGAACTGTGTATGCCAATGCATACTTTATTTTGAAAATGTTTTTTTATGACATTGTGAGTGATGTTATTTTAAGTTGTTAAATATAAAACTTGTTCACCAAAAGCCTTAAGTGAAATGTGCAATATGTACATTCATATGCAAGTTGAAAATAAACTGGTATTGTTTTCATATCATTTACAGTTTGAATGATCTCTTAACATCAATTCTAACAGATCACAGGGTTGCTATTTGACTTACAGTTCACACATCAGTGACTTAACAAGTATCACCCTCTAGTGGCCTTCATACGGCTATACCTCAGATTATGATCCACAAAGAAAGCAGCTTCTTCCTCCTGGACCTCAGGAGCACAACTCAAAGGTTCTATTGCAATTATGAACTTAGATGTCCTTCACAGTTTTGTTCCAGTTTCATTAGTGTTAAAGAGTGTGTGAGTATGTTTGAAAAAAAGCGCAGATACTATGTGGGAAGTTCTGTAATTGCTACAGATAAACACATTTTGGTGACAGAGAATTCCTATCTGCTGACTAAGGTTTTGTATGTGGTGGGGAATGCTGGAAATGTGAGCAGGGCAGAGTGGATACTGGACTGATCACAGGTCAGTGGTTAACAATGGCCAACATCATGAAAGGCTATACTATAATAAGTACTACTAACTACTATAACTAAAATATGACGACACCCTGCTCTAATTTCCGGCCTGCTTTAATTTAAATTTTTACATTTAAAAATGATACATTTTAAGCATGTCTCTTCTGAGCCTCTTGACAGGACATTTTAAAAGCACACAGGCCCTTTTCACAGAACTTTGAACTCATCACAGAAGAAGCAGCATCAGTATGAGAGATAACCTGAACAATGGCCTATCCTATCAAGTGTCCCAGTAAGCCAAGACAGTGGGCCAGCACTCACAGCATCAGGACCCTGAAACTACAGCAGCTTTATGCATTTCAGCCGTTGTTCATTGTTTGATAACTTTCCTACTGACGTCAAAATGTCCTCTGTGAAAAGTGCTGAAAGTAATGCAAATGATGAAGCCTTTTGAAGAGTGTAAGCAGCAGCTGGAACAGAAGAGGTTACCACCCTGGATCACATTTGGAATTATTACTGCTTTATTAATCATAGGCTAATTTCAAAAAGCAGACATTCAGCAACAGTTGAACATTGTAGCAGCGGGAATAGGTGAATTTACAATAAACTGGGCAATCTCCACACCATGCATTCAGCTCTCAGGTACAAGGGCGGCGTCTTAACCGTTTGTAAGTCGTAAAGTTCAATCGCTGAGAATAAAACTCAGCGGCACTTATCTTTCCAGAAATCTGTGCTGCAGACTGACACAAGAGTGTTGCCGGTGATTTTGGGGAAAATTTAAAAACTTAACTTAAAGTGCAGAGGCCCAACAAATAAAGAAACTACTGGGGAAGAAAATTAACTGAATGACAAAGAAATCAAAGGAAAAAAGTGTGTTAGGATATAATGTAGGTCTGTTTTATTATTAATTTATCTGATACTTGATTGCAACAGATGGAATCTTTCACAAGTCCAAAGTTCACTTTGTTACAAAGGCATAGCTTTATGGGAAAAAAAAAATAAAACAAACTTTTATTCATCATTCATTTCCTCGCTTTACTTCTGAGGTTGATAAAAGAAACCTTACACATACACACAAATCAAAACCTTTTTTTTTCTTCTGTCCATTGCTCAAATTCCAGTTAGAACCTACACAGAAACCAAACAGCAGAAGTTGGTAAGAAAATAACAGGTCAGCTGGAAACCATGTGACAATTAAACCTGCTGCCATTTTAAAAAGCCCTGACCAAAAACAACTTAAACCAAACAAACAAAAAGAAAAACAAGATAAAACCAAATGCCACTCTTAACACGTGGTGGGTCAAATCCCAAAACAGTTTTAGTTACTTTGACATTGCACCCCAATATAAGCGGGGGGTGGGGTGGTTTGAAAGCCAAACAATTCCACCTTAAAACAGAATTCACAAGCTCCATCAACCAGAATGTGAACAATTAAATACTCACAAGTCGCCGTTCTGTGATATCTTTAAGAAACACAACATTGGTGCGGCTTCAGGATTGTTAGCGGTAACAGTCGTGAACCAGAGATTACACAAACCCTCTCTAGTTTAATGATTATCAGAATCTCAGATCTCTGGTCACGTCCTCAGCTCTAGACAGAAGTGGTCTGAATCACAGGGGCAGAGTGTAAATTCTGTTTTAGTGTGTTTCCCCCACCTTTAAACAGCATCATGTGTTTGTGTTAAATGTTACAGAAATGTTTCCAAAAGTGGATAGATTTGTTTAGACTACACATAGATTCTGCTCTGCAAGTTAATCTGAAATTGTCTTATGGGAGAGGGAAGTGAGTAAGAAGCATGGTGTATAATCTGTGTGTGTCTCGGTATGTGTGTCAGTGTGTAAAAAGAAAAAATCTTTTTCTTTTTTTATTTTCAGCTGGTAGGTGTCCCAACGTTATTTGCAGGGCTGTTTTGTGTTGGAGGGGTGTGGGCTGAGGTTGGCCATCATGGCAAAGAGTTCAACAAATCCTGCAGGAAAAGGTCTGGGTCTGCGATTTCAGAGAGGAGACCTGGAACAGGAACACAAAGTCATGTAACATTAAAAGTCAAGTCCTTAATAAATGACAAAGTAGAGATGCATCAGCTGGATTTATGCAGAGTTCTCCCATTTTCCAAACTAATTTTGAGCATAATCTCTGAAGCTGATGAGTTGAAGAATCTTCCTATCTTTGAATTTTAATAATCGAGCAGATATAAAGTTAATCAGATGTGCATTTATACTGACCTACAACATCAAAAAACTCAGACAAGGACTCAGCAGGCATGAGTTCATCCTGAAAAGCCCTGAGCGCACGCTCTGAGGCCTCGTAGATTGGCATGTCATTGTGACGGACATACTCTGCCAGTGAGAACGACCAGCCCCCCTCTGTGTTGCTGGTGGGTACTTTCTGCATGATCGAAGGGAAGAAAAAGGCAAGGAGTTATTATGGCTTTAGTCTCCAATAAGAGTTAAAGCTAAATCATTTTTAATACACTAAAAAACTATATTAAACATTTCTTTGTCAAAAAAAAAAGATTATATCCAACCCTGAACAGTTCTTAATTGATCAAAGGATCAACCACAGAACATATACATCTACATATTGTTTGTATGTTTCATTGGTCTCCATGGTATCCGAAACTTTGTGACATGAACTTGCAAAGACTTTTTGAAACTGTGCCACATTTACCCTGAACATGTCATAGACGAGATCCACCAGGCCCCAGAAGAGGAGAGGTGAGCGATAGACTGCATATTCCTTTGGTGCTTTATCTGTGAGTCTGTGAGGATGAAGGCAGGAGGTTTGAACATAAAAAGTTAATTCAATTCAATTCTTTAAATTAATTCATAATTAAAGAGTAACTAAACCCCTAAACCACTTTTTCTGCTGTAAACAAATTTAAACAGATATTTAGTTGTTTCTGAAAGATTCAGGTTCAGGTTCAAATCTTGACATTTTAGTGGAAAGTATTTGAATTTTCTGTTTTGTGCCCAGTAACACAGCTGAATTGTGTGAGTGGCTGAGCTGGAGGGAAGTGATGTTTTGGAGGCAGCCTACGTCACCAATCTATTAGCTGTTGCTTTCGCGGCTGCAAAAACACCACCACGCCAATCATGGAACAACGTTATCATTGTCTCTGCCTCATTTCCAAATTGCCCCAAACTAAAGAGATTGAACAAATGCTGCTGCATCAACCCTGCGTCAGTTACAAAACAAAGAGGAAAATATTAAAGTGTAATACTTGTTGGTGCAGACTGCCGAGACCTTCCGGGCATGTGCGGTGACCAGGAGTCTCCGTAGGAAATATATTCGTGAACTCCTCCATCGTTCAGGTGGCATGATGTGCATGGCCAAGATGGTGAAATAGTGCGGTCCTTCAACCTCGTATGAGCTCTCCACCCATTTCTCACAGGGCTGCTCCTGGAAACTCTGCAGGTTCTTTTCCTCCCGGGATGTAGCCCTTGTACTGCAGTGACAGTTTTCAAACCAAAGTGAGATGATAGGGAGAAATACGTGGACTGTACCTGCTGAGTGTCAGTCAAATAGGTAGACTTATGGTTCGCTTCTCATCCCTACACCTCATCACTTGATAGAAATTGAATCTCTGATGAGTAATTTCTGTGATGAGACACATTTTACCACAAAAAGCCAGTACATACGTGTTGAGGACATAGAGCACAGTGTGGATGATGTAGGGGATGAGGTGGATGTTGCTCTCTCGTCCTCCTCCTCCACTGTCCACGCTGAACGACTGTTCGGTAGCAAAGCGAAGGAACAACAGTTTGGTGTCATGGATGTTGAGTTGGTATGTGGGCTCCCGCTGGCCTGTGCACTCCTGCAGATATGTGTTGTGCCTGTGTGGCAACGAGAAACCCAGTTGAAAATAATTCACCACTGGCCACATGAAGAAAGCTTTTGCTGCATGTGTGTTCATGCAGGATTTTACCTTGCTAAGCATGTAGCAAAGGCTGATTCTGGCACATGTGGCCCCCACACAGGAAGCAGCCCATTGCACTTGGTGCTGGCATTCTGGAGAGCAGCACTCTCCCACTCTTCTCGCCCACGAGCCAGCCTGCCATATGAAAGGAAAAAATAAAAATCTCAGGTTAGAATAAATGACAAGTGAGGCTACTGCAGAAAGTCTTTAAAGGCCACTCAAGACATCAGTAGTCACCTGACAGCTGCCAGATGGCAATCATAGTGGACTATGTTAAAGTGCGACACAGTGCTGTAGCCCTGCTGCTTGCGAGGCTTGTTTTCGAAGTCCTCCAAGTGCACACGCTTCGTGAAAGTGTAAATACCCAGGACTTTGGTTGGCTGGAAAGACAAAAAGTGAAATATTAATGGTTTACAGCACACTGTAATGTAGTTATAAATAGACAGGAGGACATGTTTAATGTTTATTACAGTAAAAGACAGCAATAGCTTATACTCTGAAGACATATTGTATATGTGTGCACTTATGATGCCCACTGGAAGGACTTACAGTTATTGGCAAATAAATTATATAATAGGGAACACTTAAATCTAATTACAACAATGCTAGAATGTATAAATATTCACATAATGCTTAAAAATGCAAAAGTAAAGTCCACTCGTAATTCTGGACGAGGTGTGTACCTGGAACTTGTAACCCTCTCTACAGATACAGCAGGTCAAGCCTGGCTCCTCTATAAGCTCCTCCATTTGCTTCAACAGTGAGGTCTTGGTCACCACCTGACCCTTCTCATTGGTCTGAAAAGCAAACACAAACCACACATTAAAACAACAACAACACTGGGGTATATTAGTGAAACACAGTGACAGGTGCAGAGACACCACTGAACTGTATTTTAACAAAGGAAAGAAAAAAAAAAAAGACAGCACCGTCATGCCCAGTGTTCCAAGGGCCTTCTGTCTCATGGCCATAGCCATACGCTTCTTTTCAGCTCTGGTCTCCCTGCGGGCTGCTTCAATCTTCAGGTTAACATCACTATGCTCCCTCAGTGCCTCCAGAAGGTTCTCAGCCAGCGTGCCGATGCCTTCGTCACTGGATACCTGCTCCAGCTTGTGCAAGTTGGTAATTGAATCTGTGCCTATCAGCACCTGGACACAAGGTAAGACACAGAGTCATGTTAGGTTAGGTAGGTTTGCTTGTTTACAAGCAGTTTTCTCCCACAAGGCATTAGGTGGAGCGGAGTTTCTCATTTTGAATATTGAGTACCTGTGTGGGGGGATGCTGCGTAGCCAAACCTCGGAGCAATCTGAGAATGAAGGGTAGAGCTGGTCTGGAGAGGAACTTCTTCCAGATATCTGCATCCAGACTAACAAAAGAGTTCATAACAAGAAGAAATGGTTTGAACAATTAAGCACATATATTTAGTTATGTCAAAGGTTTTGAAAGACTATGAAGAACACAGCTTCAAAGAAAGGACACTTACTTTTTGGCATTTGGGATATGTTTCTTCATGTAGTCTAGTGCACTCTGTGTAATTCCCTTTTGGAGAATAAGATCTTTCAGCTGATGTCCATTGCTGTTATTTTTGATTCCAGCGGCGATTTTACAGAAGCAATCCAAAAACACTTTGTCATCTGCACTGTGCTCCTCATCGTACCTAAGCAGACAAACTCAGCAGTCAGTTTTACTTGCATACAAACTGAAATATCTAAACACTCTGAATAAATGTGGTTCTCAGGGTGGCACACACTTTGCTGAAATGATCAGCCAGGTTTGATAACAAGACAACTGTTTGTTTTTTATCAATCTAAAGCCCTGAACAAGATCCACCTTCAAAACTTTAAATATGCGGCCATTTTTGAGTAAAAGGTGAATGATGCCCACTTGTCAAAACTGCAACACGGCTTGAAGCGTTCCACCAAAATCCTCATCTTCTCTAGTTCACCAAAGGAAAGGTATGGGATGATGCGCAGCAGACCCTGCAGCACGCTGGGGTTGGAGCGCACAAACGGGGTGTTGATCTGGTCTAACAACATGACCAGCTGATCTTTGTCTCCTGTCAGCAGCAGATTACCCTGAAAAAGAGAAACGAGTCCCTGTATAAATCAGGTACGAGAAAAGAAATGTTCAGGTTTTGAAAACATTTTGATGTCAATACTTTCTATGATTCATCTTTACTCCAAAAGGTGAATCTGATTTAATGCGTACCTTGTCCTCTGAAATCTCAGCATTGGCCTCGTCCAGAATGATCTCCATGATGCTCAGAACTTGCTCTGCTATGGAGGCTCCACCACTGTCCTTACTCTCCTGTTCTGCCACTAAGGCCTGAAGAGGAAAAGGAGATTGACTTTTCTAAAACGCATAAAATGAGTGATAAACTGTACTATAAATGCCTGGTCTAGATTGCAGTATTATGAACTGAATTTGATAAACTGAACAGTGTTGCAGCAAGCATCACCCTCCTCACCACTTATAAGACCAAGAACACAAGAACACAATGTAACACAGTCACTGTGGCGCTCACCAGGTTGAGAGTTCCCAGCATGACGTTCAGTGTGTTCATCTCCGGTTTGACCAGCTGCTGCCGATTGATTTTCACCTTCACGCAGTAACTGAACAACTTGAGCAGAACCTGTGCATGAAACAGATCCGATGCATACTGGTCAACTCTGCAGCTCCACTGTTGGTATTTATGAAAACTATACAAGGGGTGCCCTGTTCAAGACTCCCCAGAGTCAAACCTTGTTATTAAAAAAACATAAAAAGAAAGTTCTTTATGACTTAAAATAAATTTACTAGTGTCTGTTTCGATAGTTTTAGTATATTCTGTATGGGTATACGGTTTGAAATGTCTTCTACAGTAATTTTAAGGCCATTATTAATGCTTCTCTTAGTACAGAGCAAAGGGTAAAGGTGTAAAGATAATCCATGTTGACTATAGGATAGAAATGACTGGCCTGAGGACTTTTATCAGCTTTCAACTGCCAAATTTTTTGTCAGGAGAATTAAGATCACCCTCTTATTATAAAGGGCTTTTGGCTTACAGTTAGCAGATGTCTTCCTTGTTTAAAATCTTTGATTCCAGACAGCCGGTTGAGCATACACTCGAGTCCTCCACACTGTGCCATGACTCCTGCCATCTTGTACACCTCCTCATCATCTTCCTCCTCATCTGTAATAATGTCGGGTAAAACATTTTTTTCCCTCAGTTGTTAAATGACATTGCACATTCGTCTTTTTCATTAACAAGAAAGTATTAAATACAGGCACTTGTGACAGCAAGAGGACACGCTGGTAATATTTAGGGCAAAAAACATTACATTAAGACACACGATCAGGTCATTTTTGACTCAGAATTAACATCAACATTCTGTAAATTAACAGAAACTCTAACCTGTGGTTGAGTCAAGTGACTCTATGAACTCCTCAGTGGCATCTCCCAGTAGACCTCTCATTCGATAGATGATTCTCATTGGCTCACCCTTAAAAAAAAAAAAGGTCACCTGGCTTAATGACTATGCTGTAATACTGTAAGCATTTAATGACAATATGCGCAATTCCAAATGCTATTAAAAGACGCATTCATTCACCGTCAAAGTCACATGGACTCTCACCTCATTTGTAGGGCACCAGACCTTCTTATACACCTCTGCTACTGACAGATCCAAGCTAATAATTTTGTTGTTCACCAGGAGCTAAAAAAAAGCAGAGTAACAGATTAAAATATTAGAATTCAATAACAAAAAATAATGAGTTAAAAAAAAAGTAGCACCTGGACAAGAAACTATCTTGTAAGTATGCAGAAGATGTAAGTGTAGAAATTTTTACCTCCATGCCACTGTCGTCTTCAAGCAGTGCCACCAGGTCGCAGTCTTGACAGATCTTGTTCTTGATGTCCCTCATTAGAGGCCCAATACCAGGCTCATTGCTGCTGTAGGGGTTTCCTGGCATGCGACCCTGCAGGAAGTCCTCCTGTTGAGGATCCTTTTCCAGGGTCACAAAGAACTCTGTCACCTCATTTTCCTCCTAAACACAACGGAGAAAACAAAAACTCCAGATGAAGATGAATTCACAGTTACAATGAATTTTAGAGCATTATTTAGTGATTTTTGTGATTGGAGTGCAGCGCGGTAACGGTAACTCACAGGATAGATGATGCTGCACAGTCGCTCAAAAATGAACACTGGTGTCCTGTAGTCATCCAGATTGTACCGCTTTGCAGTCTCTATGCACACTGCCATGAAAGCTTTGGTTTCAGACTCAGTACCTATGAATAGCACAACAAAAATTAGAAGGTCGATGTTTAAAACACATCTACAATGACTTTTGCTGAGCTGCTTTCAGAATTTCTGTAGAAAACGGAAGCAAATTTATCATTTTTGTTTTTGTACGAAATATGAAATCAAAGAATTACTATAAACACCAAAATGCAGCGATGGAAACAGTTTCATCTCGGTCAGATTTCATATCTGTTAGCCTTGACTCGGTGCCAACCTGTTGTCATGTCCTCCAGCATCTCAAGCAGCATGTCCTGAGTCTCATCGATGAGCTTGGTGCGTTGCACCACCAGCTTCCTCAGACAAAGGTAACCGTTGAGAACTGTGCCGACCAGCCTGCTTTTGAAATGCCGCTTAATGGACTCCACTTCCACAAAGGAAGAGAGCAATCCTGCGCACCAAACACATACAAATCATTTAAATGATCAAAAACAGGCATAAAAAACATTCAGAGATGAATCAGTCTGACATCTCTTGTGATATAAAAATCCTCTGTCATTTAAACTGTAATGATGCTTAAAAATGCTTAATGTCTAACTTAACATTTTATGGTAAGACAAACAACAGGACTGAAACTAACATACCAGTCAAGCTCTTGAGGGCGTAGCCTTGCTGCAAATCTGTGCTCAGTGTGGCCTCCTCCAGAGCAAGCAGATTGGCTATTTCCTACACAGGGAATTAAACAGAGAATTGAAATACCCATTTTCATTCAGAAAAGCACAGCACTGTCTTGTTGAAATAAAAGCTCAGATCCCATTAACATATAAAAAAAATTAATTAAAGGAAACCATGGGTATGTACAGTATAAATACTCTATAAATGTTTGTTTAATTCAGTGCTTCTCAATTATTTTCTGTTCCCCCCCCCCAGCAAGAAGAAAACAATTCCCCCCCAACCTATAAATAATAGCATTTTAATAGCAATTTGATATGCCACCTTATATGATGCTAACAGTGCTCGCTGGTTTACTGAAGTAGCACTCACAAAGCGGGTTGATTGTTGGCAATATTTGGAACGTTTTCGCTGAAAAAACTCCAGCGGCTTATCAGCATGATTGGGATGTAATGTCTTCAAATGGCACCTTAATTTATTTGGCTTAATGCTGTCCGCTGCCAGCATTTTTAGACACAGTAAACACACCGGTCTTGCCTCGTCTCCCACTGTAGTCACAGTGAAGCCAAGCGCTACATCAGCGCTTCGTCATATTTCCTTGAGTTACTTTTGTCTCATTATCTTCGTCTCTCTCCGCCTTTCTTTTCATCCCTGTTAAAAATTTCTTCATGTTGTCTCTTAAGGGTTCGTTTACTGCACTTCATATCGTCTGCTCGGTGCAAAAAAAAAAACCCTACACCTTAGAGCTAATACTCCCTGCGCACACTCTGACAATGAGAGCGCCACCGCCAACTACTGTAGTGGATGTGCAATTACACTTTATTCTAGTACGGCAAAAAAAAAAGCATGTTCCCCAGGGTCACACGCGCCCCCCCGGGCATCACTGTTTGAGGAGGACTGGTTTAATTGTAAAATTCTTTTGAATTTACCTTGGTGATCAGGTTACCAATGTAGGGTAGGACTCCACGAGCTGCCAGGTAAACCTTCCAATGAGTTGGCTTGATCAGCTTCTGGTACAGCCCCAAGTACTCCACAGCACACTCTCCAGCCACACTCAACTCATCCAGATAACTGTCAGACACATACAGTTAGATTTCAGACTCAGTCAACCACCCAACATTTTCCTTTTCTAGATTTTCTGTTATTGGTTACACATTTACCAAGAAAATATACAGGATATATGTACATTAACATACTGTATATAAAAACAGAGGAAAATTTATAATTGAGAAAATCTTGCAGTAATCTAATAATAGTTCATGGATTGCTAATACTGCATTGTGTGATGCTTGTTTGACTTGATGGCTTTCTGTCTGAAGCTCATACCTGGTGAGCAGGTCCAGGACTTGTTGCTTCCGGCTGGGGATTGTGGTTAGAGCCTCCACAATGGTACAAGCTGCCTGTCTGGCTGCCTGAGTGGCAGGTGTGAAAAGGACCTGCAACAAATATAACTTCAGTGATAAGCTTCCAATGTGGTTTCTGACACTAATGAGAATACTAAGGACAACAAGCACAGCACTAATGATAACTTGCAACAAATTATATTTTAAATAAAGGTTTTGGTTTTTGTACCTGCCGCAGCCAGTTGTTGTGGCTCAGTTTAAGCAGGCGAGGGAAGAGGCCTTCACCTTTTCTGGACCTCATGAATTGCTTCCACTTCCACACATACTTCTCTAACAGGTACTGCCTTCGCAACTCAGCCTTCCCTTGAGGCTTTGGCGCAGCCTCCTGGCCTTTGGTTAAACAGGTAAATTCAACAGTGAAATGCTCATCATCTTGAGGAAAAACTAGCAAACAAACATATCTAGTATACCTGTTGAGACAGAGTACTTACCTCTTGCAGGGAGACATTTTTTCCAGGCCTCGTAAGATGCTTTGGGGTCTTTCTTGAGCCAGAGTTGGGCTTGGGCATGGATTTCATTACTGTAGGGCCTGACTGTTGTCAGGGACTCAATGGCAGCATCCTATAAGCAAAAGCAAACACACACCGTTGAGTAAGGGAACATGATACAACCATGTGGAAACTGACAGGCATTTGCATATATGATTCTCACATTTTAAATTAAATGAAATAAAGCACATGTAATTATTTTTCTACTTTATCAAATAAAAAGGCATTTAGTTATTTTTCTAGACTACAGCTAACTTGATGGACTCGTTTTCTTTGTTTGACCGAAATAACTGCTGGGTCATCTTAAGTTCCTCACCTGACATGTCTTGAAAATTACACAACATCAATGCCACCTACAACCCTCTTAAAGGCAAATAAAAACCACAAGAGCAGTTGGTACAGTGTATTTACCTTGTTCTTCTTGCTGGTGGGAGCAGGGGGCTTGATCAGCTTTTGCAGGATTCTCAGGCACATGAGAGTGATGTTCTCCACTACAACAGGTGTCTTTATATTCACCGACATGAGGAACAGACTGAGGGCTAAAAAGGACAAAAACAAAACAAAAAAGGCTGAATTGCTTCTCAGCTCTCAAGGTCTATGCATAAAATGTACTCCGAATTCGTCATAACGTTTATTATCTACAACAATATTGTACACAGAGGAACACATCGGATGAAAGCATGAGCTACTCCCCATCACACTAATCTCCTCGGACTGATACTCAAAAACTAGTTGGAGAAAAAAACAAACAAACAATAAACCATCTTGAGAATGGATAAGAGGATATGAAGAAGTCAGGCTTACCACAACGCAACCGTAATTCCCAGCATCCGCCCTCTTTTGAAATGGAGTCTGTCAGCAGCAGCATTTCATACTGCAGATTACTAACCTGATGAGAGAACAAAAATGTCATGCTGATATCAAAAATGGAACTCAATAAAGTTATGCAGCTCAATGCTGGAGCTCTACTGTTTAAATAAAAATCTGATTTTTCAACAATAAATAGATATTTCTTCAGATTTTTCTCAATGCTTCTTCCAGCTTCCAGTAGCATAAGTAAGATGACATACCAAGTCAGGATTGGCCCAATGGCCTTTGAGGGCAGCAGACACCTTGGCGATAATGAGGTCATTCATCTGCTGAGTGGCCTCTGGATGATCTCTGAATCAGAAAAATACAACAAAACTATAGTCAGAATGATACTTAATTACCACCGCAATACAACGCTGTATATGCACACAGCTAAGTATAAGAGGATGTGCAGCATATGCCTTCATTCCAAAATCTTATGAGGCATTAGTGTATGGGTGTTATGCAGTGAAACAATGAGCCCTGAGGGAGCGAAACAAGATAGAAAACATAATTAGTGGGAACCTCTGCACAGCATTTCCTCATTGCTCTTCCTTCATAGAAACATACACAGCAGTAGAACAAATATCATCCATCTATTCTGTCCACAACTACCCTGCTCTCCCCTTGGTGTCCTGCCCTTCCAACTCCACAGAATACCCCATCGAATCTGAAAAAGGGCTGGCTGAACACGTGACGGAGCTTAAACCCATCATCTCTAATGAGAATAGCAGAAGTCTCTAGAGGGTCATCTTTCGGAATCGCTTCTTGAGAACTAGTTCACCTCATGTTAGACAGTTGAATCGCAAGCAAAGGTCCTGTAAAAGTCAACTTTTGCAATGTGAAATAAACACACTGAAGAGACAAGACTATGCAGGGTCTAAGAGGTCCTTCAGGTTGATCCTGCAAAGGTGTAATCCTGATTTGTTTACCGAGTACACCACCTCAATCCTTTATGGAAATCTATCCAGGTTACTCATCTGTTCTACTTAGCTACAACATAGGGGAGGGAGATACCTGGTGAGGAGACAGACCAGCTGGCGCACGTCCTCCCTCATGGTTGCTGTACCTCGCCGCAAGTTATACTCAAACAGCTCCCGGATGAGACCTTGGAGGACAAGGATCTGCCGAAGGGCTGGGTTAGTGGCCAGTGCCCGGAGCAGTGTGATACAGTGCCCCGTGACAGCTGAGGCACAGCCATAGCACTTGGTTGAGGAGGTGTGGCCACATCCTAGCACAGACAGGGCGCGATACTGACTGGCAGTGAAGGTGGGCTGGTGGCTGCTGCTGCTGCGGGATGACTTGGTGGCAGCCTCTCTCTGCTGTAGATCATACTCCAGGAGCTCTTTACGAGATGCAAGCACTTTCTGTAAACAAAAAGCAATAGCCAGAGTTATGAGAGAGCGGGGACCATAAAAAAACTAAATGACATCACTTTAGAAATTATCCTCTCGAACCTGTATAATCTTGGATAGTTCATCAAATGATGTCTTGCAGTCTCCACTGTACTCTTGAGCAAGCTGCTGAATGTATCTGTTCACATTAGCCGAGGATGTGCCAAGTGCTGCCCCCGCTCCAGTGTCATCCTGGAGGCAAGAAAAGAAAAGAAAAAAATGATATCATGAGACAAAAACAGGATGAACCAACATTTCAAAGGAAAAAGAAAATACCTCTCAGCAAAAATACTAATACTATATAAATTAACTACAGTGATACCTTTGGCTGTACTGCTAGAGGGATTTTATGAGAAAGACATGATATTAATGCCATTTAACTAATGTTAATCCCCTGCTGTCAAAGTCTTTCTAGGATTTCACTTTTGCTGAAAAAATTATTTTGGAAAGATTAAATTAAATAACATTCGACTGACCTGTGGTTTTTCTGGAGCAGCTTCGTTCACTTTCGACAAGAGACTCTCCAGCTGGGGCCGGTGGCCCATCAGCTGGTGGTAGACTCTGTCAGCTTTGTCCAGCAAGGTATTGATATTGGTCACTGCCTGCAGAAAAAAAATACATAAAGAGTGAAGATGGAGGTAGAGATAGAGACTTCATTCAGAGAAAATCACTTCATTCATCTGCTTTCCTTCGCAAACAAACAAGCAAAGAAAAAAAATACATATTTAGTTTAAAATATTTGTTATGCAAGATTTTTTTTGGAATGGCAACCCCCCTCCTTTTGACTTTGTTCACATATATTTTTTCAAAAAGTGACAGCTTACTTTTTTCCTGTCTTCCTCATTTTCAATTGGATCCACAGCACAGCATGGTTTAGCATATAGCATGAAGTCAAATCTGGCATATTTGCAGAAGCCACAGGCATTGCACAGGAAGGGATCTTTTTCATCATAGTTGATTGACCTAACAGAACACAATCATCAATTCAAAATATAATCAACTTCAAGGTCTCCAAACATTTCCATATTTTTCCCAATCTCTTCAGACCTGCAGAGGAAACTTGTTGCTCACCTGCACTTGTGGCACTGATACACATTCTCACCACAGTTGCCACACACCCCAGGGTTGGCAGGGACTGAGGCACTGCAACGGGGACACTGCAGGGTCTCAGTGGAGGCCTGGTAGTTCTCGTAGAAATCGGAAAACTCGATCATCAGATTGGATGCGACGATGGGTAAAGGAAGATCAATCTTCACCTCTGTTTGACCTGGGGTCAGCTGAACTTTCTTGGCTTTGTGCCAACGAGCAGGCCTATAAAGAAACAGTGTAGTTACGTTATTAACACTGTCAAGCGAATGAGTGTTGCAAGGACCCATGTAATCTTTGTAAGTCATAACACTGGAATGTAACATTATGAACACAAGTAGTGAAAAAAGAACCATACTTGTTTTTCAGCTCCACGATAGCCTGTACTGTCCTGTTGTTGTAGTAAAGGTTTATGGTGCGGACCATTTTTGTTCGTTTGAGGTCACCAATCTTCACTGTGACTTTGCTGATGGTGTGGCTGCCAATAAGCTTGACAACTTGCTGTGTGGTGGTGTACCGAGTGTCCACTTTGATCGATGACAGCTTTATATTCTGGAGGACAAAGAAGACAATGTTTAAATTGTTGTTTATGCCTGTAAGCCCTTACAAAAACCATCTTGGAAATGTTCATAAGACTTTTTCTTGTTGCATCTGCATATGCACAATACTTCCCTAGCTTTAATTACATATAACAGCAGTATAAATATATAGATAGGCATCCCAAGCTTGTCGCACTTTGCATTAGTTGTTCAAATCACAAATAAACCATTGTCTAACTAGTAACTCATTATGCAATAACCCCCAACCTCCAAGGTAGAACAGTAATAACTTCTTACCACTGATAATGTAAATAACTGTGCAGTACTGTAATTATTGTGTGTTTTTGTACAGTAAATTTATTACAAAAAAAAAAAAGAATTCAAATATCCTCCTATTTGTAGCTTAATTTGCTATACTATATAATTTTTCCACTTCAGGACTAAGAAAGGTTTATCTTATCATCCTTTATCAATGCAAAACTTTTACAGATTGTGTCATTAAGTGAAGCTGTGTTACACATACTGAGAAGGGGACTTCTGGATTGTTGCACACCAAGCAGGGGTCACTCTCCAGATAAAATCCATCAAACTCCACTAAACCAGACAGAGTGCTGCAGCAGAAAATATCATATCATTACATTTTATGTAGAAGATGTTAACTACTTCAAATTGCATTCTCCTTGCTGCAAGATGACATGACAACAGACATACTTGTAGATGTTGGAGTTCGGATGATTTGTCAGAATATGGTTCTGTGCCCTCAGTATCTCCACAGCTTTCTGGGAATACTCCTTCAACTGGAACAGAAATGAAACAATTAATGAAACAATTAAAACAATTACAACAGATTTGCAGAATTGTCACTGTAACTGCTATTTTCTGCTTTGAGCAATACATTATGGACATGGTTATTTGAATAAAGAGGCAAAAACTACACAGCCATGCAAAAACAAGGACAAGACAAGGCACATAAATACTTTGCTGAGCACCAACAGAAAGAAACTTAGTTCCAGAGTCAGATATTTATGAGCTTATATCAATATAAGGCAATAATACCACAATTTCATAATAATCACTAAATAGTAAGGCCTTCAAACAAACCTTTTTTTCTGTTTGAGGAGTTTTGAGTGAGAAGTATCCAAGAAGGTCAACAAACTGGGCAGCTTTGCGGCCATATGCAGGCAGCTCAGGCCAGATGGCCCAAGTCAGTTCCAGCAGCAGCTCTTGCTGAGATTTACTGGAGTTCCTGGTGATTCACAAGCCAACAGGGGAATTTTACCATTTAAGAATTTATTTATGTTTCACTAGTCCATTTACATTTTCATTCCCACATTCTTTCCAATTTTTGTTCATCAGTCTTGTCTAAAAAGCAATTAAAGCATTCTATTTCCTTTAAGAAACTGTTATTAATAGGATTGCTTTGGATTTGAGTTAGGGCCTAAACTAAACTTAATGTGTAAGCCTGAATGTGTAAAATGTTTACAGTACCTGTAGATATGAAGTGCCAAGCAGTGGGCTTGCCAGCGCACAGCAGATGAGTTTGATTCCAGCAAGAAGCAACGCAAGAACTGGATGAGGGTCTCCTTGTCTGCAAACTTGTTAAGCTGACTGACCAAAGCCATACACAGCTGATCCTCCTGACTGCCAACTCCATCACCTGTGATCAGTCAACAAAGATACAACACAGTTAGGAAACTACCATCTTCTCCATTTTTGATACTGATACCTGTTCAGGTTCTTTAGGATCGATTCCAGCATGTGTGCCATTTTCACAAGAATTGTCATGTATGACAAATTTCATATTGTTCACTCACCCTCTTTGTCTTTCTCCTTGTCTTCTTTTTTGCTCTTTTTACTGGAAGATTTGCTCTGAGTGGACTGAGAAGCTCCTGTCTGTCCAGCACTGCTAGAGCCTCCGCCTGAGAATGATGAAGACGAGGAGCTGGCCAGCACCTTACTGCCACACAGGGCACAGGATAGCAGCTGCAGAAGTACTGGAGAAACACCTTCATCCACAAGGAAGCTGACCTGGAGAAGGAAGTACAGCACAGCTGGACAGAGAAAGAAGAGAAACCGAGAAGGCAAAATGGAAAGACAATGTTAACACAACTGACCTTAAACTGACCCTGTTTCCAATTACAAAAGCTCACTGAATCTACTTACAGTCATCCTTCATGCAGAACTTCTGCCAGTTGATTGTCCTTTGAGTGGCAATTTCAGCACAAGCTTTCAGATGTTCCATCTGCATTAAGAGAAGCAAGTTACAATTAATTACACTTAGTTACAAAAAGCTCAACCCTTAAAGCAGCTGAAAGCAGTATCAGAGAGCAAAAAATACAATATTAAAAGAATTCTGGCAAATGGGGGATGTGGAACAGGCATATGCACGGAATACACTTACTAAGGCAAAAAACAAACAAACAAAAAAACCCAAAACGTATGAAACAGTGAGGTTACAACACAGCATATAAAAGAAGATCTGTATGAATAATCTCAGTGATTAAGAGGACACTCACGAGATTGATGAGTGTGTCATACTGAAGAGCTGAGCCAGACGTCGCCGTGACCACACCACCCCGGAGGAAGATGCCCTGCTCCTCCAGGAGCTTCTTGATGCTGCGCACATGGGAGTCAAGAGTGTGCAGATCCCGCAGCTGACGATATTTTTCCTTTGAGCCGCAGATAAACAGCAGCAGCTTTCTAACTTGCCTCCTGACGAATGGTGTCTGCTGAATCATTAAATACTGGGAGAAAATGGAGACAGAATTAAGGGACTGTATTCATGCCTTTTGTGTAGACAGAGCTCAAAAAGGAAAAATCAAAAAAGTTAACACTCAATTGCTTACTTCAGAAAGATAATAGAACCAAGAGTGGTCAAAGACCGGAGGTGGGATGCGTGGGTTGGTGTCAGCAATCTTCTTGATCTGATACGGCAGCCGGAGCACCATTTCAGTCAGCAGCTGAGAGTAGGCTTCAAACACATCAGCAGCATGTCCCTAATGGGAGTAGCAACACAGTAAATTCACATGAACATTCCTTGAACAAAAATCACTTTTTCACATTTGAAAGATAAAAATATTTTCCATTATCTCATACCTTGACATATTGTCGCAGGAAGAAAGGGCTCATATCTGGGGGAGAGGAGGCTGTGTGTGGGCGGAGGAGCTGGCTGGTAGCCACAGGCTCTTCTTCACCCTGCTGGCTCTTCCAGAACTCCAGGAGTGATTTGAGCACATGAAGACAGTAGTCAATAGCACCCAGGCTAAGCAAGGCAGTCGCTGTGGCATTCGAGATAAGCGAGGATGACTGAAAGAGAAAAAGAGGGTGCACTTGGCATGTAGTACATCTACACGTTTGGAATACCCACAATGATGTAAAATTAAAAAATTCAGTCACAGAAAATTGTGTGTCTATACTGTTAATAACTTCTGTGGGTGCTTTGAGGTTGCTTTGAACAAACTATTATATCTGACTTGTGTTATGTACTTGCTGTTCACATTACTGTAATCAACAGACATTTAACTGACTGCCTTTAGTGAATTCAGTGAGAAGGGAAAAAAAAAAGTACCTCGGAAGAGGATTTGGAGCCAGACTTGGTTCGAGACATGAAAACGCTGAGTAGTCTCATGATGACCAAGTGAACTTCGTTGATGGAACTACGTTCATTCTTCTTGGTCACGTCCTGCAGAGAATAACACTTTTTTAAAAAACAAAAACAATGTAAAATTAAAACAATGATAATTTAAGCCTGAACCATCACATGAGACTGTGGTTACCTTCTTGTGCATTCCAAGTTCAGCAATGAGCTGTGCTAGCAGTTCATCCAAGGCACCTTTGTCCTTTTCATCCTCACCATCCAGGTCAGAGGTCAACATGAGAATAACCTGCATATAAGGGATGGCTTGGACTCCACCTACGTTGTGGAGCTGAGAAAGATGCTGAAGCAATCGCTCAAGTAGCATAAGACGCACCATGTGTAGCCTGAAAAGAAACAGAATAAAAATAAGCATTACTTCACTTCTACAACTGGGCTGGCCTTACTTGGCTGTATGTGGTACTGCTCTCCAGAAGTACATTTACTCATGTTTTTTTTTCCTACCGATGGTAAGGGTAGAGGGCATGGATAGGTAAGATATGGTGTCTTAATGGGCATGTATTAGCTTTCAGCAGAGCTTAAGCTCGAAGCATCCTACGTAATCTAAACTCTTGCGTCGTATACAGGAAGTCTCACCGGTTGCTTGTGTGGATGTCTCCCTCAGTCTCTCCTTCTCCCTCTGAGCCTTCGCCTTCCTGCTGGGCTGTGGTGGTGCTGATGGCTCCAGTGCTGGAGCTGATGCTACCTGGACCCGCAGGGTGGCCCTCCACTGCTGTGTCCCCATATGCACTGCTGCGTCCTGACACTGTCGACACACACGCATGCACAATTGCAATGGAACTAAATAAACTGAAAATATGCTATAAGTAAGAATTGAGATTTTTTTCAAAATGATTAACACCTAAAAATTACAAATATGGAAGACTAATAAGTAACATGACAAATTACAATAATCTTAGTTTGACTTCAAACACAGGCAAGGTGCCGTGTATGATTATTTGCAATGTAAAACAGTGCTTCTGAGAAGAAGGTTGCAAGTGAGTTTTATCTGATTTTTTCAATTGGTATGATAATGGATAAAAAGATTTAAAAAGACAGAGTAAGGTTTAATGCCCATAAATGTGATGGAAAATCAGTCTGTCAAGACAAATACAAACTGATGTACACATTAAGTTTTACCAATCAGGCTGGCACAACAAATACATTATCTTGCATTTGACTGCATTCAGAGTCACTGTTGTTTATCTGAATCACCCACCACTGTGCTCCCCGGCTACGGAGTCGATTGCAGAACCCCCACTCTCTGAGCCCACGCTGCCGCCATGCTCAGCTGGGGAGGTCCGCAGTGTAGAGCCATCAGTAGCAGCTGTGCTGCCCTCATCATCTGATGCCGGGGCTGAAATCATAGCAATAGCTGTAACAGTAAATACACCACGGTCATCTGGCCAGGATACAAAATTTTACTTCATACTTTTGCACCAATAATGCAATAAATCATGCAGTAAATTCAACACACTTCAACCTGCCACTAATACACGTGTGTATTGACCATGTTGTGGGTATTATCATATATAATTACTACCTACTACAGACTGAGAAGAGGATAAAAAAGTACTTGAATGTCAAAATACAGAACTAAAACCCCATGATGTGTTACTGATTACATTGTGAGCTTCAATGCAGAATATTACCAGTGGTCACAACACATGCTGTGGGATTTTGGCAACTATAATTAAATACTGGAACTAACAGTCCTTTTTATCCTTTTCTGAAGGATTTACAAGCCATGATGAACTTATATAGAACCTAGATCTGTGACCAGATATAAAAACGTAGCTTCCTGCTCATCACACGCCACCACGAAGCTGGTCTTGTTACCTGATGCAGTGGTGTCTGAAAGGGTCCCAGCATCCAGTGAAGAGGAGCTTGGGGCCTGGCCAGACAGGCCAAGGCTCTGAAGTCCAAGTGCACTGCTGCTACTGCCTAAAAATGTCAAAAATATGTATAGCACGTTAGCAGCACTCACCCAAACACTGATCTGAAAATAAATGATGCTTAGTATGATAAAGAAATGGTAAATAATTTGAGGTTTACAATAACCAAATAATAAAAATGGTTGAAAAATAAAGGAAAAACATTACGCTATCCCAGGTAAACAATTCATATTCAAAGCTGTGCCTTCTATTTTGCTGTGGCAGCACTTCAATAACTGATTCAACACACATGGAGGAGAGTTGGACATGGCTACCACAGAATTACGGTTTCCTATTTTTTCTATTTTCTGGCTACCTTGTTGATCCTGCTGAAGGCTGAGAGCGATAGCCAGCTCTACCATAGTTTCATCGTCTGCATCAGGAGGGATGTCAAGCATGGGAGGGAAACCCTCAGCTCCAGCCAGCAGAGCCTCCAGTGGAGATGGATTTCCATTGTTGACATTCTCTGCAGTTTCCAGGACCATGGACTCTGACTGGAGAAAAGAGAAAAACAAAGGTGTTTTTCAAACTGCATCTTACGATAAAAAAAAACCCTTTGTATCTAGAGCCACATCTCAAGCTGAACTCATATGCCAGGGAAATAAAAATAAGGTTACTATCATTGTGCACTTCAAATTATTTAGTATTTCTGTGCCAGTTTCCTCTAACAATGTGAAGAGTGGATTAGTACTGTCAAACATCAGCCACACTTAATTGTCCATCTTTACTCACCACCATCTCAAAGTCACCATGGTCCACTTCACCCTGCTCCTGACTCTCCTGTCTACCTTCCTCTCCTCCAGTCAGGACTGAAGACTGCATTTTGTCATCGGCATCATCGTCATCATCATCATCCTTGTCCCCTGATAAAGGAAATCACCCAGTGAGTTTTGGACAACAGAATCTATGCATGGTGACAGGAGCCTTGACAGAAGTTTTAAATCGTTCTCTGAAAAACTGGAACCGTCCTCCTACCTTGCTAAAGTAAACTATAAAAAAAATATATGCATTTTTATACCTAAACTCCACAAAATCAACTCCTGATGAACATTCACTCACAGCTTTGTATGCCTGTTGAACTTACCCATTGGTGTGTTGGACCGCGGGGGGGAGGGAAGGGTCACATGTCGTCGTTTGTTTCTTGGTCGAAGTACTCTTATGAGAGCCTGCTTACAAGCAAAGCTCACAGCTGTGTCCTGAAATTTGCACAAAAAACAGAACAGTTATCTGATGACAGTCCCACTGTGTTAACAGTTCCTATGCTAATTCTGAGATATGATTATGCCAAATAATTTCCTGATTCCTCAAATTCCTGATGAAAAATGGCTTTGCATATCCTTACATAAGTCTATGTGTTGACAAGATTTACAATGTTACATGGAAACAGCAAAGGCATAACAACATAGGTAATATACTTACCGGGCACAATAACATTTGCATGTAGATTTTGGAGGCTACATTGATGTAATCCAGTTCACATGTGCAGTAAGCATGGATGATGTCCACCAAGGCATTCACTGTTGCTTCTACATGAGTTAGGCCTTTAGAAGGGGCAAGCAAGAAACACATTCTCATTCACTGTTTTCAATCACACATACAGAAATCACATTAGCACTTCAGTAGAGTATACATTATGTGCAAATGTTCTACATAGCATCTGAATGTGAGCTGATGACAGTGACAGTTGTGTTCATGAGTCGATTACTTTTTGACACATTTTTACTTGCAGAGTACTTTTGCGGTCCAAAAGTTTCAACTTACCAGGCAGACAAGCAGGAGCAAGAAAGGCGTTCTTTGGTTTAAGAGAATGGAGTTTCCAGAAGTTATTCATCAGCTGTGTGATGAAATTGCAGCTTTCACCATCCACATGTTTTTGCCCATCCTCCGTCATTTCTGGGTTAAGACGAGAACATGAGCAAGTCTTCTTAGCAACTTTTCAGTTATTTGGCCTCAAAGCCACTTATGAAGTCAATCTGACGTACAGCTGTTCAGAATAATTTCTTTTGACATGTCATGATTACAGAAAATACTGATGTGTAACCTATAAATTGTTCTCATATGAACTGATATTCCATAGACTTGGACAACATTTATCACCAACATGATAGCCTCTTACCAGAGTCGTGGTGCAATGACTTTGTTTCTGTGAAATGCACCAAGTTGTTGGGTCTCATGATTGCAATGGAGCGGGCAGTGATCACAAGCCTCTGGAAAACATCGGGATCGAGCTCCCTCCCCTCACGGGTGCAGCTATTCAGACACTGTACTGCGTTACTCAGCAAAGACTGGTCCTGATGAGAAACGGCAAACAGAGAATTGCATTCGTTCTTCAGAACTGACCTTGAAGGAGAAAACACTTAACATCTAAAAAGGTACTGGAGCACTCAGAATTCTGTTTCTAATATCGTTATGTATGTCTAAGGGTGCGGTTTCTGAACAACTGGTGTGTAATCTATATATTTAATAGAATGAATCCATTTTTCTGGACTGCTGTCTACAAACTATTCCCATAAAATTGCAAAGCAATCATGTTAGCTCACTAACTTCAAACAGGTAGTCATCAAAGTTTCAGAAGCTAATGAAGACTTAAGTGTTACTGATACAGTATACGAATGATTTTTGCAGACATATTACAACACTCTGTCCACATTATAACTTTGGTCTTGTCTGGCAATTGCTAATTTTTACCTTGTGGTTGTGGTAGGCAGTTCGACTGGTGTGCAGGCTGGCAAGAAGTCCCTTCGTCTGCTGCTGCACACCTGCAGGGGTGGGCATGGACAGGAGCAGCGTGGCCAGCTCTAGAGCTGCAGCCTTATTCTTCTCCTACACAGAATTTGAGATATGCAGTCAATGACATTTCCAAAAGGTAAGCAAGGAACACACATGATTTTTCATTCAAACACGCTATTATATGAAGAATAAAATAATCATCTGTATACCTTTTCACTGGAAGAACCAACTGCAAAGCAGCTTTCCAAAGCTTCAAGGGAACTGACTACCAACCTGCAATTAACAAAGAAGATCAGTACTGCTTCTGTTGCAAATTTCATCTTAAATCAACCAAACAAACCGAAAAAAAAGAGCAAATCTGAGCTTGCTGTCATCCTTGCTGATCTAAATGCCAACACAACACCAAATAAAAGAACAAATGTCTGGAAAAAATGCTGTACACATGTGGAAATGGTGCAAGCCATGTTCATAGTCTCTAGCATGGACACACAAACTGGCACACATGCACAAAACCATACAAACAAGCAGAGAAAGGGCAGTTACTAACCGGTCCAAGGTTGATAAGGACTCAGTTTCACAACTTTTTATTGTATTTTTGGGAGCAAAAGAAAAAGAACAAAAACAAAGTGTGAGGATCACATAAAGAAACAAGTGAAAATTAAATGATTCAGTTGAACATAAGAGAAGCATGCAAGAAAAGATGACTTCACAATAGCCATGCACTAAATAGTCTAAAGGGAACCTAAGTCCTATTGTTAAAACTTCAGGCTCGTTCTCAACAATTCCTGCTACATAGCTGGACTTATGGAGGGTAAAACTATGCTAGTATGGGGCAATATGGATAAAATCTAGCACATCTATCACAGTATATTTAAATTTTTCATCAACACCCATGAATAATATGATGTAGTTAATCTAATAGAAAATCTGTTTATAGATTATAAAACCACAAGAATATTTTGGCCACCAAAAAAAAAAACCCTAACAAATCAATGTACTTTATCACATTTATGCAGAATAACATAAAAAAAAAAACAATGTTGCACACTTATTTGCCAACAAGGGTCTTTTACACCCACAAGTATGAAAAGGATGGATGTAGTCAATTGAAAGCTTAGATTTGGTAAAACTATCTCATCAGATCTTGAGTGTGGTTAACTGAACTACAGGGGATCGAGAAGTGTAAATGACAACAACTTGTATTGAGCTTGTGAGTCCTAAAGTGGGGGGTCCATACCTTTCTAGTACACTGCCGCTGGTGGTGGTTGGAGTGGCTATGTCTCCATCAGAGGTGCCATTTCCCTGGTTGAGGTTGGGACTACAGACGTTGTTAACCGAGGCAGAGGAGAAGTCCTCTGGTGGATCCTCAGGCCAGCCAAACTGCTCCTTGGTTTTACCATAGATCTTGATTGAATCGAGCATGGTGACTCCAGCTGGGTCGACAGATGCTCCAACTTTAAATAAACAGGAAGATGAAACTGCATCAGAGGATGGTTTCTAAACTGTGCATTCAAATTCAGTAACAAAATTCCACTGCAAAATAAAAAACTTTTTGTTTGTCAAACTGATTTCATTCTGAATTTTAACAATCTTGGTGTTGAAAGTTGGACGGATATGCAAAGCACACAGATGCAGATACAAAAAATATACACTTAACAACAAAATACAATTATCATTGCACACTCTTGTTCTTACTAAAGATGGACAGCTTCTTGTCAGCCTGCAGGGCCTCCTCTCTTGTGAAGGGAAAGTCAAACCAGCGGGCTCTCGTCAGGTTTATCTGCATGGTGCGGCCAAAGACCTCCACATAGGAAGGAGCCCTCTCAATGGCCTGAGTGCCCACCTGAACCCGCATGCCTGTCATCACCATTGAGCTGTTGTTGTTGACCGCTTCCACAGTGAATCCCCCGGGCTAGTAATCCAAATCATAAGATCATTGGTTGGGCTTTGTGCAATTTGTCCAATACCACAAATGTACAGCTACAGTACAAACATGCTTAATGTGTATGGCATACAACCCTTTAATCACTACTACTCTTCAATTTTGATTTTTTTTTTTTAGCTGTTATCATTACTCAGTTAATCCCTACACTCTGCATAAAACAAACACATGCAAGGGTGGCAGTAACAAAAGTCTCTTGTAGCTTTTCCAACACAGAATCATTTTTGTTAAAATGTCAATACCTTTGTGTTGGCCACATACATCCCAGTGGAGTTAAGCCTGTGTTTGATCTGCTGTCCATTGTAGACCTGCAGCAAGTCATTGCCCCCAAACTCCACCTCTGTCAGCTGCTGGTTGTGTTCAAAGAAGTCCACTGGGAACGTCACCTGACTGGATGTCCGGGTGGCTGAAAGTAGACTCATAGCATTAAAATTTGAAACCTTTGCCAGTTTCCAGCAAACAAGCCCTCACTTTTCTGATTCTAAGCTAACGCTTATGTATCAACTGGTCTACTGCATACAATGAATGATCCTGACAAAACATTTTAATGAAAATTGTGAGTAAACAACATCTTCAGATTGATAAGAACTTTTAAAAACAAGAGAACTTAAGCCAAAAATATCAGGAAGGAAATCTTGAGAACAGACTAAAACATTCTGAGGTGGTGGTTATGTTTACAATCAAATGTCAGTGATGGTGGCTAGGCATATTACAAATAATCAGCCATCATTTAGGTGCGATGACCACGCGTGTCTATTATCTATGATCTACAATCAATTTGCTTACATTTTTGGAAATTAACAAAAACTGCATTTTACTGGTTTTGAACTCACTAGTAGCAGTAGCTTTGCGCTTGCGGACTGGCTTTAGGATACTGATGCCACAGCTGGGCTGTAGTGAGGGCTGGAGCCAGTAAGAGGTGTTGTCCACATTGGCCATGTAGATTCGCAGGCTTCCGTCTTCACAAAGAAGAATCATGGTTGTACGCTGTTGTTCATTACTGGCAGTGTGCCGGATAGCTACCATATCTTGAATCTGGGGAAGACAAAAGGAACAAATGAATAATGTGCGTTTTGTATCATCTGTCATAAATCTGTTGTATGGACTAAAGAGATTGGAAATTCCAGAGACACAGTGATTTTGAGCTATATAAGACTGTAAAACTAAGACTATAAGACTATATAAAACACAACACAACCAGCTATGGTCAAAAGCAGAAAATGGTTTATGTGACCACTTAACGAAAACAGGACACATAATGTGGAACTCAGTATTATTTTCCTTTCAACAGGTATCTTTCTTGATTGTTCCACAACAGCAGAGAAATTGGCTTTGGATAATTACCTTGGCTTTGGCTGGCAGAGTTTTAATCTCTTGAATGAGGAAGGTATCTGGCTTGACCATGATGACCAGTGGTATGCCTGTTGTCTGCTGCACACAGCATACCAGGCCAGGGTGGTTCATGACCTCAGACCACTGACACAGAGCAGGTGACATCTTGCTGCTGCCACCGTTAGAACTAAAGAGAAAAGGAGGGAAGAGAGAGGGGTGGAGACATAATTAGCGCTCCAGTTACTTATTAAAATTTCCAGATCCTCAACTGTGGCAGGGAAGTAAAGAAACCGTTTGTGTCGGGGGTGTGGAGGAGTGTTACCCTTTGACATTGATGGGGAAGAGTCTCTGAACATCCGTGGTGCTGCGGCTCACTGTGGCAGCAAAGGACTTTCCCTGGCTGTAGCTGAAGAAAAGCATCTGAAGCACATGGGAGTAATAGACCGAAACACCACCACCAGCTACCTGCCCATTGCTATCCTGGAGTCACACAGAAAGATTTTACCTCAATATTACTTTCTGTCATTCAGCATTTTCTGAAAGAGCCTCAAAAACGAATTTCAAGTAGTCATACTTTCACATGATTCTGTGTGTATAATTCCATGGCCTGGATACACATACCACTTACCTTCAAGTCTTCGTGAGTTATCTCTAATACATTTGTGACATAGAAAGGTCCATGTTGGGCACTGCTGGATTCATCCATGAGCTGGGTGTACATGTAACCTGCTGAAGACATGATGGTGATAACATTCTTTCCCTCCTCGTTGAAAAGAAATGTAGCATCACGGATCTTGGAACTTGGGAGAAGGAAGTAGTACATGGGACTCAGGGCATCCACTGACAAGTCATAAATCTGTTTAGCAAGAGAGACAAATAGAGAAAGAAGTATTGTCAAGTGTTTTTTCAACATGCAAAAAGCAGCGTAATCACAGTTGCATACTGAGCATCTTCCAAAACACAAAAACCCAATCAAACTACCAATGCACGTCTTCATACATACCTTGACAAAGTCAGCAGTGATGATGGCAAGTTCAGTCTGCGAGCCTGGTAACCAGATGGCTTTGATGATGAAGTTACCAGTAGCCAGCTGTGGGTGCAGCACCAGATGGTCTGAGACAGAACCTGTGCTACTGAAAGTCAGTACATGGCAGTCCTGAGGAAAGAAAAAGAAAGAACGGCAAAAAACAAATAGTCAAATTACAAATTACTACATGGCAGTCAAGTGTGTGAAAAGCTAATTGATTGTGATCGATGGCAACTTAACTGTCATCTTCTCTCAAATACATTGTTGTATAGTATAATACAGTTTGTATTGTTTTCATTGTAACAGGTTCATATTAAAAATTTTTTCTGACCTTCAGGCCACACACAGCCAGGTAATCTTCATTACAAGGGTTGCCTGTGAGACTGAGGACAGTGAAAGGGACTGGAGCAGAGGCCAGACGGGTCAGTGTTAGCTTTCTCTTGCTTGAGTCAGCCTGCTTCAGGAGAGTGGACAGCTGCAGAACTGTTATCTGTTAAGTGGGAGATGGAGAGAATATGGGTTACTAAACAACATTATTAATAGGAAATATATATTACAAGGTGTAAAACCAAATTTTACACCAACATTTTGTTATGTATTTTTTATTATTTATATTAAAATTTAGTCGATTAAAATCATTATTATTATTGCAGAACAAAAAATTATTAATACAAACAACTTTGTGAAGCTTACCTTTCCCTTTTCATGGCTGACTGCAAGGTGCTGGCGACGGCCATGGGGTGAAGACAGGACACACATGGCAACACGGCGCAAGACATGTGCACTAATGAGCTGGCGTATAGTTTGTCCCTGGTCACCACTGTAGTTCATCCTCACATTTTCAAAAGCTCCTTCCTGGGAGCCAAGTGTGGGAACCTGAGGTAAAGCAATTTATTACATACAGTGGAATCTCTAATAGGGTTTGGATAATAACAAATAAAACTACTCTTCTAAACGCTTCAAATTGTACATGTATTAATACCATTAACTGGTCTGTCATTTCCACAGTTTTGTCCTGAGTATGCAGTTCACTGAGGGCTTGCTGAGCCCGGCTGCTGCTTCCCACCGCTGATGCCTGCTGAAAGTTTGTCTGGATGGCTTCCATTAAAAACATGAGCATCTCCAAAATGACTGCTGCAGTGGATGATCCCATCTGTTATGGAGAAAACAAGCCAAAGGTTTGAGTCACACAATGTACAGCACAGTCTATGTAATAGAAATGTTAAATATCATTAAGAAGTGCAAGTCATTTCAGTAGTGCTTTTTAGAAAAAAACAAAAACAGAAACAGAGGTAAGATACAACCTGATGATTAATCCAAAACAGATTAACTCTTACCACTTGTGCTAGTAACTCTTCCTGACAGCCCTCAATGCTCTTGCACACACTGCTCTTCTTAGGTTTGTCTTCATCACCAGGTTTGCCGTCACAGATGGTGACCTTGCCCTTTTCAGAGGGTGAGGCATTCTGGTGGCGGATAGCACTGTCGGGCATATGCAGCTCACTCTGAAATGCAGAAGACTCTTTGAGAGTGGAGCCTATGCCGCTGCTGGGGCTGCGTTTGACCAAGGCCTGTGGATGGTACGAGACAAAGTAGAACAGTGAGCACAGCGATATTGTTGATATTTGCATGCATACATACCCGAATATGGCAGAACATAAAATACAAGCCTTTCACATAAAAGCATCTTCCTTGTTTAACTTTACAATTAGGATAACCTGCACTTATTTTCACTTTGCTAGCTCCTCCACACTGTTAAGTATATACTTAGTAAAATAAAGGTCATAGAGATTATGTTGTATGGAGGTGCACTTGATCTAAACTACCTGCAAAAGCAAGCAAAAATTATGGATTGACTAAGATTCACTAAGTTATCCACTTGAACAAAACTAGTATGAACCCTTGTAATCAGAAAACTAACTGTAAGCACAATGTAAAACTAAACGGAAACTAAAGGTAAAATGTAGTTGATGGTTTGTTCATCATCACATGCACATTCAAAAATCAATCATATTAGAGTAACTAGGAAAGCTGACCTTTTCTGTAAACAAAAATGTTGACAACAGACATGATTTGTCTCATTTTCTTGCCACACGTGTGGGCTAGCTATAACCCTGACCAAATGAAATGACTGGATGGAAGTCAATGGGGGAATGACTTGCAAGCCAAAGTTACCGCTGTTGTTCTCTTCCCATGATGACCTGAGGTATTCGGTCTCACCTGGCAGCTGCCATCCTCTTTGGCACCGCAGTCACAGAAGAAAGAGCCATATTTGGCATAGGAGATCTCATGGTCTTTGTGACAGACCTTGGCGCACACTGTGCATACACCTACCCCATCCACCATCTTACAGGTGTGACAGTGGTACCTGCAGAAAGCAAAGGGCCAGGACAAGACTGTGAATGATATATTAACATTAGACACAATGTCACCTGCATACTTCTTCCTAAAGGCATTTTAAAAAGCTGAGTTGTGAAGGTGCATGACAGAAAAAAAAAACACTAAGGACGCTGCTCCCAGGTTTAGTTAAGACTACGGATGTACTGCACAGCTATGTTTTCTGAGTGATTTCCTACTTTTAGAGTAGTCAACTAGTCTCAGTTTAAAATTCCCAATTAAATGTCAGGGAAATGTCATGAGAAACATCCCTAGTTTCGACCCTACAGAGGAAAACCTTTGCTGCACGAAGGCATCACCAGGTGTTGGGAGAATCAAAACTAAGTGGTTTAATCAATATTAAGCAAACTTCATTAGCTTCATAACTTCATGACCTTACTCATTAGGATACCACTGCTACTAGAAAATGTCTCAAACATAATGACTTAATTGGTACTTTTCCTTACATTTTGATAATGCTAAACTATATTACAAATTAAAATAATTTCACATATTGTTTTTACTGTTGTCAACAGTGTGACTTAGCCATGTTTCCAAAGACCGGAACCAACACCAAAAACTTTGAAACTTCAGATTCATGTAAATATACTGTATATAGGATGATCACTGTCCTAGAATTTTGTCTTTGTTCTGAGTTATGAAACAGATACTGTATAACATATTTTCCAGATGTGACAGCCTTGTAGTAAAACACCCATCATCTGATAAACAACTTGTCCATGATTAAAACAAAAACAATCTCTGGTTTGATTGAAGAATAAAACTGAAATCACAGAGGACAATAAACTTTTCTTTACCAGTGCTGATTCATGAACTCCTTCTGAGTAATGGTGAATGTGCAGAGTTTGTTGCAAAGAGAGTCTTCATCCTGTCAAACATTGACAAACACGTTAGGATACACTGTTACATTTAGCAACTTACGATGTACAAACTGAGTAAAGCTAACAAAATAATAAGTTCCTAACTTACTTACGTATATATGTCTCAGTGAAAATCAGATGGTACAGACTTGTATCATCATACTGTCAGTTTCTTACACATCATATTATACATTTCAGCCTGTGTATTATTAATCAGCTGACTGGAACTCTCCATTGACAAGACTGGGTAACTGAAGTCATGGGAAGACAGGCACTACATTATCTAAAAGAAGAAAGCCCTAATGTTACCGTTATCATAACTGTTGTGTTTCATTACTAATTATTATAATTATTCATTACTAATGGTTCAACTAATGGTTTGTTAATCAGGAGATAAATCACAAGCAGCATTCCTGCAATGTGGATTAAGAAATGCTCCACATTCCCTCTCGAGAAAATGATCATGAAGGTCAAAACCCTTATGTTATCTTTACACAATTCAACCAGAGGGCTTTTCCTTCCAATTAAAGCTGCAGCAGGAAATTAAAAAAATGAAAAAACATATAAAAAAAAAGAAAAGAAAAATTAAAAACGGGGATTAAATTAAAAACAACACTTTGTTGTTTCTGTATTGGCAGAGAGTGGTTAGAAGACTTTATTTTATAACAATTTGGTTTTTGCACTGAAATAATAGAAACTAATTATTTTAAACTTTGCATTGATATTTTTTAGTTTTCACAGTACCACTGCATTTTATGTTCATATCTCTACACAATTTACAGATTTATGAAAACATGGCCCCATTTATAGAGGATAGATATAAAGGGAGGAAATCTCACAGAGTCCTCTGCCTGGGAATCATCCTCCTCCACTGCAAGCTCTTCTACCCAGTCCGAGTCCACTTCCATGGCTTTCTCTTCACCCTCCATTAGCAGCGCTGAAGTGCCTTGGCCACTGCTCTGCCGCAGGGCATTCATGACATCAGCCAGATACGAGATGATATGGTACGAGCATTCCAGCATGCTGGCGTGCTGAAATCAAAGAGCATGAGCAGATAATTTATTTGATGATTAATGGTTAAAAAAAAAAAAAAAACTCCTCCCTTTGGAAATGCCGATTGGGAATCACCTATCAGCAGTGTTTAAAAAAGAATCACACCCAGATGAAGTGATAATAAGGCATGTCTATAAACCGGTGAGATATATATATATATGTATGTATACATATATAAACTGACCTTTCCTTGGGACAAGTTTGTGCTCACTTTTTCCACAACATTCTTCTGTGTTAAATACTTTTTGCTGTAAAGAAAAAAACAGAGTATTTTTTAAAAAAATTATTAAATAATTTAAGACAATATTGCTACTTGATAATAGCTAAGCAGTTAGGTCAACCAACGACAAAAGATTTTTTTAATCCATGGGAATTTGTGATGCCAAAAAAAATCGGTAAATTAAATCAGTAAACAGCATGGCTATGAAACTGATTTCTTACCATCTAGTCAGCCAGTCAATAGCTGCCCTGTGCAGCTGCAGGTGGCCAGCCCCCTGTCCAGCACTGGCAAGTGTAGCCATAATGACCATGAGCTCCGGGAAGCCTGTTCCATCTCCATTGGCCAGCATATCCGTTGCCATGGGAATGAGTGTGCTGAGAAGGACGGTGCACACTCCTTCGCCCACCTGGCTGTTGTCACGCACAATATGAGTGGTGAGCAGCTGCAGAAGCTGTCGATTTTCTTGCACTATTTCCAGCTGCTCTGAGTCCTTTGGTGGGGTGGCTGTCATGCGGGTCAGCCAGGACTGCAGGCGAGAGGGCTCCACACAAGCAAGCTGGGCCAGTGAGCCACACAGACACAACAGGCTGGAGTTTGGGCTCTTTTCCGCTGAGGAGGACAGCATCATCAAGAGATTTAGACTTACTGAAAAATCAGATGCAGATGTGCAGCTTGCAGCTTGTAAGTTTTCTGATTTGATTTTTGCCACTTTTAAAGCATTTGTGTGCTTCAAACATCCTTTGGATCATCAAACAGCATCTGAAAGCCCCTTCCAGACACATTTCCAAAATTAGTCTCACAGCCCCCATTCCAATACAGATAATCAAACAAATATGCAGCTATAGGCCAGGTGTTTGCAGTAGTAAGTAACCAAGGGTTGAGCTTCTTTCTCAATCATTTTTCCATTCACACAAGTATTCCCCCAATATTTGTGTACAATCGACCATTAATACCATCTAACTCTTTGAGAAAAGACTGTAAATTTTCATCGCTTGCCCCTTTCTGAAGGGACGCTTTTCACTTTGCTTTTCAATGTGACCATTCTTTACAATTTGGACAAACCAGCCCATTTGAAGCACACCTTTCTGTTAGCCTTCTTGAATTCAAATTACAAGTAGACTTACTGAGCTGGAAAAGCTTGGTGAAGAATTTCAGCACCCTGTTGCAGAACTTTGCCGACAGATTTTCATTGGCTGTTGCCATCATAATCTGGACAAGCTCACCGCTGGTGAAAAGGAGCACAGATGAAGTGAGATAGCCGTATAACTGTATAACAATGTAGCCTATTTTTGTAAGCTGAGTCAATACCTGATTGAAAAGAACTCTTCCATGGCCTTGCGGACTTGACTACTCTCAAGCTGCTTTTCAAGGTACTGAAGGCATTCCTCAAGGACAGACTCATCCAACCCACTTAAAAAAAACAAAAAAAAAAAAACAAAAACCAATGCTCAATGAGGCTCAACTTACACATGTATGCTAAAAAAACAATACACTAAACTAGAATAAAAGCTGCACAGAGCATTCCAGTTATTATTCAGCCTACAAATATCTGTTTCACATTACAAAGTGTTTTGATTTGTTTATAAAGCCAATGTTTAAAGCAGATCTCACTCATTATCATGTCACACTCAGCATACCTGTTGGGATCTGAGTGATTGGCAATGATGTTGTAACATCCAGTCACCAAACGCTCATAGATGCGAGCTAGGAAGGCCTCTGACTCTGACGGGCCGAGGATACGCTCCAATGAAGTGCTGCTGATCTCAGCAACGCTCTCTGTGCTACTCTCCAAGAGGAGGGGCAACAAAGAGCGCACAACCTGCGAAGGATTCAGCTCCTCCGTGCTGAGGAAATAAACATGCAACACTATTAACTGAAGATTACAGGTTTCCGAATTAATAAATTCTTATTCATTATTATTATTTATCAAGTTATAGGTTTCATGATTTTAATCAGGACTGGACAAGCACTTACACAATGAGGTCACCAGTGAGGCGAACCAAAGAGAGTAGGATGTGTTTAAGAGAAGAGGCAAGAGGCAAGGACTGACAACTCAGTGTGCCCAGGTGAGCTGCTTGGATGGCACTGATGTAGCTCTCTGAAGGAATGGTATCATTGGCAAAAGCATTTCGCTGAGAAATAAGAAACACCAGGTTATTTGGCTCATGGATACTGGTACGATGAATGATTTTCCTGTTTTTATCTTTAAAAAAAATAAACAAACAAAAAACAATAAATAACAATTACTTTTCACATACCCATGAGCCAATGTTGGGGAATTCACTGGTGTGGATGCTGTTCCAAGTCTCACATATTGTTTGTACAGCTGACGGCAAGTTCTGCATAATGCTATGGCCTGTGAATTGAAAAAAGCTCAAGTTAAAACAGTGAGTGTACAGAAAAGTTCAGGTGAATATACTGTTAAACATTTTTTTCCTTGAGTAATCTTTTCACACACCAAGCATGTTGGCTTTGCAGCGAGTGGAACCAATGGACAGAACTGCAGCGTAACCCTGGAGCTTGGCATCTGTGAGCTTGTTCTCCCCTTCCTCTGGGATGTTCATTAGCAGGTAAGACCTGGTCATGAGAAGTGCGGTGATTTAATCATTTGTTTAGAATAAAGGGATGGATGATTTACAGTTTATACCTTATATTTTTTCTATACCAATTTTAAATATGAATACATATTAGCAATACCTAGTAATGAAATAAAAATAATAATCCTGTCCTTTGCAGTTTCTGTTAATACTGCTTTTAATGACTGACTCTTAATTCCAAACCTTGTCACAGGAAACTAAGAAAAGTAAAAAGTAAAAACAAGAAAACAGTTATCGTGCATCTATTTACTTTGGCCAGAAGACAAAGCAATAAATAAACAAAACTCATAGCTATTTCCGTAACATGCTTATCTTCCAGTATGCTTGACATAATACACGACATAGAAGAGCTTGTCTGATGCTCAGCGTTAAGCAAAGAGCATAAGTTAGAATGATCCCTTTCTTACCGTGTAAAGGCTGTGTAAACATCAGTGAGCTGAAGTATGGCAGGCAGTAGATTCTTTGTGATCTCAGATGACTTCTGGGTGTCTGCCTCAATGGCAACCTTGGACAAATGCTCATCTAGGGAAACTTGCACTTTTGAGATGACTGCATCCAAAGTATAGATTGCTTGTAGAGAGGGCAACTTATGAAGTGGAAGGATGACATTTGGGTCTACGCTGGAGAAGGTGGAAATCTGCAACGGAATTAAGTCGTCAAAGAATGACAGTTGTGGTCAGATTTTAGTTTGCACAACAATCAATACACAGGTGGACAACCATAACACTGTATACATTACCTGTCTGGCTATGTACTCTTCTGCCAGCTCCACATCGTATTTCACAGTACTGCACTTGGCAGCTGTCATCTCAACCAGAGAGGCTGCTTGATCTGCTTTCATTCCTTGCTTCACCAAGTGTTCCTGCCAGTAATAACATGAGCATGGTTATACATCAAAATGGAAAAACAGTACATTACAGGATTAAGGACAGAGTACAATATATTGTGTAAATCAGACATCAAGAAGCCAATCTTGTCAGAAATCCAAATCTACAAACATGCCAGTATTCATAATTAAAATCATAACCTATTACATCTGACTCTGACATGACACAAAATTTAAAGTAGCATCTATTTGTTTTGGCATCTATAGTGCTACTACAGCATGGCAGCATTGTGTACGACTTTCAGGTGTGGACAGACCTTGATCCAATTCACGTAGGTGGACACACGAAGACGTGAGGACCATCGCAGAGTGTGCAAGATGTCGCTCTCACTGGGATCACTGCAGCCATTCTTCAGCTGCTCCATGTATGCTTTGGAGGGTGGTAAAACGCCCAAGATCCTCCACAGTATCAGGAAATAGTACTGAAGAGAGCATGCCTCCTGTGCATGATGATAAACAAACAGGTACTGTTTCTAATCCCCACTAAGTTAATGTCTGTGCTGAGGTCTGTTGCTGTCAAGTTACTGGTGATTAAAACTGGTGGTACTTCATAATAAAACACTTTTCAAGTCAAACAACTACCAGGCTTTAATTTGAAGCACATCAAGAAGTGCGGTCTTAGTCAAAGGGCTGCACCACAGGCTTGTTTACCCTGTTTACACAGCTCATGGTTTGTTCATCTGGTGTGTCTCACCATAGGAGTGATGGGCTTGTTCTCCTGTCTTCTGGCTGTGTCAAACTCAGAGCCTGCAGCCAGCAGAGAGATGAGCCATGCATACAAGTCATCGTATTTAACTGCTCCATTGAACAGCTTAGGAAAGACCTATCAGGGGAAAAAAGTTATATTTGAATACAGTGAGCCCCAGGGTTGGAAAAAATATAAACATATTTATTTATTCGAGTTCAAAGTCTCACCTTGCCATCCAGTCTGCTGATGTCATCTTCAGACGCCTCAGGGGACAGAACACAGTAGAACTTGGGCTGAAAGTTTGAATCTAAAAAAGGATTGAAATGGTGAGGTCTAATTTGAAGTGTTAACCTTTCATTTTTAATCTTCTGTTGTTTTCACTTCTACTTCCAAAAAACAGTGCAAGCTTCTGCTTTTGTACCTACTCGTCCTTTTGTATCCACATCATGCTCTGATCAGTAAGTAAAAAAGTTGGTGTCCTTCACTGGTCTTACCTGCTGAACAGTGTTTGGCCCAGTTCTCCTCCACCTCTTTGAATCCATAGTAAAGTGGGAGACCGCTGCGTTTGCCACCTTCCTGAACAGAACCTGGCCCAGTGGATGGTGGGGTGAGAAGGTTATACTGCACCTATAAATGAAATTCATAGTAGGGAAAAGCTAAATTTCATGCAATCACATGGTTCCATTTATTCAAGGACTCACCACTATGATGATGATGATTTGTACTTCAACTTTGTTTGGCTTTAATGTTAAAGCCAAACATATAGAAATAAAGTCATATAGCTGGGATTGTCAAATAAAAATAACTCAAAACAGCAATTTATCATAGAAATATCTGAATCTGGGGTATAAGATGTGAAGCCCATAACTGCTATAAAGAAATTTTAGCAATCAACTAGATAAAACCACATTTAAAATAAGCAATTTATGATAAGGGCAAAACAAGCTCCATTAGAAAATTAACCTGTTCAAAAAGGTACAAGGGAGCCTTGGAGTAGTGGCGCAGCAGGTAGTCAAAAACCAGACACAGGCGGGCCAAGTTAAGGGGCACTGCCTTCAGCTGGGAGTCTCTGCTCTGTGCCACTTCTGTGATGGCCTGCGTGACAAGGGTCAGGACTGAGCGACGACCACGCTCCGACAGATTGTGGAACAGGAGCAGCAGGAGCTGAAGGTGCTCCACATTAAGGTCGTCTTCTCCGTGAACAGAACTCTGGATAGTGTGTTGTTTCAATGTTCCCAAAAATCTATGAGAGAAGGAAATGAAAAGTAGCGGAAAGGAGTGAAAATAACTTGAGGTTAACATTGTATGACAACAATGATAACCAATATCCAAGATGTTATTGGTGATAGTATTAAACAGAAACTCCATTGTACATATGATCCAGATGACAATGGTCATGATTGCCATACCTTTCCCAGACTTTTATACACTCAGGCACATCTGGTTCTCCTTGCACACTGGCTTTGTGCTGCCATATAAGGAGAAGTCTGGAGAGGACCGATAATGACTGAGGGTGAATGTACAGAGGCCAGGGACCTTCTGAAAAGGGTGCAACACCTAACTGCTGAAGAAGGGTGCTCTGGGAATGACAAAAAGTAACATAATTAGTGTGTTGAATTAACAATTCGTAATTGACCGCAGAGATTTTTGATACTGGCGAACAAGATACCGGCATTCCTCTGACCTGCAGGGCAGGGGATGGAAGATCTGATGTCACCAGAGTGTGGTTGAAGTGATACAGAGCTAAGGAAAAGACTTCATCTGAGGAGCCTGAGGAGACACAAATGCATTAAACCTAAGTAGCATGAATTGTTGCCCAGTAATTATGGGCTACTTTCATCATTAGTTACCATGACGACAAAAGGTAATTACAGTAAATTTTGAGATATTTTGCAGGCAAACCTTTGACATCCTTGTCCACATCTTTGATGATACTGGCTAGTGTAGCCATGTGCTGCTCTGTAAGAGACACGCTCAGGTAGTTGCGAATGAAGTTGTTCCTGGACTTGAGCATTGAGGTGGTGACGAAGTTCAGAATACTGGAGGCTAAACTGAGAAACTAGAAGAACAGTTTTGTGTTGATGTCACATCAAGTTTAACCTGAAAAACTTGCCAGAGACAGGCGTGCTAGCATTATTTAAAAAAATACACTTATTCTTTCCTCTGGACTTAATTCTTCAGCATTATAATGCATGTTGTCAGGTACACAAAAATAAGCCCTCACCAACTCTGGGTCTTTACGGCCAGCTAAAATGTTTCCGTTCTCGCTTGGATTTTGCTTGCTGGGACTCTTCAATCTGGGAGACGTTTCCAGGGGTGGGGGAGGTGGAGGGGGCGGTGGAGCAACTTTGTCTTTGGTAGGTGAAATCGTCTCTTCAAACCAAAGCCCCAGGATGGGTTCACTGTCATCATCTGCAGAAAAAGACAAATCATTTATATGAATTTCTTTGAGTGGAGGTAAGAAATATCCCAAGACTTACAAGTTTGGAGTGTGGAGTGGTAGTGGTGCAATCAAAATGCAAAATGTACAAAGCTACAACTATACATGACACCTACAACACTGTGCAGGTGGTGGATAAGAGCCAAAGACTGCAGTAAGCAGTGAACATACAGTGACTTCATGTTGGTGAATATGCACTTAAAGAATAATAGTACAGAACTTTCCCTCTTTCCCTCTCCCTTTTCTGCTCAGGTAATTTACCAATTTTCCCTTTTCTGCAATACACTTTCAGGTAAACAAACAGGTAGCGAAATGATAATGACAGTGACCATGCTGTAGTGTTTACCTAAGTCATCAGAGTAGCTGAAAACTGTTAAGGTGCCCAACAGTTTTCCACATTCTTGTCGTTAAAATCCTTCCATAAGATACCTGCCATTACTATAGACTTGTGGCTATAGTAATCATGATGAGTAATATAGATCATGTGGCTAAAATCCTAAAATTTTCAACAAAGTATGTAATGTTGACTACATACTATTCAGAATATTTTTATGGTTTTGGAAAAACTAAACTTAATAAAGCTGGGTTCATGTCATAAATTCAATCAAAAATTATAATAATCTACATAGGACGCAATGTTGGGATTATAACTGCCTTTGTGTGTTCCTGCATATGCCATTGTGGTAAGCAAGCACCTGACCTCCACCTGATTAAACACTAGATTAACTAACATCTTACTGTATGAAAACAAGGCTGATTTTGTAACCAGCTGTCTGAAGCAGAATGGAAACTAAGAATGTCTAACAAAAAAAAGTCACAAAATTATTAAATCTACCTTCTAAGTAATTCCATTTAATCAACTAACCATGGACTAACTACTGTAAATCACTTTAGTTGCTCTGAAGGACTGAAAGATTAATATTCTGTCAGTTACATTTAGAAATGAAAACTTAAGTCTGGAAAAAAACAGCACAGACATAATGAACACTGCAGTTTTAATAGAATTTTCTCATCTAAGAGCACATGTTGAAAGTCTTGGAGCCACAAAATATGTCTTGACTTCTTCCCTCTCCTGCTGTCCAACAGCAGGTTCTTTTATTTACTGCTACACAAGGTTTCACTATCTTTTGGCCACAATTCAGCTCCCCCTCAGTAAAGAATTTTTTTTTATGTTCCACTTTGATTCAATGTTCTCAACTTCCCATTTGACACAGGCTGAACTCCACTAGAGGTCGGATTTGCCTCTGCCAGATGTTCTTCCCTGACCCTTCCATCTTATACAGGTTTACAGAGTTCATTTGCCACTCCAAACCGTTACCTAATACAACTCAGATGACAGCTGGTCGGCAGATCTGATTATATGAATATAGAGTCAATAATCAATCTCTGACCTAAGATATTGTGCTACCAAGCACACTACCTACACAACTACATCCACTACCTTATGATCATCCACAGTGTTATGGACAGAGCACAACTAGCAGAGAAATCACAATGCACCATTCAGGTTTTCATTCTTTCCAATCAAACCAAGCTAGGGTTTTCTACTGCATTCGAAAAGACAGATCTCATAACCATGGGTTGGTCCACCAAGATCACTGCTTTTGCTTGCAACTTGACTGGCAACACTCTAATCAGCATACTTATCCTTAGGAGTGGTGGCCCAACAAGGGCTACTTGTTTCAGTAGCTATGAATCAATTAAATATATTTTAAAAATATTGTGATTAGACTTGAAAAGCATTCGCCCTGCCAATCTAGCCAGTTGAAGTATCTACAGATTCATTCAAGTACAAAAACAAGCAACAATTTTTAATTGTTAAAAGAATATCATTTTAAGCTGATATTCATATGTGCATGCAACATACAAACATAACTTTTCAAGTGACAGCAAGACGTAGCGTAGTGTGTTTAAGCACAACTGTAGTTTATCATGTTCAAGAATAATACCACTGTTTTGACATGGGTCAAAATATTTTTATATTGAGAATATCTTCATACATGTGTGACGAGTAACGCAATTACAAGAAGAATATGACAATCACAGAGAAAATTAATAAGACCTAAGGCAGAGGTCACATGATCACAAATCCCTATCACAATAAACTGAAATACTCACCTCAGCAGAAAAGTTACTAAATTTACAAAAAAAAAAAAAAAGAAGAAAAAAAAAAAAGGATCTCTCTGACAACTCCAAGATTGCAGTAAATCACTAAATCAAGGCAGGATAAGGCAGCGACTCAGAATGGATGACAAAGGAGTGAGACACGGTTTTCAAAAGCACCAAAGAAAAACTCATTCAACATACCAAGATGAGTATTGGTCAGTTAGAGTCAATATTGGTATGAGAAACTTTTCTATTCACCACCCAGCTCTAAGATAAGGTTTTAAAGCTTGTAAAAAACAATGCTGAGCACCCACATGTCAACACCACTGGTATTATCCTTTGAACCACACTGAACCACAGATGAACCTCTTTGACAAAACATTAAAGCTGAACACCTTTGAGACTGGGGAATGTTTTGCCAAAGGCTCTACATCTGTGGCTGTGTCATTTTCTAAGCTATTAGGGCCACAGCTCAGAGCCTAAATTGTGAGACAAACGATAGCAAAATGAATCTAGGACAGTGAAGTGGATACCAAGGGCCTGTTTTAGAAAGCAGGTTTAACAAACTCTGAGTTTTATCCTGGATTCTAGCTTGACTAATCCTGAGATGGGAAACTGAGTTTTCGGTTCTGGAATAGCTCATCAGAATTAGTTCAATCAAGTCTATGTACGTTCATTCTGAGTTAAATAAGTGCTGGGAATGGGGGGGAAAAAAAACTATCATTCTTGGAGCTCTAACACAATGATTCACCATGGCAACAGGTAAATAAAGAGCAGAGCTTGTATTTTTATGTAGCTGGTCTAGAAATATGAATGCATGAAAATGTGGACCCTGACATTTTTCTTACACAGGAATGAAGAGTAAATTTTTTAGATGTTTTTTACATTTAAAAATCTCACTCAACAGTATTTTTATTTTAACAGCGGTACATTTCAATGGTTACTGAAATGAAAACACAAGACTAATTGTATGCAGCCTGTATTCAAAAACTGCAAAAATTACATTTAGTCAATTTTTGGACTGCACCACAAAATACACTCAACCAGAAATAATCACATAATCTCCAATGTGACAGACTAGGAACATTTCCTCAGTGTGACCAATACAACAGGAAAAATTATTGATCACTGATGAGTGACTTTTTTTATTGCCTGACAGGTGCCTTAATGTCCACAGTGTGTGTTAAAGAGAAGAACACAGCAGGCAATACATTTTATTCTGATCAATAAATCCTGTCCTGTCTCTGTCCTTAGATCACTGACAAACTGATCTTAAAAAAAAGCAGCATCTTTAGCATCCTTGGGTAGCAAAGTAATATCTAACCTCTGCAAATTAATGTGCTGAACGAATGAGGAAAAGAACTGGTGTCATACAGCTGCTGCTGGCTCAGCAAGAGGGTAGTAATTAGCAAAGAATTGAGTGTTTGAAAACCAAGCCAGCATGTTAGGATCAGAGCTATCACAGTAACTGACCCAGAGTTTAAGCTATCTCTCTTTCTAGAAAAGAAAATCAAGAGTTCAGCCCATCTCAGGCTTAACAAACTCAGAGCTTTCACTAAACCCGCTTTCTGAAATAGGGCCCATGCCTTTGACCTGAGGACAGAAAACTGCTGACCTGATACACAAGCTGCACTTGTCTTCTCCTGTCTTCTCTCTGCTGAAATAGTAGACACTGTCAACTACACTGTCACTGTGATGAAGGGACAGAAATGTAAATTACATTACTGTGTGCAGATGTATGTGTTTATCCTTCTCGCTGCTGCAAAAACCTGACTGACTGATTCACTGACAGCAGACCTGTTTCACTGCTAGCTCAGAGATCTAACACAAACATGAGTCTTCTTTCACCTTGAAGGTATTACACAAACGTTGTGGGATATTGGTGGGGAGTTTCTTTTTGGTCAAAATTAATATACATATATATGTAATTTCCAAACTATTGAGCACACCTGAATATAAGCCGCACCCAATAAATTCAAAAAGAAAAAAAAAACTTGTACATATATATGTCGCAATTGTCTATAAGCCACAGGTGTCTCTCTTTCGTTGTCGCTCTCATTGTCACTTTTGTCTTGAGGCAAAATCCATAAATAAGCCGCAGGGTCCAAAGTGTGTGAAAAAAGTAGTGGCTTATAGTCCAGAAATTACGGTAAATTTCAAGACAGGTGACAATAACCAGCAACTATCCATTTGTTGTGTGTCGTGCAAGCCTCAAATTTATATCAATATATCTGATTATTAGTGGACATCTTACAACACATATACATTCTGTACTTCTTGCATCAGTGACAACTACTGAATAAATGTACCAATTACCAATTGCAGCAAAGTCATCATTTTATTAACAATATTTAAAGCTTGTAATATGACCTTTTTCTTTGAAAGATATTTTTTAAATAAGTAATTTCATACTATTTACATGCATGGCGTAATATATCAGTGTCAGCTCATTCCACCGCCCTTTGAGTTGTTGTTCATGTTTTAGTGCTGTGCAGAACATGTGCATCAATTCTTCTCTAAGAAAAATTTATTTCCAGACAACAGCCAGGGATATAGTTCCCCTCTTTCGGTAACCTAAAGTTGCTATGTGAATGCATATGTGAACTTTAATTTTTAGAAGGCTCTCTAAGGTGGTGATTCATTGCTTAAATACAGAAAAATGTAGTACCTTGACTGCTATCCTCCTCTGTACTGCTGAAATCATCCTCATAGTAGGTGTTTGAATCTGTAGAAGCGCTGGCATCGCTGCTGACTGAGCCCTTCCTCTGCCGTTGGAGAACACAAGCCTGACAAAGTAAAAACGTGAACAGTCAGAATGATGATCACACTATACAATGTTTTGGTTACACTTTTATTTACCATTCTTTTCAATCAGACACCAATTTTAACAAAGCAGTATGTCGGGGACGAAAAACACTAGCGTGCCATTTCTCATGTGTCCCTTCCATCTGACATTTTTGCATCACTTGATCTTTTTCTTCTTATTTGTCTATTTTGTTGCACCTATGTCAGCTCAATTTATGTAACCCTTTGTGTTTCGCACATTGCACGATTATAGAAAAAAATTCTCATTTAACAAAATGATGTGAAAAAGTCAAGACTTCAAAAGTGAAGTCTTAAAAGAAAATCACGGGCTTTGGAAATTAGGTTGCAGGCAACTGTCTGTTTTTTGAAAGCAAAGCAAAATAAGCACTTTCCTATTTGTCATGGCAAAACTGATAGAAGAACATGCAATGTTCTTGCAAACATGCAAGAATGTGCAATTACACAAATTCTATCTATGCAAATATATAGTGTTAACACCTTTTTATATGAAGTAGAGAGAAGGTTGAACAGTAGATTGGTCAGGGGCACAGAGTCAATGAGCCTTTGGACCCTCTGGATGGAAGTGCTCTGTGCCATGATGTTAAGCTCAGCTGGTGGACCATCGCTTGCCCAACCCTGCAGGTGGACAGAGGGAGGAACTGGGATGAGGAAATATGGCTTTTGGGAAGTAAAAGGTTCCTTTCACATATGTCTGTTACAGGTTTGTCTTGAATGTTTAGACCTAACCTCAAATTAGATAGTCTTCCTGAACCATTTTCTTAATTTTGAGAATTAATCTAGTAGAACCGCTATACATCTACATGAGTAATAAAACAAGACTGTCATTTGTGAAACAATGCTTGTCTTCACTGCAAACCTGTGCTCTTGCTTTTGTTAACAGTGAAACATGTGATGTGATGTGACATAAAGTCATACTGACAGCTTAACTGAAGCACAGGATGTTAGTTGGTTCTTTTAACAACAGGTTTAACACTTGCACTTCATTTATTGTAGTCTTTAAAGGCGAGGGTTTATGTCTGCAATTGCTACAGTGATGGCTTATATATTTTATGTGATAATGGCCACAAATACAACAGTAACACACACGCTGAAAAATAAAAGATTTTTTTTAAAAAAATCTAATAGAAAGCAAGTGCAGTCATTTGTTGCTTCATTTACCCGGTGCAGAGCTTCTACTTGCAGATCCTGGAAAAGTGAAGTCAAAAGTTTGATGGCGTGGTTGGCCAGGATAACAGACAAAACTCCAAACCCTTGGTGTCTTCAAAGAAACAGCAAAAACAATTAATGTACACAAATCACTTGTCAAGTGTGCCCTTTCCTCATAAGTATAATAATCAACATAAGCATTCTATATTAAAAATGTGCAGTTTTGTCTTTTAATATATGTTAAAAAATAAACTCAATCTGCACCAGAACAGTCTAATTTTAAATATAGCCCTTTCTTGTGACCTACAGGGAGCTTTTGGCTAATTTCATAGATTTCTTTGCAGTAATCACTGCCCACACGGTCGTTTATCAATAAAAAACCTGCATTAAACATTATATTAATTTATTTCAAATTCAACGGAAAATACCCTTTGCCAGGACCAAGTTTAGGCGATCCTGCGCCATCCTTGGTGCGTGCAGCAATATCCCGGACACGCAGGGCAGCCAAGGGATCCTTCTCTTTTCCTTTATCCGCCAGAGCAGTGGGGCTCAGGTTAAGAATCAGGTACAGGCTGTTCAGAAGGCACCAGGCTCCAAGCAGCTGGAAGTTCTGGTAATGCTATATCACAAATATAAGGGAGAAAAATTATTAGGGATTTGACAGTATTGTTAACTTCAAAAAAAAAAAAAAGAAAACTTTGGAAGTGCACAGTCTATTAAAAGGTGTTGCTATTTTTGTTTTAGTATTGCAGTACAGTAGTCAAACCACTCACCTCTCCTCCAGCTCTTCGAGAGTTGCTGATGGCTTGTCCAATCATTTCATAGATCTCCAGCTGTACCCAACACATAGTCTGTACTTGTTACCACCTTAAATGTGCTGTATCTTAAGGTACATAAGCTAACATGACAGTCATTAGATATTATAAAAAAAAACAAAACAAAGAGAGATCTGATGCAACGTCAAAGTATGAGAGCATAACTTCAAGAACCCATTGACCCATTAGGAATATACATGTACCGCCCCACAATTCGTTCATCATTTCAAGTTAGTAAACACTAGACCTAAGTAATATGTGACTAGCAACGTACAAAATAGTGAATAAAGATTCTATGTAGCAACAGACTATCTCAAAGCTAACATATAAGCATACATTTAGAATTTTGTACTCATAATACTCACACATTTCTGGACAATTGTGGCTGCATCATTTTCATAGTCCTCCTCTTTAGTCCCAGTGGAGGCAGAGCGAAGCTGCAAGCCACTACCGACCTGAAGAATGGCCATGCAAGTGGCCACACTCACACCTAAACAGTTAACAAAGTTTATATATATATATTTAACAACTTTCAACACTAAGCAGAGAATGATTATGATATTGCTGATTAAAAAGGAAAAAGAACAGTCGTGATTGTCTCAGTTATTGCTACCAGTAACCTCTCTCTCTCTCACACACATCATGTTTCTCATACATACATTTAACCTGGGTCCATTGTAGCTTTTTTTCATTTTCATTTATTTTTATTCATCCCTCTTACAGAACAACACAATCCAAAATCAATTAACTAGTGGACAATCTCCCCTCCTGTCTACTGACAATGGCACTGTTTGTTGGTTGAAGAAAAAAAAAAAAAAAAAGAAACAAAACAAATATTCGATCTAGAGAGAGTTATCACCTACCAGCATAGAGACAGCTCAAAGCTAGCACAGTCATATCCAGTAATCTCCCTGGTGTCAAGGGCTCCAGGACAGGCAGGGAAAGAGTGTCCAAAGCCATGGTCACATCTATCACCAGTGAATGAAATCTGGGTATGGGTTTTAAGAACAGAATGTTAACTGAACATTTGGGCAAAAAACAAACAAAAAAAAAAAACAAAAACACATTGAATATACACATTAAACAGATTATACTACCTTTTTAAACAAATAAAAGACAACATAAATTACACCAAAATGTGTCGTTAAAACATTTTAATTTAATGCATAAATGGAGAAAAATACCCATTGCGAACAGCTGTGGCATCAGCCACTGTAGCAGGCATGATAAAGAAAGAGTTGGCTGATACAGCATCCTGGAAACGGTTGATGTAGCGTAGAAAGTAGGGCAGGTTGAGGCACACACGTAGCAACTTCTCAGACCCCCCTAGGAATACAAGTCATGGTAAAAATGTCACATTACCATGTCAAAAATTTCAGAGCTCTAAATTTTCTCAGTGACATGATGGTGAAAAATGAATAGTGTTGACTGTCATGTAGCACGAAACAGGTCGAGGGAAACTGCCCTAAACCAACATGAGGATGACAGGTGCTTCACACTTAAAACAGTGTGTGTCTGTATTTTATTTATTTAGGGGCATCACAAGCAACTGGGCAACACTGAGAGGTCTTAAAAATACAAAATGACATTCATATTGGAAATCACCCAATAGAAAACACACTTTGACAGAAGTGGCTTCAAGTGGCTGTATAGTAGAGAAAAAACAGCTGTAAAGAAATTTATTTCCCCATAAAGTGTTACTGTAATACACATAACTGGTGAAAATCTGTAATTGTTCCTGCATATTAATGGGGACATTTTTTTCCAAATACTTTTCAGGACAAACAGCCAGGAAGAAACTTTTAAATAAAGTCATGTATACCATATAAATGTAAACTCAGTGTAATATGTGTAATAAAGCATAATAAGCCAACAACGTCCTACAACTACTCACCAAGTTCCTGTAAGCTTGACACATTCTGAGACACAAAGGCATTTTTCATTTTGGCCTGAATGGCTTGATCTGTGGTTTGGTCATCGCAATCACTCTCAGCCTATGAGGGAGACAGTTGACAATTAACAATTGTGAAGACTAATTACTACTCTGTATAGTCAGAGAGGAGCTGTTTCATATGTGGCAAGTTAAATTACAGGTCAAAAGTGATTATATTTTCAGTATTAAAACAAACACTGATAAAAGGAAACAATGTGTGGTGGTTATCTTTGTCAATTACTGGTGGGAGTAATGGAAGGATCAACACAGGGCTGGTCTGTAACACTTGCCTGCATGTGTGCTGCAGATGGGGAGGCCAAGATGGTGGTAAGGTCAGGGTTAAAAACTGAAGTCAGTTGATTAAAGAAGTTCATTTGTACTTCTTTTTGTCGAAGTTCTGGATTCACAGCGCTGGGCAACTCCTTCTGATCTTCCACTATTAAATGAACAAGGACATAGTTTTCTCAGTCACATATCAATGCTTTGAAGATTTCTTGTTTTGCAGACAAACTATGGGATGATTCTGTTAATCTCAATTATGCATAAATACTAACAGTAACACTGAACAACCACTTCACCAGTAAATACAGTCCTATACAGGACCCTGCTTGTTCTTTTGTTAAGAAAAAAAATAATTTTACTACGAGTTGTGCAGTGTCATAGTCATTGACATATTGCTTAACTTCAATCCACCCATTCAGTGACACTCACCATCTGAAAGGGTCTTGACGGTTTGAGGCAACTTGGCAGATTTCATCATAGCAGTGAAAGTAATGATTTCTGTACGATCTAGTCTGCTGCAGCCAGTGCAAAGTCCTTTTATTAGAAGAATCAGGTGTTTCTGCAGAAAAATAAACAATATTACTCAATTTAACTCATGGGTTGGGTAAATAAGGTCCTTTCAAACTGAAAACTGACACATTTGATAAGAAAAAGCAAGCTAACTGTTATTTCCATTTAAGTATTTAAGTAATCAATATACAATAACAAGCACACAAAAAAATGGCTTACAGAGAAAACAAAGCAACATGTGTCCATGACTGGTATAGGTCTCATCTCCTTACTATTGACCAAAATGTTTAGTTGAATGCTTTCCTACAAATTTACAATCTCCGGTGCAGTTTATGTCTCTCACCTGTGAAACAGCACATGCCTCATCTGGGTTCTCCAAGCGCAACAATGAGAATTCAATCAATACTTTGCATGCTGCAGCAACCGACAGCAGCTGATTTCTCGGTACTAAAGAGAAACAAAAAAACATAATTTTCTAGCTGCAATGCATTCACCCTGTGACATTTAAATATTTTGGCTGAATGGCAGCAACATTTTTTGTCAACTACACTAAAGAGAAAACAAAGGATACATACTTTGACCACACACTGTGGTGATGTAGTGTGCCGAGAGTGCCACAAATGACGAGTAGAAAGGCTCATACTGTTTGTCATGGTGAAGGATGTCTGATTCACTGCAAATAAAAAGTGGGTTATCTAATTAAATACACTCAAATATGGATTTACATAGAACATCTTTACATTTTGTTTCCTTCTGCAAAGGACAATTTGGAAAAACAGACAGATGTTGACATGGCACTTGTATGAAAAATAAAGTCCACTTAATAATACCACTTACAACCTGGTTTGTCAAGGCCATTAGGCTAACTTCAGTTTGTCGCCTGGGAAACCAGAACGTGGTTTAGTGTAGCCTATTAGATGTTCTAAAAACACCTTGTAAATGTAATGTTTCCGCTGTTTGAATTCAGTAGTGCCCTAACACCACTCTGTGAGCATTGAAGCAAACTGCTCAGCCAAATAACATTTGTGATCTGATCACATACATTCAGATACACGGCAGACTGCCTGTGTTGGTGGAGACTGACAGGTGTGGCCAGCTCCCTGTTAGTATAAGTCCTTAACAGGGAAATAAACCCTGGGTTTTTGATCTTCTCTATACTTTGTGTACTATTCTGCAGCCTCCAGGAAATCAGTCTGCTCATTACAAAACCACTTCGCTGTGCTGCACCTCGACCACATAGATTTTAAAGCTTGTACAATCACAAATAGAACAAAATACGAAAGAAAACATCTCTGCATTCTAATATTACAAGGCACAAGCTGCTTTTCCTCAAACTACAACGTCTCCTAAAACAAGCTCCATGCTCCACCCTAAGCTTGATGGGGTCATTTGCTGGCTTTTTTGCTCTGACCACAAAGAATCTGCATATTACCAGGGCGAAGGAAACAAAGGGCTCCTAATGACACTTCAGATATTAGGCCTGTTACTGTTTATTTCCATCTTATTTTTTATTTATCAGACCAGGAATTATTGCAGTGTCCACTCTCTGTTGCTTTAAAATTAGGAATATGGTAAATAATGTAAAGACCCCAATTTTGCTTGTCATCATGTGCAGTCCAAAGTTCACCTAACAATACATCACCTATTTTAAACTAGCATCGTACCACTCAATTGGCATAATGTTATTCTGTTGAAAACTCTTGAATGGTCAATAAATTATTGCCAAAAAATGCTGTGAATGAATCAGAATCAGATAATATTGCTGAAAAAAAGTTCTGCATTTGAAGCCACAGCTAACGACTGAGCATCAGAATAGTCACACGCATAATAAACATGTATGCCATATAAACTGGTCGTTTCAATGGAAAACGAAACTCACAGGTCTGGCAGCACCATTACTGCTCAGATTTGCAGACTAAATGCTGAATGTTGCTTCAGAAAATGAAACCGATCAACACAGCAGGAGGCTCTTCACTTGAATGCACAGAGATCAGCTGATGTCACCACGGAACAGGAGTGTCAAGTGACAACCTGGCTTCTGTGTAGGCACTACTGACTGGATAATCACACCATGGTGTTGTACACATTAGTAGTCTGCAGGGCCAAATATGCATGTACATACAACACAGCTTCACGAGAAAATTAAACGCCTCTGAAAATAACCATGCTCGGCTCATACACTGAAATTCCCCTTTTTGCCAGGCATTGCAACAGCTTCCTTGAATTTGGCAGCACCACGACGTCAAACATTACACTGAATTATGAAGCATCAATTTCGACAAGTTATACTTTACTTAACAATAACGTTACAGTAACGGCGACTCATCACTAGAGTACAAAGTCCCCGCCTACTTTCAGCCCTACCACAAACATACAGCAGATATCGCTAAGCTGACATGTTACCTGGTTAAGTTAATGCATAAAATGTCTCTTGCAATGCCTCGAAGAGACAGAATACGTATACAGAAGCAGACGTTTAATTTACCTAACTTTGGTTAGCTGACGTAGTCAAATTTTATAGTGACTGGGCCGTTTCAACGTTACGTTATTCTCTCCGTTTGGAAGGCCCATTAGCTAGCTTGCTGGCTAATGTTTGTGTTAGCTAGCTAATGATGAAGCAAAAATTCTAAACGCTCCACAGCGACGTCAATTCCTGTTTGCAAAGCAACGCTGTTATACTAAAGACCGACTTTTATCAGTCCTAATCCGTGCCTTGTTTCAAACACTTTCTGAGTCCCTAGCCAGGGCAAGATGAATCGCATTTTGAGTAAGTTGGCTAACGTTAGCACATTAGCTAACGTCAGCAACTGACTCGATGCCAGTGCAAGTTAAGCTCAAATAGCCGCTAACGTTAGCAAAGCGGGTAATGTTTCCCATCGAACTTAACTAACCAAGCTAACTTAGCAAGTTAGCCCGTCAGCTCACTATTGGGTGGATACAGCCAGTAATTGAGCAAATATAGACATGGAATTTATTGACATGTAACCGGTTACCTGTTTATTATAGACCCAATAAGCTGAGGTAGCTCCTTCGTTTCAAAAGCGGTGTACGAAGCTGATAAAAGCGGTCGCACTGCCGCTGTCCATTCGTGTTCCCCATCTCCTCCGCTCGACGCCATCTTGAAATCCCATAGAAAAAAAAACTAGCTGGTGGAAGAAGAAACTGTAAATCGCAGGGGGCGCTCACATTCAACGATCTAGCAGCATCATTTTCATCTCAACTTGTGCTCTGTTTGCTTCCAAGGACTAGTTTTTCATTCCAGGATTAATACGTGCAAATAATACACTTCTGTCCTTGTGCATAAAAATAAAACAATGCCCATTCACACGGATCGCCCATTTATAATATTTACTCCTTTATATTGCAGTTATTCTCATTGAACTACCCAGTTAAGCAATGTTTATTTTCTTTTACTGTGTAGTTAAAAAACAAACATGAAGAATCATTTTAACAGGACTATAAATTATGTTTGTGTACCAGATTGGTTAAATATCTTTCCAATCTGACGAGTTATAATAAAGACTGCATTGTCTATTCGACCAATACAGCCAACTGTTTCATTATAATATCGTCTATGTCAGAATAAATCGTAGTAGGGCCCACTTATATTCCTTGCACTTTAACTTAAACAGAGCTGTGTTTATGATATGGATACGATTTTATTCAAGACCAGCAACCAAGCAAACCTTTGGTGTCCTCTATCTCTTTAATTTATGATATCCTAAACAAATAATCTTTAGATAAGGAAGAGAGTGCAAAATATCAGCTTGACTAAAGACATCATTTTTTGTGTTAAGTCTTGCTGTCTTTTTGTATTGTTCTACTGTAAAATTTTACAAAATCACTTGGCGACTCAAAAATTGTGGACAGTGCCTTTAAACTTTTTGCAGATACATGTGTCTTTGGTTTTAATCTTTTTGTTATTCACAACATGTGCACAGATGAAAGTCCAAAGTTCACACATCAAATTTGCGTCTGCTTCATAACGGTGATGAGCACTATTTTATCCAGGACGGAAACTACTTCACTTGTTACATTGTCCAGTGTATTAACTTTTACCACTCCTTAGCATTTGCCGAAGCTGTGTATCTTTGTTACCTTTAGGGGGCAGCACCTATCAGTCACGAGATGAAAAGTAAGACAGCCAACTTCCGATTTCCTCCTTACCTTGAAGAGCAAGCCAAAGCTACTGCTGCAATGGGAAAGCTAATTTTGTTGTGTCTGAAATTTATGATGCTATGCAGCGCTGTCGAGGCTGTGTTTGAGGATCAAGTAGGAAAATTTGACTGGTGAGAGGAATCTAGAGAATGATGAAATATGTGTGCTATTTTGAGCCATGTTTTAATGTGGACATGCTAACGCTAACACCTGTCACAGCCACTAGCTGCGACCCGGTGTGTTTGATGTGGACTTTGTTTGAAAGAGCAGGCCAAAAATATCAAATTTAATACAAGAAATTTTATTCCCTAGCACATTGCAGGTGCTGTGACCTTGTTCACAATTGTTAATTTTAGGGCACCAGTGACGTAGAAGGATGAATGAGTTACAGTAAATGTGATTGACATTGATTTTAAGCCTTTGGGTAGCGTTGTTACCAATCTGTTAATAATTAGTGTACTGGCTACAATTTTTTTTTTTCAGTTGTGTATTTTAACACCGGTGTTTGTCATATGCCTACGATGATACTGGCAACTAATAAACTAGCAAACCTTCTGATAGCTTGTTCTCTGTCTTGTTTTTCACAGGCGGCAGCAGTATGTTGGCAAGGTTCGCTTTTCCCATTTCGACACGCATGTACAGTCATCCAAAAAGGTGCTGCTGGCAACAGAGAATAATGTTTTTGCTGCGCTCAATACCAGAACTGGAGACCTCTGTGAGTAATTTGTTTATCTGTTATAAGAAGTACAAAAAGAGAAACTGCACCTCAGTAGACATACTTTGTTTTTGTGTGAGTATTTATTTATTGTCTGATACAGTCTGGCGACATGTGGATAAGACTGGACCAGAGGGAAATATAGACGCTCTTCTACAGCATGGACAAGGTGAGTTTTATCATTGCAGCAGGGATTATAGTTCCCCTGTCGAGGAAAACTCACTCTAAACTGCTCTTCTTTCCTAGATGCGGTGTTAGTGGTTGGTAATGGCCGCCTGCTGCGCTCCTGGGAGATAAATGTCGGTGGATTGAACTGGGAAGTTGTACTTGACTCTGGAAGGTGAGTGCTTCCTTGACTGGCAGGTAGTAAGTTTAGAATTTATTAAATTTGAGTTGATGTTAACTTCTTTTATTATGCATTTTAGTTTCCAGTCAGCATGTTTAATTGGACAGCAAGACAGCGTGAAACATGTGGCTGTTTTGAAGAAAACTGTCATCTCTCTCCATTACCTTTCTAATGGTCATCAGAAATGGATAGAGAATCTACCAGAAAGGCAAGTGGCCATGTTTTTGCTTAATGAACATTTTGAGTGTCTGATCTATACACACAGTGAAGTGAACTCCAAGATTTGCAGAAATCAAGATGAACATGAATTAATGGATGTGTGATGAAAAATCTGTATAACTGTCTGTCTTTTTGTCCCTACAGTGACACTGTGGATTATCAAGCCGTGTATTCCGGTGGAAATGGTGAAGTGTATGCACTGGGAGTGGTTCCCCATTCCCACATTGCTATTGTTGCTTACAGTGCAGAGGACGGAGAGATAATCAAGCAGGTAATCCCAGTCTATAAATGTTGTGTAGAATATGATGAAATAAGTTAAAACTGTGAACTAAAACTCTTTAAAATGCATCAAGTCATCTTTGCAGTATATGAACTACATCCCTCATCTCTGACTTGTTTGAATATGTTGTCTTCAGATCTCTGTTGATGCTCCGTGGCTGTCAAACATACAAGCAAGCTGTGTGGTGATTGGCAAGGGGATGCTGACGTGTGTGGACCCTTCAACTGTATCCCTCTACATGCTTGACTTGCACACGGAGTCAGAGATGAGCCAAATACTCTTGCAGGTAGCCACCAAAATAACACAAGATGTTTTATGTAAAATTACCATGTGTATCCTCTGCTCTGCTTTTGGTAGGTCCTAATTTTCCTCTTGTTTCTTTGTATTTTCTACATACAAAGTGGAACTGTCACTCTTTTTATTTCTTTTTTGTAAATGCTTTTCAAAACTTTTTCACAATGTGTTGTCATTTGTCTTCTTCTAGTCACTGGGACTTGAAGTCGCCCCTGACTTCCGTCCAGTTCTGGTGTCCACCCAGCCCAACCCAGCCCGGCAGCCGCTGTCAGAGTTCTTCCTTCAGCTTGGTCCTGAACACTATCTGCTTCTCCAGCTCAACAACGGGCAGATAGTTACACTGAGGGATTTCAAGCCTGTATATACATGTTTCTCTACCTTGCACATTGTCTCATGTATAATCCAGACTCTGACAATTAAATTACAAACTTTTCCAGCAAACGCTTTGCTTGTAAATGTTACAAAAATGTTGGAGTTAAATATCTTAATATGCATTTGTTTCAATTCATAGGCCATGCTGGTTTCATTTGCTACCACTGGAGAGAAGACTGTTGCTGCTGTTATGTCACCCAAGAATAAAACTGTGAGTAAATGTAAAAATCATACATTCAGATTTGAATTTGTAGCATGTGGTTTGCCATTGTGCTAACCATGGTGTGTATCAACAGGTTTGCTATAGTCTTTTATTTATTTCTTTGTTGATAAAAATTATCAACAAAAGGGGCAAGGGGGCAGCCGTGGCCTAGAGGTTGGAGAAGCGGCTTGTGATCGGAGGGTCGCCGGTTCGATTCCCCCACCGGACGGGCAGGAAAAATTTGGGTGTGGTGGAGTGATTAATGCGAAAAAAATGCCCCCCCCCCCTCATTAGCCGGCTGATATGGCCTTGAGCAAGGCACTTAAACCCCCGGGCGCTTGATGCTGCCCACTGCTCCTGTGTGTGTTTCACTGCATGTAATTTGCCGGGTGTTGCATGTGTGTGTTCAACTAAGGATGGGATAAATGCAGTAGTCAAATTCAGTATGTGTATGTAAAAATATATATACTGCCAATAAAGTTGATTCTTCTTTGTAATTTTATTAACCACTGTAGAAGATATAGTTATCTTCTTTCTGTCTTCTTTCCTGTAGGCATGCAGTCTGAATCTCTTTAGTGCAGAAACTGGACGCAGACTTCTAGACACAACACTGATTTTTAATTTGGACCCTAACGGTGGGAAACCAGAAAGGGTGAGTCTAAATATCATCCCTGTGATTTTGAACCACGTTTGATATATGGCTGAGGTCAAGTTGTCAGGAATATGATGATTAATATGATTCCTTTCAGAGCAGATCAGACTAGACTGGGAGAAGGCTGGAGACAATTAAAGCATTTGAATGTTAACAATTTGTTATGCACAGTTTTATTTTTATATATCGGGTTCTATTTCTTCTGTTTTCCAGCTGTATTTACAGGCATTCCTCAAGAAGGATGATGCTGTTGGCTACAGGGTCATGGTGCAGACAGAGGACCACACACTCACTTTCCTGCAACAGCCAGGTAAGGATGGCAAAAACAGGAGGATTGTCTAGTGTTTGCAAACAGAGCCTTGTCAATCTGTATTTAATGTTATCTGAAATATTGCCATGTGCTTCCTTTTGCCATGTTGTCTTTTTTTGATTGAACCACAGAGGGGCGCCAAAGGGGGGTTATTTTAAAATCTTGCTCTTAGTCATGAAATAACATACAATAATAGACAAAATAAGCAAACTTTTTTTCTGGGGTTTTGTTTTGTGAGATCTCACAAAAATAGTCATGCCTTCACCTTTTGCTTTTCATGGATTTGAATTTGTGTAGCTCTTTTCTAGTCTACTAACCACCCAAAGTGCTTTGCAGCACATGCCACACATGTACACACCTTCATACTCTGATGGCAGAGGCTGCCATTCAAAGTAATCAGAGGCTGTCTTTCACAAACACCCCACGAAATGAAAGCCGTGTTATCAGGTGTCTACAGGTAGTGAATTGTAGGGATTCACATGGGATTTATAGCTAGTAGCCGATAGCCAACAGGTGAAATAGCTTGACACTTAAATTTATGTTACTCTGTTTACTGTTCTGTATTCCAATTTCAAACTTGCAAAAGAAACTGGTGAGTCAGGTTTTGCCTTACGATAACATTTGGACATTCCACATCTTAATCATCACACATACTGCCAACATGTGTTCATTGTGGAGAACAGTCTCCTTCTGCACAAGTTCATTTATTTATTTTTTTCCTTTTCACAAGAGAGGAAAAAAGTGTTTCACATTGTAATTTATGGTAAGTGTCAATAGAAACTGCATGCTGTCCCAGGGTGTGTGAAGTGGAATGAATAATTACAGACCAGTAAAGAATCTTGTTTTCCAGGGCGTGTAATGTGGATAAGAGAGGAGGCCCTGTCGGATGTGGTGACAATGGAAATGGTGGATCTGCCTCTTACAGGAACACAGGCTGAGCTGGAGGGAGAGTTTGGCAAAAAAGCTGGTAAATGTCAACCCAGAAGCCCACTCATCTCTGCTGTCAATTAATATTCAATGTTTTATCTATTATTTTCAGTCTATCTTTGTTGTTCTATAATTTTCTTGCATTTCCTACAAAGGTATGGAAGCTGTACAGTTTCTAATTGTAGGGGTTGCTTTTTTTTGGTTATTACCTTTGAGGTTCCAACAGCAATTGATTTTTGGGTTTGTTCATTTGGTAGCTCTTTGCTTCACTTTCTGTTGTTTTTGTCCTCTTCTTATTGCTGCACTTGGATTCAGCCATTCAAGGTAAAAAAAATTGCCCTCATTCAGTGAACTTTAATGAATGGGTCTTAATGTTAAGAATCCCAGTTGTTTATTGAAAATTCATTGGACACACACTGCCTCCCATTGTTTAAGTTCACTAATAGAGTTAGTCATATAATATTACCACATAGACCTTTTTATTCCCGTTTTGTTATATTTGTCATTGATGAGAGGTAGGTCTGTGATTTGCTTGCATTAACAGTGGTACAATATCCACTGCATGAAACATCCAATAAGCTGTGATTCTCAGTTGATATCCTTAATAATGAATTCAACTCACTAAAGGTCATAAAGCAGTGCGTGTGTTCTCGCTGCCATGTGTCTAGATGGCTTGATGTCCATGGTGCTGAAGAGGCTCTCCTCTCAGCTCATCTTGCTGCAGGCCTGGGTTGCCCATCTCTGGAAGCTGTTCTACGATGCACGAAAGCCTCGCAGTCAAGTTAAAAATGATGTGACCATTGAGAACCTGTCCAGAGACGAGTTCAACTTGCAGAAGATGATGGTTATGGTTACTGCGTCTGGGAAGGTACAAGACTAAAGCTATAACCTCTCATTTAGCTTCTGTTTTGGTAGTGTTTCGGGAGAGTTGAGCCGTCTTCCAAACTTGGTGGTCAGACCAGTTTCTGTTTGTTTTGTCTATAGTCAGGCAAGCTGAAAGTGAAATGAGACACTAATAAATAGACTCCAGCAGGAGTCTCTGAAATGTTCATTTTTCCTGTACAGTTCATCCTTTGCTCTTTTTTTAGCTCTTTGGGATTGACAGCAAGACTGGCAGCATTTTATGGAGGCACTACCTGAACAACATCCCATCTAATGCAGCCTTCAAACTAATGGTTCAGCGGACTACTGCTCACTTCCCTCACCCGCCTCAGTGCACACTGCTCATCAAAGACAAGGTATCCGGGAATGAGGTCTTTGAGCTGCGTGGCTAAAGTGCCTCAGGGTGGGACTCAGTTTCATTATGTTGTGGGCCAGAAAAGCATAAATAAAACGTATGACTGTGAAATCAGCAGATCAATTTGTACCTCACACAGAGTGGGGGGGCTTCAAGAGAGAAGTTTTTACTGAGCATGGTGGAGGACTTTTTCTTCTGTAGCAGTGCATGAAAGGAAAACATTGATTTAACCTGTTTAACTGTAGGAATGGTGTGCGTGTTTGTTTTTCCCATTTCTCATTTTTTTGTTCCATTTTTAGGACACAGGCCTGGCCACACTCCATGTATTTAATCCTATTTTTGGAAAGAAAAGTCACATCACTCCACCCGCTTTACCTCAGCCAATACTTCAGTCACTGATGCTGCCTCTCATGGATCAGGATTATGCTAAGGTCTTACTTCTTGTTGATGACCAGTACAAGGTCAGTGGCAAACTCTGAACCTCCTCACCCACCAAATGGACTTTCTGCATGAACTAATAGAGATACAGACATGTTTTTTTTTTTTTTTGGTTTCTGGTTCTTTGATTCAGTCTCTCTGCCCACATACACTGCATCAGTACCATGCAATACAAACATGTGAAATTTAACTGTGTTGTTTTTTCTCCCTTCAGGGGTGAAATATTGGTCACCCAGCAACCGACTGTAAAAATGATATTCATTTATTGTTTTTCCACAGGTGTCTGCTTTTCCCTCTACGAAGAATGTAATGCAGCAGCTTCAGGAGATGGCCTCGTCCATATTCTTCTATCTTGTAGACTCCAGTCAGGGAAGACTTTTTGGCTACAGACTGCGAACGGCAAGTGAACTATTTCAATATATATTTCAGAACATCAGGTTAAGAGCTTTAGACCAGTTTTCAGACCACTGGTCTTCAGCTCTTGGTTGCTATAGATGACAACATTTCATGCTTTATTTGTATTGTTTCTAACTGCAGTGATAATTTTATTCTATATTGCAGTCAAGAAAAAGTGGTTAAGAATGCTCGACTGTATTTTACATAACAAATTCTTAAAGATCTCCTGCACCCTTGCATTAAGGCATATGAAAATGCTCTATAAGTATAAATAATTTTTTATTATTTCTTCTCCCTCAATAAAAATTCTGGAATATATAAATATGAAAATATTTTTTACTCAGGTTAAATGCTGAACACAAATTGTGTCCTACTTCACGGTTAAGTCTATTCTCAGTGTCTTTGACCTGCAGGCTTCTGGTTTCCACATCACACGTGTGGATGCTGATCAGGATTGGCCTCCAAGCTATTTGTGATGACACAAATCATGGTCGTAGGAAAGCAGATTTCCAGTGAGCTCAGAAAAAAATTATATGTTCGGCGCTGAATGTGAAAAACACCCTCATAGTGTCAGACTGCGTACACGTTCTGCGCACACGTTCTGCACAGTAAAGCTCAAACATTCAACTGCAGGAAGACAAAAAACACATTTTTGACAGGAGGGGGACTTAAATAGATTAAGCCAAGTTTTTCCTCAGGTGGAAGGAAATCAATGGAGCACTATACTTTTAGTGTGAAAGCAATTGGACATGCACAATAGTGCTTAAAATGTTCTGAGAATGAGCATTATAGCCAGATGTCTCTTGACTGTTGCTGTTCCACCATGAAATGGCACTTAAATCACAGATGGTTGGATGTTTTTGTGCTCTTAGGACTTGTCAACTGAGCTGATCTGGGAGGTTGTCATCCCAACTGAAGTACAAAGGATTGTCTCAGTCAAAGGAAAAAGGCCCAATGAGCATGTGCACTCCCAGGGCAGAGTCATGGGAGACCGTAGTGTCCTGTATAAGGTATGACAGTTTCTCCTAAAACATTACTAACTCTGTGGTTTGGAAGAAGTGTTGAGAAAGTTTAAAAATCATATTATTGCTCTTGTTGATGCTGGATTTGGTCAGTGTTGTCTCGACTTCTCCCTTTCCCACGTCAGTCAGAGGCAAAGAGTCATTCCCTGTCCTCTGATGTAGGCTGAAAACTCATCTTTCCCAAAAATACTGTACCTCATGTCACTGTTTCCCTAGTGAATCATATCCCTCTCTCCACCACTGACTCTGAGTGAAAATAAACCCTTTTTTCTACAAGGACTCCTACACACCATACTGTAGTTCCTGCTTCTAATTTTTGTGAAAAGGCCTGCCAAGGCATCGTGGTAATGTTCATTACACCCCCATCATTTGTAAGTGTGTCACAGAGTGAACAACTTTCTCCCGGCTTTCCTGCTCATAGAGCTTTTTCAGTGGTGTAGAAAAAAACATTATGAAGGTGGTACTGGAGGAAAAGGGAGTCACCAAAATCATTAGGAATCTCCAATCATCTCTCCATTGAGTGCTGAGATAACTTTCTCTGGTTCAGTGCCTCAGCTGGACTGACAGAGCAGCCGGAAACATATTTTAGGCTGCCATAATTTCATCCACGATGTATTCATTTCATCACAGAGACAACATATCTGCCAGGGCAGAATGATACCTCCCTATCAGACATAGAAAGAAGCCCCTTTAATAGTTTGTGTTTTATTGCCTGTAAATATATTTTGTAAATGATTGGGTCAAACTTTTTTTGAAATGAAGACATCCAGTGTTTTACATCTTAACATTAGTCCTTATTGAGATCATTGAGGACTGAGACTCCTATTTTGAATTGTAAATTGTGTTAAATTGATTATATTGCAAATACTCTGCGGTGTGATTCATCATGTGGCCTGTGTCCAGTTCACTGTAACACAAACGATAAATATTTGACATAATTGGCGATCAGAATATATATACAATTTTTACTTTAAGTGTTACAAATGGCGAGTGGTTGGGAAACATGCACTTGACTACAAATTCATGCCAATTGACAAAACAGGTATTTTTCAACTTTGATTAAATGTCTGTGTTTCCTTTTCACTTCTTACAGTACCTGAATCCCAATCTACTGGCTGTAGTGACCGAGAGCACAGACCTGCATCAGGAGCGAAGCTTTGTCGGGATCATCCTCATCGATGGCGTGACTGGTCGCATCATCCACGAGGCCGTTCAGAGAAAGGCCAGAGGACCGGTGCATGTTGTGCACTCTGAAAATTGGGTGGTGGTAAGTATTGTTGACTGTAAGAATACAGTGTTAGCTCTCTGCAGATGTGGAACAATGACAAGCACCAACATTGTAAATGAGCACTGAACAGCACGATGTTGAGGGGGAATGCAGGTGATGCCATGAGGGTCATTTGATCTCACTGTCCCTGTTTGACTCCACAGTACGAATACTGGAGCACCAAATCTCGGAGGAATGAATTTTCTGTAATTGAACTGTATGAGGGGATGGAGCTGTACAACAGTACCGTGTTCAGCTCACTGGATCGACCACATGCTCCTCAGGTGCTTCAACAGTCTTACATTTTCCCCTCCTCCATTTCTACCATGGAGGCCACACTGACTGAAAAGGGCATCACCAGCCGCCATCTGCTCAGTAAGTTTCTGTGACATTTAGTGCTAGAGGCTGTCTTTTATTTTGACTTTAATGTATTAGTGAGTAACTCGCCTTCTCTTGTGTATGGAAAGGTCTTTTCTGCCTGTAGCCTTTTTTTTAAAAAAATAATTTTTCTTTGCCACAGTTGGCTTGCCATCTGGAGGGATTTTGTCATTACCCAAGATGTTCCTTGACCCTCGAAGGCCAGAAATAGTAACTGAGCAAAGCCGGTGAGTCCTTCAGTCAGATTTAGTTTTAAACATTTCACCAACTTTTTGATTGTTCTCTGTCTCTCTGACTAACCTGTTCACTTGTTCTTCAGTGAAGAGAACCTGATACCATATGCACCAGAGTTGCCGATCCGTACAGAGTGGTTCGTCAACTACAATCAGACTGTATCAAGAGTGCGAGGAATTTACACTGCCCCCTCTGGACTGGAGTCGACCTGCCTAGTGAGTCACAGTACTGAAAAACATATTATGTGGTGAAGGAAGGCATTTTTTGCTTCAGCAATTGTTTGCTGGAAATGTCTTTACAGAATGATGTCTTGGAAAGTTTACAGTGGTGATCTTTATTAACTTATCTTGATTTCTTGTGCCAGTAGTTCATGGTTTTTGCTTGCCATTTAAAGTCGTATGATAAAGAACTACATCGGTTAACTTTAGGAAAGATAAGGTAATCTTAATGAATAAAATCAGAATCAGCTTTATTAGGCATGTGTACACATAAAATGAGTTTGACTCAGTTTTTAGGTTTCCCTCATTGTAATATACTTATTTATACAGTTTACAGAAAAGATAACAATAGACATATAGCTAAAAACAAGACCAACAAAACTGAGCTGGATATACAAGTGTGCATTAATGACAGTTATTTATTTATTATCATTTTTTAACATCCATAAAAACTTGAATCTCTCATTTAAATGTAAATTAAACGTAAATATGACAGTCTGACCTTTTTCATTGCAGGTGGTGGCATATGGTCTTGACATCTACCAGACACGGGTGTACCCCTCGAAGCAGTTTGATGTACTAAAGGACGACTATGACTACATGCTGATCAGCAGCGTTCTCTTGGCCCTTTTCTTTGCCACCATGATCAGCAAGCGCCTGGCAGAAGTCAAACTGCTCAACCGGGCCTGGCGGTAAAGTGACCGTCAAAATCCCATCTCTGACAGCCCCGAGGCTGCACGAAGGACCTCAGCCCGACGAGATGAGACGGCTGGGGAACGTGCCTGTAGAAGAACACAGGTCAAAGTTCAATAAGGCCCTTATGGAACTACAGGGGTGAGGGAACGGTGGGTTGGGGTGATGAAAGGAGGGATTAGTAAAGGTTTTTTCTGTTTATTTTTTAACTTATTTTCCAAGCACAAGGATTTATTTCATACTAGGATTAACTATTTTTTGTGCCATGTCATTTTGATTCAATGTTTAACTCTTAGCTGATTTTGAATGGAAACAGGCTTGGATTTAATCAACTGTGGAGTCTGGAAATTCCTACACATGTGAAAGTTAGATACCTAAACAATGTTAGTTTTTTCCAAGGTAACATTTGTGACATTTCCACTTGATTAGATTGGAGAGTGGAGAGTGATAATAAACGTGAGGGTCAGAGAAAAGGGAGACAGCAGACGTGAGCATGATTTGACCACAGTTGTATGGTTTGTACTTTTAGCCTGCTGAAGCACCATGACGTCCAGATACCATTTGGTTTGATGGTAAATGAACTGTGAATATGAAGTGTGAGGAGATTTATAACATGGACAAGAAATGGTTTTTGAAAACTTCAAAGGTTATCAAAGACTCTCCTACCAAAGGCACAGTCTCACTGTCGTCACCATCACGTTTGACTAAGGAAAATTGCCATCATTAGCCTTTATTTTCTGTACATCAGTCAACCTGCAGCTCGTATATTTCTGATCATTTTTGATCCACCACCAGGAACTACTGATTCATCATTAAAATTTCTGTCAGAACTCCAGTTTAAGTGTTTTTTTTTTTTTTTCCAAGAGTTTTCAGAAATTAATTCTTTGTAGCCTCCAAAATGTTTAATGTATTTCAAGAAATTTTTCAATTTAAAAAAATGCCTATTTATTTTTTTATTTATATAATTTAAGCACAGGATTATGTTAAGTAAGGGTTATCTGTTAACATGTAATTGCCTATTGTCAAGTGTAGTTTGTTAGTTGTTTTTGTCTTAGCCGCAGGACACACGTTTACAGTAGAGCCTTCTTTGGTAAATGGAAAAAGTCCTGGATTGTTTGCACCTCAATAGTCTCACCCTCATCCGTTCTCTGGCTTTCAGCAAAGATCCACAGCGCAATAACACTAACAAAATAAAGAAAATATAATAAAAGGTGAGGAATCTGAGAGCTAATGAAAAGTAAAGCAAACAACCTAAAAACCATCAAAATTGGTCTGGTGTGGAAGGACACTGAGCCAGATGAATGAATGAATAAGTTATTTTATTTCTAGAAATAGATTAAAAACACAATTTTACAATGATTTACTTTTGACACATTATGAGCAGCCTTAGCTTGGGCCAACAGAACCTTCATGAGAACTTCCAACCTGCTGATGTAACAAAGGTTGTAAACGTGAATCTGCACCTCAACAGTGCAAATGTAACATGATTTCCATGCCAGCAAACACACAAAAAGAAGCATTAAAGGCCCAATATTTACTTTTTGACCATATGTACATTATTTGAGCTAAATAAACATATTGTCAAAGAATTCGCCATAATGATTAAAAGTTTGCCAGGTGATCATAATTGGAAATAACGGCCTCTTCTACAGTTGTATATAAAATCTGCCTCAGGAAACATTAATGACTTTATGAGTAGTGTTCTTCATGTGTATTAAAAGACCTGTCAATCAATTTAAGTTTGACAGCAGCAGGTTTCAGTGAACTTGAATTCTGGTGACTATGATTATAAGGTTAAGATTTTGACGATTCAACGCCTAAAGGAAAATCTTGATTATTTTGCATTAAGGATGTAGTTTATTGTAACTTTAAGATAAAAACATCAGCTTTAAGATAGATAAAACTGCATACAAGTGTTCATTCACTGTAGTTTTGGTTGTCTTGTGTCATTCTGATATTGGCCATGTGGCTTACTGTTAAATTTATCATATATCTTAATGAAAATGATTTTAACAAAAACATTAAATCTATCAATATACAATATATTTAAGATTTCAAGCAGCATTGTCAGAAAAATTAACGCAAATGGGGTGAATAGTTTGTTACAAGCCCAGCTTGTACATACAGTAATTATTTGCTCTCTCGTAAGAAACACTGTATCAGCTCAGAATGTTTTAGTGAAATGAGCATATTGTTGTCAGACTTTAAAATTAAACCAGAACTGAAAATGCTTATAGGAGGAAAATATTTTTCCATTATTAGTGAAATTGGATTGTTAAGATGTTTTTCCAGGACGGCACTAAAATACTGACCGGTAAAATGTCCATTTAAGAACAGACTAAAACCTCACACTGTTGTGTGACATAAACAATCTTCACATACATGAAAATAACACCAATATGACATTAGACATGTGAATGTAACATGTAGATTTTTCCACTCTGTACAATAGTGGGTCACATGGTTATTTGTGATGTCAGTCACAGTTTCGTACTCATCAAGTTTCAGCCAGTGACATAAGCAAGATTTTCTATCTGTTCTGCCATACACTGCTGCTTCCCGTCCTGGTCGGTTCACTCAGGAGTCTTTCTCGTCTGTCCGAGTATGCCGGTCGGCCTGGTGGCAGGAGGATGTAGTGCGTAGTGCTGGCCTGCCTGCCATCCTTCAAAATGGGGACAATGCAGGGAGAAAACTGAGCTGCAGGTGGCACCCTTTCACTCTGCTGTCTCTGTAATGCCTTACTCACATATTTGGGATTAGCAGCAAAACTCTGTGTGGCAGGCATCACACCGTTGATATAAATTGGAAGGCTTTTGGGACTTGGGGTACGTGGTGGGCAGGGTGGGACTAAAGGGACCCTTGGAGGAATTTTGGGAGGCTTGTCTTCCTCGTTCCCACTCAAAGTCTTTGGGAGAGCAGCAGGTTTTGGTGGGATGGGGACACGAGGAGGGATTTGCGGCTTCTCATTCGGGCAGGCTGTGGAGCTGTTGTGGAAAGGCTGGGAAGCAGGTCCTGAACAGGAAAACCGGAGTCTGGGTGATTGGTGTTGGTCTTTGCCACACCAAGTGTCTGAAGCCACAAGCTTGTGGTCTTCACCCTGGAGAGGCAGCGCCCAGATGTTGGCTCCAAAATTGCTTTGTCTCCCCGTTGATCTCTCCTCTCTGCCAGGCCACGAGAAAGCCATGGAGCCAACTGCAGCACCACCAGGCCGCAAAGAGCCCTCATGGAAGGCGTAATTTACTTGCCCACAGTCTCTGTTCATGCTCCTGCACATGGCCTTGGGGCAGTTTTTGGGCAAAAGGCGCTGTCGGTCACTGGTAAAAAACTCCACCTCACTGTCTGCTGCCTCATCAGACATGAGCTCCTCAGGGTCAGGAAGAGGTGGCAGAGGTTTGGGTTCTCTCTGGTGGCCCCCAAACATTGTACGTCTCTGGGAAGAGGGGACCACCTGGTCCCCCTCATGGGGCCGCAGTATGTTGTCAGAAGATAGGCGGTAAGTATCAGCGTAGAAAGGAGGCTGGGAGGTAGAGGTGTTGCCTGAGGAAAGGACAACCAGTCATGTGTTAAATTGTACTTCGTCATACAAGGTTTTGCTATCACCGTTGTTTCCGTCAGTGCAGAAACAATTCTCAGAGGAAGAAACATGGAAAACAACTTGCAGAGAGGAAAAAGAAACTCTTAACTCGAGTGTAGTGATGGTGTAGGAGGGAAAAAATACCAGGGGAGTGGGCTGCCCACTCTGTTTAGAAAAAGAACCTCCTGTTTTGCTGAAGGTATCGTACAGGAAACGGGAGTAAAAACACGTTGAAAACAACCTCTTAACCTATCACCCTCTTCGTCAAACATCAGCCACAACACTCTGATTAACACAGGAATTGTCATTATCTGTGGGGCAGGCCATAATCTTAACGGAGCTTCCCATGTCCTTCTATGTGGAAACATCCGACGTGCCCCAGACTGCAGGAACAGCTGGTGAGCAGGGAGCAACAGCTGCCCCTCCTCCTTCACCCAGCTCTCCCCTCTGCTACACCGCTCAGTGAAGTGATGACAAAGCTCCCTAAACCCTGTCTAATATATAGATGTATACTGGCACAATTACAATTAAAAGACTGATTAAAAATTATGACAGTGTTAAGAAAATGAATGGTTCGGTCTACCAAAACTTTTAGAGCACTTGTCAATCCTTTACAAGTTTAGTAAGTCACTCAAGATCAAAAAGAGAAAGTCAAAAATGTTTTGGGGGTTTTGCTTGGTTTCTCAAACATATGTTCATTTCAGGTTCTAAAAATTATAATGTAACTCACACCAGTCTAAAACAACACTTTCAAAAACCATTCCTGCCATTATCACTATTATTGTAATATTGTAAGATTTATAAGAAACATTCTGTCAAATTTGAACCATCATGAGTGTCATATCCATCCAAGTTCATTTTTTAACAGTTTTCAATCTGTAACCTTCTTTGTGCTAAAATAATTTTATAATTACATATATGTAAAAATAATATGTTAATGACTTACAGTTAAATTCTTCGGCCATTTGCTGCTGTTGATGCTCTGTCAGGTTATGTTCCATGTCAGCACTCAGGCCAAAGCATGTTCTGCAAAGCAAGAGAGGTTGAGAAATCCATACAGACGGCTGTGCATTTGTGTAAATCATTCCTGCACATAACCTGACACGAGTAAGTCATTATGTGTGAAATAACAAGCATGACATATGCTTTAACAGAACGATATGCTCTGCCCTCCTTTAAGGTATATATTGGCATTGTGTAACAAATTGCTTGATATCTTTTCAGAGGCGTATTCTTGCATGTTTGCTCTTTATTTGATGATGTCATTCTAATTATGTATATTATGTTTATGATAATACTGTCTACTCTGTTTGTACAACATTGCATGTCCTGGAAGAGGTATCCCTCTTCTGTTGCTTTGGGTTTTTCCCCCTTGTTGCCTGTTAGATATTTTTTTCCCATCTTTCCTTTTACTTTTATTTCCTTTCTTGTCAAGGGCCATGTGTCGTACAGACTGTAAATTTGTGATTTTGAGCCACTAAAATAAATTGACATGATCGAAGGATATGATGGATTCTGACCCGAGACACAGTTAGAGCATGAACTCTGTTAGATGGCCTTGAAACAACTACGGGAATGAATAACAAAATAAATCATTTTAAAAAATCAATCGTTCTGTGCCATTCAGTTGCATATGAATTGTCAGAGAATGGTACTCTTGATACTTTTGCAAGATTAAACTTAAAGAAATGCTTGTACTGTGACACAGTACATAAGAATAATTGATTCTTGTTTGCATTTTTTTCCCTTCCTGTTATTTGAGTGGTGTTTGCGTACCTGTTCAGGTCACGCTGTCCCCAGTAGTTGTTCTGACTCCTGGCCATGTTGCGGCAGAACTTGTGATCTTAAAAAGCAAAGGTCAGTTTGGTATCCTTCTAAAGCTCCAACGCAAGTCAGCTCCATCACACTCATCACCGCTTCATTCCAGCCTGTCGGAGACAAACAGAAAACTGAGTGGTGGCGAGGATTCACCTGGCTATCTTTTGCTGATTAAAAGGAAAACTTGTACATTCACATCTTGTTATAGCGGAATCAGAATTACAGCAGTGTCAGAATCAGGTTTCTAAACACAAGAAACATGAAAACAACTTCCATATTTGGCTTTTGCATTACATCACTCCTTTCAGTTGTTCCGGTCGCACCTTCATTGGTGTGAAATGCCTATAAACAGGGAATATAAACAGTGGACATCTGGAACGCAGCCTCATCCAACACACCCTGCTGCATGCGCTCATCCTCACAGGCAGGTCAGAGGTCAGTAGAGATACTCTAGAACACATCCAGAGTCTCTATGTAACAACAAAAGCCCAGAAAATTACTTCAGTCTGCTCTGGCAGCTGACATCTGTATTTCTTTGTGATTCCAGCTTATAGCCGTTTGTCTGATGTGCAGACTATTGCGCAACCTCTGGGTCAGATGTGGGAGGGCAACAGCACTCTTCGCCCTCCTTCATCTCTGTGACCATGAAACCCTGCAGTATCCACCCTTACAACAGGGGCTAATTGTGCAACATTCCTGCGATGCTTACAGACACACGGCACCACTGAGACGGCACACCAAAGCACAGCACTTAGGAACAAGGAGCTTTGATTTAAATGTGGCTATGAATCATAATATATTTTATTTTTAATAAATAATGAATATATTTAAGGAAAAATACACTTAAAGATGTCACACTGCAACCAAAAAGGACACTGTCAGTGAAAGTGCTATCAGAAAAAAGATCTTTAGTTATCACGAACAATCTGAACGTTGTGTTGTGAGTAAAAGAAAGACTCCATAGTTATTTTAGATTCCAAGCTTTTCCATAGTTAAATTGTTATGCTTATACAGTATATCTGTTTGTTGTGCTGATACCAATATGACAACCAATGTCATTAATCTTACGGATGCTAAGAACATTACATTTATTGTAAACTTGTTTGTAGTTTCTTTGTTAATTTGTACAATTCATGCCTGACCTCGTCCCCTTATTGACAAGCATGTACAGGCTAGAGAAACGATTAAAATAACTTCATGCTGTTGGACTAATCACAGGTTACCTAAAGCTACTGTACTCTACTCTTCAAAAATGCTGTCGCATCATCTATCCTCTTCTCAGTCATCCAGATGAGAGAAAGACGGAGTGGAACAAATCCCCAGTCAGAACCAGGTTTTAACTGCCATTCCCAGTGCACAGGCATGCTCCACATTGTCAGATGTAATTTATTGAAATTCTATTAATGGAACAATGACAACAATTTTAGATTCCTAATTACCACCCAATAGAATCAGCCATTGATACTGTATATCCTGCATAGCTACTTTTAAGTGATAGACAATTTTAACCTTGTTTCCTTGGTTTTACTCTCAAGGTCACGTTGATCTGAAGAGGTTTCAAACTGACTGTCAGCAGGCCTCTAACCTGGTGCAGAGTCCACAGTCAAAGTACTCCTTCCCCTCCAGCATCCAGATGCAGCTCATTACCCTCTGGCCCTGACTCTACCATGGCGGAGGCAAATCAAGATTAATGATCAGAAAGTAAAAAAAGCATTTTTCAAATATGATTTAACCCAAGTAAAACAACAATGCAATAACTCTGGGTATGACTTGACTTTTACCTGACAGGTGTTTCATGCTTTATGATCATATCATAAGATGGTTCCTGGGGCCCTGATTACCTACAGTAAAAAGCAACACTTAACAATAAAATGTACACATTTAATGTGAAATAAACCGTACATGTAAGCTCTTGTCAGTAGAATTAAACCATGCAGCAATTCAACTGCAAACCACTGATTAGTAACCCACCCCCCTACTCCTTCAACATCCTGCTTTGTTTCATGTCACTAATAAGTCTGCAGTCGTCGTGGGAAGCAAACAATGCACAACATGCATAATGCAACAAGAAAACCACTAAAAACAAAACAAATGACTTATGCATCTATTTGAATATTTATGTCATCCTTAAAACAACCGACTGTGGTGTCATTTCCGCCAGTGAGCCTCGGAGATGGAGGACACTGAACAATAATGAATTCTACCAGCAAGCACTCAGCGTCTGTGAATGGAGCCACTCTTGGGCATGAATGGGCCTTTGTGGCATTTTGGTACGCAGTGAAGCAAGCCTGAAAATACAAGTGAACTCTCCCATGAGGTTAAGACTGAAGATACGCCATGGAGACAAGCAGACATGGCCAAGGCATGAGCCTGTGCTGCAAATCCCCTGCAGGAGGACTGTATGTACTGGCACTGTTGAAAAGACAAGCCAGAGGCTAAAAAACAGTTTGTTTATCTCATGCAGGAGCCTTGATGTGTCGTCCTTGGCTGTTCTCACTTCATTTTTTTCAGGCAATAGGCCATTCACTGACTGGACCTTTACAAATGGTTTCATTATGGTGCTGGCAGAGAGTATGTGCTTTCCATCAACCAATTACAACTAGCTGTAAACTATGAGTGTTACTTGGTCAGTAGAGTTTATTTACAGCTTAGCAGGCTGTAAATAAATCTTACCAGATGCCTTCTTCGTAAATATGTCCACCACAACACAAGCAGGCCGCAATACTAAAAAATGCAGTAGTATGTGACTTAAAAGAGCGGTTCTCAACACCAGTGTATGCAGCAGACACACTCTTTGCTCGACGCGTAATGGTTTTTAATGGGTCAGATGTGAGGCCCCTGCTGTAGATGTGACGGGGCCAGAATTCACTACAAACAACATGATGGAATAAAAATGCCAGGACCAAACCTCATGTAGGGGAAAATGAACCGACATCTGACAAAAAAATAAAATGCCGTTTTAGTTCTTTTTATCATTTGAAAAACACCGTTCGTTCCTTTATTATTATAACTTTTATTATAGCTATACATATAACATATATTAATATTTCTCATTTAATTTTTACAATTCACATTTATTTTTCTTATTCTTTTATAACACTAGCTTTATTAGCACAGCCTCAAGACTATGCCAACTACATTCCACTGCACATAGTATTGTGTAATGTGATAAACCTTTGAATCTGAGTCTTTGAATCTTGACTTAACCTCCTGACTGTGGGAGTCACTCATGAATCATAGGTCTCTGGGATTGGCTCAGTGTTCAGATTATTAAGAGTCATATACGTTTATTGAAGCTGATTCAGTAGGTGTTGGTGGTAGAAAAGACAAAAAAAAATTTAAAAAATATGGCTGAGCTGACTGCGAAGAATGTAGATTTGCCACTTTGCCAGTCTGTGAGTGACAGCTGCAGATTGTCATTTTAACTCAGTTATGCTTTAAATGAAATAAATCACTTCAGTCATTCACAAATTTGCATCAGTAATTTGGTAATAATGCAAAGAATAGAAAAGACCAAGATGGTAAAATAAATCTTAATATTTATAAGCTATTACTATATATTGCTGTTGCCGTGTATACAAAATTGCATTTCCACTACAAAATTTATATGCAGATTTCAAATGTTACTGTCTGTAGAAAAAATAATTTAAAAATAACTTGAGAAAGCTGAGTGAAAATGTATTGAAGCAACAATTCATTAGTAAAATTGAATAAAACAAAAATAAAACAGAGTTCAACGTTTCATACATTTTTTTATTTTTAGTTAAAATTGAAAACTTAAAATCATATTGTTTCAAATTTAAAAAAACCAAAGTTTTAGTTTCTTTACTAGGATAAATATGACTGATGTATGATATATTGACTTCAGCTAGATGTGATCAGATACAGTTACAGATATAGATTCAGATAGATATTGGGCAGATTTACACACATCTTTGGTACATACCGGTAGACACATTTTAAAAACAATATAAAAGTGTTACCGGTAGAAATGACGGTAGTGACTGACATTAAATTGGACAAAACGCAGCACAGCAACTAAACTATTAGCTCTCTACAGCGCCCACTAGTGGCTGGCAGGGGATCTGGACTAACACATGCCGCTTCGATGAGACTTCACTCGGCGGGCATCAGGGAACTGTGCAGCGGGACAGGAGAACAGCATGTCCCGCTGCTTACAGCTTACTACAACTCGGACAGACGGGATGAATCAGCTCACAAATAGTTAAACGAAAAAGTCTTGGCAACGATTTTTCAAAGACACGTCAGAAGTTACAGTGATTTTGGACAAACGGTCGCGTCTCTTGACTCCTTTTACATTTAGCCTAATGTTAAGTTCCCCGTGAGGAAGACAATCCAGTGTAACCTTAAACAAACAGGTTCCCCTCTTTCTCATTACATATAGTCTAACACTGCCGCTGATCACTCCCTTTAAGTGGATTTAAAGCCCATTTTTCAATTAAATAACCTCTAACGGTCTTGGTTAAATGGAAGGCAGCCTTACCGTGAAAGTGCAGACTTCTTGTCCATCACGTAAAGCCGGGGTGAGCAGAGCTGTTCCCGTCCACTGTGAAGAAAATCTAGTCTATCTGTGTAGTGTGAGCAAGTGTCCCAGCGAAAGGTGAAACATGTGCAACATCCCTCCTCTGTCAACAACACGGGGAGGTGAAACTCATTTTGTCAGAGTGACGCGCTTTTCCACATCTCCTTATAAATGCATCCAGCACCCCTGGCACGTTACTGTAACTCCACCCAAATCCGTCTTAAAGGGAAAAAAAATGCTTGGACTTCTCCGAAAAAATACAAACCCTTATGGAAAATTAAACACCTATTAGTTAAAGTAGCGTGGTGCTTAGAAACCAACAGTGAAAGAAAGTAACTAGGCTTACATGTGCGTTAGTTTGCTTTGCGTAAATATTGATTCCTCTCCGCTTATTTTCAGAGGGAACAATCTGACTGGTTACTTTACAGAGTTAAGTTTTAGAGGCAAAACACATGATAGTCTCATGATGCATGGCTTTTGATTAAACTCCAGAACATACACAACATAAGAAGCTCACCTCTGCCTCAGTAATAATAATAATAATTATTATTATTATGATTATGATAATAGTAATAATAAGAAGGCCATCATTTTGGACTTTTACTTACTGACTGATGGAGTAAGGATCTGAACACTTCCTCCACCGCTGTAAACTGGAGAAGTTGTCATTATGTTGGATTTTCAGTTCAACATATGGATCAAATAATGCTCACGAGAGAAACTCACATCAGGTGCAGCTGTCATCATGCACATAATGTGTCCCCGCTCTCAGTGGAATATAAATCAATGATAAGAGATATGACTACTTCAAGTCTCTCAGTCTATAACTCTCTAAGCATTTATTGCACCCTGACGTGAATTTATGTGAATGTTCAAAAACTAGAAAGCAAGATCTCCAGTTCTTACCATCGATGTTTCCCTTACGTAGCTCTGTCGGTCATATGGTCAAATGCCCAGAGACCTCCGGATTTAGAGTCATTTATCTGCCTTGTATGATGAGTGTATGGGAAATTGCCCTTCATAAGGCAGTAAACAATTTTGGTCTGACCTGTGTGGGAGTCAGAACGTGTGTGGGTGGCTTTTGGCCTAAGTACAATATACAACTGATAGAGAGGAACAAGTATGAGATTGGCAGCCCGGTCGTGGTGGGCGAGAACTTGTTTTGAAGCCTTCATGTCACACAAGAGTTTACTGTCTGTGTTTGTCTTCACCCACACTGAGGCGCAGAAGGACAATACAGGAGGGCATTTACGGGAAAATAACAAGGAAGTGAATGCAGTCAAGAAGACACTGAGCCTACAATCCTCCAGACTGCCGAATGATCTTTTTATAGTGGTGACAATCAAAATAAATTCTTGGACAAATAGAAACATTAAGTATTGTAAAGTGATAAATAACCACAACATAAAAGTGTAATAGAGATGACAAATGACCCTGTGACCTCTCCCAGTTGTGTCCTATTGTTCCACTACTGTAATACTCCAGTATAATCCACATAGGGTCACATAAGATTAAGGAGTGTCTCATACCTATACCTACCTATATACGTACTACAAATCACAAACCCACAAAATAAATACACCATATGCAATGTGTTGCTGCAATCATTGGATGTCCCCCTCCTACCAACGTAAATTGTTTGCTGAAAGGAATGCTCATACTTTTTCAGCACATAATCAGATAGATAAACTCCCTGTTGTGTAACGTGCACATGTGATTTCAGTGTGAAATGATGAGGTGCTGACAGCCGTCACGTTCTACTTGAAGTGTGACGGTACAACTCACATTTTGATTTTGAAACTCTTAACACATGATTCCTTGAAGAGTCTAATGCTTTGTTTTGTAGCGGTGACACAGCAACATCCAAATTTCAAGTTTTTTGCCACCTGGACCAGCAGATTTTCTCTTCCCTGCCGCTCTGCTGTTGCTCCGCTGCCCTCTGTGGGCGCTTGTGGTGACCCGGGATGCTCAAAGCTGTGGGGGCTGTTGTCGGGGTGGGCCACACTCCCACAGGGGAGGTCAAGTCATTTCCTGCTCTGAGAGACCTCCGTCCCTCACAGCTGTCAGTGCAGTCAGAAGTCCACCTCCCACATCTGCACCCCCCCTCCCCGCTTTTTTAAAAGATGTGATGAATTGCTCTGAAGGAACTCCCTCTTCAAAATTAAAGATGGACCATCAAAGTTGAACTGAAATCAAGGCCTTCTGTTCATGAGTTTTTATTAGCTCAATTTATTTAAAGACAAGAAACATCAAAAGCGGGAGTTAATACTGAGTAGCAGTAGAAGTGTAATAACTGAGTATAGCTCAGATGTCTGTGAAATGAAATGAGAAGTCACCCAGAAAATAAATGTTTGTCCCCCACTTATTTAACAATGTCTCAAGCTGGAATAGGAAATGCAGTAAGTAGGTGTTAACATACGTGTTCTATGGTAAATGCATTTGTGTAGGTTGATGTGCTGACATTGTGACACAGGGAATTCTCTTATAGAGGAACCAGCTGTGTACAAACATGCAATAGCAATTAGAGCCCCGTTACAGACCGCAGACAGACAACCGTGCTGCTGTTTTCAAAGTTGACCTGTCTTATGTCTGAGTTTCACAATTACAGATCCTACATGTGTAACAAGTTAAAATTCCTACCCATTAAATGCGTAAACCTTGTAGCAGGGCACCAGAGCTGGAACGAGGGCCTTTATGTTTGACATTTTTGTGTTAAAAAAAAGAAAAAGAAAAAGCTCGCGCATGTGGTGTATACATATATGCTTGTATATATTGTATATATATACATATATATTTTTTATTTATAGATTTGTTTTGGAAAGAAGGGATAAGGGGTTTACATAAGTTAGGATTACTGTCTGAATCAGTACCATTCATTCAGAATTTATCATTTGCAGAGTTATATGTGATTTGAAAAGCACACCCCTTCAGGTAATCTTTCATAATTTAATAGCCCTGCAGTTGGGTCTGGCAAAATGGAGGCGTCAGGAATCAGGCTCCTCCAATGTCTGAGTGGGCTTCGCACCAGAGCCTTTGACCTCATCCTGTGAGGAGACAGCTCAGTTATCAAAGAAGCAACAGCCACTGCAAGAAAGAGGAGGACGGGCTGAAGAATGATGTTAGTGCTGCCTTTTCATTGCAGAGTAGCTAAGGAACTGCACTTGAGGGCCAAAAGAAAATCTTCTCCTTAAAATCCATTCTGATACTGAATTTATTTGTGTTTTTACAATTACAAAAGCCTGATAATGTATCCTGTCACTTGCAGCTTCCTTGTAGCTGCAAGGAAAGTAATGGAGTCGAGGTGGAAAACACACACACACACACACACACATCTACAAGCACACAGCTTTATGTATGGTGTTGCCCTAAATTCGTATAAAAGACGAGAAAGCAAAACACTTTTTCTCCCAGGGTACCATTAGAGAAAAACAACACTGAGTCTGTGGGCAAAGAAGTGGTTGAGGAAGTGGCAAAGATTAAAGTGATCTAAACCCTGTGACATCTGATTTCACGGTGACAGCTTCAATGAATGGCAGAGAGCGGATCATGAAAAGAACGATTCTTTTACCAGGATGCAGCACTGGAGGCCTGGGCAGCTCCCCTACCCATGATTTCAGGCTTCAATGTGGGCAGAGGGTCTACAGGCCCAGCAGGAGGTCTTCAGCAGCCCTGTGAAGTTGATCTCCAGTTCAGTTTGTGGTGAATGAGGACAAAAGACAGAGAGAAAATAGGCTTTGCACTTCAGTCCCAGGAACTGTATACAGGCAATGAATTTAGATTTGTTTTTAGTGCTATTTCACTCCTCAGTTGAAAATTTCTGTTTGAATCACCGATCAAAGTGAAAAATATTATTTGTTAGTATTAACACAAGATTATTTATTAGGACCTGGACATACTGAGTGTTTTTCGTTTTGGGTAAATAGATGTGACAGAAAGACACTGTCAATATTTGCTTGTCTTTGCAGTGTTGACACTGAGGTCAAAGTCTGTTAGTCATAATACACAGGGTCATCTGTCACAAGGCCAACGGAAAATAGTCAAATTTGGTAATGTTGATGCTCGTCTGCTTTCTGTTTTCCCTCTGTGTATGCACGTCATGACTTTATTATGCAGAGTGGGGGGGTGGGGGCTGTGACGAAATCATCTGTGTTTTCACGCACTGCAGATTTCCTCAGAAAATCGTGGCATGAATTCTGTAAATCTGTCTTTCCCCACAACATTGCTCACAATCCTGGGGCATGACAAAGTCGGTCTTCCACTTTTCCTCAGTATATTTCTTCTCTCACTAACACCCTCCTCCTTTTCCTTCTCTCAACTTACTTACTCCTGCTCCATCATTTCCTGTTGAGTCACCGACCAAAGCCAGACTACACCATGTTTTACAGTTCACTGATCCAATCCATGCTTTCCTCCTCCACTTCCTCGTTCACCGATGCCTGTCTTATAAGAGGGAGAGAAATGCAGAGTAACATTACCGTGGCGCTCCAGCAGATATTACTGAATGAAAGCAGGTAGTGTCTGAGAAATGTCAAAGGGGACGTGGGAGTCTCTTCCTGGCAACATGACTGATTCACGCAGTAAATGACTAGGAGGATCATAGGATTATTAGCTTGGTGGAAAATTCTCAATGTCACTCGCCACAGCATGTCCGTAAGTCTATATAATTTATGGAAAAAAATAGAGCTTCAAGCAAATAAAGTGACATGGAAAAAAATCAACTCAGAAAAAAAAAAAAATACATCAAATAAATCTTTCCATAACCTTTCTGACAATGTTGACCTCGAGTTGAATTACCTCTTTGGAAAATATTTCTTTATTGCTATTGGCTGTTTGAGGACTAGTAAAGAGGGTGGAAGTGATGCTGTAATGAGGTAAGGCCTTGCATAAACGCGGGCAGTGCATGCCTGTGTGTGAGGGAGGATTGAGGGCAGGGCTCTGAGAAACGAAAGGGTTCTGTGGGCTACCGGTTGAGTCATTCAAAAAATACAGCTGCTGACTCAGTTTGCAAACTTGTCTAAGGGAGCACGTCGCCAATCTAACTGACATTTTGTGTGTATGTGTAACCTGTTCATGTGAGGATCAGTCACCCTTGTAAAGACAGGATAAGGGACCGCCTCCTTGATCTATACTACTCTCAAAAAGATAAAGACATGAACATTACTAACTACATACAGAGATTAACATTATTAAATCAGATTTCATTGTAACAGAAACTATATGCCTGGGCTTTGTTCATAAACTACTGAGAGAATTACTTACTGCAAATGGAAAATGAAGCTTTGCCCAGAGGAGTGTCTTTGCACACCACTGCTGTAATCCCATCCTGGCATTAGGTCAAAGTTTTTCTGTGATTCAGTCATTTCGTCATTTCTTCAGTTTTATCTACACACCCTTGTTGCCACAGTAGTCTTATAACTGTGTCAGTCCAACCAGAAACACAATGTGATCCATCTGGGAGTATGGACTGCAGGACACACTCCAGACTTAGTCATTCTGAATGTGTTGCAAGGTCCAGGGATGGTGTGCCGTTGTTCACATTATTATGTTCAGAGGGTAATTAAGAGGGACACCTCCCTCCATGATTGAATGTGATTTCCTGATAAAATTGTGGAGCTGTTTGACCTTTGGTACGATGCAATGTGAGTCATACTGTATTTAGAAGAGTGTGTGTACTCTAATTACCTGTTCAGCTTTACTTAATTGTTAAAATCATATAACAATAATACAAACCCCATGAAACAACTGATGATGGCGAAAACAATGAGCAGCAGCTTTTTCTGGAAATACACCTGCAGGCATCATCTGCTTTAGCAAGTTAAAACCTGCAAACCAGTCCCCAAATGGGCGCCAACAGTTGAATTACATATGGGTGTTAGGATTGCTGGCTTTGCTCCTTTTGTCTCCTTGTTCTCCTGTGTTCCTCCCCGTTCCCCTTGTTCCTGTCTGTTCCTTCTGTGTGTGGGTTTGTGTCTCTCCTTGTGTGTCAGTCTGAAGCAGATTGACTACTCATACATTGATTATTCGTGTCTTGAGTGTCCTGCTTTTGGAGTCCTAATCTTTGTTTGAAACTTAAAAATGGGGATTAGGATAATCCCATAGAGGACTGAGCTGTAGAAGAAATTTCCAGCACTGTTAGCTTTCAGACCATCCTTGACAATTTCATTTATTTTATTTAAATTAATTTATGTCTCTGATGCAACTGCTAACATCTCAGCACATTCCAGTGCACAGTGCTTCTGACATTGCTAGGTGACCTGGAATTCAAAATAACTGTTGTCAGTTGTACTTTAATTCTGGTTACATTAGGTGCACTTAGGTCAGCTAAACTTGATAGCTTACTTAATTTGACACATCTTGGTCTCAATCGATAACATTTGAACTTGTTCTTTCTTTTAACACTAAATTTTTTATTACTTTCTCATTACACAAAAGAAAGAGGGAAAACAAAACAAAAAAATAAAACCAACATCAACTCATGAATAATCTGAATTGCCTTGCCTCAACTGTTTGTTCCTGCAATATATTAATATTTCAGTCCTCATCCTATCACTCACACGTAAAAAAGGTCTATTTCTCCCTACATTGTTACTCTTGACTCATTGTTACTCTCTTATGAGCCAGCTACTCCATAAAATACATTCACTCGCTATCTACAGGCATTCATCTTGTGTTGGTACATCTGACTTGTACCATCTCTTCTCTTATTACCAAAATACAGCACTATACATGACCAAAATTGTGACCATAACCAAATGAAATTTCTCCCATAACCATCACACATTACTACTTTCATACCAGGGGTGGGCTATTGTTTTTTGCAAGGGCCACATAGACTTTCATAAAAGAGCAAAGGGCCGCTGATTTTTAAAAAATAAGTAAGATAAATTGGAGACTCATGGCACTAGTAACAGCTGGCCATCTGCCTTTACAAATGTACTCTTGTTACATTTTTTGTATTTTATGCATGTATAATCGTAATATATAATAATTGGTGTAATAATTCAGGGGGGAATAATGAAAAATATCACTGTTTTCCTATTGAACTCTTTATTACTGTCACTTTTTTGAAGGTATTTGATCTTAATAATTTAGGAAGTCCGCTGTAAAGTAACAATATTTTGTCTGAGAACTTTCAGCATCATCACTTTTTTAATGCCAGTTAATACTAATAATTTAATAAAAACCTGTAAAATAATGGCATTTTCTTGCAGAACCTGCAGCATTGTCATTGTATTGAAGGTGTTTGATTCTATTAATTTAGCAAAAATCTGTAAAATGATGATATTTTCCTGCTGCAAAATTAGTGAAAAGTTCTGTAAATTTCTTGTTTACATACATTATTTGAATTACGGTCTTTTACTTTAATTTAAAGGTATTTGTTTGGCAGCTGCAGCTGCCAGTCAATTACTGTTTTTTTTTTTTTTTTTTACAGTGTACATTTACTGCTCCACATTGTCTCCAACATGGCTGTGATACAGACAAAAAATTGCTCTTGATATCAGGGGTGACAAAAAAATCTTATTAAATTCTTCCAACAGTGTTCCCTCCAGATACGTAATGATGTAGTAGATTGTTGTGTTCTCCATATATGCAACCATTCATCTTCAGGAATATTGACACCTACGGTAGTTCTTTTTCCCATTTCTGTTTTACGTATAATGTTGTATTTTCTCTTCTCTCCATTAGTTGCTGGTATAATGCAAATATCACTTCATATTTCATTGAATTGTAGTCTCATAATAATCCCTTAATTGCAAGTATTGTAAGTGGTCCTGGTTGCACAATGTATAGTTCTCTTGAAAACTCTCTGTACTTTGAACAAAGTGCTGTTATTCCACTTTGTATCTATTGGTTGAACCTCTGGTCAAGAGTATTTGGGCTAAAATGTTTGTTTGTTTAAGCTACCCACTGAAGTAATCTGAGTTCTTCCTGAACTTGTTTTAACTTTTGGCTATCTTAAGCTAGTTACTTAGAGAGCTGACAATAGCTATAGACAAGGAACCAAAACCAGTTATGCCAGTCTAGGACAAGCCAATGCTAGTTTGGTGCTATTAACAATTTTAAGTATTAACCTAATTTTTTTGCTACAACATCAGGCAGACCTGACACAACTAGTTAGTGTTAACTCCAAGTCTGAACCAATGATACAGTTAAGTCCATTTTTGTATTAACTGAGGGCTAGCATTTTCTTTCTCATATAAAGCAATGTAAGCATTGATTTGCTTGATTCAAATTGCTGACTATCTAACTTATATACCTCTTACACAACACCAGTGATAGAAAATGCCTTCTTACTGTCCTGAATTAAGCTTATGATAAATTGATTAGGTCCTTACAATAGTTGTGAAATCAGACCAGACCCCTGCAGCGAACTTTGTTTGCCATTTGCCAGATATTTGAGAAGTCCATGCTAGATACCTAAAATCCAAAAACAATAATCAACTTTATGATTATTGAAACATTAATGTATTCCCGAATGATTTAATTGTTTCTAGTTTGAGCAGCCTTTGCGTACAAAGTTTTATTATCCTGCTTTTCCCAGAAATGTGACTCTATGTACTTAATTGGCTACTGTACAAAAACTGCATGTTTCTGGTTTTCTCTTGTTTGTGCAGCCCTTTCTGCAAAGTTATCCAATGCTTCATCATTATTGCTGTGATATTCCACAGTATTTTTAGATCCTCTAGTCCTAAATCACAGAGTGCAGAACACAACAGACCACCATCAGTCCAGGCTAATGGAGTTTTGTCCTCTAATGAACTAGTGACCCCTTGTGTCCAAAAGATGTTACTATTTCACTGACAAATGTCGAGTTGCTTATTTGTTGTATTTCATATTACAATATTACTACAGTAATTGAGACTGCTACTATAGTCCAACTATATGTGTGTATGTACATTCAGTGCTACTGATTTTTTGGCACGTTTATGAATTTTTTAATCGGTCAATTAATATTCGGTAATCCAACACTAATAAAAAAAGTTTGCTGTACATCATCTCTAATATACAGCAACTCAGACAAAGTAAGGATCTTTTAGTGTAGTTTCACTTCAGTTTCACATTTTTATCTATACTAGAGAAGTGCAAGCAGCCACCATCCAAGGAAATGCAGCAGGAAGATTTTGAGGGTACAATCAAACAACAATCAGACTGGGGAAAGGGACCTGGACAAAGTGATCAGAAACTTCATACAAAGTAGGTCCCCATCAAACATTACGGAGACAATGAAATGTGTGTATTTTATCAGCAATGAAAATATGACTTATATATTTCCAGCAGCAGAGGAGCAAAACTACAATTTAATGAACTTTATTAAGTGTCAGCACAATGAAGCCGAGGCCCTTTGCAGGGAGATCTCTCAGGTTGGTGTTTTCTGTGTGTGTGTGTGTGTGTGTGCGTGCGTGCGTGCGTGTGTGCGTGCGTGCGTGCGTGCATGCTGGAGAGACACAGAGAGATATAAGTAAAGAAACAAATTGTCACTGCGATTGTACACTGTCTTCCATTACGGCTTGGGCTGAAAGCTTTGCCGGGAGAGGAGCAGCAGGAGCAGCGCCAGGCTCTTCGGATGAAAGTTTCCATTAAACAAGAGGCTACCAAGAAACGACTGGCAATTTACCAACAACGTGTTGAGTTCATGGAAAAGCTCCTAGAGCTCAAAGACAGCATAGGGCACCCATGCATAGCACTAGTCTTTTGAATGGAGGCAAAAGAAATATTGCGTTAGCATTTCTTACCACCTTTTCTCTGTTCTTATTCCACCATGTACACCTGAAAGCAACAGCATGCAGATTGAACAATTAAAAAACACAGACAAATGTCCACTGAGGTAGATATACAGTTTGTAACAGGAAAAAGCTGCTAGCTGATTAATTGGCCTCATGACACCAAAAGGTCTAGACCATACCATGCAGTAAAGAAGTTATGAATCTTCTGTCCTGCACAGTATGTTAAAGCTATCATCCAATAGCTAATATCAGGTAGACATGACAAAAAGGTTTTCTGTTATTTATCCCTCAGATTCAGAAGAAGAGGACTGATTGACGTGATGTTTACAACTGGGGCCGCTCCTTAGGGTTACTGCATAGTAAGTCACTGGAAACAGGTTTGTGCTCTTGTTCCTTAATTCAATGTTTAGAGAAGGCGTAATATGCTGTATGTCAATGTATCTTTATTCAGTGAGATATAAGTCTGTTTGAGGAAATTTAACATTTTTGTGCATTTGTTTACAGTCTGTTGTACCTATGAATTCAACAGATTTATTTCAGTTAACGTATTTGCATTTAATCCCTGAGCATTTTGAGAAGCTATTCAGACTGACTGATCAGCTGGCATTAAAACTGTAATATAGCCTGAGATACATAGGTATGTAAGAATGAAAGTGCACACTGATAGTCATCTTGTTTGTTGGATGACATTTGAGTAGGCATTTAAAGCAGATAATGGTTCAAAGACAATTTAAATTGCACAGATTAAAACTTTTTAGAAGCAGTTCGGAAAATGATTTACATGAGCATTACATACATACAAAAAATTATAACAATATGACATTATGCTGAACAAATAATCTTAAAATGATCTGAAAATTCCTTAACAAAATGAACTAAACAATCAGTCTGATTACACTCCACGATTTGGTCATTTATCTGTCTAGTTATGCTGTCCACGTACCATCATAATGTTTTATGAGATAATTTTCATGTCATTTCAGTCATCTAGTTCTGTCTGGTGTTACCACAGTACACCACCCTGCTCTCCAGTCGTGAACGTTCAGCTTCAAACACAAGCAAATGGCTCAGCAGCGTCTCCTCAGGACCAGAGCGGATCAGGGATGGATCATTGTTCTGTGCTCACAACAACACAAAAATTCATATTCTTAATCTGTCCTCTGTCATTACTGTGACCAAACACCTGCAAGTACACATTAATCAAAGTTCTCTACATAATGCAGCAACCTAACAAGTTGATTCTGAAGTGGGCCAATGAGAGAAGACAAAATAATTATCGATAATAATAATTTTATTTTTGACAAAATAAAAAATGAATGGTAATTATAAGCACTTACCGCCACAGCAGAAATAAAGGCATCCATAAGGTGGTAGTCTGCTCCACCATGTCCACTCAAGCCAAAGTGCCTGGGGGCATTAATGTGTGCAGTGTGCTTTGTCGATCTCTGCGTCAGAAAATCAAACACGTGGATCTCGTGGCCATCACATGACAACTCCCCCTGTGAAGACATGGTTCGTTATGTAAGTGCCACTATGCTGATGCATCACAGCTAGGTCACTGAGCTCAAATTTAAAAAAAGTATTTCACCGTTATCTCAAAACCTTCAGGTGTGTAAACAACAGTTGTTATTTCTGAAACTGTGCGACAATTTATCGATAACATCAATATCAAGGTGCACTGTATGGCCGAAAAAGTTCATCCTGTACGCTCTGTGCCCTTAAAGTCTCAAGCTGTACTTCATATTATGAGCAAGACACCTCTTTTTTATTAAAGAGAGCACTTGACACAATGGTGTAGTGTGCACTTAGATTTCCAACTTTGTGGATAGCTGTCCCTGCAATATTATTATAGCAGTATAATACTGTCTGTGATTTTGGAATGAAATCATCACATAAGGGCATAATGTTTGGTGTCCACATACTTTCGGCCATATATTGTATGCGGTCAACACTATTGTCATGCCCGATTATATTCATTATTTTTATTCAGTTTTATTCATCCCCCTTCTAGCTACAATGTAGACCCCTGTTTAGGATGGTTGATTGGTTAGAATTTCATTAATATTTGTGAGCCAATAGTAGTTGATGCATTGCTTCCCTGCTGACTCGCTTATTTTGAAGTACTTCTTGTAAATTAAATCTTGGCATTTCTTTCTAACCTTGCTACCATAGATGGCTGTTTTCCGCTTGCAGATCTCCTCAGTGAACGCCACCATGGTAAAGGCTGCTGTCACACCCCCTTCAAACTCCATGTTAACAACCTGGGAAGAAGGAATAGATAAACAAGACATAAAATGTTAAGAATGCCCCTCTTATTTTTAAAGAGTAACTAAACCTCAGATTCTTGACTTAACTTACACTATACTGAAAATTTAAAAAAAACCCTCTAAATTATGAAAGTATAAACTTCACAGTGGGGTGGGGTGGGGTGGTGGATGTCTGCTGTAAAGCTGTGCAGTCCAGTGGTGTTCTTACAGCTGGAAAAGTAACAGTGCCGATCCGTTCTGGCCACTACCTAATAAATACTGAAACTGAAATTAGCTGATGCTAAATCAAACAACTCTATAATACACACAAAGCTAAACTACAAGCTAAATTTAACCTACGACTACTAAAACTGGAAAAAAATCTAACAACCAAACAACTGCCTGCAATCACCAACTAACCTACAAAATACAATAAGGCAGGTTTAACTATAAAACTGACACTAAAATATCCAAGCTAACAGTATATTGAAACAAGGCAGTCCCTTATAATAAATCCACGTAATCCACCGGATTCACCGCTCCCAACTCTGCACAGTTGCCACGTTGGTTATATTGGGTTGGGTTGGGTTGGACCTGAATCGACCAGTAACACCACTAAATAACTATTCAAATGTATTTTCAGCAGACAAAAAGGGGTATAGTGGTTTAGTTACTCTGTAAAGGAATGGTTAGGGTTAGTAAATTCTGAAATTTCAGTTTAAATAACTATCTCTAAAAATGGTGAAAATCTCAAGGTTACGGGACAGAAAAAAGGACAAATATGACATCAGTAAATAACACAAACAGGAAACAGGAAAAGACTGAAATGATATAAGAGACATAGTGAGCAATAATGTATAGTAGGCAGGGGCCACAAGGCAATAAAGTTTGTGGCTTAAAGCAAAACAGCGCTGGCACAGCATTTAGCTTCCTCTGAATAACATTTGAGAAACCAAAACCAAAAAACAATCCTTCTCTATTTTAAATCACCCAATACTTCCTTTTCTGTATGCCTTTTAGGAAGAGTGAAACACTCTTCAATATGTGATGATTTGCTTTAATTTTTAACAGGTCAGGACACTCTTAGGTCTGGATGTATTAGCAACAGTCTAGAAATATTTGCTGAAATGATCTTTTTCATGTTGCCTGATGTTTAATATCACCATGAATACTGGTGGATCCCAGAGGGGACCTGAGTTTTATTAAAGCAGAGCATATAAGTTTAAAAGGGTGCCATGTCTGCTAGTCTCGAGTGCGCTACAAAGCCACTACTTTCTCACCTGGTTACTGCACACGTCATTGTCACACTCGTAGACACAGCGGCCATATGCTCCAGTCCTCAATGCCTCAGTTACTGACTCGATGTCTGGTAACGAACTCGGGCATATGACTGATACAGGCCAGCCAGTGTGACCCTGGCAAACATACATACAAGTATATAGTACATATAAAATTATGCCTAGCAAATGATGTATCATGTTCACAGATGGTACAGTGTTGAAAAGAATTTGTGAAAATAAAGTGTTTAAATGTTAACCTGTTTCACTCGATCCAGGTAGATTTTGCATGCTGAGTATGGACAGTTTTTTTCTATGGAGCAATCCAAGCAGCGATCTGCAGCACCTGCTGGCTGACAAAAAACCCCCCAAAAAAACAAAACAGCAAAACATTTTATATTCATGTTTGGTATAGAGAATGCTGTTCTGATCTATCACGGATGTGACACATCTCAATGACACAGAAACAACTCAGCAACGTTGAAAAGGACTTCAGTGTTATGTTTAAAGAGTTTGGTCTAGATCTGCTCTAATTGGAAAGTGTCATGAGACAACCTATTGTGATTTGGCGCTACATAAATAAATTGAATTGCTGTGCTGTTTCACATAGCATTTAAAAATAAAAATACAATAAAAACAATTCATTTGTAAAATTCCACAACAAAAGACAATTAAAAATAAAGTTCATAACTTAAGTGGCTGCTGGTTTTCTTTGTGAAAGTAATGACTTCTTTGTATTAGACCAGATACTGTAAACAGAATACCTACTTTGTTTTCTTTTCTGAAGTGGCTGACAGATCCAAACGATGATACTTTCACACACCTGGCAAATACAAACAGTGATGTAAATGATTAATCTCAGAAAAACAGAATGAATTCACAAGAAGCAGCCTTGTCCACACCAATACAACCCAAAAGACCTCCCAACTTACTTATTTTGGTGTTAATTAGTGTTAACTTTTTCTTTTACTTCTTTTCCGTTTACCTGCGTGCTCCAGCCCAGTGATGAATTAAGTCAATGTCATGACACGACTTAGCCAAAAGAGCAAAAGAGCTCTCTGCTTCATTCCTCCAGTTCCCCCGAACAAATGAGTGAGCAAAGTGGTAATAGCCAACCTGGAACAAGAAGTTGACAGGAGTAATCTGTAACAGCTGACAGAATGAAGGGTTTTAATGTGAAGCGCTGAGAACTAGAAGTATGTTTTTCTGCCCTTTTTGCGTTCTTACTGGCTCAAGGTGCTGAATGTGGATCACATCACCTACGACTCCAGCATCTATCAACTCCTAGAAAAAGATCAATTAATCAGTTAATCTAATAATCAACCAGTTCAATTATGCTTGGCTTTCCTGATGAAACCCTCAAAACTCAGCTACAGTTTTACTTCTTACAGTTGTCAAGTTGAGTTCTTAAACTCAAATCAGTAAGAAATGTGTCAGTTTTTTTTCATAAACAGTGACATAAAAAGTGACAGAAAATGTTCACCTTTATCTTGTGGATGACTGGATCATAGCGGAGAACATGACCCACTGATAGCATCACACCACTCTGAGTGCAAGCCTCTACAATTGCTGTGCAGTCTTCGACTGTTGTCTTTGTCATGTGAGCACATCAATGTGCAAGAAAGACATGAGTGTCACACAAATGCAAACACAGAACAGAAAAAAGGAAGTGAAGACAGTTTTCAGAAAATGATACATAGACAAAAAATTGCTTTTTTTTTTGCAAAATTTGCAGTGGATAAATACAGTGTAATGCTTTTTAAACAAACAAAATACGGAATTACAAAAGAAAATGCAAAACATTTTGGTAAAAATCAACCTGTCAGATCATTAACATCCACATCAAGGTTAAAGTTAAGTGCTTTGTTAAGATGGTTAATGTTTGTTTACAAAACACTCACTGCCATTGGTTTCTCCAGGAGGACATGGTAGCCCTTCTTTGCAAAGGCAACTGCAGGTTCCTGGGAAACACAGAATAGTTTAATAAACTGATTAAGTGGTGTGTATACACAGAAGGCCAAAAAAACTGAGCATTACAAAACAGAATATACACAAATATTATATGTTTACCTTGTGAAGGCGGTCAGGAGTACAAATAAAGACTGCATCTGCAAACTTCTGTCTTTCAATAAGACTGTGCCAGTCTAGTTTGAAAAAAAAGAGCGTTCAGTAATTTACTATGGTTATACTTTACTATGCAGATAATCAGCAACAGTTAAATAAGTTTTCTATTTCAATGCTCACCTTCAACTATGTTTTCATCTAAAATTTTGTGTTGCTGTTGAAGTTTAGTGCGAGCAAATTTCCTTGGATCAGCTACTCCAACAACCTGAAATTGTCAAGTTGAATAAATGATGTGAGCAAAACAAGCACTCTGTTAGACATTTGAACCTAATACAAGTGTGCAACTGTGGCATCTTGGATCGTTTGGCCCACAGAGATTTTATGGTGTCAGAGTGGTTTCATCAATACAGTCAAATTACCAACATGATTCACAAAAATGAGCACCATGTCCACCATCTGACCACATCAGGTTGCAGGACAACTTTCCTGACCTTCATACGTTCAGGGTGGATGGATGCAAAGTGGGAGTAGATCTCCCCTCGACATCCAGCTCCCACCACGATCACACGGACAGGCGAAGTCATTCTGGCACCCTGCGAACTTTGACACAAATAAAAGATCATAGACACACACACACACTTAACTCAATGTCTGAGGGAGTAAACACTCCATGTCAAGGACATCATATCCAATAAAATCTGGGTTATTACTCACCGTGTATAGTTCTCTACCTTAGCCATAATTTGATGAAGAACTAAATGAACAATTACAACACCCATTTTCTAAATATAATAGATGCAGTAGACCACATGTGAGTAAGAAGCCAGTTAAAATGTAACAGTGTTTTGGGTAAAAATATTTGTCTATTTATGACATTACTGTTTGGTTCAGTACCTGTTTAGTCCCACACAGCTGTCAAAACCTTCTGCCCGCTTCTGTCTGGGTCCACTGTCCAAACACGACTACAACAAGCATACAGTCCGAAAGTGACTACAACAGCGGAGTGTCTCACTTCTTCGAACAAAGGGGTTGACTACGAAGCAGTCAAAAACTTATCGAGCGCCCCCTATAGTGTATACGAGGACTTACTGCATGATGCTTACTGAAATGATGCTTGGTTCAAAGTACACTGTAGTATAGAATTCATAAGCCCGCTCACATTCCGGTCTTGTGTCTCGGTGGATAAGCGGGCCAAGTAAATCATCATACTAGTGTCACGATTCGTTATCCGTTAACCAGACAGTTGTATAACCAGAACACTTGTTTTCGTAAATCTTCGGCTACTTTCGTCGAATCCGATCCATGCACACAATACAACCAGGGTCACATGACGCGAGTATCTTTGTAAGCGTGAGATCAGCGTTATGCTTCACGGGAGCAACAAATACTTCTGATGTTAAGTAGCTTCTGATTCTGTGATTATAATACTCTCACAGTAACGAACGTAGCGTTACTTCTTAACACAGTATTTTGTGGAAGATTATTCTTGAAGCTGTATAGCACGGAACGTCGCTTTTGGTGGACATTTTCTCCGTGCTAGCTAGCCAAGGTTAGCGTGTTAGCTAACATTGACAACATGAATATTGACAACGTTAATCAGTCTGTCACAACTGGAGTATCATCTACGACGTCTTCAACTTCAAGCAACTGTATCGCAAGTGAAAATGCAACAACTAACGTCAGCAGCATCCCTTCGGTTACGAGTAACGGTATGGCTGGTGACTTTGGCTAATGTTATCAGTGTGTTTGTACTCAACACTTAGTTCAAGTTAGGTTAGCAAGCTTTTTCTACTGAAGATCGGTGTTTTGCTAGCCTGTAACAATATGTGGGTAAGTAGGTTTAACGTTGTTCACTCAACATCACGTGTGGACATGGAATTATTTGCAACAATTGTTTGCAAACAGGCTTTGTACTTTGCACAATCTGAGTTTATACAACAGTGCGACACACTTTTTCCTACTAGTAAAAACACTACCTTCTGATTATTTGTGAAATTAAGCCGATAGACATACTGCTTTGTTTCTGTAGTCTAACATAAAGGCATTCCAAACTCCTGTATTACAGCTTCAGCCTCAGCAGCCATGGTGACACCATCAGCAGACACATCTGTCTCCAACGGCGTCTATGTTCCCGGTGGCATCACCAATGGAGATGTAAAGCCTGCTGTTTCCACTACGCCCTTGGTAGATTTCCTCATGCAGCTGGAAGAGTACACTCCCACAGTGAGTCAAGTGTTGCCATCCGGCTTACTATATACTGCATTATCACTTAATGGTAGACATGTGCTAATACTGTTCTTGCCAAATAAGCATAAGTAAATAGAGATCTTGACCACAACCTTATGTCTACTCTGTTTTTCAGATTCCTGATGCAGTTACAGGCTATTACCTCAACCGGGCTGGCTTTGAGGCTTCTGATCCAAGAATGTAAGTTCTACAGTGACTGACTATGAAGTATAGGCTAACCTCAAGCTTCATTGTGACGAGGTCTGCCTGATATTGAATGGAACCAAATGACACAGTGACAATGCAGACATGGATGATTCTGCATCAGTTCACAAGTAACAAGAAATGGATTTTCTAGATGTTGGTTAGTAACGTGATGTTGGGGGAACTTGATTATAGTTATCTTGTAATTCGTCTTCACAAAAGACATCAGTTGCAAGTATGTTTTGATATGTCTAAATAATTCTATTTTCAAGACAAGTGTGCATGCATATTGTGAATACTTTCTTTGCCATCACCCAGAGATTAACATTAATGGAGTGGAACAGCGATAAAACAGTAGCCTACCAAACAAGACCAGCTGACCAACACACACTGCAGCATTAAACAATTTATACCAACTCTGTAGTAAAGAAAATATCTCTGGCATCATGTTGCCTAAAATTGATGATAATGTAATTATTGTGACAAACAAATACAAATAACTTTACCAGCAGACCAATTATTTGAACTAGTAGTTATGCTTCATATTGTATTTCAGTGTTGAGATAATACCTTTATTATATCATTAAACAAATCAGACCTTCATAATATTGCATCATTATTATATCTGCAACCTGTTAAATATAATTTTATTATGTTATTCTTCTTTCTTTATGTTTATAATAATTAGGGAAAATAAATTCTGCTTTATGTACAAAAGTAGTTTGGATAACTTGTTTTAATTGGTGCTTGTGATGATGGCAATGTTGTCTGAATTTAGTTTAACAGGTTTCAGTCAGATAATATACTTTGATAAGATTCTGTGGTTTGCTGGGCAAAAATACTAATGTGATATTTTAAAGACTATATAATATTTTAAAGCGCTGGTACGTATCTGTATACATGAGTAATTTTCCTCACATGTATGAGGGTAGAGTACAGACCCTTAATCCTAGTACACAATATAGATTAATAGACAGACAGGCTGACTGACTGCTTACAGACTGTGAAATCCTCCACTGTGATTTTCTTTTTCGTTTCTTTAGAATCCGTCTGATCTCCCTTGCTTCTCAGAAGTTTATCTCAGACATTGCCAATGATGCGCTACAGTACTGTAAAATGAAGGGCACTGCCTCAGGAAGCTCAAGGAGCAAGACAAAGGTCAGTGCCATCTCTGTTTTTTTAACATATGCTGTAAATGTAACACTTCACACAATGTGAAAAAGAGGTGCTAGAAGATAAGTGACAGAGGAAGCTGCCTTGTAAGTGTTCTGATCATTTTGTTCCTGATAATTGATTTTTGGCTTTTTTGTCCTCTGTCTTTACAGGATAAGAAGTACACTCTGACCATGGAGGACCTGACTCCTGCCCTCACAGAATATGGCGTCAATGTCAAGAAACCATATTACTTTACATAGAACTGCCTTTTGCTTTTGCTAGTTTCATCTTCCTGCTGACTCACTAGAGTCTGTTGACACCTTTATTGCTAAAGTTTTTTTCCTTATTGTGGTGCTTTAGTACAGCTATGGCAGACCCTTGTAGTCTCTTTGCCATTTGTTTTTTGTTTTCTTTTTTTTTTTTTGAAGCCACCTTTGTGTTATGTTGAATTGTAAATTAGTTAATTAGTTTTATTGTGAAAATAAAACTCTTACCAGAAACCTTCATGTCTGTGAGATACATCCATCAGTAAGGCTGTTTGAATGTAGAGGTTGTAGTGGTGGAGAGACTTACAGTGTCCCAAACAAGTAGAAGTGCTATAATCATATTTTTCTGCATGTGCAGAAGTGTTTACTAATTAGGAAAGATGATTGGAAAGATTGTACTAATAACCGAGTTTATGTCAGTGCAAAAAAACACAGGCATGTCATACAATAGACGAGCATACATGCATCTCCTGATGCACATTCAACCTGCTGTGGATGTGTTCCTATGAGACACCTGTCACTCTGATTGTCACTGTTAGTCTGCTGTGTGGCTCACAAGCTGTGGCCTAGTGATGCACGGCACCCTCAAGGAGACCAGCCATCACGTCACTCTGCTTCTGCCGCTGAGACTCGAGATGCTCACCTGTGATTAAGAAGGTGACAGCTCGATACGAACAGGGCATGAGCTGTATGCATTTAGTAGAGACTCCATAAAGTAATTTTGCTTTTTTTTTAATTAAAAAAAAAATATCTCCTGACTTTTAGCTAATGTTATGGTTATAGCACTTCTACTTCTTCAGGACACTTAATTCCTCCATTTGTTCACCTCCACTGACTGAACAAATTCAGAAAAAGCCCGTCCGATTACCATCACAGCGCAGGACGAGGTCAGATGGATTAGGGGGTTTGATTTTGACCTTTTTAGCGAACTTTAGTAGCGACAACAACATGTTAAATCAGATAACGCAGTTGTGTTGTGTGAACTGGGTCCAACCAGCTCTACAACAGCGACAGATGGGAGCCATCTAACGATAAAAGCGTTGTTGTCAAGACGTTGCTCGATGGTGTGTTACTATCGCGCTTTCTCGCCTCGGCACTATTTTGTCCCCAACTACGCGCCGTAACATGTCCCTCCTGAGCCGCCGTAGGACCTAGCAGCGCATATGTTCAAGTGGATCTTGGATGTTAAAATTATTCCCTTGTGTTCGGTCAAAACAGCATATTTATTAAGTGTCACAATGTCTGTTCAGTCATCAAATCCTAACAATCCGGTTGTATTCTTTGACATAACCATCGGAGGACAGGTGAGTAGAAGAACTAGTTCCGGCAAAACCGACTTTAGTTCACAGTTAACGTGAAGTCAACGCTACTATACCTCACCAAGCTATCATACCATGCCTTGATTCAAAGTTGTGATCGGGTGAACTACGTCTGTGCTATTCAATGGGGCTTCCTTTTAACACAAACCTGATACACAGAACAATGAACATCATGCGGATTGGCAGTGGCGGCGAGCGCCTCGCTGTGTAATTACGGTATAAGTGTTGAAATGGTGGTGTGTGTGTTATGTTTGTGATTGACTACTTTCATGGTTTCGCTCAGTAATGCAGGTTTATTACAAATCAGAAGGTGTTACTCGGATTGTGGTCTATAAAACGAGTGATGGCCTGGCCATTTAATATAAATGGACCTGAAGTGTCACTTCACTGGGCGTATAGAGATTCAATTTTGAAAACCCTACAAATTTGTTTAGCAAACTTTTTCATATGCAAAGTAAGTATTAAAATCTATTTTATTCCAGATCCAGTCCATCCCAGATAGATTTGATATAACTGATAGTTGCAGGTGGTGCTGGTGCAGGGACTGTTTTTGAGGAGAAACTTGCCTTTTTGTCTCCATGTATCCAGATCAACTGTTACATCCTTTACAAAAAAATACAAATGGGCTTTTCAGAATCTTGTTCAAATAATGTACAGTTTTACTAACATTGTAGTGTCTAAATGCTTCGTAAGACACGTTGTGTAAATTAAATGCTGCCCATACCGTTCTGTGAACAGGACACTGCAGTATTTAATGCCCTGAGTATCTTAGGTTGTTTGACTCACTTTTTTATTTCTGTATTTTAGTTACGCTTTGGCTTTTATTTATTTCTTTTTAACTTGGCCCCGTTTAATTTTGATTGAATGTATTTCTTTATTTTTTAACATTTTTTAAACATTTTCAAAGTGACATCTGTTGCTCGTGGATGGAAAAAATCAGTAAGCAAAATTAAAGTAGATTTAGCTTACGTGCTTCATTTGGGCCGTGTGGGTCTCAGAGGTGATCATGAATGGAAATCTGTGGAGTTTAGCAGAAAATTTTCTGCCTGTAATGTGACAGACCGTAGTCATTAAAGATAACAAATATCGTTTTTCATGACACATGAAATAATCAAAAATTACATCGTGCAGACAGAAATAAAGTAAATAGTAGTAGATTTTGGCATAACCTTTATATTTCAGATTTTATTTTTCATCACATTATTCATTCATCACCAAAAGTTCAGAAGAAAGTGTGGAAAGTCCGACAGCAAAACAAAGGACACATGGCCACTAAAATACAAGGTTAAATGTGGAAGTGGGAGACAAAAAAATAATTTTTTAAACCATTAACCTGTTATCTCACAACAATTACTACTTCAACACGTTAACAAACAAATAGATAAAAAGGTAAATGGTAAGGTGTGTGACCTCAACTTCACCAAATATCTTTCAATTATATTTAAAAATAGCATGAAACTTAAACATAAAATGTTATCATAAGCTCCAAAATAACACATCTGCCTTAAATGTAAACCTCTGGATATTCAAAATATTCATATAAGCACTTGCAGGGCTGAACAGATAAGTATCTTTATATCTTCATCCGCAATTGGAGTTTGCTGTGAAATTGTAGCTTTCCAAAATTCTGAGCACTTTTAGGATTTTTCATCCTTGTTGATTAGAAGGTTTAAATGTGGATGCACAAAAATCTCACACACTGCATGAATCTGGAAATTTCTTGTATTTTTTTGTGTTGCAATATATGTCACATTTCCCTCAAGTGTAAAATACAAATGAGCGCAGAAAATATGCACTTCTGCATGTGCTGATGGAGCAGTGCGAGATGCATTTTTGTGTCCAGGCTTCTTAAGTGTCAGTCATAGGTCTGTTCAAGCATATATCATGATGTTCATTCATTCATTCATTTATTCATTTTCAATACTGCTTATTCATCAGGGTCGCGGGGGGGGGGGGGGGGGGGGGGCTGGAGCCTATCCTACCTGACTATGGGCGAGAGGCACGGTACACCCTGGACTGGTTGCCAGTCAAGGCTGACACACAAAGACAGACAACCACATACACACACACTCACACCTAGGGGTAATGCAGAGTAGCCATTTAACCTAATGCGTGTGTTTTTGGGACTGTACCAGAGTACCCAGAGAAAATCCACACAGGCACAGGAAGAACATGCAAACTCCACACAGAAAGGCCCAGACCGGGATTCGAACCTGGAACCCTCTTGCTGTGAGGTGACAGTGCTAACTGTGGGGGCCCATTACGATGTTCATGTGGATGAATTAGTTAAAGAGTCTTGATGCACCTTCTAATATTTCGTATTACACTTGGAAGAGAGTGGTTTTCTTCCCTTTTGATGGGTTGATCACAGCGATAGGGAGTTGCTGGTGTCCCGTTCCTTTGCTCAAATGCCAGAAAACATGCCATGAGCACACGTTTTCTGGTAAATGTTTGTATGGTCCTTGAATGTTGCTCTTTACCCAGAGCACCACACCCATCAGTAAACTGTTGATGCACTCCAACCACAGAACATTGACGGTGATGTAGGAAGGTACTAAAAAGCCTAAGATCAGACAGATCAATGACATAGCAAGATAAGGCATCCAAAACACACCAAAGCCCAGTGTTAGGCTGAACCACAGAGGCGGTCGTGGCCAGATGGCCTCCTCCACACAATCTTCCCCACTGAATTTTGTCTCTGTGCAAGTGGTTGAGATGAACAAGTCATTCCTCTGGCTCTTTTGTTCTTCCCACACCTTTGATAACCTGTAAGCCTCATTCAGCCACTGGGGGATATTTGACCAAAAGGGCAGTACTGCACAAATTACTGCTGTGAAAACCGCTGAAATGAAGAAGGTGATCAGTGTAGACTCCTCTACCTCACACACTAGAGCCTTTTTTTCTTTTGTGTAATCCAATTCAATGGGCTCAGCGCTGACAGAAGTGAGGGAGTAGATAACAGCTTGTATCCATAACAGCAAAATCAGGATTGTACTTCTTAGGTATTTGCAGAAGGTGCGCTGATTGCAGAAGTAGGTATCTTCTGAACAGTAGTCCAATAAACCCAGGAACATCACAGGCAGTGGCAGTGCTCCATATATCGCTGAGGCATTAGCTAAGAGGAAGCAGAGGGGTGCGGGAGACCTTTCAGCCCCACAAAACCATGCGGCTGCTAAAAAAAACGCCAACACCACGTCAGCCAGGACGATGGACAGGCTGCACATGCTTAAAAAGTAGGCATACATCTTTTGACAGCATAAATAAAAGGCTACAGCATCCACTCCCAACTTGAAAACCACAAGCAACACATACCTCTCGGTGTTGTCTGTGTTACACCCAGACACCACTTCACATTTCTCTAAAACAGCTAGCATTTTGGCAGTAGTAGTAGAGCAGTTCCAGGAGACACCAGCGACTCATGCAGCCCCGGCAGCATTTATCTTATTGCAACGGCTCTCAGCTCAGTATCAAGGTGTTCTAGAAAATGCTGTTAAAGATGAGATAAAATTGGTTAGGAATTTGGCAAGCTATTAATAGCAGCAACAAGAAAAACTTGTAGATTCAGTCAACAATCTTCAGCTCCCTGCTACCCTAGAGATCTTTTCTTGGTGTCCTTTACAAACACTAAATCACATTCTGAAAGCTTATCTTAAAAGCTAACCTTTTTCAACAAAATGTAACTATTGTGTTAATTTCATGAACCTTCATCAAATTGAAGTATGTGTTAAAGTTGCGCAGATTGAACAGAGAGAGGTCACGTTTCAATCTGGTGACGTTTTCTCTGCAAATTTTAAGCTAAGAGTTCCAATTCTTATCACTCTGCAGATTGTTTTGCAGTTAAAAATCTAACAAGATTTGTGGTCTCTATAGAGCAGTTGATAGAATGATCCCTCCTGTGTTTGTTTTCCACATCAAACACTCGCCATCTGCCCTCGGCAAACTTTACTTTGAGTCACATTTACACTGATGATTTATTTTTGTTCTCGAACATGTTGTATTCAAGCTAAAATGTCTTTTTGTGCACATATAAGTCAATACCTCACTGCAGTGCTTTCATTCCAGCATTGCACACACCCGCCTTTCATTTCTGTGTAAGGTGTATTACCGATGGCAGGTATAGCATGTTCTGCCATTTGAAACAACAGAAGAAAAACAGTATGAAATTGAACCTGTACCTCTCTGCTTAAGGTTGTCCCAGTGCTCTGAGTTTCAGTGGAGTTCCAGATAAGATGTAAGCCGGCAGAAATGACGTTTAGAAGCCCTACATTCTTTCACCAGAACTCCTCTGTGAATGTTGTCTGTAGAGTAGTTCCTGATCACACAGCTCCACCTTCTCACTGTGAATCCAACCTGATGGGACACGCCCTCTGGGTCTTCCAGGAAACCTATTTGTTGTCCCTATTTTATGCCCCAGAGGTGATGGCCTCTTATTATCTCGATTTGCATGTCCTGTAACAGATAACCAGGACGGACAAGCGGCTGCTAACAATGCTTGTCAGTTGAAACCAGTGTGACAGCTTTTGTTCAACTGCACCATATCACTCTGCAATTACACTAGAATCCTGGGAATCGGCATCAAAGGTTGAACTTTAGGGGCTTTGATAGCTTCATAGAAATGCTCTATGTAAGTGTAGCAAAAACAGATGATTTACATGTTTTTTCTTAATGGCCTTTTTAGTAGACTATATTAATTATGTGCGTTGACTCCTGATGCAGTAGCTGAGGAACACAAGTTGAAAAGCAGTGTAACTTGTAATTGTAATTTTCACATCACACCATGATGAAATTATTTGTTTTTACAATGCAAATTTGCTTTACAAATAGATAGCTTTTTCTATTTCAACACTTTACTTCAGCTCCCTGTGATCTATGAACGTGCTGTATTGTGGTCAAATACAGGAGATCCAATGGCTGCTTATTTTACTGCGGGGTCATGTGGTGGAGTGAGGGGATGCAGTGACGTGGGGACAAAGCAGCACACACAGATTGTTTTCACACAGATGTAGACACACGGACATTGTTATAATTGTTGGCCACTTGCATGATGAGGCCTGGTTGGACAGACGCCCACACTGCCAAACACACACATGAGCACACAGCTTACCGAGGATTTAATGCCCAATAGTGTGCTGCGTTAAGACTGCACAGAGAAATGACTGAAAGGAATAAGCTAATGTGTCACTGTATTCAAAGTGAGAAGTAAAGGGCAGAAGAAATCCTATACAGGTTTTGAGTAGCTTAATACCATTGCCAAGTCTATGAGTGTGACCGGTTAGTCCAGCTGTGCCTGTCAGAGTCATCGAGAGACGAGATTCTGGAGACGAGTAGCAGAGCCAGTTCATTCTGTTCCTCTGTTACCATTTGCCTGAGGCCCTACTGTTTCATCTTTTTAGGTGTCTTAAATCATTGCTATCATTGATTTGTGTGTTCAGCTGTTCTCACAAAGTTTTCTCAACTGATTTTCAGGATGTTGGACGTATGAAGATCGAGCTGTTTGCTGATGTGGTTCCCAAGACAGCGGAGAATTTCCGGTAAGCAGAAAGTCTGCATTACAATGAAAAGAGATCATGTGTGTGTGGTAACTATTTAGACTAATAGGTAGACTATTTCTGAATTTTCAGCTTACAATTTCATCATCTCTTACAGGCAGTTCTGCACTGGAGAATTCAGGTAAGGCTTTGAACTCTGCTTTATGACCCTGAACAGTAAGCCAGGCAAACACATACAAACATTGTTCCAACTTCACTTTAGAAATCTAATCAGTACAAGAATTTGGCTCATTTTTACATTAAAATGAGAAACCTGTTCACCCTTTTCAGGTTAAGGTATGGGATGAAACCTGATTAACGCAAAGAGAAAACCTCATTATTTAGCCATATACATAATGCTTATTCAGGTCTTTAAAGTGTAGATTATTGTTTTTCTTTAGTTAAGTCTATGCCTCCAAGAATTCAGTCATAAAGGCCAGAGAAGGTGCAACAAAGTACTAATTCTTAATTTTCTATAATATTTTCCTTAGTCTTTTGTGATTCCATAATTCTTTCCTTTTGATTGATATGGGAAAAAAACTGCAATACACAAAATAATTGCAATTGATTTGTTTGAAGTCTATTCCACAAAGTCACAATGTTCAGTCAGTTTGTTTTGTGTTGTATCTGCAATTCGTTTATTTGCTACACAATAAAAAAGCTGGATGAATATCCTCCACATGTGATGATTCAGTAATTTGTGCCAGAGGGTGTACTTTACAAGAGCACATGTGCTTGTCAAAGAGCCAAGTCAGACAGAGCATCGCTGTGGGTGCGACAGGATGAAAAGATGCCTCTTAAGAAATTGAAATAATCAAGATAAGTTTTTTCCCCACAGCTGAACAGTATTCAGATGCATGTACAAAGATTTCTTTACAAAGATTTATTTTGTATGAACGGGTTGTTTAAAAAGTAATGTTTTGTACATGGAGATCAAAAGGCTGTATAATGGGCCAACCAGTCTGACAACTAAAAAGTCAGAAAGAGACAAGGACGCATCTGAGCAACAGTTAAGAAAAGAATCAAAGAAATCACGAGTTAGCATTAGCATAAGAATCTGTGCAAGTTTAAATAGGAACAGGTTCCTGTTTTGCATCAAGTGCAAAAAATGCCCGTAACAAGCTGGAATTAGAATGTTGCTTAATAAGCAAACTTGCTCTTAAAACATCAAAACAGAAGGTTAGTCTAAGGTTAGCACTACTGGATCAGGGAGTATCAGCTGAACATCCATAGCACTGACAAATCACAGTTTCAGCTCATCTCACCAAATGGAAGTTAGAATTGTTTTAATTATTCTTACGGGTCCAAAACTGTTTCGATTGTAGATAATACATTTGGTATCGGAATTATACTGTTTTAATGTATGTTTTTAAAAAGCCGTTATTGACGGAAAGAATGAAACAATCAATACAGCAGGTGATTCCAAACTTTTGAATAATGATATATGTGCAGTAATAAACAGTATATATATAATAATAATAACAGTTCCATTTGGTCCACTCACATCACCTTCAGTCCAAATGCTCTGTAGATTCTTTCAAGCTGATTTGTGATATTTAGCAAATCAATTTTTATATGAACTCTGTAAAGGTCTTAGCAACAACTGCGGCTTGTGAACGAGTACACACTGAGCCATAACCTGCCGTAGGAGGCACAAAGAAAAACAGTTAGTCTAAAGAGGTGTCTTCAGAGCTCATGTCATGTAGTCAGACCTATTTTGTGAATTGTGATGGCTTGTATTACAACACAACACAACACAACACAGTATGTTTGTCTTTACTGCACATTCATTTTGTTCCATCTCTTCTGTCCTGCAGGAAGGATGGAGTCCCTATTGGTTACAAAGGTTGCACATTCCACAGGTACACAATGTGGCAGCCTGATTTGTGAGGCTCACATTATACTGTGATGCTGGATGGTTTTCATTCAAGTAGAAATCCAAACTCTGCAGTGTTTTTAGAGTTGTTATGTTATTTGTTATCTGCGCCGGGACATCCTCTTTCAGCCCTGGCATTCAGGCTGTTTCTGTCCCTGTTTTTCTTAATATGTAGTTTGGGAGGTAAAGTTACTAAATTAGAAAATGTAAGCCTGGGCACAGAATGAAATAATAACACTATTCAAAGCTTGTTTCTGAAAACATTCACTTTTACTCTTTTTGAAATTAGAGTGATTTTGGTTTTTGCTGACCATTGAAATTCGACACAGGGGCATAATGTTGGCTAATGAGATCTGTACAGAACTACAGTGAACACAAGGAAGATCACAGCATGTCTGACTTATCAGACTGCCTGTTTTTTGTATAGCAGCTTTTTTATCTCATCAAAACAACATGTGTTTTCATTGTTCATCACCAGGGTGATCAAGGACTTTATGATACAAGGAGGAGACTTTGTAAATGTAAGTACATACACATTCCTGCTATCTGGTTAGTGCTTTGGTTGTAGAGCAACAATCAGTGCAACAGTAATTGAGGGTTTAATGTTTTGCATCTGTCATTCTTTACATTTATGGCTCGAGTAATGCGACCATAATGACAACAATTCAAACACAGGAGAAAACACAGAGTGAGAATGGAGGTAATGAAAGGTTGCTGTTTTTTTTTTCAGATAAACAATTAAAAAGTAGGTAATATTGTTTTAAGCTGATGAAATTATGTTTTCAAATCCAACATGAAGGTGGTAGGTATCTTTAGTGGACAGAGTGTGAAGTATGTCACTTCAGGAACTAAGGCATCATCTACAAAGCACCCAAAAGTACCATTTCTTGTGTTCATTAAATTAAATAAATCTCATCATGATGTTGGACAAACTGCAGATTAATTTTGAACTGAACATAAGGGCCATTTTCAGTCATATGCCCCCTGGTGGACATATGATGAATTACAAGATGTCTACACTAACATGTACAGTAGCTTTCTTGTTGTACTTCGTTGGCCCCCTCTCATGTACTGTTCATGTATATGTCTTTTTGTGAAGGGTGATGGAACTGGCATCTGCAGCATCTACAGGGGTCCGTTTGCAGATGAAAACTTTAAACAGAAGCATTCTGCACCTGGTCTCCTTTCCATGGTATGTAGATCATTACAATATTAAAGTCATGTAACTTGATTACTTCCTGGCACTTTTGGATTGCCTCCATATCAAACAAGAAAGGAAATAGCATAGTACTGTTATGTTGTTCCCCCTTTTTGCTTTAAAGAAAAAATAATGGTCATTTCCAGTAAGTTTCTTCCTAGAGACCATAATAATGAATCACCAACTGTAAGATCAGCTATGGTTTGGCAAGACTCATGAAGGGTAGCCGTGGCATAGAGGTTTGAGAAGCGGCTCGTGACCGGAGGGTCGCTGGTTCGATCGACTGGCAGGAAAAAATTTGGGTGTGGTGGAGTGATTGACCAATGGCTGATGTCCCTTTGCTCAAGGCACTTCAATTTGTCATCCTGCTCATAATCCAATTTTTGTATCTCGTTATACCTTTTATATTGTGGAAATCTGACAGAAAGATTTAACTGTATCGTAATTACATGACACTTTTTCATGTATTCTGTGGACCTCCAAGTCTGTTTGGGCCATTGTAGAATCAGGAAAGGATCCGTTTACTATGACTTCAACCAAACTAAGTTATTTGGTATCTGTCTTATCCTGTTTAAAGTGATAACCTAATTAAGATTTGATTAATCCTTTCAAAGTGAATTGATGCCAAACACTATAGACAATGGAATTTGACTGATCATTTCAGAGTGAATGAACCCTAACCAGTACATACAAACAGACCAAAATGACCATTCTGTCTATACTCTGTGTGTCTTACTCAGGCAAACAGTGGTCCAGGAACAAATGGTTGTCAGTTCTTCATTACCTGCACCAAATGTGACTGGTTAGATGGGAAACATGTTGTTTTTGGTAAGTCTGCAATATTAGTTGTGCAACCATATTTGTTTTAATTTGTTTATGTGACATAATAAAATTGCCTTTTTGACATCTGTTTTCAGGAAAAGTGGTGGATGGCTTGCTGATCATGAGAAAAATCGAGGTAAAAATTCATTGTTATATTAATATATTGGTTTCACTTGTTGTGTTTCATTTGGCAGAAAGAAATCAACGAAAATCCTATAGGACCATTTTCGTTAGGTGCAGCAATGTTTACATGACTGTTTTAAATCTTTTGTTCCTTGTTCTTGATTTGTGCTCTTTCCTACCAACAGAATGTTCCCACAGGACCCAACAACAAGCCCAAGCTCCCCATTGTCATCGCACAGTGTGGAGAGATGTGATCCACTTTAATCCAAACCTCATGCGAGAACTACACACCTCTGTATGCCTGAAGTAGTATCTCAGTTACTTGATAGTCCTCAACAAACATCTACCCACATCTTTTCCCTGTATGGATGCCAGGATGTGCTTAATATAAGGGTTTAAAATTCTTCTTTTAGAAATTCATATTTGCTGTTTAAAATTTGGTTGGCATGTGAAACCCTCTCATTCCTAATTCTGTCACACAGTCCATGATCAATAAATGTTTTACATTTTTATAAACTTTTGGGGAAGATCTTTTTTTTTTTTTAAGCATTGTGGGGTTTTTATGTCAGTATTCAGAATTTTAATATTGTTCGCTCAGCACCAAATAGTAAAAGTGCATTACTAGTTAAAGTAGGAAGGCATAATTACTTTTGACCTTAAGCTCACAGCAAAGCTTGAATGTGTATCTATTACAATATTAACTGTAGCCATTCAGTGTAAATCCAATTTTTATCCATTTGTTTATTTAAAAATGTCATATTTTTTAAACTGCTCTGAATTCACTTTTGCATCTAATACTGTAACATGCACTGTTTTAATAGCTTTTGTCAGCTTATAGTTTCTGACCTTAGGAAAAACAAATATTTGTCATATATGAGGAAACATACATACTGTAGATGTTTAGTTTGACTCTAAAATGATAGCAGGTAAATATTCCTCTCAGTCTCCTGCCTTTGGGCAAACGAGTGAAACACTTAACAGCAAAAAGCATGGTGTCAGTCCTTCAAGGCTCTCTCTCCACTGCCGAGCAATCCTCTGCTGAACTTATGGCTACCTCTTCGTATCCTAGCCATCCACACAAATCCAAGCCATCAGACCCCCTCCCCCATCCACGCTGTCCCTCTTCTGCCTTGGACCTCGCTCCCTTGGCACAAAAGAATCCTTTTAGATGGAGACTCTGTTCTTATGGAGGCAGGAAGAAGGTTTTCTTTTTTTGGGGGGGGTTGGTTGGGGGGGGGGGGGGTCTCTTCATGGGGAGGCTTTCTGAGGTCAATGCTAAAGCCTATCTTTGTGTGTGAGAACTAAGGCTCCACCATTAACAGCGAGCTCTTCACACATCAGCCAGTGCTCATAAACAGTGCCAGTGGAGCATTAACATGACAATGGATGGGGGGCTGTGGTGAGGTTGTCTCACGCTCAGTCTGGGTCTGTCTGCTCTGTGCTAGTGGAAGTAGAGTTTGAGATTTGGTGCATCCATAAATTTAATAAGAATAATTATCAAAGAAACAATTTATATAAATAAATAGGACAGACAATATTTTAAACAGACTCCCAGTGAATCCTGAACAATATCAGAACACAATTAAATATCTTACACTGTGTTTAAACTATAAAGGAACATTATGGTGATTGTTTATTGTGTGTGTAATGTGTCCTGAGATAGCCTTTATTCAAAACACTCAGCTAATAACTGCGGCTAATCTATTACAAAATAACTAGGGATAGAATAGAAGGGCTATTTCCAGTATGCAGTGCGTTTTTGCTGCAGACACCAACAGACTGTGTATAGGCTGGTGAGAACTCAATGTTCCACAGAGTGCACAAAAATGAGCTCTATTCCTAAATCTTCCAAGGTATCATGCTTGTTTCAGAGTGGCACTACCACTGCAAATGTAATGATGCAGTAACAATTTGCATCATGTTCCCTGAATGAAATATTGAGACTTTTCTGACCCTTCCCTTGATTTAGGACAGTAATTCCTCAGTAGATTTCAACAGGGTGTGCACAGGCAGCCACAGACAGTGTGCAGCGTCTGTAGGTATTTAATATTCTGTTACAAAATTACAATTGTATTCCCCACGTTTGGTAGTTATAACTGATTGTTAAGAATTTAAGTTTTATTTTTATTCTCAATGGGCAAATTTTATTGAATCTCTTGTAGTGAGAGTTAGCTGTTTAGCCCAAATATGTAAACACGAAATTAACCATGCATACATCTAGTTAAATTCCTTCAAAACACTGTGATGGTACAACCAAGCAGACACTGTTCCCAAAGTGTCATGGTTATTTGCCTGACTCGTCTGGCTTTGACATCACCATGGGGCGGAGAGAACGAGCAGGTACGTTCCTTTTTAGCAAATCGTTTTGGGGTACTCATCTATTAAACGAAACAGACAATAAATCTGGCCAATAGAAACGTACTTTTCTTTCCATCATAATTTCCAACCAATCCGAAGGCTAGTTGGGCGGATCCCTCAAACAGGAACATTTCCCGGCACAGTTTCTCATTCTGCCCAGTTCGATCGGCAACGGGAGCGGAAAGAGGAAAGCAGAGCGCTCGAAGGCAGTAGCCCCCACCACCGCCGGCCCAGGTTACCATCTAGCACCGGGAAACACAGCAGAGAGCCGCCGCCGGCAGAAGCCATTACCAGCCAGTAGTAACCATGAGCAGCGAGGCCGAGACACAACAGCAACCGCCGCAGCCTGCTGCCGATGCGGAGAGCCCATCCAGCCCGGCAGCCGCAGCTTCCGCGGTGGATAAGAAGGTCATCGGTAAGGCTGCTGGAAATGAGCTAGTTAGCTCAGTTAGCTAACGTGGTTTGTGATACAGTACGCAAAAGCAACGGTTGCTAACATTAACGAACCTATCATTCGATCAGTTAACGTTAATCGTTTAGTTTTAGCTTATAAGGTGATGGTGCCGTTAACTTCCCTATCGTTCATTTGGCATGATTGCAATATAAACGTTAATTATGTTAACAGTAGCAACCTCTTTCTTTCGATTTTATATAATGTGCGGGATGTTTGTAGTGTTTTATTAAAAGCAAGTTACCAGTAGTCTTTTTACAGTGGTGTTTGATTTTAAAGGGGGGGTTGACAATGAAAGTGTAATCTAAGCGTAAAATAAATTTCCGTCAAGTAGTTAGTAGTTACATTAGTCCTGGCGTTAGCTGGCATCACAAACTAAATAATGTCAGTTGGAAAATTGATCGTGCTACCAATGCTAGCACTAGCTATAACGTTACCTATTTATAATGTTACCACTACTTGGTAATCTGTTTAATATCAATCGTAGATTACTAACCGTTCTAATTAACTTAATATGAGAATTCACCATTGGTTAAGGTGATCCGAAATTTTAGCCAGTTAATCTCTCGTTCATCGGCCCTGGTAGCCGCCAATGAATGCCATGTTGCCGGTGAACGTCACATGCACGGCCGTTAAGTTATTTCAGAAACTGTCTCCTCAATTGACGTTAGTGCCTTTTGCGCATATTTTTCGTAGTTATAGCAGTTGGCGTCAAGAATTTAGAACGTTAACGTTATCTTGAGCGTGACGTTAATGTAACAACCGGTGGCACACGAAGTTATTTTAAGTGCCTACTCAGACGGCTCCTACAACTGTCGAAACTGTCGAAAGCAAGCTAACGTTAGCTGCTGGCTGTCCCTTTGTTCACACTATAGAGGGTGGTTGCGCGTTTGTGTTTTTTTTAAATCCAAAAATAATCGAAACGCATGCACAAACGTGTGGCCAACGTAACGGGCGAAACGATTACACAGAGGCTGGTCTCCAGTTACACCAGATTACAACTGTCAGCGTCTGTTGGATTTTGCTCGACTTTTGGGGCTAACGTTAGCATTATGGCCTAGCTGCCAAAGGGGGCTAGTAGCTCATTACCTAACTAAGCTAAGCTAGCCTAGCCTGCTAACGCTTTTTATTTACATGGCTGAAGGGGCCACTCAAAATGTCCGCCGTACGATTACACGGATTTCTTTCGCCCTTTAGTTTTTGTTCGTTGAAAAATCGTGATAAGAAATTCAATTTTTTTTGTCTTGCTTTACCTTTAATCAAATCATATATCATTTGATGTTCTTTGGCAGTTTTCACTTGCTGGCTTTAATCCAACCACATGGTTGAGACCCAGTTAGCTACTATGCTAACAAACCATTTGGGCACGCTCCTCGCTAACGTATCCGGGCGCGTCTCTACCACGTGTGTACGTTCAAGTAGTGAGCAGTGCGGCTTAAAATGGGGCAGTAGGTCTGTAGTAGTTGGACTGTGACATGTCAGATACCGCAGCTTGCAATGTTGTTACTGCAACCGCCATAGATATTCCTTACTTCAGTAGCTCAATGAGGCAAAAGCACGGATAATATTAGTAGTAAGAAATCTTAAGGCCCACATGAAATATATTGTAGTTATTACTGCTTCATAATGCGCTTCGTTCATGCCTTACACCAAGTGCAGCTGGCACAGGGCACCCCTAAGCTTCAGGATCTATAAAAAGAGTGACAGTTGGTAGTTAAATATAACTTACACATTATATATGGACTTGGTTGAGTTTTCATCATCTGTCGTTATTTGATTCCTTTACTATTTCTTACCAGTAGATGTCTTGTGAGATATGGAGAAGCTGGTAAGTTTGAGTAAGTTTGAAGCTTTTTATCTTTAAAAAAAAAGCTTCAATTTTGTCATTACAGTGTACCCCCGAAAAGGAAATGGCGGAAGCTTAAATGTGGTTAATAATTTGATTTTATTGTCTCATTGCAGCAACAAAAGTCTTGGGTACAGTCAAATGGTTCAACGTCAGGAATGGATATGGTTTTATCAATAGGTATGTGAACCCCGTCTGTGCTTCCCAAGCACCCTGATACCATATGCATATGTGAGAGAGAGAGAGTGAGTGAGTGAGCGAGAGAGGAGGAAGGGACATTGCAAAGCCTATTAGGGCTTTGGTTTGCTTACAAAGCTCACCAGACGATTTGTCTGCTGGTACCCATGCTGTTGTTATGTTCAGTACTTAATTAATCCTTACACTTGCCAGTTTAATTGCAGTCTGTCCACAAATACATGGTCACATTCTGTAACTAGGTGTAACTGAGAACGGTTTCCTTCCTTTTTTTTAGGAATGACACAAAAGAGGACGTCTTTGTACACCAAGTAAGTAGTAGGTAATATTATGTTAAACATTTTTTTATATGATCATGAATAATAAAATCTCATATCTGAACTTTTTTTTTTAAATATAGACAGCCATCAAAAAGAACAACCCGAGGAAATACCTTCGCAGTGTGGGAGATGGAGAAACTGTGGAGTTTGATGTAGTTGAGGGAGAGAAGGTAAAACAAGTTTTGATTAGTATCATTTGTGATTCAGTTCAAAAGTTCTCATTTTAATCTCCTTACATTCTGTTAATTATTATTCCATAGATCGTCAGTTTTGTTAATTATGTCTTTTCAAAATGCCATTGTGAACAGGGAGCAGAGGCGGCAAATGTGACCGGCCCAGGTGGCGTTGCAGTCCAGGGAAGTAAGTACGCCGCTGATAGGAACCGCTACAGGCGCTATCCCAGGAGAAGGGGCCCTCCCCGTGGTGGAGACTATCCAGAGAACTACCAGAGTGACGGAGAGGGTGAACCAGGCAGCGTAGGTCGTGACAAAAGCGGCCGAGATGGGGGAGAGAGTGCCCCCGAAGGAGACTCGCAGCAGCAGCAACGCAGGCCCACTTACCCTGGCAGGCGGCGTTACCCACCATACTTTGTACGTAGACGCTACGGCCGCCGGCCCCCGTACACCAACGCACCACGCGGAGAGATGACTGAGGTACGCCGTCACAGGGCTATTTTCCTGAAGCAGGCACCCAGCACTCCCATGACAAAGTCAGCATTATTGATATGTTGATGTCATATACAACCGTAAATCCTCTCCTTTCAAACACTCACGTGGTTGTGAACAATCAATCTTGGTGTATCGGGGGTCACTATCTTCCAAATTGACTAAAATAGGCCCCTTATGACAATGCAAAATTATGTTGCATTCAAATCAGTGTTAACATTAAATGGCAAGTTTGCCACTTTCAGTACAACTCAGGACACTACATAACAAGTTATTTGAAGCTTGTCTGTGTGGTAGCTCTGGAAAAAGCTACGTGTCAGTTGTTGTTTGATATGATTGTCTTCAGGGAGGCGAGGGTGACGAGAGCCAGGGAGGTCCAGACCAGGGTAACAGACCAGCGAGGCAGAACTACTACAGAGGCTTCCGACCAAGGTTCAGACCAAGGTTTGCATGTTGGCTTTATTGATGCTGGGCTGCAAGGATGGGACTGTAAAACACTGGGCTGTTCTGATCATAGCCTAGAGTCCACCTAATCAAATTTGCCTCTTAAAATAAACCTCAGTAAATAAATGCCACCTACTTTGGCAAAGAAGATCCCCTTTAAGCCTAACTTCAAATTGCAGCTATGCATGTTAAAAAAAATTGTGCAATTATTTAGTGACTTGAAAACTGCATCTCATTTCTGTGGCTGATGCACTGTTGTTTTTTGTTTGTTTTTTTGCATGACATGGCACTTCTTTTTCACTGTGTGACTTACAGCACGTTGCTATTTCTTTGTTCACTCCAGGGGTCCACCCCGTCCCAGACCGGTGCGGGACGGTGAGGAGGACAAGGAGAATCAGGGCGGCGAAGGCGGTCAGAATCAACAGCCGCGCCAACGGCGTTCCCGCCGCAACTTCAACTACCGCCGCAGACGCCCACAGACCGGTGGCAAACCCGGCCAGGAAACCAAGGAGGCCAAGGCAGGAGGAGACCCATCTGCAGAGAAAACGTCCGCTCCCGAGGCCCAGCAGGGTGGGGCTGAGTAGGAAAGAACCTGCCCACCGGCACCTACCATCTTTTACCATCGTCCGGGTGAGTATAATGTGAGGACTGACATGGACCAGTCTTGATCTTCTCCATTAATGTAACCAGCATGACTGCCTGGATTCTGATAGAGCTGACCGTAAAGGTTAATGACAGTATCGTACTGGAAAACAACATTAAAGTTTAATAGCTGCCAGAATTTTTTTTTTAACGTAGTAAGGCTGGTTAGCTTGTCCTTTGCACTCTTTAGGCTCTGTAGTGGATGAATCATAGCATGAGGTCATACAGTGGATTTGATAAAACAAACTGTCTGACACCATGGAGCCCTCTTACTATTTTTTTTCCATACAAGAAACAGTTCAGTTTTGGGCTTTGGATTCTGCACTGCTATGTGTTGGTGGTGTAGCATGCCACATGACTAAACCTAAATGACTGAAAAGGCATCACACAGATGAACACTTTACTTAATTGCTAATTTTCTTCTCTTACAGTTTTTTGTCAACAAGAAGAAACATCAAACAAGATCTGAGCAATAAAGATTTGACTTGACGATCGTCACAAGCTTGCACCATGCATTTGACCAGATTACCACCGATTGCCTGCAGAATCTATGCAGACTTGTTTTTTTTTCCCATTATTTTTATGTAACAGCTACAAAAAGTTTTGGGGAAACAGCAAATGTTTTTCTAAATCTGTCCTAAGTTTTTACACCAAATGGTTTTTAAAGAAAAAAATGGAATTTGATATCTGGTCAGTTTGACATTTTTAAATAACTTTTTATGTATTCAAACATTTTAACAAAATGCAAGCTAAAATAAAAGTCCAGAAACCAGTGGAATGTTCAAGTGTTGGCTTTACTTTTATTTTTCAAGTATATGAGCACTAAACAATGGCACACACCAGCAAATTTTTTATCACAACGTTTTTCTTTCAAATATTAATATAATTGAACAAACAAACCTTATATGATGCAGATATTTAATCAGCCAAATTCACCAATGGCACATAATGTCAAACTACATTTATAACTAGAAGATATTTAACCAAAACTTTGATAATTCTGTGGTCACATTTCTTTTACAAGAGGAGAATGCAGAAATCTTACATAAGATGTTAAATTAAATGTTCAAGACTCAAGAAGGCAAAATGTATGTAGCACAGGTCAATATTTTTGCATGAAACTTCTCATACTATAGTATATGTAGACAACATAATGAAGTATGGTAGCTATTAGATTTTAAATGAATTCCTAGGCTGCAGCTGAGCTTCATTATTTACTTAAGCTAGTAAGTTTAAATTTACATTCACACCAATAAGGAAATGGGTAGTGCTGTGTAAGTGGAGTAAAATGTCAATGAGGCCAGAAAATCCCACAATTGCAAATGTCAGCTTGTTACTGCCTACACATAGAAAAGGTTGACTAAAATACCTTAATATACAAGAGTCTGGCAACAAGTTATCTTTTGTTGAGACTTATTTTTATACAATTGTTCGACCTGATGGACATGTTCTAAAATGGTTTAGATGGTCTGATAGTAGAGCAACATGGACCCTATCTGAATTCAAACCTGGAACCTCGTGGTTCTGTTGTATTCATCAAGTCACTGGGGCACCAAATCAGGACTAATGGCCATTTTTGAGGCTTTTAATATCCTGGTTAATGTCTTTCAGTACACTGGTTATGGCATTCTGGAGCTCTGTTGCAGTAATTAATGGTCTTTCTGTTTTCAGAGTGATTCGTCAGCAATGCAGTCTCAACAAAAACTGAAAATTATAAGCTTGACCAATTTAGTGAAGGGTGTTTCTGATATTTTGTCTACGCTGAGCACGTAGCCTTCAGGAGTCGCTCAAACATTGGTCTCTTTGCGCAGCCGCCTCATACGCTGCACGTTGCTCTCCATGGCCATGGGGTTGGTGATCTCTGTGGCACAGCTAGCAGGAAACCAGCCCCTCTCTCCATCTCGCATTCTCTCCCCATAGCACCATGCTAGGATAAGCAGACCGTTAAAGGTAACACTCTGGCATGCTTGATGTTAACAGCCAGCGCACTGAGCATGAAGGACTGACTTTGATGTCACATTATGTGTGACATCAAACTCAAGAGGCTTCATCAGCTCATGAACTGATGAAGGCCTCTTGGATGAGAGGTGAAACGTCTTCAAAGACAAATAACTAAGTCCAGTTGCATTCGATTGAATTTCTTTGAGATACACATTATGTGTAGTGATAGTGTCAAACACACACACCCAGTGCCTCACCTTCCTCTTTCTGCAGGACAATGACGAGCTCAGCCTGCTGCAGTCCCAACTCATCGGGCTCCTTTGGCATGTAGGCTTTGGTGGCTTCATACTGAGGCTGACCTGAAACACAGTGTTGTGTTTTATGCTTTTGTTTAATAGCACTCTGTATGTGGTTCATCTTATTGGCCTGCTGGGGAGAATTAATAACTCCTGTCTTTACTTTAAAAATTTCTATGCCATGCTGCTAAACAGCACATCACACGACTTCCTGGAATTTCCTGTAAAGAACACACCCTTTGATAACAGTATCAAATATTAAACACGTTAAAAAATAATCACTGTGCAAACACCTACTGTGAATGCTGCTTCTGTGATGGTTTTGCTTCCTCAGAGAGGATCACAAGGACATGTATTTGATTAAGATCACAGTTGCAAGGATTTAGTTTAATATCCAAATTACTGACACTATGGCCTAACACACAGAAATCTGAATTATTGCTCCAAATTTGTCTGCAATTTGTTCTGTGTGTGTCCAAAGCACACTTGCTACAGAATCCTGAAGAAATACAGCTGCTTCATGTACAGTATAAACACACATACACGGTGAAGCCACAGTCAGGACTCGCACACAACATGATTATGCTGAGGAATAGTGCTGAAGTTGGAAAAGAAGGGAGAGCCAAAGCAGCTCTGAATAAAACTGTATTTTAAATAGCTGCACTCATTTGAAATGGAAAAGGCTAAACATCTGTTTTCTGTGTACCACACAGCATTCCATGATTGAACGAAGCATTCAGGCATGAAAGGGATGAGAGCAGATTTTCATAAGTTGTCTGGTTTGGTTTCAGAGCTAACGTGTATTTCAAAGAGTGACTCCCTTCGTAAACAAAGCACGCTGACTTACCAGCTATAGGAGTGGAGACATCTACCTGCTTGTGCTCTGTAAGAGCCACTATCCAACGTGCCCGGTCCACCCTTGGCAACAGAGACAAAACAGCACTGTTAAACATGACTCCGAACTCGATGTAGTATATTGTACATGTGATAACACACAAAAAAAAATGTTTCTTTTGAATGAACATAATACATGGCTGCATTTTGGATTGTCATTAAGACTTATGCCAGCAGAGGGAGCCAGACACAAAGCATCAGCGTCGCAACATGGGTCTTGGCTCAAAGTTTTGTTTCACTCCTGTGTTCGTCTTTTTGCAATACTTGTCCATATGGGCCGTATTTTATGCTTCACTGATCACTTTCGTATTTTCAGTTGGAGAGGTTTTATTAGCATTGCTTTTCTTCAATAAAGAAACAAGTCTGAGTACTAAAGAGTGGAATAGTACAAACAGAAAAAAAAAATCATAGTGAGCTGACTGACTACCTCTACTGTGGAAAAAAACCACACAGGTCACACAGGTGAATGTGTTTTGAATAAATCATAACAGGAGCATTAAGCATAACCACTATCATTCAGTGAAAACAATCGCATTGCAGTTTGCATTAATGTATGAACCAGAATTTGAAAAAAACTATTCAGATTTGCAGCAAAATGTTCCAAGAGTCCCTCTCTCCAGGTGAAACTTTACCTAATGTCACTCTGCAATACTTAGATCTTGTGCTTGTAGATATAAGGGACAATAAATATTTATTCTGTACAGTTGGTGGCTAATGCTAGCTGAGAGCAGCAGTACCTTGACTCGGCCACCAGGGAGATCTGCTCAGCTCTCCCCTCACTGTTCCTGCCCATTAGCAGTCTGAAGGAAAGGTAGTGACTGGAGCTGTTCTTGGCAGGAGGAGACATCCATGCTTCTGTATCCTCCCCAACCTCCACCTCCACATTCTCCAGAGTGGCATAGTCCATCACCACAAAGCTCTCCTCACTGAAAAAACAAGCTGTTTTTCCTCATATTTTCATTTGCAAGACAAATTGTGTCCACTGGTCCCAGTGTGCAGCAATATTCATAGAAATAATGTGATTTTAAATGACCATTTTTGCACATTATAGTGTAGCTAAACCTGCATTCCTTGCCTATCTCCTAATAACATCTCCGAGATGTTATCACTTGAAGACTGGGTGACAGTGTGGACCTTACAATCCTGAAAATGACTCCAGTGTTGTGGGAAACGCCTTCCTCTGAGCTGACATTGTTTGGTTTCTCCCTAATTCAAAACAGAAAACAGTAGCCTGTCGAGCTGACATCCTGAATGCAAGATTGAAGAATCTCAAGCATGCACGCACCAAATCCATACTCTCTCCTTTCTCTGTCCTCTTTCTCTCCTCTTTTCTCTCTGTTAATGTTGCCTGCCTTCTCGGTGTCCACAGGAGTCACCAGGATCAAAAACTGGTTGTGCTTTTGAAATTTGTCTACTCTAACAGGCCCCATTTTAGCAGAGGTATGACTGGGTCCTTTTGTCATCTGAAGACTGGTACAGCCTGTGAAAAGCTTTAAGTATTGAAATTCACAATGCGTTATGTCCCGCGGATATTACATGAGACTAAAGGCTAAAGGCATCTTAAGTGATCCTGCTAGATTTAAATGCTACTTATTGTGATTATGTTGACATACTGGAGGACAGAGAATCAACATGAACATGAATTAACACGAAAAAGTGTTAGTTACGTCTATCAGTATAAGTCTTCTAAAACCCTCTCCTCACTAAGTATTATTTTAGACTTTAAGCGGATAACATTTCAAATGAACTGACCTCTTCTTCTTGGTGACAATCAGCACGTCATTGTAGAGAAAAAGGTAGTAACTCCTGGTGCTGAAAGCCCTCCAGATGCTGAGCTCTTCAGTGCAGACGGCCAGCTCACCTCGCTTCTTCAGCCAACGTGATGAGGACACCAGAGGAAAGGGCTGCGAGGACACAAGAGTTTTCATCCAGGTTAGCAAACTGAGCTGAGATGCTTTCATCTGCACTGGATCTGCATCATTACTACATGAAGACAGTCAGTCTGAAGTTCCATTGTGTTTCTTGTTATCATCCATACCCAGCATTTTACCTAATAAATCAAACCCTGTGAGCTGGAGATTCACTGTACTCTTCCTTGGTGTTTGTGCAGAAACATGTGGTCACTCTTACTTTGATTTTACCAAAATCCATCTGTTTCTGGATGGTGTACATCTGCTCTGTCCTCTCCATCCGCCTAGCTCCGTCATTGCAGCTGGCAACCAACTGTTGAAATAATAATCAGAGCAATGGTATAATGATAACGAGGACGCTAAAAACAAACTGATCCTACAGTACACCACAATGTGTGGGAATAAAAAGTGCATTTCAGACATTCGGCTGAGCTGTTCGCAACATCCCTACCTTGCTGATGGCATTCAGCGCCCACACAGCGGCAAAGTACTCTGCTGTCCTGTCTGGAGTTTTCTGGCAGATTGTCTGTGTAGAGAGATTAAAGGTATGAAACTTTCAAAGTCTCTTTTTTTTGCAGGCAAACACACTTTTGCAGTGCTGTACATGTGATGAAGCTAAATCTTCCTTCATCATTAATAACTTACTATTAACTATAGTGTACATGCACATGTATGCAAAGTTGCAGTTGTGTGTATATATACTTTATATTTTCCTCATTTCACCAAAAATGTGTCTGTAAGTAAATAACTGTCAGTGCCTTTTGATTCCAATGGGTAAATAAAAATAACAATATAAAAAAATATATTCTTTTACACATTTCTTTGTATTTACAGTTTTGATGCGTCTTCCAATAAAACTTTGCTCATGTGAGAGAGTGTGTGTTACACTGACATCCAGTAGCAGTGGCAGTCTGGTGACTCGCTGCATGGGGAGGATGAGGAAGGAGATCATGGGCAGGCCTCCACAGTCACTGCTCCCTTCTATTTGCTTCAGGGTCTCTTTAAATGCAGTGTTGGTGGTCCTAAGAGACGCACAGACGGAAAAAAAAAAAAAGTTCAGTTCATCCTACAGTGCTACTGCAGAAACAAGTTACAGTTCACCGCTGCTACTCACAGCAGCTTCTGTAGCGTCCTCTGCTGGAAGGTCTCATTGGAGCAGTAGACGATGTAGGGTTCAAAGTGGTGGGTTGCGTGGTTTTGAACAATATCGCTAATGTCCCGGATCACTGGGTTTTCATAGTGACGTCGTTCAAGGTCCTCAAAAAACCTGAAAATGGAGAGGGGAGGATTAGTAAAGAAGCGAGTGGATGGTCCTTTTCCCCTCACAGATGGTTTTCCTGAGCAGGACCCAAACACCTGTGTGAGAGTACAACATCAGTCTTTTCACTTCAACTGTGGTGTCCCTTAATGTAAGCCATGTTTGTGGTAATGTTAAGTGATGGTTAGAACTGTGTCACTGGAGGAAATAATTTCTGAGCTTGTAATTTCAAAAACAAAAGGAAACTTATTCAGACTGTGAGTATTTTCAAGCTGTCAACATACTAAAATAGTAAACCTGTTATTTTTACTATAAGATCCAGGTGATCCTTTCTGCCACAGCTTTGTAAAGGCTTTCAATTATTAGCATTATCAACACCATAAATGACTTTCAGCCCCACCCTTGCTAAGTGCCTTTTTAACAAAAAGGAGTAAAAGGACACCTGAAAAGCAGCCCAACCCAGGGAGCAACAACAGAACACACACTCACACACAGATAGTGTATGTCAGATATTTCACAGAGCAGCCTCTGAGACACCTTCTGCCTTCTACTTTCACAGGTCCTGCTTCACTTCAAAATACATCAAGAGGATCAAAGACCGAAGGACGCGTCTTCTCTTGCTGCTAAAACTGAATTCATTCTCATTCAAAATAATGAAGGCAGCAATACACAACACAACACAGGCTGCTCTATAGAACATTATCAACTCAAAGCCCGGGAATACCACTCAGAGCAAACAGCCAGCAGAACCAGTTTGACTAGCGTGTTTTAACATGTCGAAGGGACCTACAGGATGTGAGAGACTAATGCTAAGGGAGAAAACTGCATCTGAAATTTTAAATGAGCCCATTTTCTATGCTTGAAACCACCTCTCAGGGGCAACACAACGTAAACTGCACGAGAGTTTCAAGTCTTCAAAGAACAGTCCATTACACTGCTTCACACACTGATAACATCAGCAGATCCTTTATAAGGAGGTGGTGAACTTTCAACTAGTTTTCCATCACCCTCTCTCAAACGCACACACAGACAAACAAGAAATACTATAATCGTGTTGTGCCCACCCTTTGCTGACTTTGTGGATGACAGAAATGTTTGAGAAGAGGTGATGGTGCTCTGTGGTCGTCATCGTTTTCCTCAGAGCTTCATTATCCTTGAAGTGACGCACCAGGATGCCCAGGCTGTGCAGGTACGAATGCTCCGATGTGATGATCTCAAAAATGGCCTGTCAAATGACCAAACACACACAATAAGGAAAAATCCCATCTGTTCATGCTCAGATCTGTAATGGTCTGTCATTTGTTCATTTCATGTGGTGATTTTCCAAATTTCCTTTGAAAAATGGCCTCTTCTTTTTGCATTCCACTGCGGGGTTTATGCTTAGATGAACAGACAAAAAACAAAACATATGATGCGGCTGCAATGCATTCTGGTCTATTGAGGCTGATGTTGATGGACAGATCATCATCTCCGCACTGCTCAATGATGAACCTCTCCCTCTGTGTTGAGTACTGGGGTAAAATGGTGAATGTAGGATCTGACACTGAATGACACCATAATCTGATGTTTACAGGCGAATTCACTGAGACTTCACATATTCTCTGCACGCTGTAAGGGCCATCCACAACAAGAAGAATAATTATAATGTGAAGAATAATATACAATGTGCTGATCAGCTACAGGAGCTCGTTCAGCCACAGACTCTTACTCCCACGATGCACCACAGAGCGACACAAGAAATCATTCCTGCTAAACTCAGCACTGTGACGGACACACTTACTATACAATGTATATATTGTTTTTACACATGTAAATGTACACCTGTATTTTTAATTTTTTTTTTTTTTTAATTTTGAACACATTGTAAATACCTGTACTTTTAGATTTTAGATTTATACTGATCTTGTTTTGTTTATCCTATTTTTATACTCTTCACTTTTCTTTCTTGGTCGGGAAAACTGCAAGTGCAATGTCTGTATGAAAAAAGAATTTCCCTTTGGGGATAAATAAAGGAATTCTGATTCTGATTCTGATAATGATAACTATAAAGATGACAATGTGAGCATCCACACTGAAGAATGATAACGTTCTGCAAACAGTTGCTCCAGCTGGCAGCTTACTGAAGCTTACTGACAGTTAAATGGATATTTATGACCTGTTAATGCTGTATGGGGAACAGAGAAACAAGAAAAAAAAATCTCAATATTCTTCAGTTTGGTGAATCCAACACTCTGCTACCAGAGTCGTCATCTTCTGAGGACCAATATTATTCATATTTAGTTAACACAATATTAAAAGTATCCTGGTGATCAAGAAAGCAGTCATCATCAGAACCAAAGAATGACAGGCAGTACGTCTCAGGTAAAATGACATTTTTTAGTGTAATTTGCAGCTTAACTATAAGCTTTTAATAAGCTGTATGCCACAAAAGGCACTACTGATTGATTATGGTAGACCATCAAAAAAATGTTTCCTAAATACCAACAGTCAGTTTATATAAAAGAGGCAGTCTTGTTAGAAGCCAGTATTATAAGCACTACACAGATGGATTTTGACTCAGACTTTGCATTCAGTGTTTGAGTCTATCTAAAGTTGTGTTGCAGACTTCACTACTTTTTAAAACTATACATATATAGTTATTGTTATAGTTATCATTGTCGGTGTTGACAGTGCTTAATTAATCAGAGACACACAGCAACAGACTCACAGGACTTTAGGCGAGCTATCAGGCCGTGATAACACACCTTCCTGTGTAGGCAAGGCCAAAGGGCATTAACTGAGCTAAACCAAGAACACTACCTGAAAATCTCAGACCGACAGTGATGTTTCCGACTAAATGCTCAAAATGTCACTTCACAATAGGAGATGATGGTCTGCCTGGTGGACCTGTTAAAGCTCTGCTCTGCCTGAGCTAACAGTGGGGAAGAGCAGCATTTTTGTTCATCTAAGTTAATTCCAAACTTCATCAAAATGCTTTCAAACACCCTAAAAAAGTAGCATTAAAGTTGGCATGGATGGGTTCAAATCTGGGGCACTAAAACGAAACCCATAAGTACCTGTTCCGGAAATAGAGTTTGATCACAACGGCAGGGAGTGGCTTTATTCAAGGACTGCAGTGCACACAGTGTGGACCTTTGGTATTGACACAACATCTGTTGTTAAACTGCTAGTGGAGACACATTAGAAAAGGGAAAATCCACCCTCAGATAGTGTTGCACTGTGTAGATCAGTCGGTGATGTTCAATTTCTTTTCCAGGAGTTACTCTGTAATGGCAGTTAAGGGGTTTTGTTATTGTTCCCACGTTACCTCAGCCTGTTTTACCTGCTTCTGCTCAGTGGCATCCTTCATTTCCAAGAAAACCTTTTGACAAAACCTCTGAGATTGAGATTTAACTCGTTGGTCTGTGTGGGATGAATATTATTATGACTGTAGAGCAGAGGCACTTCATTTCCATGATTATGTCATCGGGGTTATCTTCGTGTGGGCCTGAGTCACAGTTATTTAACAGATTACAAACTGGAGTTGTGGAATTTACAAGAAGTGGGCATTAAGGAGGCATGAGAGGTTTAATGAAAGATGCTTTGAGTTGCATTATGGTAACGGCAGTAGGCCGAGATACATCTGAAGTACATGTTAATTACTGTAAATGATTACTGCTGCTGATTTTGTTCCCTGTTGTTAACGTGCTGATGCAAAATGGTGAGTGTGAGCCTTTGTGTTTTCATTTAGACTTTTTCATGCTGATAAATAAAGCAAATGACAGTCCCTTCTATGACATCACTGTTGGCATATTTCAATCTGCACATGCACACTCACACACACACACACATTTACCTCTTGTCTCTTTCTCTCCTGAGATGAAATCAAATTTAGGATTCCCGTGTCCTTCACCTTTGTAAGAGATATAAAGGAACACTTATGTTAGAGTCTCCATTCTGCTGTATATTTGACATAGAGTTTGTTTTAAAAAGAGTAAAAATAAAAATGTGAGGAATATAAGACTTGCTCTTTGATGTTTCTGACATCTAGCGCAAACAAACCAATTCCACGCAGGGTCATGGAGTGTGGGAGTTTATGCAGCAGCAAAAACGTGTAAGAGTGTAAGCTTTAATCTTGTATCCTTTAAAAAAAATTCAGCTCAAATTGGCTACTTGCAGCTGAAGGATCTGATGACTAAAACAAATTTACGTACACCTGTATAATTATGACTGAATTACGTTATTGATTCAGATACCTTTGCTGAATTCTTAGGTTGCACTTGATTTTGTTTTTTGTTTCAGACTGAGGTTTACCTGCGGCAGCTGGCTCCAGGTGAGCTGTGCTGGCCGGTAGCTCTTCACCACGATGCCCTGGTCCTCAACAGGAGGCTCCACCACCACAAAGTCATCCAGCAGCTCATCCTGGTTGGTGGAGTGCAGCCCTCGTTCACGGATCTCCTGGTAGAGGCGAGGTGTAGCTGTGGAGCGCATCAATGTCAACAAACATCAGTCTCAGTTCAGAGCCTCAGTCTGTGGTGGTTTTTGACATGTGGAACATTTTTCTTGACTATAGAAGCAATAAACACACATATTCCTTAAATGATACAGTTTAAAATGTGAAAGTATCTGGTTTCTAACTAGAGGTGAATATATATATAAACATATAAGTCACGACAATCTAAATTGTTTTGAAATGGCCCGTAGACTAAGTATATACTTGAAATAGCTTATGAATTTCTCCATTTGCACCATTAAAACAATGCTACACAATATTGGATTAAAGGTGGATCTTTTTCTGGCACATCCGCTATGCTGCCAGCTATAACTCACAAGGCTTTATTTACTATATGTCACCCAAGAAGGAGACACGGGAAGTAATTCATCCAATCCAATTGGCTACGTCACTCTATTGGTTTGTTCACATAGGCCTGGTCTGCTGGGCAATGAGGTTATGTGAAGTATGGAAGTAGAAATAAGAGGACATAAAATACCTTGACTGATCTGCCTGAAAAGTAGACTGTGGATGCTTTCGAGACTGACCATGATTTAAAATCATCAGGTCGTCGATAAAAATATTTCTCTCACAGTGGGCTTAGTGGGTGTGAAGGATATATTCTTATCCACCCATAAATCTGTCAGCTTTAACGAAAGAAGAAATAACAAATGAAAGGCTGCAGCAGAGATGAAATCTGTCAATATGACAACATGGGCCACTTTGATAAATGAAGTGTGGGAGGTGAGAATGCATCTGTTTGGAATAAAGCTGACTTATTTAAAATGCAGGTTTCTTACTAGAGAGTTTTATATCTGGAATAGTAAAGAGACCATGAAGTTGGTGAAAGGTCACAGGTTTGATTCTCACATACAGTGGGATTAAATGTTTCTGTGAAATCTTTCAGAAACTGGACGTTCTTCTTATACGAATGTATCACTTTTCAATCAAGCTAATTTACATACTCCGAAGTGGGAAGTTACTTTAAGAACACTCAAATCCGGAGAAGCGGCAGGGTTGGAAGGTACAGGACATTCAAGTTCAACATTCAGGATTCAGCAATCCGACATTAAGCATGAAGGGAGCGTTCAGAGAGAAGGGATTTCCTGTTCAGTTCTCTCCTTTTGCCTCGAGGGATCTTTTCAGAGCTATGACACAGAGGTGCTGCAAAGCCTAGTTTTCCATTAATGAAATGTCATTGTTATTTCCCATCTATTTGTAGCCATGCAGTCACATTTAAAGAAGTGGACAGAGTGACACATTAGTAAACCTACCATCTTTGAAGGACCCACGTTGGTTCTGGTTCCTCTTTCTCCCAAAGGTTCTCTAAGGGAGGGACAGCAGGGCAGCCTGAGTTAAACACTGTGCACTGCATGTACCTAAATAATACTAAAGGTGTTTTTTATCTCCTGGCATCTAATTCTCTCTTCTGCTCTGTTGCTTTCTTTCAATTCTTAAATGTAGCATTTTTTGAGAACAGCCTGGTAAAACCCTTATGAGGACTTCCTCTCCACTGGTAATGGAAGACAGGTGTGGAAACACGACATCATCCCTATGACTAAAGTGGAACACTATTGGCCATGCTGACTCTGATCTAGCCAACCACAAAGTCCTTCAGTTTATGGTAAACACACTTTGTATACAAACCCCTCAACCTATGTACCTTGCGCCCAGGAGTGCGAGCTGGATTAGGACTGGGTGCTCTGTTTTCTCTGACAGGTTTCAATGTGGCTGCAGACCCTTGTCCTGCTGCCATGGCATCAATGTCCAGACTAGTCACAGCTGTTCGGTATGACTTGTTCCTGCGGTTCCTCCTCAAAGCAAAGCCGTCTCCATCACTGTCATAATCCTCCCAGGACACATCCGGCCCCTGGGTTGAGTGACGGTTACGGATTCCACTGATGGAGTTCTCCAGTCCCACTGGGAAGGTCACCACGGTGGTGTGGTGGCGGTTCTTAGGCCGGCTTGCCACAGCTAAACTCTTGGGGATGAGTTGTTTGGTGCCGGTCTTCAGTGCTGCAGGACTCTGTGTGCTCAGAACCACCTGCTGAGGTACTACCATCCTGTCCACTACGTCTTCCTGGGGGGTTTCACATTGGACTGTGGGGGAGCTTTGTGACTCACAGCAATCATCGCCAGGCTCAGATATATGGAGTTCTGTGGAGAAATGGCTCTCCAAAATTAGAGGGACCTGGTCGTTCATGCTGCTGTGTGACTGACTGTGGGACATTGTGTCCTCACCGCTGACACCTCAATCTGGTCTAACTCTTCTGCATTGGAGGAGTCTGAGGAGGAGGGAAAGAAAAGACAGCGTTTACATGCAATATAAGTAGATTACAGGCAAGAAATATGCATAAACCAAAACTTTAAATGGACACATGGGAAAACAGCAGAGTGCTGTGTGGATGACCCTAAAATACCTCCAGTGACCTACAGTGGGGCTCCCACATCTCTTCCCATCAAAGAAGAGAACCCCACTCGTGATCTAACTCCCCACTCACACACTTGGTCATTTGGACGGAGCGGCCAGTTGTGTCGGTCCTCACACACATACAGGGACTCAACCCGTGACTCACCGCGCACTCCTACACTGCACTTGCCCACACACACACACACACACACACACAAACACACAAACACACTCACACAGACATGTTCCAGCAAATCTGTGCGCCACAGAAACTATAGGAAAACAAAACCACATTTTTTTTCTTCTGAAAAATATTCGTAACCTTCCACGAATTACAAAGTGCAGATACATTTACGCGCTGATTGCATTGTTGTTATGCAGGCCCAACTATTAGAAACATGTTAATACAGAGACAGGATTGACATGATAGCCAGTAAAATAACTTTGATTTCTAATACAGTGCTACAGTAACACCTACAGCAAAATAAAAATTTGCTTTGTGTTTCTCTGCTCAGCCGCTGTCTGAAAGACGGATTAGGGTGGGAGCGAAAATGTCTGCCTCACATTCCCATGGTTCACAACAGCGGGGTTACACGCAGTTCAGCCAACACCGAGACTGTGAGCGCTCCAGCAGCTGTCTTACCTGTTTGAGGCGACCTGACGAGCGACTTATTAACTGATATCACAGGTGAGTCCGCCGGTTCTCTGGAGAGCTGCTGCTGTCCGGCCGAGAAGCGCAGCTCTAACAGCTGTAGTCCTCCGCTTCACTCTGTCACATATTTCTTCTTACTCACTCACTTCCTCCTCTGCTCCCAAGGCGCCCATTAAGCATACTGCCTACGTCACTACAGGTGAGTGTCAATCAATCATCCAAAAGTGCTAATTTAGACAAAAGCAGGCAAAGGCTTGCAGAAACGGAAAGAGGCAGCAAAGCAGCTTTACATTTGGATACAACTGCTGTTTGTGTGACGGTGGACTAACTTGTATCTTGTATCTTCTTGGCTTGGCCACACACAACTCGGCGTTTTCAGTGAAATGCGTTTAAGGCGTCAGGTGGAGTCTAAGTTTCTCCCGTCCACGTCTCCTGTCATTTTGCAAATACAAGAACACAAAACGTCCAAATTTATTTGCTCTTCTGTTGAATTTCTAGTTTCGTCATTCTACTTGATTAGCAATAAATAGCCCTTTGGCGCCATCTGGTGGTTAGGACAGTACAGTCTCCTCACTGACATAACAGTATTTGCACTTTTGTTAAAGAAGCCATCAGACGAGTTCATCACAGGCTATGTAGAGAACACACAAAAAATTTAAAAACCTACATTTTGAAAATGTTGGATGACTTATCACGTGGATTCTTTACAGCAAGCACTAAAATGTTAATGTATCTCAAATGCATGTATGTATGTATCTTTATTTTATAATGAATTTTATTACAAAAGTGTTTTAGAAGCAACCTAAGCACACTCAACACTGTTTAGTGATTAAAAGATTTATTGTCTTCATTTTTAACAATCTGAAAATACAATTATACATGAATTAGCCAATGTTCTATTCAAGCAAGGCTGAGACATGTAATATAATGCAATATGGAAACAACGAAATGACAAAATTCTGAGAGGGTCACTATATACAGAGTTGAAATATATATATATATATATATATATATATATAGAAAATCAAATGGCAATGACGTTTACATCATTTTCAATTTCAACATCATATGGCATCCGATGACAGTGAATTAGAATACGTCCAAATGTTTCCCCAACCATGTCTTTATTGTTGACATGATGTGTGCGTTCGTTACCCTACATTTGTAACAATGTACATCCAACATACATGTAGTAAACACAGCATATTTTCCATCCCGTGGGAATATTTGTGTGTCACGCTCATCCGGCATGGTTGTGAGGTTCAGTGGACAGATTCATGCTCAGCTAATATTAAAAATGCGTCTCATTCAACAAATGTTTCCCACATTTCTGCATTTAGACCCAAATTGATGAAAACATTCCCAACAAATGTGTGAATCCAAGTAGTGCTTCAAAACCTGGGACAAGAAAAACTGTTTAGACCAGAGAACTTACACGTAAGATTAGCTGTGTAATAATAAGCCTGCCATTTGCGTCAGCTCTGTCATGTAAAACTGATCTGAAGAATCTCCAGAATATCTAGGGTGAATTATACAGTACACTGTTAAAGTCTTGCTCCTCTCATTTTTACTCATATCTTCCAGCTAAAAAGACAAAGTGTTGAGTATCCAAACTAGCTGCTGCAGATTACTAATATGCTGCTGGCATTATCTAAAGAGCAGTACATTGTAGATGTTACAGCTGTTTGGGGCTGACAAAGAGCACTCTGCGTTCTGTAAGCAGATCACCTCATCAAAGATTTATCCACCAGGTAAGTGGGACAAAGGCCGGAACAGGACACAGGACAAACTGATGACTTTTCTCTGCTTTTGCAATACTCAGTGCGCAGATGAGCCGTCTGTGTAAGATGCTGCTTTTCACACGTTTTGTTTTAAAGAGGCCATGTTCAGATTGGATTGTGCCCACTTCGACACTTCGCGTGTCTTTGTTTTTCTTTTGTCTTTCAATGAATAACCAGGGTCCCCAAGTCAAACATGCTTCATAATACATCAGAACACGACTGATACACATTACACATGCACACGACATTTCACATTCATGATCACAACAGCTGAACTTTCAGGTCACATATAGAAAAATTAAATTGGAGCTTTGCAGCTTTTGTCCAGTGATTATTGATAAAATTTCATTTGCACAGCTACATCATCTTTACATCATTTAAAATAGGATATATATCAATATTCCAAATTCACAGAGAAATGACAACAAGCTTATCTAAGGAAACAGATTTCTTTGAGCAGTCTTAGGATTACAACTCTGGCAGCAAAATGAAACAATTTAGAAAGTGCTTCTAGGAGCTTGATACAAAAATCTCATGGCTAACATTACGTGATAAGCATGTGATATTGTCTACAGAATGCATTAGCTGCTTCAGGGTTCAATAAGCCTTTGCCGAGTATGTCCGTGCCAGCTACTTTTCCATTCATTACATAATGGTGAGTATGGCTAATAAAGGGGGAAATATACATGCGATTACAGGCTTTTTCCCTCAATTTCCTCTCATCTATCACAAACCTCTATGTGTAAAGTTCTATGTGAAAAAGCTTCTATTGATTTTCAGGAAAGCAAATAGATAGATAGATAGATAGATAGATAGATAGTGCAGATGATCTCAGTTTAATTAAGGACATGTGCATTTATAGCAAATGTCTTCAGTGAGGAGAATCTGCATGTCACAGCTACTGTTAGCACTAAAAGACCAAGAGTTTGAGTCCACAAAACGTTCAGTGGGAGGTGTTTCACTGCTGTGTTTCACCCAAATCGAGCTGGTGAGGAGAGCAGCAACCACAGCACAGTCCTGTGTTTCCGGGGAGAGAGCGACAGGGTTGAAAGAGGACAAGGTCTTCCTCACTGTTCAGTGTACAGTGCAGAGTGAAGGATCAGGGAGGGGGAGGTGTTCGGTGAAGGCCTAGAGGTGGGCGTGTGAAGGTCGGGACTGCCGTGGGTCAGATGAGAGGAACAGAGGCCCAGTTCACTGTTTGGCTATGTCCCCTTTCTTCAGGATGATCTGTCGCTGCCAGGGGGCCAGCTTGGTCTCGTCGTAGCCCAGGGTCCGTAGTCGCTCCAGCTCCGTCTTCTCCTCTTTCTCCTTAGCCTGTTTGGCCTGCTGCTCTGCTTTTCTGGATGCATCCATGAAGGAAAAGTGGTCAAAAGTTGAGAAAGAAAAATCAAAATTAGAAATGTATGGATAGTTTTATAAGGTTTTGTTAAAACAATCATGAAATCTCCCCCTAAACCAGTTTATACAAAACAAAATGATATACATAAACCATGAAAAAGTATAAACTGTTTTGGGTACTTTGGTGTCGCGGACTGGGTTGTCCACATACTTCTTGCAATAAAAAGTATTTCTGCATATACAGTATCTTCCTCAGTAGACGTTTTTCATTGCAGGGGGTCCCTAGCAAAAAGGGGAGTTATTTATTTTCACTATAATGTCATTCATAAGTCACACAAAGGCAGAATCTATGATGTGTTTCATACACTTTCTGTTATAAGCCATCTGAAAGCAAAATTATTATCAGATGGAGTCGAATTTGTGGCCTTCTTTAGAGGGCTTTGGCATGAGAAAGTGAATACAGATAAGTCTGTAAGGATGCAGGCCTATATTGATGTACAAATCGCTCCTCAGCAGGTTTAATACCCTATGTCACTTATGATTCATCTTTTTAACCCTGTGTGATTTTTTAAAGGCTTTTTTCCCCATGGTCTGTACCATCCTGGGACATAACATGACAAGTTTTTGACCACTAGATGGAAACCTTGATCACAGATTCATACTCTCAGGATACATTAGGAAATTCTGGTTACTTGTTTTCTTATCATTGAACATGTTTTACAAGAGAATGAAACAAACATTAATATGTGGAATAAATCAAGTTTTTCTTACCTTTTTTGTTCCCTTTCACATCAGGAGAACATAAGCACAAGGAGAAAAGGTGTAAATATCTTAAACAGCAACAGCTTATTCCACAAGTTAAAGCCATTAGGACATTGTTAGGAGGCTTGCCAATGACAAAACAAAAGGAGGAGGTCACATAATCAGCATTAAGTGCAGATTCACTATAGTTCAGTGAAATGTGTAACGCAACACAGTAAAGACAGATAAATGGAAGGTCAAAATAGAACAAATTCATTCATTTGGAGTTTTTTGTATCTCACAATTAAACCACCTTTGAGTTATCTTATACTAAACCCACATCCAACAGTCAAAGCAGCAGTTGTGATTAGGTTCAAGTACTCCAGATTTCAAAATGTCTTTGTGAACCTGGTTACCCTTCTACCAGCTGAACGGACACTGACATTTTTAAGGACATCTTTTGGTTCCCAAACTGCTCCCTGAATAACAAACTGTAAACCACAGATTCAAACCCTACTTGACTTGCATTACATTCCAGTGGCCTAGAGGGATTATACTGTAAGGCCCCAGACATGCAGCACTGTGAGAACAAGTGCCAGATATGGTAGATACAATATCAGAAATAAGACTTAGTGCTGTCCAGTGAGTGAATTTAACACAGAGAGACATCAGGACAGCTGCATCAATTGTTCAAGCTAACAGGAAAGGCACAAAAATACTAAGAGAGTTCATTGTAACAGTGCTGTGCAAAAAGGCCTCATCACTGAATGTTAAAACCACACTATGGTGGTGTAAAGGTGCAAGCAATGTTTTCTTGCCACATAGTCTGATTTAGTGTTGTCTGAATGCCCCAGCTTATACTGGCTACAAAGAGGTGCATTTGCTAATCAAAACAGTAGAAAACGTATGCTTCTATCAACATAATGTGCCACCATACATCTTATGCATCTCAGATTTGTTTGAGGCATACAGGGTTGACTTCAGCATCATGTACAACCTCCAGATCTCACACTGTGGATGACACAGCATTAATCTTAGCAGGAACTGTGTGATGCTACTGCACGTAGCTCTTGGATTATTTGTCTTCCAATGAACTTCACATCCTTAATGTTAAGGGGTTTCTTGAAGAGGAGACACACTAACATAGACAAAAACAATGAGCACAATCTCCCCAGAATAAAAAATAGAAACACAGTTTCGTTGCTCACCTCTCTTCTTCTATTTTCTTCTTCATCATGTCTCTCCTCCAGGCTGGCATTGATGCCAGGCGAGCAGCCTCCTCCTCAGCCTACAGAGACAGAGGGGTCAGGGAAGAGACAGATAACGGCCCATACCAGTCAGTAAAGGATTGCAATTGTAACAGCAGCCCTCCTATCCCGCTTTGTATCCTCTCAACCCCTGTTAGAGGGATCACCCTCAGACAAATGTCAAGATTTCAAGTAAAAATTGAGTTGTCTTTCAAAGAAAATGCATAATGTATAGCTTGAAATACACTGTCTCTGTAACCCTCCTCTACTTGTGAAATGCAGTACATTTAATACAATCTATATTGTTTCAGGACACCATCATTATCAGTATCCTGTAACTACACAGGTCCTTCTGTTCCACTAGTCCTATCACTCGAGGAGGAGAAGTATTCAAGCCCTTCAAGCTGCAAGTTAGGACTGAATGATAAAGCTGAAGTGATCACAAAATATACATAAAACATGATATAATTTATTGATTTTTAATGCAATAAACTGTGTCCCACACTTGCATCATACACACTTAGTTTGAGTTCCTAGGTGGTTGTAAAACATTTAAAAAAAAAAAATTTGGTTGTCAAGGGTTTTCAAAACCACAACAAATCGATCACAATCAATCAAAGATGATTTTGTGATGTTCCATGCCTGCAGTCTCTCATAAAGTCTGTCTACATGCTAGAAAGGGCAGGGAAACATACAAAGAAAAAAGAACTGTTATCAAACATTATTCCAACCTATTAATCCAACCAACGCACACATACTCAAATGTCAATTTCTGAACAATAGCCTTTATGGAAGACTGAGAAGACTGAACACTGCATATAATGATCTGTGTAAACTGCTGTAAGTTCAGCAAACAGAGTTCACAATAGTCTTCCCTTGTAAAATAAAGCTCTTAAAATGAATGGGACACAGTTTTCAGGGCGTTCTCTCAGACAGCACACACAAACAGTAACCGGATCCTTTTCTCTCTTTCAGGCTGTAATCGGAGGTGTAGAGGGGGGAAGGGAGGGGCAGCCATCTTGGATTTCTCATCTTCGCCTGACAAGATACATTACCCGTTTATATTCCTCTTACTAAAGCTTTTCACTTGCCCTGGCAAACATGAATCCAGGTAAGATAATCTACACAGTGAATTTTTAATGATTCCCCTGGGAATTACAGAGAAAGAAAAAAAAAATCCAAACAAAAAATCTATGTGATAGATTTGCTATGAAGAGAGTTAAACTGCACATTGGTAATCAATTCACAAGGTATAATGTGGATTGGATTAACACTGAAATAAGGCAACTCACTGCACTGCTCCCAGCTTTACATGTTAGTTACTTTAAAATGGGTCATGTCATCCATGACACCCAAACGTTCAGTGATAGAAGATTTTCACCCTACTTTTGTCTCTTACTTACAGTTTGTTAGCTTTATATAAAGCAAAACTGATGTACCATTTAATTAAAATATATGTACCTTGTTAGCAGTATCCATTTCCAGTGACAACAAATGTCATCAAAGTTTAATTTTCATTTCAAATAAAACTGAATGTTACTTCATTATCAACAGTCACAGCACTGTTGGCTATAAAAGGCTTTTAACACAATTCAACAGCAGCAATGTAATATTACTAGTAGTAAAGAAGCAATTGCAAATTATTATGTATGTGCATGTGCATGTGTTAATATTGATACTAGTCTGACTAAACCAAACAACAGTAGCTTTATAACAAATTTACTTCAGGCCAAATTAAAGTTTAGAGAAGTGTTGCTGGGCCATTTCAGTAGAAAACAATGAAAAGGAAGGAAAAATTAAACAACACTCTACATAACCTCTACCTGATAAAAAATGTATTTGTTTTTGTGGTTAGGTTCTCATCATCTGTTGTGCCAACAGATTACACCCATGTGAGCCAGTGTGCAGCCAGCACATTGCATTAGCCTATTAAGAATCAGCCAAATTATGATGTCTTAACAAATTTTTGTCATGCCATGAAACATGTCCAAGGAACAGCTTGTTGACAATTACATCTTGTATTTTGTAAGAGTGGGTCATAAATTGACTGAGCGAGTCAGGCTGGATGCAGACAAGATTGGGGGTGTGTTTCATGACTGAGATGACTGAATTAGCTGCAAATAATAGGATATTACCTGTCACCAGTTTTGGCCCACACAGGCTTATATCATGAAAAAACCTTCAATAGGAATCCCAAATATATATACAAATATCTGTCCTTGTGCATTCCCAAAACATTCCCACACTTTTATGAATGTGCTATTTCCATTCACCAAGTCTGAAACACATACTGTAGATAATTATCTATATATATGCCTTTAAGTTTACCAGCTGACTGTGTTCCCTTTTGGGCTGTGAGTTGATCAAGATTCACTGTAACCTCCTTATGGCTCAGGTAAGCCACAGATAGCATGACTGCGGGTGGTGCTAAGAGGTTTATTTGAAGATAATCTCAATGCTGCAGAGAGACGTATGAGAATAGTGTGGTTCTTCTCTGAAACAAGCATCACAGCAGAGGATTACACAGTCAAGAGCTTGGTGTTTCACACACTGACTCTGTCGGTGATACGTCTATCGGTGTGATTTCTGTTCAGATAAATGAAATATTGTGATGATCACGTCTTTGAGTTGAGCAAACCCAACGGTTAAAGTAGAATGAGTTTGGAAAAAACTACGAAAATCATATAATCACAAAAATGTCAACAAACTTTATTACTAACAGCAATGTAGAAATCAAATAATAAAGGAACAAAAAAAAAACTGCGGTAAGTTTAAGCAAATTTTTCAAAAACACACATTATAAATTAAGTAACAAAAAGAGGAGACAGATTTAATAGAAGAATTACAAACAGTTAATGTGATGTTTTGTTTAGATGATAATCATTTTGTCAAGTGAATGTTTTAATTTGCTGTTAAAAAATGTTTGCAAATTTCGAGTTCTGAATCATTAATGAGGCAGTAACAAACTCTGAGCTGTTTCTGCAGGCCTTGCATTTACCATACCATCAATATGTGCAATCTACAGCCTACTGAAAGGCACGCACTGCATGAACAAAATCACGAGGTCACAGACTTAAAGACGACAGCCATTCGTAAACCACAACACAAACTTCTAAGATGTTAAATACAGGTGTGTAGAGTTTTACCAGTTATTCTCTTCATTACAGTGATGATCTAAGCAAACACACTTCATGACTTTTATGGCAAATCTTTTCCCTTTATAAACTTGTTATGCTAGCAGTGGTGTACCATGGCAGTCAATCATATTAGATTCAAAGAGCTCTTGGTTCAGCACAATTCAAAACTGAATGGTTGTAGCAAATCTGTCTTGTTATCCACTTCAGCACATGAAGGTGAGTTAATACAGCTAAGTGAATGCTCTTTGCTGTGCTGCAGTTGAGCTAACACACCAGATTAGTTTTCTTTCCAGTTTGAAGGTCAGTTTCCCTGACCCTCCTCTCTATGCATTCCTTCTTAAGTTGAACAAGTGGACTCTGTTCACATAGTTGTTAGATATCGAAAAGTTCAGCTTCCTTTTCTTTCCAAAAAGCAAAGCTTCTATCAATGTATCTGATGATCTCCTCATTGCTGAACTCTTTTAGCTCATAGATGACTTTAATTGAGTTTTCATCATGTTCACCTCTGGGTGGAGGTTTATCAATACGAGGTTCCTCCGTGACTTTAACAGTAACAGGTGGAACATTTTTCACTGTAACTGGTCCTGAGCTTTCTGTTTTGTCTTGCAGTGTCTCAGCTTTTGCTGTTACATCAGTATGTTGTACAGTTTTGGTTGTCACCCTCTGCATGTGGTCCTGCTCTGAACTGTTCCCATTAGAAACCACTGCCTCACTGGCTTTTACATCTCCCTGTGCCATGTCCTCCAGTGAAGTCATCTGGGTTTTCTGCTCTACATCCTGGCCATTGTCAGATATGCAGATTGATGCAGCAGGTGGTGGTGATGATGAAGAAATAGCTAATTGTAATGCTGGTGGGGAATCAGACTCTGGATTTAGAGGTAGGGGTGCAGAACAGGTAGGTGGTGGAGGAGGTGGAGGATGAGAGGGTGGGGGAGGGAGTGACTCCTGCGTTGTCATAAAGGACATGTCAGGAGACATGGAACGTAGAGAGGCTGTCATCATACCACCACCATCATTAGAGTCTCCAAAATACTTGATTTTTATGTCCTCAAAACCATCTGCCCAGTCTCGTTTCCCTTTCTCAATTTCCTCCATGACCTCCTTGTGAAACTGCCTTATGATCTCCCATTTCTGGCTACCAAGACGGTCAAACATCTCATAGCACAAGAGATGGCGGAATTTGCGCTCACTGCGAGACATGTTCATTTCCAACAACTGGAAGTAGCCAAGCATGAAGAGGTCAAGGGTTAGGCTTTCATAGCTCACAGGAGACCCGTTAATATGTGGCAAGAAGTGCTCTGGCCAGTAGATCATCTGGGCACGACTCAGCCTGCGGATTTGCCGTGTGGGCACTTGACTCATGATGGTCCTCCAGTGGCCAATAAGATTTCCCACTACCTGCTTTGACTTCATGAAAAGGAGGAGTTTGTCATCTTCACTCTGCATCTCTCCACCTATTTGTGCACTAAATTGGTTGTAGTCCTCCCAGCCTACGTCTAAATGATTTTCTCTTCTGACAGTATATTTAGTCCGATAAGATTCAGAGATAGTGTACTTCCTCCAGTGTTCCAGGAACAGGAAAACAATTCTCTCTTTTCTCATCTCAATGCATTCCTGGACATAACTTAGATCTGTCTGTACCTCCAAGCTTCTTGTTAGTTGATCATTATTTAAAATGGGGTCTGCAGAAAGAACCTGGTTGAACTGTTCAATATTAGGTGGAGCTATTACCTCAGAGGGTGCATATGTCTGAGGTGCATGAGATGCGACGACAACTGGCTCTTCAACAAAAGGTAAGACTGATTCCTCCACTGAAGGAGAATTTCCATTGGTATGAGACTGACTGACTCCAGCAGATGAACAAGGGACATCATCCTCACGAACTGTGTCTGGACAATAACTACATTCACTTACCACAGGGAGTGACCTCTTCCGTTTGTACACCCTATTTGCTTTGTTATCTCCAGACTGTGACTGATTCTGAATTTCATAGTTGGCCTTGAGGTTCTTCACTGAAACTCCGCACTGCTGTATCTCCTTCTCCACATCCTCTCTTGTTGAGAAGGACTGAGACCGCCCAATAAATCCTGTGCCAAATGATCCCGCTGGTTCAGACTGACCTATGCTCATATTCTTTCCTTCTTCTTGAGGATATCCGGAACATATGAGATCCAAAATGTCTATCTCCTTACCCCCCAACGTGGCAAGTAGAATGGCCATACTCTTGAGAAGGGTAGAAATCTTGCTGCACCAGGCTGGAAGGTCTTCAGCTTGGCCATGCACCTGTTTTGGGTTGACTGAAAAGTGCCCTTGGTTGAGAGCAGTAGAAACTGGTAAGAGCTGGTGAAGCTCCCGCTCCAGTTCTTCCAGCTCCCTCTCAACTTCTGAGACCTTGTGCATGACCTGCAGGTTCTCAATTTGCTTCTCAATACGGTTTAGGTCGTCCTCTGTCATCAGTTCCCCAAATGGTCCCAGAATGGCATTGTGGACATGGGAGTAGTGCCATTCCTGAGGCTGGTAATGTCCGCTTGCGGCAAACTAAATCAGAGGTCAAAGAAGACCAAAAGACAAGAAAGGGAAGGAGGGAGGTATTCCTTCAGCCTGAAGTTCCTGGTGTGAACACACACTTCAGCGCAAATCCATCTTGACACACAGGATTTACATGGATTTAGTGGTGCAATGGCACTGCCTCGAGCATAGAAATTCTCTTTTTGATTTTTGAGTCAAAGAGAACAGAAAAAGCTTTGTCCTTTTGAATTAATTGGTAAACTATAAATGAATTATACCGATATTGATTTGTATAGACTATTGATAAGCTTTACAGATTTGCACCGTGTACATCTGCATTTTTTTTTAGGCACATGACACTGCTGATCCGTATTTGCTCAATCCTTCTTCGCAACTGTACAGTTTAAGTTTTTGTTCTTGGTTAGCTTAAAGAGTATCTATCAAATGCTGAGAATTCTGCTTTTTACTGAAACCCAGCTTTGAGTTTTTCATATGTCTGCAACCAAAATATGATGTAACATGACACTATAGTGCAATGTTACAACACTTTTGAATACAGACATAGTGCAACAGACAGACACACTTCATTCCACACCCAACAGTGATACGTAACCACACTGGGTGTGGTTAGAGGTGCAGCAGAGTTGAAACTGTCAGAGGTCAGTGCAACCAAGGATTTTTTTTTCCCTGATCAAGGGACTTGGTGTGGTGTTTCAACATATCAATATCTGTTTGGAAAATGAAAGCCATTGTATTCGTTATATCCTAATAGTCCACTATTTATCCTATATTATATAATATACATTTTGCAGTATTTGCAATTTTAGGAGCTAAGTGATATACAAATGTAGTTTTCCCTTTCACTTAGTACTTGTTGTTCCTGGTTGACCTGTAGTGTGAATTGGCCTCACATCACACCACTGAATCAGCATGTAAAAGCTTGGAGCCGCAAAATTCCATCATCAAACACCAGCCCACACCGTGAATCCATTAGTCACGTGTGTTAATGTTGTGATGGGCATTGTAGCCAAGTATTCAATTCACTGCACCCCAAAGAGTATTTTGTCATTAGTGAAGACTATGAAAAGGAAAAAAATTAACATGCATACAGATAAATTAAGAAACAAAGAAATAATTTCAAAATTGGTGAGCACATTTAGTGTTATCTCAGTCCAATCCAATTACTAATAAGGTATCTTTCAATGCCTTATTTACAGAAGAATCTTTACCAGTGAAATACTTTATAGTCATCCTAGTTTACTATGTTCAGGCCTGACAGCCAGTTAGAAATTATGCCACTGCATCTGAACAAATGTGTTAAACACTACATGTCAGTATCACTTCAGGACAAGGGAGAGAAATTTATCCCTACTGGATCATTTAAGAGTACAAAATTGCAGTCCTTAATGGCAAAACATTATTTATCAGTCAAACTGAATCAGTCAAAATCACATATTTTATATATTGAGCCCTAACAGGACTAACAAGTGTTCAAATTGCCACTGTATGAATTACTAATATTACACCTTCAGTGAATTTTCATCAAGAGAAAAAGGTGGATGAGGATTTATTCTAAAGCCGAATGAATTTAGACACAAAGTTTATTCAGTGTTCAGTGTGCTGACTGAAACCCTTGCAAATAACTTGGGCTACGGCATTTGTCCTGAAGTTTAGCGGCAGGTGATGACAACTGCAAAAATGCTCAAAATGTGATCAAATCCTGAACTGCAGCTTATTTGACAATATTTTCCTGTGACTGTCATGGCAAGAAGGCATAGATGGTAAATGAACTTGTGAACTTGTAGCTGTGACTCCCACTGGATGTTTCATGCTCAACTCACTGTTTGACAACTATGAGTATGAGTACTAAAATACATTAATGCAGCCTCATTGTTCAAAATCACAAAAATCCACACTCAAATCCAAGCACCAGCTATCCCCTTTGTGTTGTTAATTATTTGAAAGTGAAATCACATAAAATCAAGGTTATGGGACCACAAATGGGATAACTAAGACACAACAAAACTACCTGGACCTTTCTATAGACTTGAAAATCGTGCCTACCTTGCGCTTGTGCTCCTCCTCCTCTTGCATCTTGACCTGAAGCTTTCGCACCATCACCTGCCTCTTCCATTCAGGGATCGCTTTCCCCTGTTCGTCATGAGTAGGCACTAGTGCCTCCACATCAGCAAGGCTCGTCTTCCGCCCTGACTCTGCTCCTGTTGTGCCGCCACCACTGTTCCCGTTGATCACAGAGTTGGAAGGCAGTTGCTCGTAGCTAGCAGATGTTGACATAGTCCTGCCAGATCCAGAGCCAGTTGAACTGGGGCTAGGACTAGGGGTGGCAGGTGGGGATATGACAGACGTATTAGATGGTGGTGGGGAAGACTGCTTGGGTGGTGGGCTAGATGTGCGGGTCTCTGGTGGAGATGAAATGTTCCCCTGGAGAAATTTAGAAAGAGATGGAAAAGAGAGCACAGGGCATGACAAAGGCGCTTGTAGAAATTGAGTGTCACATGACACTCAAGTTTAACTCATATGTATGATCGTGTTGACCGTTTGAGATGTGTTAAGTAGTTGAGATCATGGGTTGCCAGTTTCTTCATAATCTATAGGAACCAATGTTGTATTATATCTCAGAGAAAGCTTCTTAGCAAAACTATGATAGAATTTGAACCTGGAACAGATAAAAAAACTAAATGGAGCTAAGTACAGGACTACACTCCCCATGACCAAAGTGATCTATCCACTGAGGTTATAGAGCTCTGGTTTACCCTTACAAACACTATCTCCACATTTTTTTACAAACTGGAAGCGTTGTTTAAAATGTAATTTAAAACAGGATGCAATCATTTGCAAACAAACTATTTTTACCAACAACAGTTCACAATGTCCTGGCAAACCTCATCCGAAGCTTCAGCTGCCGGCTTGAAGGATGACCCTTTCATACCCAGTCATGATACTATCACCTGTTACCAGTGAACCTGTTTACCTGTGCAATGTTCCAAACTGGTGTTTTCTGAACAGTATACAACTTTCCCAGTCTTTTCTCATTTGACACGTTTGGCATCAAATTTGGAATAAGCATAAGGCTACAAAAATTAAGTTGATAAAATAATACATTAAATATATTATTTTTGTAGCATTTTCAGTTGAGTATATGTTAAAAAGGATTACCAAATGATCACATTCTGTATTACACATTTTAGAAAGCATCTCACTTTTTTATGGAATCCAGGTTGCCACAGGCATGTCACTGGATACATAATCATGCCGCAAAAAAGCTGTGGCTGCATTTATGAGAAGAGCAATGCTATATTTGGCACTGATTGTTATATAAATATGTCATCAGTAGTGGAGGAAAGTTGTGGACCTACGTTGTTGCCTGTGGGTCCACTGCTGGAAAAGACAGTAGTGTAGCCTTTACTGTGAGGTGTGGGCTTGAGGCTCTTCCCTGCTTTGATCTCTGCCAGCAGCTCAGAGTTGTCACCAGTGGGGGACATCATGTTGAAAGATTTTGTGCCTGTAGACAAAATGATGGAGTAGAAAAGTGAAACCGAGTAGAAAGAGAGAAGGAATAGAAAGAGAGAGAAAGAGAGAATGAGATACTCTGAAGACAAGGAAGCGAGAGGAGGGTTGGGTGGCATTTCAGTGTTAAATATTTCATTCAACCAGACAGGTAACAATACTGACCTGAAGAATGATGGAGAGTGGCATGAGGTCATTATGGTGTGCTGAGCTGTTGTCTCTCACTGATAAGTTCGAAAACTTTCTTTTTAGATTTGTTTACTTTCACTGGCATTTGTCTCTGCCTAAGACACATCTCTACGAAATTGTTGACATAATTTGAATTATTCAGTATTCTTTCCAACAACTAACTGCACTGAACACGTCTCAGAGACGAATCAAATAAACCAATGAGATTTCAGCACATTAGTACATTATGTTAACAGTTACAGTGCGCCGGGAGTAGATTGGAGGAGCAATTAAAAATTATTTCACTACAGTGAACTCAAAGAGAAGCAGCACACTACCTCTTTCAGAATGTCACATGATGCATACACAGCTAAGCTACTGCTGAACTTTGAACTTTTTTTAAAAGTAGGTCTATGCTAAAATATACAGCTACCATTGACACTAATCTGCTTATAGCGAACAATGCAACAAATTCACACAGACTTCAACTACGACCTCGTAAAGGTAATACTTTTACAAAGGAACCTTGTTTTCACTTTTTACAGACAGACAAAATAAAAGAAACTTTAAATGGCAATCAGGCAATGTCAAAGTCGTGCTTACATGTGAGGTCTTATCTTACTGATTGAAGTTTTTCAAAACATCAGCATTTCACAATGTTAACATTAAAACGTAAATAACCAGATACACATCTATTCAAACAGCATGCTGAAATGTCAGTGTTTAAGTACCAAAATCTGGAACTATTTGTTGATGCAACAACCTTTCAAAATGTAGCTGGAAAAGCCTCTAATCAAACAGGATAGTATAATGTGCAAGTCCCATTTGTAGCAACAACACATATTTATTTTACAGCATTTAAATTTCACATAATTTGGCCCAGATACCACAAGAGCCAACAGCTACCTCACCTGTATTAGTGAACGCAAATCTCCAATGAACTGAATATCCTTAGTCCCTCACTGATCACTCATTTTCTATTGGGGAATGGAAAAAAAGTCCTCCCATAAAAATGTTCCCTGTTGAGTTGACCACAATGGTCTAGATGGGCACAAAGCCTTGCTGGACTGCCACCCCTCCTCACTCTCCCTTGCTCTGCCTCTCTCTCTCTCTCTCTCTCTCTCTCTCTCTCTCTCTCTCTCTCTCTCTCTCGGGGAGGAGAGAGCAGCTTTCTATTAAAGACCCATCATCACAGTCGGGGGAAATCTAAAGGAATCACCAGTAACTGGAAGTGACAGCGAGCTATTGGCAAGCCTGCCAGGAATTAACACTCGCTTGCACGCACACATCCGCGCGCACACACAGGCGCGCGCACATACACACCCACACAGGGTCACCCTTCAATCCCCAGCTTTTTAGTCCACCGTATTGGACCAATCCTCACCGCAGCAAACCCGCCGTACAATCATAAAAGTTCATGACATGCGTACAATCTCACCTGACATTTAGTGGATTACAGAGAATAAGAGTGGTGACAGACACCCCCGAGCCCTGTATAATGCACAGTTGTACACACTTACAGTGTAACCTGTGAACAGTTTATGGATAAAAGCCACTGAACCCTGACACACTTTTACATGTGACAGCTCTTTTAAAGTTGCAGTCAACAGATTACGTTGGTCAATAACTCTTCACTGCCAGGTGCAATGAGTGCTACCAGAACTCTTCTTATAAAGTTAATGTAAAACATATTCTTATTTAAATATAACCACATTAGTCACAAAAAAATTACAATTATATTTTGGCCTACCTTCACCCATAATACCCTGAGAAATCTTCATTTCAGAGCTCCAGAACATTTTTTTTAAATCCACAATCAGATATGTTTAAAGGTTAAAATGTTGTTGGCGTACTTTGTTTAGGCTAAGGGAGTGCCAGAGTGAGCATAAGGAGGGTGGAGCTGTGACAGGGAGAGAACATTTGACAAATAGCTTCTCATGATGGACATCACAGCACAAAAGGTTTTCTGCTCTGGGTGAGAAATTCAAATGTACTTCAGACAGAGATGCATCCTGTGCATGTCCTGTTAATCATTAGAAAACATTAAGAACTCCTAACTGTCTACAGAGTGCTGCAGACACATTTTCACTCAGCCACCTGGTTTGTTGCCTTCATCACAATGAGTTACTGAGCTGTAAACTCATCACGAGATCTCAGACGTGCTGGTGGCCTTTAACTTTATGACCACCAAACTGCCTGTTAACGACCTGGTTAATGCTGTAGAACAAATCCTATCATTACACACATGGCTCCTTTGCACTTCACTTAAAGACGTTTCCTTTGCAATACAAAAAGTATTATCTTCTTCCCTCTGTCGAACAAAAGAATACAATGGGGAAGTCAGACCTGCATTGTTCCAGCAGCATTTTCATCCAGCCACCTGGTTCAGTGCCATCGTCTCAACGAGTATCTGAGCAGTAAACTCGTCACAAGCTCTCAATTGTGTTGGCAGTTTTTAATTTTACGACCACCTAATTCCCTGTTTATTACCTGATTAACACTGAAGCACAAATCATAGTATTAGAGAGCACACACTGCTCTCTACAGGTTGAAGTATTTTATTGCTACCCTTCCATTAGGCAGCAAGTCGAGCAGAAAGAAATGAGACAAATGGCTTTTTGGTTGAACCAAGCGTCAGATGAAATGCATAGACTGTAAAAGGTGCCTAAATGAGGCAATTACTAGTTTAAAACTTAAATGAAGTTGCTGTTTATTACACTATAACACTGCACTAGAAGTTGACCTTCTTGCTATGACGACTCAATGCTGAAGCCACATGCTGGAACCGATCCTTCACTTAAACCTTTGTTTGAGATAATGAGCTTCTTCATATCCTGCGTGCATGACAAATATGCTCCTCATCAGAAACTTTGTTCTTAACCAGTTTTATTATCTGTGTACTGTGTGTATGTTTTACTAATTATAAAATTATCAGAAAATATTCAAAGTGTATTTTACGACCAAAGTACAGGTGAGAATTTTTTTTCCTTAGGTTGATGTTTTGACCAGAAAATTTTGTGGTTTGTGGTGGACCGGAAAGTTTCACTGCGATGGTCATTATTTAATGGTCAGAATGTAAGGAAAGTAACAGAGCATTAAAACTTGTACAAGAAAATGGATTCAGTTCAACCACTTTCTGAAGGAATCATGTTGATGTCTGTCAGACTTTACTGGTAATTGTGGTTTTGTTTCAGTTTACAGTGAACTTCCCACAGTTCACTTGTTGACTGCTTTCTGGTGGACATCATCTACACCTGCACCTTTTCTCCTGTTAGAAATAAATATACTCCTTCACCTCTTTTAAAATAGATGTGATATTAGAGACATATCTATCAGACTCCTGTAGACTCTAGATTGTGATTTGAACATATTATGACATATAAGAAAATGTCTATTTTAAATGAACAGAGTGAACTGATTTTGTCCAAAGACCGGTGAACAATTTGTACTTACTCTTCATTTGTTTCGGTGCCCCTCCCTCTGCCTGAGAGGCAGACATATCCCCGCCTTGACAAAGCGTCAGTGAGGACAGACCATGGCAGGCAAAAAAGGGGGAACAAAACACAAAACAAACAAAAATGGAGAGAAACAGGTGGAGATGGAGCAGGTGAGAGACAGAACGTGCAAACAGAAATGTCCATTAAGGGGTTAAGGGGGAGAAAAATGACTGGGCAATGTTAGCAGAAGGACAGTGCTGGCTTGACAGTTATGAAAATGAACTAGAACAGCATTAGTATAATATTGTTAATTACTACCAAGAGAGAAAAAAAGTCTTCATGTTGCTATTGTCTGATGTCTGAGCACCTATGGCATCTTGGATCCCTCTTGGACCTGAAAGTTTCTCCCATTTTCCCATTTTTTGACAAATAATGATTCCTTTTTGTGTGTGTGTTTTCAGGTTTAAAGTTGGCACTGCTTAATACTCTAATCCAGGTTAGGTTATGATTGCTTTCATATGTGAGTATGCTGCGCTTAATTTTACTTCCAAGTGTGTTATTTGCTATATAATCTGTAGCTTAGTTAGTCTTGTAGCTGATTATGAATTATTTAGATCTATCTGTAAAGTCCTGTGAGTCTGTAAGAATTTATGATCATAGGTTATATGATCTTGAACGTCATCAGGGATCACCCAATTTACAGGGAAAACTATTACTTAAAAACTTTTTAATTTTAAAAGTTAAGTTTTTAAAAAGTTAAACTGCTGTATTTTGGAGAATGACAAACTGCCACATCCTACCCCACAGGTCATTTCTTTTCCAATTCTAAAATCTTCATGTATTTTCAAGACTCGTGGGAACCACGTACAGTTTATTTGTACCATTTAAAATACTTCACAACAGTTAAAGTTTCCCTGCTGCAAGAACACACACACACACACTGTCAGACAGCAGCATCCAGGGCAGCGACAGGCACTTAAGGAAATGGCTGAACTCTAAACCTGTTCTCAGGGTAACGGTAGCTCAACATCATTAATTTATAAACTGTTATTTAGGATAGGGTCAGTCTCAACTCATCTTTAACCAGTTAGATAAGTTAGATAGTCAGAGTCCATTAATAATAGGAGTTCTGCTTTCTAGGAATAATTGTAGAATAACGCGTAGAAGCATAACATTCACCAGAAAAATGTGCAGAAATCTATTGCCTTTTTCGTTTCTTTTTTAAAAAACTTTACAGGACAAAATAGGAAATTAAGAGGAAAAGAAAATATGGAGCAAGAAAAAAACAAAACAAAACAGAGACACTCACTTCCTGATGAAGAAGAAGGGCGTCGCTGGTTGGAGGAGGTGCTACTGGCCGAGTGATTCTGGATGGTCGGCGTGTCCGGGGGCAGTGGAGGAGGCGGAGGAGGTGTTGGCGTTGGGTTGCTTGGGGGAAGAGGGGGTGGAGGCGGTGGAGGTGGCGGCGCGACCGATTCCTCCGTGGTACCATTCTCAGAGCTGTGGGCGGGGTTGTCGGTGGGCTCCTCCAATAACATGGAGCCCTGAAAGGGGAAAGGGAGGGGCACAGCAGAATTAGTCACACTGATGCAGGCACTCCTGGAAGGTTTCTCCTAGCAACCACGTTGTTGTATAACTCTAATATTTGGTCACTGATAACAGTGATGTGACCGATGGGCCACACCTCTGAAACACAGATGATTAAAATGCATTTTTTCCTTTTTTTTTCCTTCCTTTTTTTGTCTTTGGCAATTGGTGTAATTGTTGCTTTTCTTTTGAAGCTGTATATTCTTAAAACATGTCAAATAAGGTCAAATGAAAACAAATGAAAAGTAGTTAGTTAATAAAAAAAATTTGTTAAAAATTAACGAATCATTTATTAATCGAAAATAATCAATCAAACCTAAAAATGATAGTGAATTTGTTCGCCCTCCTTGTATTGGGACATCAGCTGAATCTCCTGCTGGCAGTGAGCAGTAAATGCTTGCACACACTGTCAGCAGTGACAGATGTACGCAGCCCTGTTAGATGTGCCCTCCCTCTGCTTCCTTTCGTCTTTAATCAACTCATAAAGACATAATACCCTGTTGCTAATAACAGTGCTAATATGACCTAATCTCCAGGGGGAGAAACTCTGAGGGGAAACAGTGGGAAGAAGCCATCTGTTACTGTGAGTGATAGTGATTTAACCCCCACCCAGCAGGCACGTGTCTGACGCGTTCTGAAAGTGTGCCGTAACCCTGCTGGAATCAAATTAATGGACCGTGACATTCAACTGGACCCCGCCCCTCCTCCATTCTTTGGACGCGTGCTCATCATTGTCGCCCCTTTTACTTTTCGAACCCCCCAGAGAGGTGGGGGGAGGGGCTGTGTCCAGATGGATCTTGGCAGCACGTGCCATTGCTCCAGTTGATTAGCCGTTCCATCTGCTAGGGTGCCTCTGAGACCAGGAGGGCCCCCACTGAGGCCTTAATTGGCTCAGTGAGGATTGTACCCCGCATCACCCACAACACCCCCACTCCTGAGACCCATGAGATTATAAGAACACCTCCCCAGGGACACTGATGTGAGTCTAACAGACTCTCATCATTCGGCTGCCTGTGGAGGTATGTGGCAGCAAACAGGTAGTTTAACAGACAATCTGAGCACATGCAGTCGCAGACAGAATTTTTAATAATTTGGGATAATTTAATTTTAATAATAATTAAAATAATAATAATAATAATTTAATAATTTCTGGGACAAGTACAAAATGCAATTTAACTTGTAGTTGAGCATCTAAAATATGTTTACCTATGCAAGCTCTATAATAATGAGAAATAAATCAGTTGGGTTGCCAGCAACAACAACCAAATGCAGCTGGATTAAGACAAAATTTTAAATTCAAGCCACATTCACTTTAGTAATCAGTAGTATCAGCATTGGGGGTTTTTTCAGCTCTTTGACTGAGTTAGAAGAACAAGACTGATCAAATGTTAAAATTTCAATGCCATTTCTGTCACATTTTACATATGTGAGTATCACAGTGTTTGTGGAAAAAAGTGATGGAACATTGCTAAATTAAGGTGCCATATCAACAGAAGATGAAATAACAAAGATGAGTTACAGATTATTCTCCTTTCTAAAGGACTTCTGGTCATTGTTGATTTCCTTTAAGTGCTCTCTTGTCTGGGAACGTCCTGAGTTTGTTCCGCCACAGGTTCTTAGACGGTTTACACAACAGGGTGGAGACTCAATGGAAATGAGGTGGCAGTTTGCATCAGGTGGCAATCCAGAAGCTCAAGAGGACATGAGATTATGTAACATGCTGAGTGGTACAATGTGCAGGCAAATATGGCAGTCAGTGCAGTAACCTAATGCCAACACACCATCAACCTGCTGCCCTGAACAGGAGCTTTATGAGGGGCTGAGATGCCCACAAAACAATAAACAGTACCACCAGGGCACAGTATCTGGTATTAAACCTTTACTTATCCTACACCACTATCCATTAGAGTTAAATTCCATATACTGTCATACTTTATAATATAATTGACACGACAAATTAAGTATGTGAGATGAACTACTTCGAGAGATTAATTTTTTATGAGTGGATGTCAGATGACTCAGTGAAGGCACAGTGTTTTATAACATGACCCACGTGATTTAACAGTTTTTTTTTTATAATACACATGAATGTCACTATGTGTGCTTCCATGTGACACCATGAAAAACATAATAAACCATTTACAACTTTAAAATAATGGTCCCTTTCAGTCATCAGCTCAGCACTTTGGTTATTTATAGTAATATAGAGAAATACAGACCCACACGTAGCATTTTATGGGATCACCAGGCAAAGACATCAAGAAAATAAAATCTTTCCTGAAACATTTGAAATGAATCATAACACTGACCACACTGATGCTGTGATGAACAGCAGAGGTCTGGCTTACCTCCTCATTGGGCGCCATGCCTTTGCTCCCTCGGGGCTCGGCTGTATCGCTGCCCAGGGTCTTGTAGTAGTCCCCAGTGCTGGGCTGCTTGCTGAAGCTCCTCGACTTCCTGTTTGAATCCACACGTCGCAATTTGTCGTGGCTTTCTCCAGGAGTCAGCTGCTTAAGAGGTTAAAAAAAACAAAAACAAAACAAAAAAAAAACAACAAGAGTGAAATACTGCTGGTTCAGCTCAATCCTTAACATCCATCTGCAAGTTTTTCAAAATGTCATCTTTATTAGCACAGGAATCAAAACTTCCTCCCATTTAGAAAGGAAAGAGATTTGGAAGATAATTAAACATCACTTATTTTAATTGAGAACCTTTGAATGTTTGAGGGAAATTAGAGTTGAAATTGAATTGAACTGAACTGAGAAACTGTGGTGCTACCGCACTACTGTCTGCACTGTAATTGTACTTCTGTTACCTATAATTTTGCATACAAGTCCAATTGTCCTTGTATAGTTTCTATTTCATTATATGCCTATTTTTATTTTATACAGTTTTGATAATTTTATTATTCTTCACATTTCTGTATTTATATGTTCTCATTTCTGTCTTTAGTAAATTGTCAAGTTATTAATTGTTTTTATTGCAATCTCTTACTGTGATTCTTTGTCACATATCATAGCAAACTCAATATATTCGGGGTTTGGACTGTTGGTTTGTGCATTTCTTTGAGAATTTTTTTCAACAAAAAATTAATTTTTGAATTTTTGTGTATTAATGTAGTTTTTTTTTCCTTTTTTGAATAAAAAAGAGTCAAAGAAATAACAAATGATGCAAATGATGATTCTTAAATGATGGTTGCCAACATAGATGTTTGATTGACTAAATAACAGAATGATTGACAAATTTTCAGAAATACTGAGTGGTAAATTGCAGGAAATGGTCTTATTACGATTAAGCTGTGCTTTTCAAATGAACTCGTTGCTTGTGGGACAACACACAGTGTAAAGCTTACTTGCTTAGTGGCTTTTGTTGCCAGATTAGCTCCCTCGCGTGACCAAAACAGCCTTATTTGAATGACGGAACAAGGCTTTTATTCAGTTCCAGTAAAACCACTGATGTGTATTTTAGAGGTAAAACATTACCATTTATGATTCACGTGATGACTGCGGGGTCACAGAACATAAAGAGTTCACATGCAGCTTTTGTACTAATGTAAGACCGGACCCGTCCTGTCCACAGAGCAGGGTCACCGATCACTAACCTTTCACTTTCCACTCTGACATCTGTGACAGGAACCGTAAAACTGCTGTCATCCGATAGTCGTCCCACTACTATACCATACCATATTACATGTACGGGTCAGACTGTATTTCAGCAGAACCAGAAATTAGCAGTGGACAGACGACTAACATGCTTCCTCAGGTCAATCTGTGGATATATTTTCCTAATGCAAAAAGCCTCGCATTTGCATTTCATACTTGGCTCACAAAAACAAAAAATTTGCATAACATCTTTATCTATTAATTACATTTTTGCCCAGCAAAGTGTAAAAATTGTGTCTAGACTGCACAAACGTGATTTTTTTTTTACTTGTATATTTTATTGTATATTTACTTGTTGACAAAAAAATGTATAGTTACTTTGCCTTTCAAATCCAGGGAGCCTAAGACTTCACTTCATTTACATGTTGATGCTAACAGACACCACAACTTTTGAAAAAATCCAAACAAAAGCCTCAGACGTCAGGCAGATGTCCAATGTTAACATAAGCGGAAATAATGCACAGCCGACCCCTGACCTCTCCCTCTATGCGGTGTCATGTTCTGAGCTCTTTTAAGCCTGTTTAGTTGTGTTGACTCATGTCTGCATTCAAAGAAATGCTCCCTTGAGCACTCGTTGTCAGGTGGGAGGGTAATGTGAGCAGCGGAGCGCTACAGAGGGTTTGACTGTCATCCTCTGTACCAAGCATTTTTACACAAACCTACACAGAAAGATAACCTTCATTCCCATTATATACTGATATGTCTGTCAACATGAAGTCAATGTTATGTAACCGTTTTTACAGTCTAATGTTTTTCTATGTCTTACAAGGTTCAGCACATTTGCATGTGATTTTGCAAAAACCTGAGATTATTAAATATCATACAGAGGAGGTTTGTGTCCTTTTAAAATGAGTATAAAGTTACAACAACCCATTATGATAAAATGGTAAAGGAAATTTCAAACTAAAACGAGACAACAGATGCAACACATTCAATATCCAACCATAACAACTCAAACAGCTCCACAACTTGGAGATTAACCAAAAGATGCTACAAAACTTGTAAGAACTTCACGGTATCTGAAGCCCAAACTTGTGTACATCGCTTTTAGCTCTGGTAAAAACAAAGCCTTCTTCCTCCTCTTAACACCTTACCTTTGTGTTAAGAATCCCCTCCTGGAGCTCTCCTCCAGTCTGCACCAGAACCTCATCCACAAAGCCCAGCAGAGCACAGAGTAGCTGTCACCAAATCCAGAGTGCCACGTCCTCTGCACTCACCACTACACCACTCTACCTCTACCTGTCACTCTACCTGCCCTCTCACTTTACCCACAGACCTCATCAATAACCTATCAGGCAGGCCACAGCAATGGCAATGATGTCACCACCATCCCACAGACCAACCACTCCCCAACCCTGTCCACTGACTCTTATGCAAAAGACAAAGACCCAGGTGCTGCCCTCAACATGGCTGAGCATGCTCAAATCTCTCAGGCTTTGGGAGTATTAGAATATTCGAGCCTTTCGTGCCCCAGCAAAAAATGGCAGGAAACGTACTAATCACAGCTGAGATCTCAAAGTCCAGTTTGCCTGGAGTGGGTTTAAAGAATAAATAAAAATGTAAGAGGCAAATGTTTCTCATGGCAGCTCCACATTAAAACATCTGACTGCAGTCAAAGCAAAAACAGACAAATGAGGTGAGCAAAGCAGCAGTAGAGAAAGACTGCACAGTCAAAGACAAACAAAAAACAAACAAACCTGAAACTTCCTTTTGCTTCCAACCGTAATCAACAGCGATCTTCCACTGTTTTCTACACACCAACGTGTAACATGTCTACAGGTTGTGAGACTGGTCCATCTGATCGGCTGTGTCCCTGGATGAGGTTACTGTTCCCTGTTACTGTGGCACCCAGGGTAGATTGTTTTTCCCAACGTATATGGTTCACACTGATCTTAATTGTGCGTGTTTGTGTGTGCACGCTTGTGTGCATGTGTTCTGATGCACTGGCTTTTGTTAAATTGTTAATGAGGATGTGCCTGGGCTGGTCACTTGGGTACCAGTTCAGGGTGAGTGGGTGGCACTAATTAAAACTTCTTTCCCATATGGCTGATAACACATGTGTACACACACAGCTCACCTTGGAGACAGGACACCATCACTACCTGTGGACTTTTCACCAACTAACAACATCTTAGTTTGCACAGCAGATCTGCGCACACAGCCTCCATTTTTCTCACTGAACAGTTGGTCATTGCCGCAAATTTACATTTCATTACATTACATTTATTGTTAAAATAAAGACTAAAACAGTAACTATCGTATTTATGGTGTTGACCGAATATGACTGGACAATGTCACACTACCACCTTACTGGAAGACATAGTAACACTCACAAAATAAATTCTTCATGAGGTGAAAGTGATCTCACATCTCTTTTGCTCATCTTTGTCGTAACTGCAATGTCCTCTGCACAGCTTCAGAACAGCAACTTTGAAGCAGAAGCAGCAACAAAACTAATGTTGATGCCAATTTTAATTGCTGCCCCTTGTCAGCCCTTTAAATATTTCTTTTGAGTGATCTGGAGCCAGATTAATTACTGGAATTAAGCTCAAACCCATCACAACAACCATTGTTGGTGTCAACCCAGAGGACCTGCCACAGTAATGAGCATCTTTGTTGCTTCGTTAGCCATGCTAATACAATAACATCACTGTGTACACCCAGACGAGGCACACTGTTACATAAGAGCAATAGCCGAACTGATTAGACACAAGGGAAAACAGAAGTGAATGACCAGTTCATCCCCAACACCCGATCCTTCTTCTTTAGGACTGTTCTCTCAGGTCACAGGCTCACCAAAGAGTTACTCTGAGCAATTTTGTTCACATATAAGAAAGACAAGGAATTATTATACTCTCTAATTACAAATAATCCAGAGGGACAAACAAGCATAAACAATGATTCAACAAAAATTGTGATTGCCAGAATTTAACTCTTAGATTGAAGATTTAACTCAGGATTTTGCTCTATATGAGGAAATCTTTGCAGATCTCTGAGGTCCAACTTAAACGGACTTGTCTTTTGGGCTCAAGGAGGAGCCCATCATCTCTGTGCTCACCTTCTTCTTGCCACTGTTGCACTCCACATGCCGCAAGTTGCTTTTCACCTTCAGGAACTCGGCTGACGATGGCTCCTTCGGGGGCTCTGGGGCTGGATAGCTTGGGGGTGGAGGGGGGGCCGGGGGAAACTGTGGGGGAGGAGGGGCTGGATAGGTTGGTGGTGGCGGGGGCTTGGAGGCGGCATCAGCAGTTATCTCATTGTTCTTGGGTATGCTGGAGCCAGTCTCTGGATTGAGCATGTCCATATAGGCCTGCATGTCTGAAATGGCCGACTCTGATGCACCTGTGACAATGACACGGTCCATGTTTAATACAAGGTTTCTTACAGGTGTTAACCTGTATTTAACCTTTCAACATTAATTCCATTTGTTTTCTTAATGCACATTTCAAACATGAAGGAGAACCATGAGTTAGTCTAATGACGGTCCATCTCTTCACAGACCACTAGGGTGCAGCACTAGTATACCATGCACCTGTGAGAAAGAACACACTGCAGCATGACGTTAGCTGCAATTCACTAAATAGCTGAGGGGTTCCACCATTGCTGAGATGCTGTATTTGGCATGTGAAAGAAATGGCAGAATTTATGCCTAACTGACTGAAGATGGCAAAGCTTATTTCATGGAACTGAAAAAACATATTTATCTGCTGAGCTCATCAGCCTTTGAAATTTCAATTCAGAAACAGAATGAGACATCATTTGGAATTAATAAAAATGAACCTTATCACGCAAAGCAAGTCTCTTGACCCCTTGTTGGTTCATGTTAGACACAAACTCTTAATCTAACATGTAATTTAAATTTGCAGACCTGTGTGTGCGACCGTGTTCAGCTGAGCTGAAGGGCCTCGTGATGTTGTTAAGCTGCTCCTTTTCTCCCCGGTGCTGGACTGGCTGGAGTTGGCTGAGTCGTAGTTGGACATGGAGCTGGATGGTGAACTGATGTCAAAGTGTGCCGTCTGACCGGTGGGGGGCATGGTGGTGTTTGGGGATGAGAGGCCTGAGTCCGGCTGCTTGTACTCGAGGTCTGTTGAGGGGTCCCGAGACAAAACGCGGTGCTCCACACTCTGTCAGAGGACGCAGTTCATGAGTAGAAAAACCAAGACCACTAAACTATTTGTTTATTCTTAAGCAACAGCTCATTATTAAAACATGTCTGGTTCATTTAGTTTAGATGTAAAAGGAAACTGGGTCATTACACATGTCAGATACACAAATTATTGTTTATATGAATTGTGTATTTATTCATTCATCAGTTCTTAAATCCCACTACCTCTCAGTCCCTAATGATTTAGATGAGAAGAACAGCATTATAGTTTAATTAGTGCACACTAATGAAACATCTCACAGCTGATCAAAAAGGCTCTGGGGCCCTCTGCTTTTCCCACAGCACAGCACACAGTTGGCTGAATGTCCCTACTGGGAAGAGTGCAAGAGGGCGGAAATATGTTTCCCACACACCAAAGAGAGCTCAGTGTGGAGGAGTTATTATTCCTCTGGCCACTTGGGGATTTCACTGGGCTGAAGCTGAAGGCCACTGTATGTCAAGTGTTAATAGCTCTGGTAATTAGCAAAGATAAACTGATGTCAGTCAAGAGACACGTTGGCTCAGCAACAGCTGATTTTTGTCTGTAATATCCACAGTCTTGTGTTTTCTAAGTCTGCATTTTGTCTGTGGTGCACCAGTTAAGCAATAATTAAAATTTTCTGTTAGAACATGTAACATTTATCTAATATTAGACAGACTTTGGACCACAGTTTGGTTGTGGAATATATAGTCACTATAGTACACATGATAACTCATTATTTCATGCAGAGTGGGATGAAGTGGACATTTGTGCTATTGATGAGACAAACAACACAAGAATTCACAAACAACAAATACTCTATATTTTCTTGTTTTGATGAGTAGAGCTCCCATTAGACCAATTAGTGTTTGAAAATGGCAAAAACACACTGATGACCCCAACTGTGATGAGAACCTAACCAGCAGAGATATTGTGCAATTACCATGTGCCATGGTTCCCCAACTTATTGGCTTGAAACTCACTTAAAATGAGGCAAAGTCTACTTCTGAACCCCATCACAGGAGATAGACTAAAATATGAACAGTTCAGCCAAACAATGATGTTTCTTCTTTCTTCTTGAGAATTATGCTGGGTTGCCTTTTGGGGTCACAACATCCAGACTGGGAAGCATTGACTTAAACAGCTGCAAGTCAGTGGAATTATTAATATATCCGAGTAGCATATAATTAAAGTGCTTAGTGTTAGGAAAATCATGTGAGTCTTAAGTAACAATGTTAATAACGTTAATATCGAACCAATGATTTGATCAAAATCCTGCTGAAATCACAGATTTCTGTAGAATGCAAACTATATAGACAAAAGTATTAAGACACACCTCTTTATTACTGAATTCAGGTGTGGTATGAGGTTGTTTTTCAGGAGCTGGGCTCGGTAACTTGATGCCAGTGAAGGGAAATCTTAATGCTTTAGCATACCAAGACATTTTGGACAATGCTATGCTTCCAACATTGTGGCAACCGTTTAGGAAAGGCCCTTTTCTATTCCAGCATGACTGTGCCCCAATGCACAAAGAAACATCCATAAAGACATGGTTGTATGGGTTTGGTGTGGAAGAACTTGACTGACCTGCAAAGAACCCTGACCTCAACCACATCAAAAACCTTTGGCATTAACTGGAACGGGTATTGCGAGCCAGGACTTGAACCAACATCAGTGTCTGACCTCACAAATGCTGCGCTGCATGAATGAGCAAAAATTCCCACAGAAACACTCCAAAATCTTGTGGAAAGCCTTCCCAGAAGAGTGGAAGCTGTTGTAGCTGTAAAGCTGTCTGTGTATTTAGAAGGCAATGTCATTAGTCCCTGTTAGTGTAATTGTCAGGTGCAACAATACTTCTGCCCATATACTGTATGTAAGATTAACTTTTCTTCATGTACCACCTCCTTAAATACACAGAATAAACTATACCTGTTTTTTTCTTACCTATGGATTATTTCTTACTTCTCTCACTGATAAATTCCCTCTAGGTTTGACCACAGAGATCAGAGGTCACAATGTGGGTCAACAAGACGTGTTCAGCACACTTGTGTGTCTTACCATGTTTTCCACAGTGCGCAGATACTTGGCACACTGGGAGTGGCCATTGTATTCGGCCAAGTCTGCTGCCGTGAAGCCATCCTGGTCCCTGATGCCTAGGTCCACCCCATTGACCACAAGGATCTGACAGCACTGCACATTGACATGAGAGAGACAGAGGACAGATACGAATAACATGGAAAAAAATGTGACTGCTGTAAATTATCCAAAAACCTTCCAGATAATTAGTTCTGTGGAAAACGTGTAAAACGTTGCTAAGAGAGAAGGCTTAATTTACTCAACCAAATGTTAGACAAAGTAACAGGTCAAAGTGGTGGCAGAACTATAAGCTTGAAGCCATTCATCCACAGTGGGATGAAAATCAAATCAAACGTCAAACACTAAATCTTTCTTCAGAAAGTCTTTACATCCCAGTATTAACATGCCACTATAGTAAATGTATACTTGGTTATCCCACTTTTGAGAGATATTTGGCCACTAATACCAAAACTAGAGAGAGGAGCTCAATGTGTGGTTCAAAGACCGGTTTGACCAAAACTACTGTGTTTAATATAATAAACTATTACAGATAATGTTGCAACTTGTCAGAAAAAGCTTTACTTAGTGCTGTTCTGTTACACCAACGATTGCAAATAAGACACAAACAAACCTCCAGTTCACCGTTCTCTGCAGCGTCATGTAGCGGCGTCCCTCCCCAGCTGTCGGTGACGATCTCTCCGCCGTGCAGCAGCAGCCAGCTGAGCACTTTTGCGTGGCCTCGACTGGCTGCAAAGTGCATGGCTGTGGCCCCGTCACCATCCCTGTCTGTCAGGCCAATCTCTGTGAAACTCGTCTGAAAGAGGAGAGGATAATGAGATAGGTTACTGCCATTTGCTAAAACATTCAGAATTAATGAAAGCTGCTTTTAGGGGAAAAACTAAATAATACAACCTAGCAAGTGTACGTGTTAGGTTTTAGACAGGCACCAGAGATAACAATGCATTAAGTATGGGACGTGAATGTTGCAATAAATCAATGCTTTGTTTACATGTAGAGTCCTGGCATGCCAACATACCAGCCAGACGATGACCGTGTTGTGGCCCATCTGGGCAGCAGCATGCAGGGGTGTCATCCCGTCATTGGCTCTTATGCTGGAATCCGCCCCACAATCCTTGACCAGGTATTGGACGACCTCCAGGTGACCCTCCTGGCAGGCCAGGTAGAGCGGCGTGGCACCATTTTTAGTTTGGGAGTTGACAAGACTGTAGTAAATAAAGAGACACATAGAGACCAAATATCTGTACTGACTGTTCACTTCATATTAACATACATACATACACCAAGAAATTAATAGTTGTAACTGTGGATTTATATGCAACTCACTGGTATTTGTGTGTGATGTTTTATAGTATCGTAGTACAAATGTTACTAATTTACTGAATTACTTTCGTCCCAATTCACAGCCGTCTTAAATATAGCTCAAAAGACTTTTTAAACAGAAGCAAATGATTAAGTGAAAATTTGAAATTGATATTATTTATACATGCAGGAAACAGTGTACATTTAAAGTAGAATGAAAGAAATGATTATTTGTTTTCAGGCCCATCAAACAAAAAGACAAAGGCTTGGATTTCAAATACCAATGCAACACTTGAATTCAATGCAAGTCCATTACAAATACCCTGTCAAAAATCTAAATACTTCCACTGTGTCTAGAAACAGTCAAATTCGCTCACTTTTATCACTTATGTAATTACTTTTGAGCAACGCTTGGAAAATTACCCATTTAATCCTTAAACAGAAAATCTTAAATTCTATCCAAAAGTCAAGTCAAGTCAGTGATTGTTCTACCAGACCCAGACTGAAAAAATCTTTTAGTCAACAGCACGAATGGAACTAAACACATTTACACTAAGAGTGAAAGCTGAGATGCTTGGCTTAATCACAATGTTTCCCTCCCTTATGGAGGGCTGGTAACAGCTCTCCATCAGCCCAGTGTAACCAAATCACTCAGTCTTTAGCAGTCCCTGGTTGGTCTTTTATCAGCAACCTGATTAGAATTCAAGTAAAACATGAAGACTTAATAATAAAAGAGATTTAGTAAAGTTAAACTGATTTTACTGGGACCGAGGCATCAGTTTTTGGAGCGGCTAATAAAACCAAAGCCACGGAAAGACAGCTGCCGTCCTTTATGTACGTTTGTAAACAGTTCTTCAACTGAGGTGTCACCACACTAATAACAGATAACCTAATTCCACCTAGATTCCTCTATACTCATAAAAATCAAATAATTTATAATATCCTTTCATATCTAACCAGCATACAAACAATGTGGTCTATAGACACTACAGTCCAGTTATTGCTTAAATTCTTTGATCTGTCTGTTGTCAGAAACACAAATGTTTTCTGTTTTTAAATTCAGCTGACAGGCTGGAAGTGGAAATGGAATCAACAGGTAACTGTGACAGGAAAACATCCCTTTGTCAATGTCAACATACGGCTATTTTCAGAGCAGACAGCAGTGACGCTGAGCCAAATCCCACTCCCTTTCATTTCCAAAGACTCTTAGCCCCGCCTCCCAAGCAAAAGCTCATCCAATGCCCGTCTGCCTCCTTGTCCCAGATCTTTTCAGTCACAGCGTGATGTCAGGGAATGAACGAGTGCTTCCCCACTAAATCCCATAAGGTTGTGCTTTATTTGGAGACTGACAAATGAGCAATGAGTCTCCTAAGAGGATTATCACTCCACTGGCTTTGCCCAGCTTGCTGCTTAACCAAGGGTTGCACCAGTCGCCAAGACAGTAGGTGAAGAGGAGGAGAGAAGGTGAGGGAAATGAGAGGATGGGCTTAAATGGACGGGTGGATCTCATGTACACAAACATGACCCTGCCAAACTTTCCCACAAAAGGACGTGGCTCAAGGCCAAAACTCTGGCAACTTAAGACCCCACCTTAAAACAACATAATACACAAAGTTGTATCTGCTTGTGATCAATCAGGTGAAATCCTGAGCCAGAGAAGAGATACACACTTTGACAATAACATTGTCTGAGGAAATTGTGGGCTTGCCTAACACAGTTAGTCAGGCGTATGTCAATGTCTGAGACACGGGCCTGTCTTTCAGGAAAAATGTTCGAATACACAGCGGAAGTCCGGGTGACGGGAGGGAAAACAGCCAAGTCAAAACAAGCACATCTTAAATATTTCAGAATAAAAGGGGGAAGTAATCTGTGGTTCTGTCATCAGGAAGTGGGCAGACAGATGAATAATTCACGAATGTAACCAAAGTGGGCTGAAGTTCATCTGCTCACTGGGATCTGTACGCAGGAGAGAAGCTTACATTTGTCATTAATTCGAACCACAAACGTCGTGAGAGTGACAGAGCTGAGTGCACTGAAGGTAAAGTAAGGGCACGATTCTAACAAAGCACAGACTGCCTTTGTCACAACCTTTCAAAGTGAAGAGGCTCTAAAGACGTGCTTTTGGAGAACAGGTGTAGATTTCAAAGAGCTAAGAAAGAGCTCAGCCTTGTGTGACGACAGAGCTAGCGAGTGGCACACAGGGCATTACGTTGTCAGTCACTTTGTCACTCAAAGGAAATAAAACACACTCTAAAGTGGCAGACATTTGATATATTTCCAGTTCAGCTCCGATGAGTAATTTACTTCAGCAACTGTTTGTCCCCTGTCCCCTCCCTTCCCCCACATATACGGTAACAAAGACGAAGGTTATCTTCATTACTAGTAAAGTAACCGATGTCACACTAATGGTCTCCTTGCCTGATAAAGGCTTGTTAGCTTTTCAGTGTCCTTCCCCGTCTAAATAATGAAAAATGTCAGGGGAGAATTTGTGCCCTTTATTCAGTTGTGTGACTTCAGTTTCTTGTGTGTGAAATCTTGAAAAATTTTTCCTATTACATTGCGAAAATGTACTGATTACATAATACACAGCTCACAGTAGACTAGAACAACTATAACAGAACGACAAAATTAAAGCACAAACAACATAGGTCTACTTTCTGGTACACAGTGGGACATGTGATGTCGTAGTATATTCATGTGAAGCTATATTTCCCACTGAAGCTATACATCATCGCGACTAGATAAAACAATCTGGTGCTCACCTCAAAAACCACACATATTGCTAATGTATCCAGTGGGTTTTGAAGCCTCTAGAGGAGCATGTAATCATTCACTTAAAGAATTGCACATCTAAAGTTTAAATTTGATAAGAAAGCTGTTTGCCTAAAAGCACCTCAGAATGGCATGCTGTGTTGCATTTTCTCAGTTTAAACCTCTTGTTGTAAAAGAGAACAGAAATGGGGTTTTATCCAACTTGTACCATGAAGTTAAGAAGATTAGTGTGAAAGAAAGTGCAGCTGAGCCACTGGCTGAGTAAAAAACTCTACTCACCTACTTACCCCTCACTTCCCCATGCCCGAACGTAATGCTGAACACCACCTAACTTAAGAACCAACCACTCAACACAACTGAACCACAACTGAACCTCTTTCTGCTGCCTCCATAAATAATAAGTAACAAGCTGAATTTAGAGACTTATAAAAATTTCCTCCAACCCTAACAACAAAAATGACCTTCAGAGAAGAAGCACTCATATCCTCTCCTAGTGTTTTATCTTTGTCACTTTATTCTGCTGGCTTTATATTCATCATTATCCATTCTCTATGCTCGCACTGAAATTTTACCTTGCAACTACATCAGATACTTGGATACAGGATGAAGTCACGCTTCATTTTGGAACAAGCACTTTTCTTTGAGGTCAAGGAAATGAATGTCAGCATGAGTTCATTTTATGATACACTGTATGCACTAATTGAGTTAAGACTAGATGAGAAATGAGGAGACTGATGAGTCCACCTGAAGTTACTACTGAAGTTAAACCAGGACAACAGAGCGGTCTGCCTTTCTCAACTACATGTTGGATTTATGGTTTGGTCAAAGATCTTAATCTGCACTAAATGCTTGCATAACCTCATAGCCTCTCTCTCATTCACTCTTTTGTGTAATGAGACAATCAACAGGCACATGAGCCTGTTGGTTTTGGTTCTCAGGGATGGACGGGTGAACAAACTATCAATTCAGATGTCACTTATAAACGGGGATAAATTGTTATGTTTCGCATTTGCAACACCTTCATCTAAATACAATAACCACACAATAAAAAATACATGTACAAACATCTCTGTGGGTACTGAATGCACTGAAAGTCGAACCAACAATGGCCTTCCATCACACTGGGTACTTTTTTTTGTTACCCAACCAATGAATGCATGTGATACATGTGATTTTATTTGTGAGTTTCAGTGGTTGTTGTTGTGGTTTTAGTTGCTCCTGTAGATCCTTTGATTTTCTGTCATGAAAATGTGAGAATGGATAAAATTTTCAATATAAATATAGATTGGTAGAAGCCTTAACCCTCAAACTGGCGTTCAAAAGTGGTGGTTTTCAATGATTTAAGGCTGTCTTAGCGTGAACAATGTGATATAATGGAAATAGATGGCACTAGTGGTGCTTGAGGTGATCAAAGAAAAAAAAAGAAAAATACACAAATACAGTAATCATGACATCATTAAATCATACTCAAGATAAACCTCAGACCTTGTCATAAGCAGTTTCATGTTAGAGGTATTTTCCCCACAGAAGGAAGAGTGCAGAGTGAGAGGTTAGCCAGCTATGCTAATTAAGCTAGTTGATGTTACAGCTTGAATACTCCACTTAAGAATTAATGGTTACATCCTGCACTGTCCGAGCAGGGCACAATCCTCATGGGCAGATGCACAGTTCCTTCTGCACACTGATAAAATGTAGTTTGATAGCAAGAAAATGGTTCCTAAACAAAACTGTTCTTAACAAGGAGGTCTGAGTTTTTCAATTGGCACTTTGGCCACCACAAGCCAAGTGCCATCTAGAGATGGCAGACATCTCCATAGCCGATATCTCCAAAACTCAGCAACCTGCACCAAAACAATCTAGAGGGATAAACAGCACTACACGTCAGAGAAAAAAACATGTATTTTTGATTCGGGGGTGAACTGTCCCTTTAAACCACTGGTTTATGTGTTGCTACAAACAGAGAATGCAACAAAAGACCTGATATGCAGTTGACGTTGCAATGTTTACTGTGTACTATCCATTAGTGTGTGTACTATTACCTCTGTGCAGCAACACAGCAGGCTGCCAGTTGCTGAAGTGATGATGTAACAGCAGAGGTCATGCTGTCCACGATTCAAGTGGAACAAACTCTGAGCCATCCAGTTACCTCTTAATACTCACTGCTACAAATTTGCAGCTTGTAATAAACCCTGAAACAACAATGTTATCTCTCTTCTGCAAAGTACCATTGTAAACAATGCCTGAGGCCAGTGAGTAGAAAGCAGTCCGTCTATTCAAACGGATTTGTTTTCCTCATTATCTTATCGCTGGTTGGCGCTACTGTGTGTCGCCATGGAGATGGTGGTAAACAGCAACAGTGGGAGTGGTGGTGGAGAAGAGTGAATGGGGCCCAGCTATCAGGGAGCTACCATGTCCCTGAGACTCATTAAATTTTCAGCAGCTATGCACCTGTCTGGGGTGCAACCAGACAGTATTGGAGGTGCAGAACATAAGGTTAGCTCCTGGACAAGCCGCTCATCCTGCTAAGGTCATCAAAGTAAAAGCGATTCGACAGACAAGGTTGTTTAGTTTGAGAACTAAGTCGTCCATTCATTACATTTCCATGTCTTTATGGCAGCACTTAGTGAGCATTGTTGACAGTTGACACAGGCACCAGCAGAGAGAATGTCGATGACATATGGTTATCTCCATAATTTCCTTGTTTATTCTTTTATAACCTGACAGGTGTTGTTAACAATACTGCTAAACTGAAATGCAAACCTAACAAGGGCAATAGTTTTGACTACTTGACATTATATTGGCAAATGTCAATAAAATAAAGACAACTTCTTTGCAATTTCTACCAGTCTCTACAGACAAGTCACCTTACCTGTCCATTCTCTGTATCTGTGTCAGTTTAATGCATTTGTATGTAGTGCTGCTATGCAGTCACAAGAAACACACACAATCAGATAATTAATATAGCAGGGAGCCTGTGAAACTGTGCAGCTCAATGCAGGTTAATACTCCAGAATTAACCACAGTAACATACGTAGGCATTACAGAATATATATAGATATAGATATAGATAAAAAACACACTATCACTACACATCAAAACTGCAGTTCACAATACCACTGCAGTATAATTTCTCATGTCTTACTTGAGTACTGAATCCAACCAAGGTTCTTCAGTGTACCTCTTCTCTTAATACTCTGCATGATGCAGTTATACAAATTTATGAAATTTAGTAAACGCTGCATAATAATATTAATAATACTGGGGCTTTGATGCTGCACCACGATCACACACTTTACTGCCATCTAAACCAACCTACCTGGTGTTGGCTGTACAAAACATACTGAGCTGACTGAAATGGGGGTGTAGCAACTGGGGCAGCAAATAATGAATTTCATTATCAATCAATCTGCTTATAATTTTCACCATTAATCAATTAACCATTTAGTCTATGAAATCAACAAATTTCCCAGCAGGTCGAAGTCTTCAAATTTCTTTTGTACAACCAACTGTTCAAAACCCAAACTGTTCATTTACTATCATGAATGACAAAGTAACACATTCTTACATTTAAGAGGGTGCAACCAACACGTTTGGCATTGTTGCTTGAAAAATGACTTTTAATGACATCATCTTATGCTCTACAATGTTGTGATGGTAATTTTTCACTGTTCTGTGATGTTTTATAGGCCAAACTATTAATCAAGAAAATAAGCAGAAGATTAAATCAATAAAGAAAATGACTGTAGATTGCAGCCTTACAGTGCAGGTTAATAAAAACATCAGATCACACACATGGCTCTCATGCAGCTATACAGACTTGTGTCAAGATTATGAAAATGACTCTAGATGCATTACATAAGCAGCACATGGTTATACCAGTGTGCAGTATTTTGGGAAAGTTAAACCACTTAGAGTTTTTTTTTCTAAATGGGATTTGAACACAAAGTATTTAGATTGCTCTGCAGGTATCAAAAAAGCAAAGTTCAGTTGGCTTTCCCTCAGCACTAGTTGGTGCTGTAATACCACTTGCAGTAGCTACAGTATGAGCCCAAAGCTGATCTACTGACCAGACCTAAGGGTGATCACTTCTGGTTTGTTTGGTAAGCATCTGAAAGGAAATAAGTCTTGACTTGTTGACCTTTAAAATCTGCTAGATCATTTATCAATGTCAGACTGCTAAAGTGCCAACAGTCTGAAATCTGAACAGTGGATCTACTGTGCCCCATCTCAGTTACCAACAGTAGGAGAAAACTGCAAAAAGAAAGTTATAAGACTCTTGATGAACCACAGAGGATGGCACTAGCAGAAAGTCGAGAGAATAACTAAACACAACATTTCATTTGAAAAAGATATAATTAAACAACCTGGGTTCAGTACTGTGTGTTTTTAGGCATACAATCACTGACTATCCAGGATGTTCTAAACATGTGCTTTTGCATTCCCTGCACAGAAGATCAACAAAAATCCTACAACGTAAATCACACTGATGAACACAGTGACAGGAATAAAAAATGATGCCGCTCTTACTTTGGACTGTGCCCCAGTAACAGTCGGAGAGAGGGCAGGTCTCCCTTGGCAGCAGCGTAGTGAACAGGGAGGGCGCCTGTATCAGTGGAGGCTCCGGGGTCCACCTCGCCACCCTTCAGCAGCCACTCCGTGACCTCATGGTGACTGAAGCGGGATGCAAGGTGGAGAACGGTGGCACCAGAACTGTCCCTCTGCTGTCAGTGAAACAACAGACCTTGTTTTTAACACACAACATTCTTCATGTGAAACCTTCACGTTGAATCTGAAAGGTTGCAGATATTAAAGTGGTTACTGATCAAGAATTATAGCTTTCACCAGGCTCTTACTGACTCAGAAAAGAAATGTGGTTATTCTTTGTGCTAAAAGACCAATATCTAACAGAGCAAATGGAAAAGAACTGTATTTGCACACTCTCATTGGAGAGATATGAAGTAACACTCAAATCAACAACAAAGAAGCTAAAGCTGGAGTCTGAGGCAGCAGAGTGCCACAAATGAGCATCATTAACATCAGATAAAATCAGGATCACAGTGCTGTGTAACACAAAACAAAGGACACAATGGGGAAAAGTGGAAGCTAGCAGTGACCATCCATCAATCACCTTGCACCACCAGTGGTAACCGATAGTTTTACTAAATGTCAGCCAAGTATCTTATCGGTTAATTGGTAGCGTGGGGTGTTCTTTGTCGCTCTTCGGCGGTCTGTCAGGCAGCCTTCTAAAGTAATGAAGACTGTAAATAGAAGATAAAGAGCTCTTATTACTGTGTTTCAAATGTAGAATCACAGATTACTGGGGGATTGATCGACTCACTCGGGTCTGGTGCCTCAGTTGGTGTTATGTTAATGTATCATTTTGAGTAAAGGAAGATGCAGTATAGGTCAGCATGGTGGTTTGGTCCTTAGCACTGTCACCTGTAAAGGCTTATAGGTGAATGGCTGTCTGTCCAAACACTCACATAAAACTGCACTGTGACCTTCATAAGTTACAGTATTTGTTGTATAAAGGATATTACATTTGCAAATCCAGTTTTGCATACTTTATTACCATGGAAACATGACGCAGTGCAGCATAATGGGTTTTAAAGTGAAAGCAAATCATATGTCACAAAGTTCTGAGCGATACACTTAACACTTTTCTTCTCAAGTTTGCTGGCAGCTGTCATCATGGATCAAGGATTTGTTACGATTCTGAACACGAGGAACGAGAAGTGAATTAATGCTGTCATAACTCTGTGTATTTATTTACCTTGTGGTCAGTTGAGCACTTGTGGAAGTGTCTGTTTAAGAAGTGACACTAAACACTGTATAAAAGCCTGAATTTGTTTGAAAGAGCGGGGGGTCTGCTTTGAGGAGCTGCTATACCCTTAGGATTTTATTCCTGCAGATTTTAGATATGAAAATGAACTTAAATTAGTTCAAAATGTACCCCAGATCAATGGTGAGGTGAAAGGGAGACTGTCTTGGTGCAAGGGGATGGCAGCTATAGGCTCCTCTGATGAGAAATTAAAGCCAGCTGAGGGGAAACAGAGACCTGAACCACCGTGTGCCACACTTCAGTGTGTCCAGTCATAGCTCAGGTCACTCACCTCTGGCCGACATCCACCCTGGGTCAGCAGCCATTGTAAGCAGGCCAGGTGGCCCGTGGCTGCTGCGTCGTGCGCTGGGCTTGCTCCGTTGTTGGCCACGCAGTTGCCCGGGAGTCCTGCCTCTTCCACCAGGAAACGCAGGCAGGCAAGTTTCCCGGCCCGGGCTGCGTGGTGGACCGGCGTGGCCCCCAGCACATCCTTGACGTCGCTGGTGAGTGTTTCCGCCGCTAATTGCACTTTGAGAGCCTGCACGTCCCCCTGCCTTGCGGCGAGCAGCGTCCTGTCGCCCTCCACCACCATGACTGCTGCAGATCGGACGACTCCTTCCTGTGGTTGCCTTGAAGTGAGTCCGGTCAGTTCACCGTGCGGATGGGGTCAGCATTGTACCTACCAAGCTTCAGATCTCAGTCACCCGGTTAGTTTATTGGAACAGTTCAGTTATCGCTGCATATGCTCCCAGAGCCAAGCGTTCAACAACAACATCCGCTTCGCTTAAATACGCATTTTAACACACGAGTTGTACACGCTGAACTAAAACAGTCCATTGTTTTGTATCTCGACAATGAACCAACCTCCTTCACATGTTTTGCCCGACGATGTCGCTCAGCTCTCTGCTTCTTTTCTCTCTGACGCCCGCAGGATGCTGGACACCTGTTGCCACCTGTTACCTGTCGTTGAGTCCCAGCTAAACACCTTTTATTTAGTTTGTCGGTTTACGCCGTTTGCTAACGTGTAACATGTGCCTCAGAGAATATTCCGCAGTGTTTTTCTTCCTATAGCAGATGGCGACATGGGACTCAGCGCCTGCTAAATAATCCATCAGAGGAGGGGAGGATCTCTGAGCCTGTTACAGGTTGTTGCTTTCTGGAAATCGGCTCAGAAGTTAAAGGGGCAGTGCGAGCAGGCTACTTTAAACTCTGAGTACAGTCCAACGGAGAAAGTTACGCAACCGGTGTCGGTCAAGTATAGCCGGTGGCCAAATACTAATTCAGCAATGGACCTTTTGAACACATGCCCACTCTTGTTTGCATGCAGTCTCGCTTGTATTAATTTTACATAAGGCAGTGAAATGAGCATCACTGGACACCCAGAGTTTAGAGGTCCATCTGGTGGCCTTTTTGTAAAACTGAACGTCCTCTGGAAAAGTTTATGTTTATGTGTCCATTTGTTTCCTGTGTAACGAGCTTGTGGATTAGGCTACAGTCAGTAACACTTTTATTAACACAGTTAAAGTCATATTTAATTGTGAATGTAGGTCACTGATCCTTTTGTGGATAATAGTAATTATTATATAAAATAAAGAGCTTCTAATCTTTATGCATAAGTTATACATAGAACAGTAGTACATTGGAGCTGAGTGAGTGATAATGAAAATACTTTTAATTCAGTGTTTAGTTGTGTTGTGTACACTGGTTGAACGTAACTAATTACATTTACTTAAATACTGTAATTATAGCTTTGAGCCACAAGCATTTACTTTATCTCCATTTTCTACATCTTTATAGGCCAAACTAGCTGATAACCCAGAAATGTTTACCATTACTTTAAACTGGCATCACCTCTGTAGTTTGCTAATTAAGATTTTATATGACAAAACGTGGGATTAGCCTCTAAAATACGATATTTTAAAAACATGAAAAATTATGATTAATGGATCCCTAACAATAATTCAGTACTGTGATATCAGCCTGTAGTATTCGTACCCTATATCACCAAATGGGAATGGTTTCATAATGAGTGGTCTACTTTTACTTCACTCTCTGTTGATAACAAACCTAGAAACAGCCTACCTACCAGCCTACGCACTGCTCATCAAATAGCTCAACTCAGCCTACTCAGTTAAAACCTTATTTTTCCACTGGCAGTGTGTAAACGCGTGCTTCTGCATACGTTATGGTATTGGTTTGACCTCTCCCTCAGTGACAGAGTTTTAAAGAAAACTGCTTTAATAGATATGGTAGATGAGCACGTTTCCATGAACCTGACGCTGTGATCAAATGTAATACTTTTAATCACCAAACGGTGGCAGGAAAGCCTCACATTCATCCAGGTGCGCCACCACCTGCAGAGGCGTTCAGGTGTCAAGTCATTACTTTGTACTGGCTTTCCATTCAAAGCAATATAATGCATTCTTGATCAGTCTTATAGGTTAACATATATTCTACGTTGTCTTTTATTTTCACCTAATGATTTGGGAGCCAACATCAGACATATTTTGCAGCCCTACATCAGACTTGACGCTTTGTGCCGCCCCACCGTCAGGTTAGCTTGATTGAGTTTTCCGCTTAGTCGGCTTCTGCCTGATGCGGGAGGGTTTTGCTTTCCGGAGGGGGGGGGGTTAATGGGCGAGTCTCGTGCTCGACGCGTGCCTCTTCAGCCCATCTGTTGCTGTGCTCCAACTGTCATAGACACCGCGCGCTGATTTGAGGGTGGGTGGGTGGGGGGGGTTCCCACGAGCGCACTGACTAATGGTACAAGTCCCCAGAGGAAATGGACAATAATAACTGCCTAACACGGTTTGGGAGGGGCTACAGCATATATATGTAGAGGCGTATAATTAGACCTATTTTAGCAATATCATATTTAGCCTCATGTTTTTATATTGGATTTATTGGGTTTTGTTTAGGAATTTAGGCTTTTTGCTTTCAATATGTGCCCAGAAAGGGTTTCTGAGAAAACCAGCGATCCAGCCGAGTTCATCATCACAGTGAACTGAATTATCTTCATGATTTTGCGTTTAGGAAAAAAATAGAACCACAGTTTAACAACCGAACCAGTCTAAAAAAAACTGTAATGCACACACTAGTGTTGCCCTGTCAAAATACGACATTTTAAACATAAGATTCAGACTCTTCAATGTCTGAGGCACGTTACCTTTATTTTTTTTTCTCATTGACGCCTGAATTTCTCGCTTCCAGATGCACAACTTACTTTTTTTTTTTTTTTACATTTTACTTGTCGAAATATTGTCTTGTAATTATTATAATTATGTCTTACGATGTCAATGCCAGGACCCTGATGAGAAGGTTTGATGTTGCAGCTTACCACCAGCTTTTTCTTATTATTGTTGTTTCTGAAAATTCAGTAAAAATTTAAAGGGCAAAATATGACAGTTGGATTACTTAACAGTTTGTTCTTTTTCCAAGGATGCTTAATTATAAATTATGTAGGCCTGTTACCAAGTTTATTCAATGAAGTTCCGACAGTATGTGCGATAGGTGCAGCTGCAGCCTAAACGTGCCTGTATTGAAGGTGTAACACTGGGTTTAATCGTGTGTAGGTGACCTGGAGTCTTTTCCCAGGGTTTGTTAAAGACACGCCCGCTACTTCAAGCACCGAGAAGCAACATCCCTATTGAAGTGGAAAGGGCCTGCCAACGGTTTTCCTACAACGCCTGGGAAAGCTGGGATATTTCTTGCACGCGTCAGACGTGCGACAGTTATTCAAATTGGGCTCAATTATTCAGGCGTGGGGCCCGTCTATTGTGTGGTCACATCTGCTGCTGCGCGGGAACATTCAAATTAGGACATTTTCTGCACAAGTTCAATCTGCTCATAACCTGAGACACTGTCTGCTGGCAGGGGTAAACAGCCCCGAAACACCTCAGAATACGACCATGAGGAAATCACCAAATCCGGAGATACAAGTGAACAATTCAATAGTATGCTCCTTAAAACTGTTCACAGCCGACCGTGCAGGTCACAGAAATAATAGATAAATATAATATATATATAATATATACATATATTATATTATTATATAATAATATACTTCACAACCAACTTACTAAGAGGAAAAATGTGACCACTAGAAAATTTGAGCTCGAGTTTCAATTTTCCGATGAGTCAGTAGGAACAACAATAATAACACCACTGATAATATTAATATAAAATAATATTGATATCAACTCATTGTTTAAATCTTAGTTTATCAAGAAGCGTCACGATTTTTAAACCTTTAAAACGAGGTTAAAATTAAAGTAGTAGACCTGTGTTTATATCGAGCAGATCCTCGCGCATCACTCTGCGACGGCCCAGCTGGTTGGCGCGTGCCATCAACTAATTGCTTTCGCTTGAGTAAACCAGGGCGCGTGCAGGGAGGATGCCTTCAGTGTATGTTGAACCGCAGACAGAGACGTGTCTTCACTTTAATACATGGGCCAAAATACTAAAAGGCCTCCAAACAACAATGGTAGTAATGAATCAGGCGCATATTGTGTAATAATAATAATATAAAGACTAAAATTCATACAACTGTTGTCCACCGTGACAGATAATAAGACCCATAATGCTTAGAAATGATGAGACCAGACAAGTTAAACTTTATTAAGCAGCTGAAAGAAGACCAAAGCACACCATGAGAAAAATGACTTTATTTCATCTTTTCCACCCTCCCATCCCCGATTTCTTTCTTTCTTTCTTTGTCCTTCCTTTCAGCATTACAGTACAGTCTTTTCTCTCTCTCTCTCTCTCTCTCTAGCAAATTTAAACCATCAGGGAAACACCTGAAAGCAGCGTCCTGCATGTGAGGACCTTAAAAACAGCTCGTTTTAAATTCAGATTCTTGGTGGTTATGTTGACCACAGTAAATCACTTTGGTTCTGATCTCCAGTGATTTTGCCATTATTTGGAATAGCCTTTAATCACTCCAAAGCCTGTCTTAACTAACATGAAAACCCTATACAAGCCTCCATCTTTTATGGCTCAGTGGTTATTTAAAGCTACAAACATCTTTCATATTACTGTGTAAATTTCTGTCATGTCCCTTAATGAAGATTGTTCCAATCTTTGCATTGCTGTATTTAACAGTTTCCTTCTGTTTTTAGACAGACATACAGTATATCTCTTTCATGTAATTGCCATAGATAGATTTATACATTTTCTGTATAAACTTTGATCATATACTTCTGTTAACTTACATTTTGTAGTTGTTTCCCTCACGATAATCTCTATACTTGTATTCTACACAAATTTCTAGAGAGATCCACCAGCATTATAATAAAAGTAGGAGTTAAACATGCTCGTTTAATAAAGTAACAGGTGTCTATGTGTGCTCGCATTTTCTGAAGTCCATCTTGATCCTTCTGTCTCTCTCACAGCCTTGAGACATACGTGTAGATGTTTTGTGTCCCCTTGAACTCACCCTGCAGGCGTGATGTGTGTCCCACAGAGACCCGGTCAACCGTGAGCTGCGCTGAGAATTTCTGCGCTCAGACTTTCTCACACTCGGCCTCATTAGTGACTGACAGAAACAGGACACGTAATTTGACAAGACGTGCGTTTCAACAATGCAGCGTTTACAGTGTAATGTCAAAACAGTTTTAGACCACTCTGGCGTTCCTGGAAGGAGCTAATGTGTGGAGTTTAATGGTTTCTCTTTGTTTGTAAGTTAATTTGACTGTAGTCTACAACAACAAGGCAGCCGAACACCCCCGTACAAGTGATGTAAAGAAGATTATATGCATGTCACAGCGTTATAAAATCCAATTCACACAGTCACAGTCACATGTTACCCTTTAAACAGCCTGGTTATGAATGTCACTTTCAATTTGTTGGATAAATCCCATTATTTTAGAGCGGACAGAATTACATCAAACAGGCTGCTGATGCAATAATATATTCCATATGAAGTCATAATTATGTATCAAATTAAAACAGCAAACTGAGGTAGGATATGTAGCTGACATATGTAAATCACGGTGTCTTGAGATTAAATTAAGTCCTACGTACTGATGTGACATGTTCAAAACCACAGCAGGTGTGGATAAAATATTATCCATAACATTTTTAACATGAAATAAATAACATACCTGGGTGTGACTTGCTTGTCCCTCATGCCGTGGAACAGTGCGTGCAGGCCGTCGCTGATTGAAGACTGCAGTTGTATTGAGCGCCCTTTTGCCAACACGAGCTCAGTGGCTCAGTGACGGGGACGCGTGCTGGCTGTGGGCGGACACCTCGTGTAGGCCACGCCCATCTGTGGCTTGGTTGGACTCCACGGCTGTAGGACTGTGCAGAAGCAAGCAAAAAAAAAAAAAAAAAACAGACCGAAAAGTATATAAAATATATAATAATATTAAGATTTCCAATTCAATCAAAGGCTGATTTTTAAAGACTGCATCTGGGACTCTTTGCAAAGAGACCAGAAGAAGAGCAATTTAAATGTTTATTTAATGTTTATCAGATTCCTTTTCGATTCAAAATGTAATCAAAAGCATCAATTTCCTCCAGAAAGATGAAAATAGCCATACATCCATCATTTTCTTCATCCACACATTATTCAGCTACATATTGAATAGCCTGCCTAAATCGCCTGCTTCACCGCTTTTTTTGTTGTTGTTGTTTTTTGTTTTTGTGGTGCCTCTATTTTTATTGTTATAAGCCTTTACAACAATGAAATGAGAAATAGGTAACTTCTGAAACATAACAACTAAAAAATCTATTTTAGCATCAGCAGCACACTGTGAGAATATTTTCTCTAAACTGAACATAGCTCTGCTATAGACTATCTTAGTGTTAGATTAAATGCATTTTCGTGATTAACACCCCTCACACACACACACACACACACACACTCCCTCTCTCTTTAATATCCCCAGGACAACTCTTAATGGCCCCTGTGTCTCTGTAACCTCAAAATAATTCATCGGAGCAGGAAAGCCATCTGCTGCCTTTGTTCGTCTGGCTCGTGCTGTTCTCGTGCCTGATATGGCAGCACAATGGATTCCCCTCAGAAACCCAGTGTTCAAAAAAACCCGCCAACGAGCCACATGTCCTGCCTGTGCAATACCTCGCCTGTCGCTGGGGCAGCTCCAGTCCCAAACATCCTCTGTTCTGTCTGGCATGCTATCATTCACGCATGATCCATAAACTTTAGTTCAACAGAGTGTCAGACTGCTGGCTGCACATGAACGAGAGGAGCGTGAGGAGAAGTCTGTCGGAGCTGGAAACGACAGCTATTGGTGGAGAAGCCTGCGTGACGCCATAAGTTTACCTTTTGTTAACTTTAAAGAGCAAAACAAATTTGCGCCACCAGATGCGAGCCCTGTGTTCCAGCTTGGCTTTTGGCTTGGTTATGGCTTGGTTGGATATTCAGATCCTGTCTCTCGAGCCATCACTCTGATTTATGCAACGTACAATTAGGAAAAAGTAGATGAAAACGACGCCAGGCGATGCTCTGCACCGTAATAGACTGTGTTGTCAAAGCGGAAGAATGACAGCGTTATAAGAGCACATTTAGTGTTTGCACAACATCCTCAAAACCTCTCCAGTCTTTATGTCTTTCGGACACTCTTTACGTAGACAGTCATAATTTAATAATCTTTGAGCTTTCATTTAATATTTCTGTGATTATCTTTGTCTGCCTTTCACAGCATTTTTGTTTATTGATGTTTCTAACTGTATAGGATGCTGGATTTCTACCATTTGTTTCAATAGGTCCAGTAACAAGCTATAAACATTTATCTTTTAAAACAAATAACCTCCAGAGAGCACAACACCTGAGGAAATCACTGTTCAGACGATGTAAAGCATCGGAAATAAGCTTGTTTAAGACTCTTGGATCTGAAAGGCCTTTTTACCAAGTTAATAAAGAGGTATTAATGCATCATTTGGACTGCTTAATTAATGATGTTTGTACTTACAGATTACTATAATTCATCAGTAGGCTCTCTGTTGTTAGCGTCTCATGAGGCACGTGACCTGTATGGTTGCTGACGCAGATTTTGAGACAGAATCAGTGACGTCAAATGGACTTCGTGCAGGGGAAAAAAAAGTTCACATTTTCGTCATTGGCGCGGCAGATGCTTTATGAAAACGGCGTTGGTTTACGCGTGCAGAAGCTTTTTGGCAAATTTTGATAGGTCTTCTTTTTGCATCCCCAGGGAGACAGTGACAGTGTCGCATCAGTGCTTGGACAGAACAAACAGCACAAAACAACGCGATGCAAAAACATTTGCAAACTAATATTTCACTGTTAAGGTAAAATGAAACATTTTTATATATCTAGAAAGAAGCCTTTACGTCCTTCTTTGATACCTCCACCCACCTACACCTGCCATAGAAACAGTAAGGAGGTGGACAAATGGTCAAAGCAGACAGAAATATACTCTCATTGAACACTTTGTACTATTTGATATGATGCAATACAGTACAATAGTTCTGCCATGAATTCCACTTTTATGAAGTTTATTTTCAGTTCACATACATCAGGATGCAAAACATTAGAAACACCTTTCAGTGTAATGCACTGATGTACAACAGCATCAGCCTCTACAACCTCCATTATAAACATAAAGAGGAATTATCACCTTTCCATCTTCAGGGTCCTGTTGCCGAATGGTTAATAGCACTTTGTTGCACATCATTCAGGATAAGATACTCAGCACATGACCAAAGTAAGACTTACTAAGAGGTGTTTTTTTTTTTTATTTGAGTGTTTCCTAATGAAATCCAACTTGAAAGGTGTCCCTTATATACTGATAATAGAGCTGATGTGTTGGTGTTGGAGAGTTCATTCATTCAGACAGGGTGTTATTTAGTCCCATCCGGTCCAAACACAGAAATTCCTTCTCCATTTCATTGAAATACATCTGAAATGCAAAATACATGCAAATTTTCAGGTAGGTAAGAAGTAATTCTGAGCATCTAAACAAGAGAAAAAGCAGTTAGCCCCAGTCCCTCACAGCTTTTGTTATCCTGAGCCTACCAAAACAAAACAGCATGTACTGTTAAGTTTGAACATATGACTTTAGAGCCAGAATCTAGCAGCACAAATGGCTTTCATCAAACACCCTGTCCCTCTTCTGTGACTGTGGTCACCTTTAAAAAGCATCACCACATGGAAAAAAGTGTCAGCCAGTCACCTACACCTGACACCTCTTGATCAGAGATGCGACGGTCCTTAAGACAGAGCCAGAGAAAGAAATGTATAACTGTACAACAGCTTCCTTAATATACATATAACATTTATTTAACCAGAAAGTCACACTTGGATTTAAAATGTCTTGCAAGTCAGACTTGGTCATGACAGGATCAAGCAGTGGCATCAAGCACCCGACAAGACAACAACCTCAAGTCATAATAGCAACAATAATTACAGCCAAAATACATTTCATAATGCAGTGCAAAACAACACAAAATAGACACATGTGAAACAAACAGCTTTCAGTGGCCACTTCCATTATTTTAAGTTTAAATTCATTTAATGAGACAAAAGTCTCCAGTCTGAGGTTGCCCTGCAGGTTGTTTCAGGACCAAGAACGATACTAGAATGGCTTTGTTATCTCAACCCCTAATCTAACACTAACTGAAGCTATTTGTGTGATGTAAGATTATGATTGCTTTGCAACACTAAAGACTTTTGGTTTAAGTAAATAGGAAATTTGCTTAAGCCATTAGGTTAATATGTACCAGTATTGCAGTCTACGTAAAGTGAGGAATGTGATGCTTTCTAAAACTAGAATTAGTCACATTACTTCGAACTGAGTGACACAGGGGGTCAAGCTTGTACAAGGTGTAACCTTGTACCTGTAAATAGTACAGCTGTGATTGATCAGAAAGACCCAGCGACTACTTCGACTATTCCTTAATGGCATGGAAACACATTACTTCAGCCTATACAGAAAGTCAAATGTGCATATTACTTTCTCTGCAAGATATTTGACAAAATATTTAAAATTTAAACTTTTGTCCAACCGAATTCCCAGGTATTCTTAGTTTTCGACTGACTGAATAGGAATACCATCAAGAATATTGATGGAGAGGATTTTAACCTTTGTTTGCTCAGGGAGAAAAAGTCATGTTTTAAGTTTTGAATGTAAAAGCAATTTCACAGTGACCACATTGTGTGCTGAAATCAGTCTGCAGATCTAAAAAAAAACCAAAATCCATCTACATGACTGTGTCATCTACAGATGGTACTTGCAGAATTTGAACTTATCACAAATATTGTTAATATAAACTATAAAAAGAATGGAGTCCTAAGTCGGATCTTTGTGGAACACCCTTTGTAACAACGACTGGATCGGACGAGACACTGCCATGTTTAACAATCTGAGAGTGCTTAGTCAGAAATCTATAAGGAAAAACTTTGCATCTAATACTAACATTCAGACAGAATCACAACACGTTTGTTACTGCACAAGCATGATATCAGTGCACATGTAGCATCCTGTCATATTAATGGAGAAGAAGAGAAGAATGAAGATGCTCATGAAGCTCTCTTTGCTCATGGTCCTCAATATTATAGTCACGTGACTCATCGACTCATCAGAAATTTCATATCCTTCAATAATTAATAAACAAAAATTATTAGAGATTCTAAAGGGAAAGGAAAGAAATTATTTAATTGAATCCTCTCCACTGTCTGTGTTTTTGTCAGAACCAAAAATAAGTGCAACACAATCATCCAGCTGGTTTTAAAGTACAGCTGTACACTATGGTTTGAGCTGAAAGGGCATTAGTTCTGGCTATACAACAAGTAGAGAGATGTGCCCAAGAGTCAAGAGAAAGCTGTTGTCTAAAGCACTCAGCACACTCTCCTGAGCTGTCTAGCTTCATGTTGCTTAAGTGTTAGTGCAGGGGGCTAAGCTGTTAACATTGGAGCTGGAGCAGCAAGTACAACAACAACAAACTAAAAGTGCAGATGTATGCAGATGTAGTTTTCAATCCACTAACAATAAAGGATAATTTGTGAGAAAAGGCTTATATCAACAGTCTAAGTATAACTGTGAATTAGTGATGTACTCATTGGTACCACAGCCTTTTAGAAAACCATCAGTCCTGCTAACAGTCCAGGGATTAGCCCAGACCAAACCAGCCATGTGTGTTATGAGGTGAAAAGCAGCACATCCTCCTCCTCTGGTGATTCTGAGAACGGGGACAGCAACCTTCAGAGGATAATAAAAACATTTGAAAACCTGGATTGTCCCAGCGTTGTAGTCAAGTCACCAAACTTCGAGTCTGAGTCCAGTTTTCAAATTCCTAGTGTTCAAGTCCAAGCCATTAAAGAAAAATCTGAGTCGTGTCCAATCCAAATATATTATTGTATAATTGTTATATATATTGAACTTAACGTAGATGTTATCTTATGCCAAATCACTATGGCATATTACATAAAATGAAATAAAAATCTGAGGACTTGTCTCCGATTTACTGAGTCCGAATGCAGTTAATGCACAAGTCCGAGTCAAGTCACAAGTCCTTAACATTAAAAAAAGCTATTAAATTGTTTGTAAAAGTTATTTTTTATATTTTAGCTATTATAATGTGAGACTGTTTCAAACCTCAATCTCAATATGATTATTTTAAGAAAATACCATTCTGCTCTTCACTGTATGTCAGAGTCATTTATAAGTTATAACATTTTAGGATTGTGACTGTGGTAACAATGTAATATTCTACCCTACAGATATTAAAATGCAGTTTACTCACAGACCTGTACTAATGAGCTTTTCTAAGGAAATGAAGGAACAGATGTGAGTGTTACTCTTATTTCTTTAAATAAGTTAACACATTTTAATAAACTGACACAGAAAAGAAGTCTCTCACTGCAGCCTTTCATTGGATGTTGTTTCCAGATGTCAAACTTGGTTCAAGGATATGAGGAAATGTCCTCCTCGTTATTTAAAACAAAACAGAAGTGACAGTTATGGAACTGCATCTAAACACACCTTGCACAATGTGGAACCAATTCTGAAATCATACACTGTTAACTTCTTTTAGTAATTTAGGTGAAAACAGTAATGCCATTATATTAGGGGTTCAATGCCCGGCGTAATGCTGAAATGTTTCATTTTTTTAAATAAACAACTGGGAACAACAGGATTTTTGATGAAACTTGTACTTGTTTTGTCTCAGTGCTGTACTCAAACACCAGCCAGCAGGCCCATACTAATGCTTCAGTAAATAATGTTGGCGTAGATTTTAGCTTGGGATGCCAGACATCTTTTCAGTCCCGGTGACAAGTCGAAGGCTGGAAAACCTGTATGTCTGGAAGCGTCCGTGAAGCCGTGATGGAGACGATCACCTTCAGCAAGGCAGAGTCCGTCGACGCTTTTGGTTTCACGCATCAATAAAGTTGCGCAGGCTCCATCTGTCTGAGCTCTCTGGCTCGTGTCAGTCTCATGCCGTTTATACCACCAAAATGTCACCCATCAGGATTTTATTCTCGGTCTCACAGATAAAGATGTAGGATGTTATCGGGGGGGAAATACAAAAGAAACCTTTTTCACCTTTTGCTCCGCACACACACACACACACACACACACACACACTGTGGTGTGGTGTGGTAATGTTGTTAGGTGAGTAATCCTTCATAATCTAAACATGCAGCTTGATAAAACATTTTTAGAGTTTTTCCTTCTATCTGATCTGACTGACATGTAACATGACATTAACAGTCAGGCAATGAGTTCAGTGGTCTGTAGTTTTACTTGAAGAAAACAATGAAACTAATCATATCTCTTTCCATAGACTTGCTGGAAAATTCTTCTCGATCCACTTTCAGCCTGCGTCTTTCAACAAAGGATCACTGTGCTCTCAGCTTGCACAGATGGATACCCACGCCGAGACTAGGACAAAAAAGGGTCCCAACCGAAGCCTCTCCTGGACTTTTTTTGTCTTATCTGTAAGGGCCGGTTCCCATACTGGACTTGATGGCAGTTATTTAGGGCCCCATGGGGCAGGACGCGTGCAAAACCGCGCATCTTTAATGCTTTGAAAAAAACAAAGCAAAACCCTGAGGCCACAGCACAGCTTGCAGCTGAGGAGCAGCGTTAGCTTCACCAAAAAGCTGAACTAGCTGCTAAATAAATAAACTTAACATGTTGAACATTTCCTGCTCTTCATTATTCCCCTTCAGTCATAAGGTTAGGAGCGCTTCAGCAAACCTTTTCTTGCTTAAAGCCGGTATTTGCCATATCTGTAATGTATTCTTTAATCATTTTCAGCACAAACACAATTAGTTTCATTTGACATTTTTCCTGTGGACTTAGGCCTGTGGTTTTAGAACTCCCTTATCCTATTGTGCAGTTTTGTTATACGAACCGCATTAACATAGCATTACTATAACTGCGCCTTTGTGTTTATGCGCTGACCCAAGCCTCCCCGTTTTTTAAAAAAAAAAATGTTCATGGGGCACAAGAACTGGAGCGGGAGCCGGGATGCTGATGGGAGCAGAGAGTGGGAGACAGGGGGCGGGTGTGGTGTGTAGAGATGGAAGATGAGAGGAAAGGGGGGAGGGGGTCCCATCTGTTGCGCGGCCGTGGCGCGTGCCGAACGCGTGAATCCCATGGCAGTTCAGTGCATTGCAAAGTGGTCAGCAGCGGAGATAGAAACACGCTGAGTAAAATAAACTATAAACAAATCCACAATGTTATATTTGATATAGTGTTTACAGAAGTTTTAAGGAGGTGTCACTTTCAAAGGGTTCCAGTCTTTTACTGAATTAAAAGCCTGGTCCTCGTTGTGTTATCCAAGCAGTTTAAGAGCAGAGGTGGTGGCTGTCCTGTTTATAGTCTTATATCCGTGTGTGTATCTTCGTGCTCCACAGATGCACACATCTCTCTGCTTGTGTTGCAGGTTGTCCACATCACTCTCAATCAGTCTCCTCCCCCATACTCCAGGTAGACATCGTGTTGTTGGTATTGGAAACAAGCTGCTGAGGCTCCACAAGCAGATGTTAATCCATACATAGCGTGGCTTGGGTATCTGCGTTATTAATTATAGGAATAGATTAGTCCTGTCACCTCAGAATCACTTATCTGGTTCTGTATTGCTGTTGTCGTGGCGCGTAGGCAAGTCCAGACAAAACGCAGAAATAAACTCCCCGAATTTAAATTTATTGTTATTTTTATTGTTTTGATTCAACTTTTTAAGTGTTTATTCAAACCAGTGCAACATACGGGTGTTCATCAAACTAAAATGGTCTTTTGCGGATTTGGTCACTCATTTGTGGGGATTTTTTGATGCAAAATAAATAATAGATCACAAAAATATATATACATATACTGATGTAATAACAAAGCCAGGCGAAATAAAAGAAGCAAGCCTTAGTGTGGGAACTTACGAAAGAGCAGCTATCCGAGCCTACACGTGAATGAAAGCAGCAGCTTTATGTGTTTTGTGTGCGTAATTCGATCCTGGATGAACGTTAAAGTCTTAAATTTTAAACGCAATAAAGCGCAACATCATCACGGAAACTCTGCATACCAGCGGTAGACCCAGTGGGACCAGATGGCCCAGACAGTGGCACCTCTCATCTCCCAAAGGCAACGCCCTCCTGTGTCAAATCCCCAAGCAGGATGGCTTGTGTTCCCTCCCCTTTGACGCGCCGGACTCCCATAAAGAGGAGGCTCTTCAGCTCTGCGGCACACTCGAGCTCAGCCGCTCCAAGAGCAAGTATCTCCCTTCAAAAAGCACAACAACAAGCAGCAAACAACATGAGTCCCAGCATCACTACTGAGGCCAACCAGCCTGTCACTGCAAGGTCCACTGTGGCACAGAGAAAACAAGCCAACGAACTGAGAAAGGTAAGGGAAAGAGAGACAGTGCATATCTGTTTTGTCACTGGAAATGTTATTTTTTCCTGATTTGACTCTATCAAAGCACAGCCGAATAACCGGTTTTCATGTTTTCTTCTAGACTCTTAAGCCCTTGCTGGAGAAGAGAAGACGTGCTCGTATCAACGACAGTCTTGCTCATTTGAAAAACCTGATTCTTCCTCTTGTTGGCAAAGACAACGCGCGCTACTCCAAGCTGGAGAAAGCTGACATTCTGGAAATGACCGTCCGTTTCCTCCGAGACCTCCCTGCCTCTCCTGTCAAAGGTGAGCATCTTCTCTTAAACTATGAAATGTGTTGCACACACAATCTGTCTGATTGATGAGATTCTGGACTACACATGAAATTCAAATCACTAATCAAATCTATTTTTCGTCCAGATTCCGCAGACAGTTACAGAGAAGGCTACAAAGCCTGCCTCCAGCGCGTCTCCGCTCTGCTTCCCCAAACGAGCCTGGATCAAGACGCGTGCCAGCGGGTGAAAGACTTCATCCAGCAATCCTCGTCCTCCACCGTCACCCCAACCTGCCTGAACTGCTGCGCTCAAAGCTCCAGGACTTTCCCTGCGATCCAACAGAGACTCCTGAGCCTCAAATCCAGCTTCAGCTCCAGGCTGGATAGCCAGTCCCGCAGCAGCAGCGGCGCAGTGGCTCCCGTCCGAGAGCAGCCATTCCCACAGGCAGTGAACGCTGCCATGTGGAGACCTTGGTAGATTAGATGGACATTTATCTCATGTGTGTTATTTATTTTTGTGATGTTATTTATCTTACTTGTATTTCAATAACCGTATAGCCTTAGAGATGAAGAACCGTTGGAGTTGCTGTGTAATAATCTAATTCAGTATTTGGCTCATTTGCTTTTAATGCCAGAGAGCACGCGAGCACAGATCTCAAAGAAACTGAAGTCTATGAACGTTTATAAATGCAATCCTCTTTGGGGTTTCAGAGATATGGGTTGTAGACAACACTTTTGTAAAACCCCAAGGGTTATTTTGTTTGAGGTTTGCACGATGGACTTAAAAGTATTTTGGTCTGTGCAAAAGAATAGTCTGTAAACACTATGTGTTAAGTAGGATTATTATTATTATTCACTGACATTATGTAATTAAAAAAAACACACGCGTTGTGACACCTTCACATGTTTTGTCATTGACAAAAGCTCGTCAATAAATGTACTCCTGACGAAGATGGTTGTGTTGTTTGATCTCTTTATTTGCGGTGGGCTAAGGATCTCAAGTCAAACCCAGACGTCTCCATGACGGGAACGTCAGTGATGTGAAGGGAATGAAAAAAGGCGCGCAAACGCACAAAGCCACGGGTCGGCCTGAGCCCATTGATGCCGATGAGCAGCTGCTCCATTGTTGCTGATGTGAGGCGCCTCTATAGTTGCCGCCAAAGTGGTGGGAAGAAGTTAGGCTGGTTGTGTGATGGGACACACACTGAGATGACTGCTGTCCTGAATCAAAATGGCAGAGTCGACCCCAAAAATACACACTTGTTGTAATTTTACCAATAGCGGGCCCAAACATAAGTTTACAGACACTCTGCTAGTCAGACTATCTTACATAAACCCATTCCTCTAAGCTTTGAAACTGAATATTCTGAATTTTGATCATTTATGAAATAATATTAGAAGTTAGTGCTTCTCTTTCCAGTGTGTTTACTCTTTATCTTAGCATACGGGATGTAGTTGATGCTTCTTATTGCAGCCCTTTGGTATATGAGTCACATTCAAAAGCCTCTTTCAGTTAAGGCACACAGTTATGACGAGCTCTGAGTCTCACATAGAAGTCTGTTTAACAACAAAATAGTTCGCCACATAACAGAAAATGAGGTGTGTTTACCAACAACATTCTCCAGTGATAAATATGTCACATCACTTTCAATATTTCAGTGAACATGGACTAACACCATTTAACTTTGTAACACACTATAAACCATATAAACATGTTGTGACAGGATGTGAACTTGTTGTAAAGAGTGACATGGGGTTTGATTTCTTAGCTTTTAAGTAGCCATTAGTTTAATCACTTTAAAATTGATATGAAAATAAACTTGCGTAGCCCTCAAATACATCTGACACATTATTTAATTAATTTTAGTTTGAATTTTACTCAGCCTGATACTCCTCTGGTGCTGCAGGACCCATTGTTGGTGCAACCACAGCTTTTTAAAGGTAACAAACAAATTCAGATTTTCCTTTTTACAATATTCAGGATCTTCTGATGATGTGGTTGTTTATGTCTTTAGGCAGACAAGTTAGGTGGACCAGCAGAAGAACAGACAGATTCTTTAATAGATTGTGTCTGAACACACATACGCATGCGCATTTTGTTTCTCTCCAGGTTTCACTGTCCAAGTGTGCTGCAATAAAGCTATCTGAAAACAATACTTGCACACATCCTTGATGCAATACAGATGTGAAGAGACCTATTCTTGTAAGTGCTGAAGCTTTATACATATGAAACTTCCTCTCTGTGGTCCTACACAGTGTGGTGGAGGGACAGTAGCACCACACGTCATTTATATGACTTACAGACTGCTGAATCTTCATGTTAACTTTCACTTAAAAATTTATTTTTTTCACAGGATGAGGTACTGTCCCTCATCTCTTATATTAACATCACTCCAGGACGGGATCTCTTGACCAGTATGACCAGGAGCAATGATTATAGTGACCAGTAATTCTTTCTTTGTACATATGGGGATGTGAGTAATGGAGTAATGTGTTAAGACTCTGAGAAAATATGAACCTTTAAAAATAGTTAATCCTCCATGGCTGTTTTAAATTTGAGTCACTTTGGGCAAAAGTGTCAGTCCAAACATGATATCCACTCAGTTCATTAGGCACACTAACTGCAAACTAATGTAACATAATACAACAGAAATATAAATATGCATTCTTCATGGAAGTTAAAAAGGTCTTTGTAAATATTTTTAGAGAGGTCTTGACTCTGCTTAATGATCATTTTTGAGGCTGGAGTTTGTGGTGTACTGGGTGTTCTGGGTTATAATGTCACGTTCTTCCAATATTTAGTCTTCCCTCAGTGATATAAAGGCAAAATGCAAAAGACAAAGATGAAAAAGACAGAATATACTTCTCTTTATAATGCACAAGAACTTGGCAGCACCACAAAATGACTGTGGAAGTCAATCAGCACCTTTTGAATACTGCTTCAACAAAACTTGACATTATATTCTTACTGAAGATTTACTGCAGGACATTTATAGATATGGTACAATATATATATGTATATATAGATGTAGCGATCCCAAGCGACAGCAGCATCAAGAAGAGCTTGAAAAATACCAACAGCTGAAAGAGGAGCCAGACAAGATGTGGCAAGTAAAAGCAACAGTGGTCCCAGTGGAAGTCTGGAAGGGCAGATTCCAGGTCTCTGTCCAGGAGAGCGCAGTCCTAGGAACAGCTGAGATACTGCTGCACAGAACCCTCAAACTTCCAGGCCTCTGGTAGAGAACCTGAGCTTGAGGAAGACACACACCACCCCAGAGAGGATGAGAGGGGGATTTAAATATAAATCCCTAACTCTAGATATAATGTTTTTGCCCCTTTAACTGGGCAAAAATGGAAGAAAACCTCAAAAAGAAGAAGACAGATCTCTCTCCCAGGATGAACAGCATTAAAGATATATAACAAAACATACTTAAACAATATGGATCTGGGAGGTTGATTAGCAACTACACACACAAGAGAGAAAATTCAAGCTTGCAGGACAACATGCACACAAATGAGAGAGAGAATGTGAAGAGGGATGTTGAATCTCCTTGAGGATGAAGATCCAGATTTAAAACATCTGGACCGAGGCACTGACAGCCAGCAGAGAAAGAGAGAGAGAGAGAGGTCAGTGGATAGCAGAGAGAGAAAGAGCTGTGCATGTAGGTTAACACAGGCCTACAGGGATGTAGCATTTTCAGAAAGTTTGCTGTATTCTTGTAAACAGAACAAACGTGGGCTAAAAGTTCCAGGCTTAATAGGTTCATTGAGAATGAGACCGACCTGACATGGTAGCAGGTACAAAGATATCAAAAACAAAACATAAGCTGAAAGTTAAGGTGAAAACAGCTCAACAGAACTGAGCTGATGTTAATCCTGAAAGGGAATGATAGTAAAAGACCTCGCAGGCAGCTGACTGTTTTTCACCCCTGTGGACAGACAGGAGCTCCCTGTTCTGAGAGCGAGAGCATGGGATGAAACAAGGTTTAAGGAGATCAGACAGGTATGAAAGGACATGTCCATTTGCATTGAAATCAAGACAAGCTCCTTAAAGCCTGAAGTTGGGAACCAGTGAAGAGAAGCCAAAATTGTTGCCATGTGGTCAAACTTCTTGATAAGTTTAAATTCCATCTGCAGCATTTTGAATCATTTGAAGACTTTTAGTGCTGGCATGTAGCAGACAAAATACACACACAGTAACTGAGTCTGGGTGAAACAAAGATGTGACTATGGCCTGACATCTCAGGTCCATCAGTATATATGAGGAACAAATTAGGTGACATGTAGTTTTTCACAAGCAGACAAGCTGGCCTCTAATCATTAGTGAATGGTCATGTGCCTTTACAGGCGCATGCAGCTGAGGATCATCAGCACAGCAGTGAGTCGAGAAGGGGGCCCTGTGGAACCTCATGTTTCAAATCAGAAAATTCTGATGTAGCATAAATGTGAAACACACTGTGTTCTATCAGGTAAGTAGGACTTTAACCATGCAAGAGCCAGGGCAGAAACACCAAATTGATTTTCTATTTGCAACACTTAGAAGCACTGAGGCTGAATCTGAATCCATAGTATTATTTACCTCTTTAGTGACTGTGTTTTAGTGAAGTGGTAGACCCTGTAGGCAGATTTCAGTGGTTGCTGAAGGTTGTTTATTAAGTAAAAGTCTTACCACAACAGTTTTAAAGCCATAGTGGACTTTGACAAATGAACAATATTCGGCACCATAGGTTTCAGAAATGTCCACAGATCAATGAGAAGGTTAGCTGATGGGGGTGGGTTTTGAGGCTAACACCAGCTTGGACAATATTTTGAGAGAGTCTAGCCTGAAGTTTCATAAGAACCAAGAGCCTAACCAGGATTCAACATGTGAATACTGTAGGGTCAGTTTTACAGAGTAGCTGGAGATGAGGAGTTTATTTTGTACATAATCTCATCTATTTTTATGCTAACAGAGTCTAAAAACCAAGAATCACAAAGTGTGAACAGTTTAACAGATGGCTTGATTGTCCACAGTGTCAGAGAGAAATTAATTTTGTATTTGTTACTGATAAAGAAAGACAAGTAAGCTGCTTTGGCAGCAGACAGAATGTGCTTGTAATTTAATCCATTTGAGATACATATCCAGATCCAGCTTGCTTCCTCCTGACAAAGTAAGGGCTTGAAGGCTTTGTTCCGTACACGCTTTGGCATAGTCATTCAACTCTTGCAGTTGTTGTGTATGCATTTCCTTTCCAGTTTTCTGACAAACATCAATATTTTTATTCTATTTTTGTTTTGATAGGACAAGTCTCACATAAAAACACAAAAATAATAATATCAGTGATGCACAACATTTATATACAAACGGCTCCATGTTAACCACAAAGATAAAATCAAAGTATCAAGAGTAATAAGTTTGACCTGAGAAGACCACTTGCGAGGACATTCACCTGAAAAACACTAGTCTTATTAACGTTACATTTCACTATAAATGGGATAGTTACTTAATTCGACCTGTTTTACTCCCTTAAGAGCAGTGATGTCCATACCTAAAATAAAATAATCCATTGTCCCACAGTGGAGAGTGGTGCTCAGACTTGCTTTCATTACATGTTGAGAAAAATAAGGGGCATCCTGTATACATCACATCAGTACATTCTCTTTCATTTAACTGAAGTGAACCTGTTTAGACCTGCTGATGGTCACACGTTCGGGATCAGGCGTCGTTTACAGCTGTTACAGTTGGATGTATGGTGTTATCTACTCAGACCCAGGATAAACCCGGTTTTCTCTCAGCTCTCATCACCCTGCGGCAAAAGTCAGGTGCAGTCCCGTTCGCTGTTGCTCCCCCATCTCACAGCCCACATGTGACTCTTAATTCCCATGAAGTGTTGGAACATTTTCAAACAAAGGCTCCCTGTTATCCGGCCGGCACAGATGGGTTACCGACGCCGAATTTGCTTGAAAAGACAAAAGAAGACTCTAACCGTAAGAGCAAAGCTGAGGAGAAGTGTACCTCCCGCCCCAACCCCCCCCCCCTCTTCATCAACATCAGCCCTCCGTCCCTGTGGGCCGGTGAGGGGCGCGTGCAGCAAGTGTGCCTCTCAGTTTCAGGGCAGCGCGGGGCATTGTGGGAGCAGCAACACGAAGATCACGTCGACATGGTGATGACCTTCACATGTCGATTCTGTACACGTTGTTTTCATTTCAAGTAGTGGAAATACTCGAAGATATGCGTTGCTGAACGGCCGCAAAATTGCATTAAACGTTCATATCCTATTGCGCAATGAAATGTGAAATCATGTGAATCAAACTGCATTGAGTTGCGCAAGCTGAAAAACAAGTTAAAGCTTAAATTGGCGCATATGGAGTCACTTTGCAGGGCCTTTTGTGTCAAAATAAAACTCTTTCAAAAAGAATCGTCATGCAATCTGCTCTTCCAGACAGGCAGCTTTCATCGCCATCTGAGCTTTGTGTTTAGTCGTCACCATATAATATTGATAAACAAGCATCTCGTGGTAGCTTGGACGCTGAAATATCCAGGAGTCAAGCCGGAGGAGACAATTGCTTTGCAAACAGGGGGGTGAGAATGGTTTGTTTCAACTGAACACTAACAACATGGACCCATAAGAAGCATGCAGATGGGGTACCCACGCCAAAACTGCGTGGAGATCATGTGTCGTGCGTGTAAAGTTTATAGAAAAAGCTTGAATGTGTGTGTGTGTGTGTGTGTGTGTGTGTGTGTGTGTGTGTGTGTGTGTGTGTGAGATAAAGTGTGTGAGTACGGACAAATGGATGAGAGGGAGGTTGGTTCTTCAGAACGCTGCTGGTGCCGGAGGAGTATGGGGGTGGGGAGGTCGGTAAAGGGAGGTTTCGGGGGTGGGGTGGGGTAGGCTCGGTAACAGACAGCCATCTGGTCGCCGTGGCGCGTGCTGAGCGCGTGGGTCCCCTGAGTGCAGTGGTATTTGATGGGTCGTCATGTCTCTCCAGTTTTTATTTAAAATCTGAAAGTATTCAAGATATAAGTCAAAGTTTGATTCATACCTCGCAGGGAGTGATGCTTCACTATTAAACCAAATCCACAGGTAAATAACCGAAATATTTATAACACCTAGTGAAACCCAGGCTCATTTTTTATTCGCTGTTGTGACAGAAGTACATGCTCCCCCACTTCCCACCCTCTGCTTTTCAGCCCCCCCTGCCCTGCATGAGGCGTTAACAGCAGCGGTAAACCCTACAGGTAGGGACTCCCCCGGGCAGAAAAAGCAAAAAAAAAAAAAAAAAAAACCAAAAGAAAAAACGTCATATGCAAAATTATTGTTGTCAAAATCTGCGAGCAGATGTCATTTGAAAGTAGCGTGGCTTGGGTATGAGATTGGACTAAGAGTCTGGTGTATCCCTGTGGACACTTTTCCTTACACGCAAGCCTGACCCCTGTGCCAGCAAAGTATGTATTACACCCTGTTGTTGTAAGTGTGCGTATATTTGTTTAAAAACTATATATTTAATCTCAACGATATGTGAGCAAACTTGGGGCGAATTACACACGATAAAGTACAATAAAACCTAATAAAAACGAATCTCAGTCATGCGACCTGAAAAACTGCTGCGGATAAAATATTTTTACTGTATTGGGTTATATTTATAGTTAAAATCACAAAATGAATGAATGTTCTATACAACCTGCATTTTGTACTGCACCTTTTGTATAACATTGCGTAATTATTCACCAATACCTCCATATGTATGCTGTACATATTTGTGTTTGTGTGCGCTTATTTTACAAACAACATTCCATCTATATATAAAATAATGAAGCTTATTTTGCGCTTTTTAATATTTTCTAAATTGGACAGTTTGTCGAACTTTTATTCTGAAAATAGGCATTTGGTGCATCCAGACTTTAAGCTTCTTTACGCACATAATTCTTCAGGTTTTTGACGCAAATTTGGTTTGATTTGGTCGATTCATCACAACGCAGACACGCACTGCAGTTGTTACCCATGGATTAGAGAAGAAGACAGATGGTTATCTTACTATTTTCTGATAGTTTTGTGTTGTTTTCATCGAATACGAGGCCGGGTCGAATTGTTTGGTGTTGGCTTGGGGGCGTACCCTTGACGCACGGAAACCGACGCCACGGACCTGGATATATACCGCAGCCCTTGGCCGTTACAGACACATCTTCTCCGATTTCTGTCTCGGACACTTCTCTGGCACAAAGACGACGCTGAAAATGTCTCCAAACATGGCTTGTGAAGCTCTGCAGTCTTTTTCTCCGAGGCTAACTATGGCCAAAAGAAAAGAGGCTCTTGAGCTCAGAAAGGTAAGCGAAACCACTGATTTTCCCTTCATTATTTTCTCTGCAATGCCCTCCATTTAACGAATGAATGCTAAATGTCATGTGTTCTCTTCAGACTATGAAGCCTTTGATGGAAAAAAGAAGGCGCGCCCGTATCAACGACAGCCTGAACCGTTTGAAAAATCTCATCCTTCCCCTCACAGGCAGAGATGTAAGTTATTATATACATCCCAATGTAAATGGAAACACTTTTAAGATATAATAAAGTCAAGACAACCTTTATGCTCATATGTTTAACAATTATTTTGATTGTTTTCTCTAGAAGACTCGCTACTCCAAGCTTGAGAAAGCCGACATCCTGGAGATGACAGTGAGGTTCCTCAGTGATGCTCCCCCAGTGAACACTAAAAGTGAGTTATGTTTCTACTTGTTTTCGTTTGTTTGTTTTGTTTTTGTATAAATAAATACGTGTAAACGGGCTGTTACCACTACAAAGCTAACGTTTCACTTCCTTTTTAGATTCCGCAGACAGTTACAGAGAAGGCTACAAAGCCTGCCTCCAGCGCGTCTCCGCTCTGCTTCCCCAAACGAGCCTGGATCAAGACGCGTGCCAGCGGGTGAAAGACTTCATCCAGCAATCCTTGTCCTCCACCGTCACCCCAACCTGCCTGAACTGCTGCGCTCAAAGCTCTAGGACTTTCCCTGCGATCCAACAGAGACTCCTGAGCCTCAAATCCAGCTTCAGCTCCAGACTGGAGAGCCAGTCCCGCAGCAGCAGCGGCGCAGTGGCTCCCATCCGAGAGCAGCCATTCCCACAGGCGGTGAACGCTGCCATGTGGAGACCTTGGTAGATTTGCTATGTTGAATTTGCCGAATCTATCAAAAGCTTGTGAGAAGACTGTAAGGTGTTTCATATGTACACAACATATCTTGAAAACGTCACTTGTAAATATGCACAGTGATTCACTGCTGATGAAAAGCCAGAGTTCATCGTTTAAATCGTACTGATTGAGTATTATATACTTACGTTTTGCGCACGAGTCTGTTGTCCTGTATAAGTTGACAAGTTTAGACAGTCGTATTTTTTTAAATCTGCATGTATGTATCCGTTAAATATTTAGTCCTCTTTGCGGACTAAGTGATTAAGGGCTATTGAAACAGCCCAGTAAGACCCAAAGGGTCAGTGTGTATGCATTTGCACGATAGACTTCAATGTGCTGAGTCTGTGCAGATGAACTTTGTAGACACATTTTGTGTCAGTGCAAGTATATCTGTTGGGATGTGTTTTATCTTTGCTATTTACAGCAAATGGTGTATATATGTTATATAACAACAAATAAAAACTGCGATGTCGTGGTTAAATCTTGTTTTCTTGATTTGATCTTTTTTTAAGAATATTGGTCTTTACTCTTTAACCCATCTATAAAAGGTCATATGATGGCCCCACTATAGAAAAGAAAAAAGAAAAAGTTATTTAGTTGACACACACAACTCAGTGTGCTTTGCATTAAAATGAGAAAAATCACAACCAATAGCACACAGCCAAGTGCATAAATACCATACGCTCAGATATTTCTGCCTCCTTCCAACAACAGCAGCACGTAACTCGTTTCATCAGACTTAGAAGTGAACCCTGACGCAGCAAAGAACAAAAACCGTTGGACAGCGTGGCTCCGGGGTGGATGTTGTGGTCAAACGCGACCACAACAGGCAACATGGAGTACTGCCTCTGCGTCCCCTGTGGTCTCTGCTGCCCCCGCCCGACTCTTCTCTTTAATGACACGGTTTTGGTGCCGTTTCTCTTCTACCTCTTCCCGGAAAGACACCGATCATCACATGAGCTAAATCCCTGCTGTTTGGTTTTCTTCACCTTGTATTAATTAAGCTTAGTGTAAAAGTAAATCTTAATGAAGTATTATTATTTATTTATTTTTGCCGAACAAAACCCTTCTCGGTTTTCCATGAAGTAGTTTTCCTCCACATTTCTCAAAGAGGCTGTGACCGGAGCAGCCGGAGGACATAGCCTGATTTCCCCTCACATCACACAGATCTCGCTGCACCACGAGACCTACAAACCCCGAGACCTTCTCATCATCATCATCATCATCATCACCATGTCGGTACCGCAGCAGCGCGAGGCAGTGTCCTCCCTCCAGTTATGCAGGTAGGACGTATGATACGACACATTAACACATGTGTGAGCAGCCTTCACATGCTAACAACGCGCTGTCGATCATCAGATGACGAGAAACGAGCGCGGCTACCGGCGTCGTCGCTCTCAGGACGGATAACCCTGATAATCCGCTTCATGTCGCGGTGTAATGCACAGGACGCTACCGTCTGTACGGAGTCGGACTGCGTCCTGCCGGTGCTTGTTTGTTTCATGTTTCATTTCAACCAGTGTGTGACAGATCAAACGACGCGGTCTCAGGCTGTTTAGCCGGCGAGGTCCCGGCGGAGGTGCAGACCGCCTGTGCCGCATGGCGTCTGTGATGACCTCAACGCCGGTAGAAGGACATATTAATTTCGCCACCATTTACCGAAACTCCATTGAAAGTTTTATCTGATAGCGTGAGCTTGAATAATGCAGCGTCATAGTTTGTCTGGTGTGTGACAGTAAACCTTTATTTAATTTAATCCCTTGTTTATTTCAACCAAATATAATAACCAGAGGAAGAACACCCAAAGTAAACAGTCAGCAGTGTGCACAAAGGTAATGACTGCTATTAAAATACCTTTGGGATGAATTGGTTTTGCCAGCAGCATGCTGAGCTTGTTATACTCGTGGTCGCCTATGGGTGGCGCTATATCTCAGCACAACAGCTTAGCTCTCACTGAGCCGCTTCAGTTTAGGTGAAAATAACTGAAACATGTAGTGTTATCATAGTCCACTAAATGTCTGTACTGGTTAGTATATTTGAATGTGTTTAACAACAAATGTCTAAACATAATTCCCCCCATATCCACCAGGGTCACGCTTTGCTGGCCTACAAGCTTTAAAGAATTTCCCTTTGGGGATAAATAAAAGAATTCTGATTCTGATTCTGAAGCTGCATGACAGCTAAAAGTTACTGCTTTCTCCACATATTAGACTGTTCAACACAAGTAAAATGAGCAGTGAAAATATCCACCTGTTCAGTTGTCTATGCAGACAACTTGACTAACTAAAAGTTAGAATACAAAGCTGAGAAGCCTTCTTGACTTGATGTGGTTTGGCTGTACAAGTCTTTAAATGACGTGACAGTTTCTGTGTTGCGTTAAGGTTCCATATTTGAGTCATGCGACAGTATGGTGTGGACAACTCTTAAGCCCAGATGCTATCTGAGTGGAAATCTATTTCTTTCAAGCTGCCTTGACTACATTGGAAATGAATTACCACACTTCCCACAGTGACACTTACCTTCATGTTCACACAATGTGAACAGTTAAGGGTGTGTGTGTGTGTGTGTGTGTGTATGCAAATAGAGTGAGATTGTTTGATTTCAGAATGTGAAATGGTGTACCTGACAGCTGAAACCAAACTTAACAGGACATTTCTGTGCTTCTGCTCTCCAACTCTCCTCCACTCTACCTTGTTGAGACAAAAATATGACTTTCCTAATCTGGGACTTTGCAGATCTAATTGCCAGTGATACACTTCCTGCACCATTGTAGCTTCCTCCCATAAACATTCATTCACTTACACACTCTTTCTCTTGGATAGCCATTCAAATAAATTCAAACATCCTGCCACTTAAGCCACCCTGGGATATATAGCCCTCCAGTTCCTGTTGCCTTTTCTGGACTCTCCTTCACTCCAACTCCCTGTGATGAAATACCTCTGCTGCACTTCCCTGGAAAAAAAAACGAGTGATGTCGTGTCTTCTCTTCTTAAGAAAAACCCGATTATGCAAACTTTAATGTTGTCCACTCTTCCTGACTATAATTACTATGTCCCTTTTGTTTTTCCAATGCAGAAATATTTCAGAGATGCATGTGTTGTCCATGTGATTTCTTATCTTCCTCTCAGGACCACACACACCTTCAGCTACTATATTGTTTCATCGGTAGTGATGAACAGAGCAGACCAACTGTGCTGTAAATAAACTGGATTTATCATGTCTAAACCTTGAGAAATGCCATCTTCATTTGTTTTCAGTGCATTCGGAAATGCTGTAGGCTCTTTATTGTTTTGGTCTGGGATATAACTTGATTAGGGCTCTGCACTGTAGGTAACACAAGTGAAGCATCCAGTACATGATCCTCATTCTGGAAAGTCTACACTATATAGACAAAAGTATTGGAACACCTGACCAGTACATCAACAGGGACTTTAATGACATCATGTTCTAAGTACATAGACAGCTTTGCAGCTGTAACAGCTGGGAAGGCTTTACACAACATTTTGGTATTTCTGTCAGAATTTTTACTCATTCTCCATTCCAGTTCACCCCAAAGGTGTTGGATGGGGTTGAGGTCAGGGTTTTGTGCGTACCAGTCAAGTTCTTCCACACCAAGCTCATCCAGCCATGTCTTTATGGACTTTGCTTAGTCATGCTGGAATAGAAAAGGACCTTCCCCAAACTGTTGCCACAAAGTGGGAAGCCCAGCATTGCCCAAAATGTCTTGGTATGCTGAAGCATTAAGATTTCCCTTCACTGACAGCAAGTGTCCTAGTCCAACCCCTGAAAAACAACTTCATACAACACCTGAATTCTGTAATAACAAGGTTTATCTGAATACTTTTGTCTTTATAGTGTAACTTGATTTTAAGTTGCACAGTGGTGCAGTGGTTAACAGTGAGGGTTTTAGGTTTGAATCCCAGTCTGGGCCCTTCTGTGTGGAGTTTGCACGTTCTCCCTGTGCCTGTGTGGGTTTTCTGTGGTTACTCCAACTTCCTATCACAGTCCCCAGAACATACACATCAGTGTAACTGGCTACTCTTCTGCACACCTTTGACCACTTGCGCATTATGCGTTGTGGTACCTTTGCTTACTACTGCTTGCTTCCAAAAAAAGGTAATTGCAGTTTGAATTCACTCTGCTCAATTGCAAGTCTCTTTGTGTGCTCCATTCATGTGCAAACATTCATTAATACAAATGTGGGCTCGAGGTGTGTGTTTTTACGTCTGTGTTTATACAGTTGTGAGTGTTTGATAAATGCTTGCTTTGCCTGGTAGTGTAAGATTGCCCGTGTAAAATGAATTCAAGCCTGATTACGATGTGCTGAGCTCCCTCCACCCCAGTCAGTTGTTTGTGCTTTGCTGTGTTTTTACACTGTTGGGACTTGAGACAGAAATGACACCAAGGCTAAAGACCAAGCTAATTCACAGTTTTCGCCAGCATTCTTCTTGGCACAGGTAAATGTGATTTTGTGGTTTATATGCTTGTTCATAGAAATATGGGGCTTTTTCAGTTAGTCGTTTGCTATATTTTAATGCTGCAGCTTTTCCAACCAGTGAGCTTTAATGTGAAAAAATTTGTCCAGCCTTCAAATGAAGCTTGCACATATAAAAGCCAGAAAAGTCTGTATATCTGTCAGAAAATATGTGCATTGTATATTGTTATATGTATATTGATATAAATGTACATAGTTGTGTACATTGACATCTTTTTAACACTAACAACTTTCTCATCTGTCTCTGCTAATTATGTCTAGCTCACATGTTGCTGGGTTCTTTTATCAACCCAGACCTCTAATTCTCAGTGATAAATTACTTTATGTTGTCAGGGCTTTGCAAAACAGCACACAAACGCTGTGGATTTATGTTGTGCTGCACTGTAGGTAACAGAAGTGAACCATCCAGTGTGTGATCCTCATTCTGGAGGGCCTGTGTGAACAAGATTAAAGAGCAGAAGGATTTTCAGACTAGCAGGCACCACTGTAACCCTTCTTCATCAGTTTATTTGGACATTATTGTGTGTCTGTTAGGGGAGTGTTTCTAAAAAAACGTATGACTAGATATATGTGGATTAAGTTTAACAGTCAGATCTTGTTGATATATAGTTGTTTTGGCTGTGGTCTTAGGCTGGTATTTTTTCACTCTTCACATTCTGGACACTGTTAAAGAAAAATCCCATGCTTTCATAAATTTCAAATTTCAAAAATATATACGCTCTATGTTTTGTGGAAGGGATTTGAATCAGTGGGTGGATACACAAACTACATGAGTAGGCAAGGTGGCTCCTCCTCAAGAGGTGGCTGAGAGATCTAGACAGTGAATGAAGAGAGGGAACAGCTTTAGTGACAATAAAACATTATTTTCCATACTTCAGCACACCAAGACATTTTGGACAATACTATGCTTCCAACTTTGTGGCAACAGTTTGAAGGCCCTTTTCTATTCTAGCATGACTGTGTCCCAGTGCACAAAGCAAAGCTCCATAAAGACATGGTTGGATGAGTTTGGTGTGGAAGAGCTTGACTGGCTCACATGGAGCCCTGACCTCAACCCCACTGAACACCTTTGAGGTGAACCGGAACAGAGACTGTGAACCAGGACTTCATCAGTGTCTGACCTCACAAATGCTGTACTGCATGAATTCCTACAGAAACACTCCAAAATGTTGTGGAAAGGCTTCCCACAAGCTGTTATAGCTGCAAAGCTGTCTATGTATTTCTAATACAATATCATTTAAGTCCCTGTTGGTGTAATGATCAGGTGCCCCAATACTTTTGTCTATATAGCGTATATTGAAAGGACACTCTGATATTAATATGTCATTTACATACATAAAGAAATATATGAAACAGTTTATATTGCTATTCAATCAACTGCACCACACACTACAGACTCAGAGACACCTGGGTGTGATGACGACAGACTATTGGCTGAATGCTGTCTGTTTATGTATCAGCAGGTGTGTTGTGATCCAGTTTGGCCAGTGCCTGACGCCTAAGGCGGGTTCAACTGCATGACGTCACTCACTGCAGCAATGTCAGGGCCCAAAATCTTGGCTGATGTGAATGAGGAGATCATAATGAAGAAAAGTGGCTTAGAGAGAGAGACTAAGAGCCAGTCAGAGTGCGAAGATGCGTTGCTTTAGGCCTCGGAGCAGCAGGGCAGCAGATGATAAGACAGCTGCAGTGGTGGAGCAGCGCCAGGCGAGTCAGCAAGTGAGCAGACATGTCAGGGAAGATGGGGAGACAGGAGCTCAGCAGGGCTCTAAATATCAACTCAGCAGGTAGTTCATCTCTGACACACACACACACACACACAGCCTTATTTCCATCACTTTTGGGGACATTATATAAGGTTACATTCATTTCCTGGTGGTTCAACCACCACCTAAGCATGACAGTAAACATTACTTGCCTAATCCTAACTCTTAACTAACCCTCAACCTAACCTTACAGCAAGTCTTCACCCTAATATTTAATGATTTACATTGTAGGGACATTTTGTAAGGTCATAATTAAGGTGTTGCCTCACAGCGACTGTGTAAACACATTTTTGTCTCCACAACTACAGAAATATGCGTACACACACACACACACAACCAGTGATGCTGAACAAACAGGCGACGAGTTTACTCCACAAAATTTGTGTTTTTTGAAAAGCTAAAGTCATTGGAAGAATGCTATTTTTGTAAAATGTTTTGTTTTGATATCAGTATCAGAGTGTCCTTTCAATATACTGTATACTACATGTCATATATGCTGTTCAACACAAGGGTAAGCTCTGACACTACACATTTCACAGCAACAGTGTCCTTTTGAGTGAAGTGCCAAGTGTAGAGCTCCTACTCTGTTCCTAATGTTGATGAACTGTCAGAGTTGCAGTTGTAAAGTCCCTCACACGGTTAAGCTCTAACTCAAACTGTTTGTAGAAGAAGTCACCCAAAGAAGCAAACAGTTCATCCTGTTAAGAATGGGGATTGTTAATGATGTCAAGATGTCTATTCTCTTGCTTCCTCTTGCCCTCATAGCCCCCCCCCCGCCCCCACACACACACAAACACACACACACACACACACACACACACACACACACACACACACACACACACACACACACACACACACACACACACACACACACACACACACACACACACACACACATTGTACTCAGACACTCCTTACTGTCTGATTCACATGGTTAGTTGGATCTCAAAATGCATTCCTTCTGTGTTTGTGAAAGCAGATTAGATTCTAACTGGAAAGACTGGTTTAATCCACACATGAAAGAATAGGAAACAGCTGATGTACATGACAGCATACTGTGCTGTCAGTTATGGTGATGCAGTATGTTGTCATCAGATAGACATATCAACTCTCCACAGCAGACGTTCACCTGATGAGTCACTATCCAGGATCTAACCATAGATTCTTTTCACAGATATTGTTTCAACAAACAATTTGTCACACATCAAAGCCTTGCTTCAACTAAATATCAACTCATTTGACTGAGCACATTATGTAACTAGTATATTATATATATGTCAGAAATAATTTCTGAACGATATGTCTGCTTCCCACTCAAAATTGTGTAAAAAATAAAAAATAAATAAATAAATAAAAAATTTGCATTTCCAACAGGATGCCAAAAGTCTTATGACCCAAGATGCTAGTTATAGTGTAGTAAGGACATTTACAGTCATGCTAACTAATATTCTTTTATCTGCAGGATCATGCGGCCAGACGACGCCAACATTGTGGGCAACGTCCACGGCGGCATAATCCTCAAGATGATTGAGGAAGCTGGATGCATTGTTGGCACACGACACTGCAACACACAGAATGGGGTAAGAAACCAGAACTACATCCTGACCCTTTTATTATCCCACCGTGGGTCCATAGAGATTACAAGAGAGGAGAGGAGACTCCTTATGTTGTTGTAAGGTTCTTTTGTAGTAACAAAATATGTGAAGTCAAAGATTTGTCTTGTTTTCGTCTTTCAACACAGGAATGAACAGACTAACGTATAATCTATGTAATAGTACAGTGCAGAAATTGTCTGCATAGTAAATTAAATGTGAATTGTATTGCAGATATTATCACGATTTTCATTAATATGGAAAATATGAAAAAATAGGAAAAAGTGAAATGTAGGCAAATGAAGAACTTGAAAGGGAAACATGATTTTTTTTTTTTTGCTGCTTCTTTCTCTAGAATCTGTTTAGTGTTTCAGAACACTACTTCAGAGAACATCAACTGTTTCAGTTTTTCCAGCGTTAAAAATAGTTGATTTCTTTAATCTGAGACAGAGGTCTTCCAGATATGAGAGGCACGGCACACAGTTCCACAGTTCATCTTGTTTATTGAGAGGGAATAGCAGATTTGAAGTGTCGTTATGCAGTAATCTTGTTTTTATTCAGTATTGCCTCACCAGTCTTGGTTCTACCTTTCACCTGGTGAACTTTAACCGACTTTTGATTTGAATCATTCTCACCTGCTTGTGCTGCTGTCCTATATTTCACTGATAAGACATAAAGACAAACACATTTGTCACACACAGTGTGTTTCCTTTTGCATATTCTACAGCAGTATAATCAATATTGTAGCGCTTTTCGTGACAAGGTTACAAAGTGTTTCACACAGACATGTTGAACTACTGTAAAAAAGAATGAAAGCAGTACATTCTTGAAGTGATGTAAAACATTAAAATCAGGTGAAATTCAGAAGTGACCTTTAAGCTCATACCAGTCAGAGATACCCTCACAATCAGTCAGACTTTATTTTTTATCACACCTTTCACAGTAAATAAAACAGTAAAAATCAAATTTCGGAATACCATCATATAAGAGAAATGAAATTTAAAAATAAATAAATAAAATTGTGCCAGGATAATTTTGTTCTGGTGCTTGCTATTAACCTATGTTGAAGCATTTAAAATTTCTGACCGCTCAAGTTGACACATAAAGAACTAATTCACCTTAAATGTTTTGAACAATTGTTTCATTAAGTACACTTCTTCATAAGCAATCATCATAATCAAGTACTGACTGGCACATCTGTGCTCAACGTTCCTACTCTTATTTACACTGATTGCAAAAGTTGCACATATTTTCTGTGTGTGTTTTGTATTTATCTTTTGTAGACATCATGGTTCCTAAAAACTGATCAACATCTCTGTAGTGTGGAGACATGACGGTCAAATGTTTATGTCTCTTCTCCTGGCTTTTAATTAAAGGTGTAAAAATGCCCAATTAAAATTAAGTGATTTTAGTCCAGATTAAAACATCTAATAAATCACTGAATTGCCATGAGGTTTTGTACAGTCTTTTATATTTCCCCAGTGATGTCTCTGGATGATTTTGGTTGTCACCTGAATTTCCTCTGTCACCACCATGAAGTTGGTTATGAGTAAAATGGTTCTCTAGAATCGATTGCAATGGCATTTGGTGCAGATATTCATGGTCTGCAGAAGATGAATCTCAGTGACTTTGGGTGATACTCTAACTTTTCACTTGGCACCCTCAACAGGTTACAAATGAAATTATTGGATAATAAAATGCTAATGCAAATGCCAATTACAGGCCTGTAATGTCAGAGCATTTGATTTAGTGATAACTGTCAAGATTTTAAGAGATTTTCTAGAAAAATAACAAAAAATATTTTTAAAACAGCTTACCAACCCTAAGTCAGTCATAGCACATAGTCTGCCCTACATAATCCGTACTCTAATCCACATTCAAAGCAAGTCAGACTAGATCTTACATCTAAATATGAAATGATCTCATTTACTTAGAAATACAGCTTTTGTAGAGCTACTGTTGTAGAAATCATTAGTTCCAGTGGGCCTAAATATTTTCAATGGGTATTAAGTTTAAATTTGTTATTAGATTTTTATTTGCCCTGCAACCACATTACACCGGTAGTGGATTCACACCAATGACTGATTTCCTTTTGGAACAAACAGAAGCTTGTTAATGTTGATTGTTTCCTTAAAGGCGTGTTTTTCTTTCTTAAATGTGTGTTTGATATTTGTTTTGGGTTTGCTGTCTCCTCTGCAGGACCGCTGTTTGGCAGCTCTGGTTCGGGTGGAAAAGACGGAGTTCCTGTCCCCTGCGTTCATTGGCGAGGTCGCCCACGTCTCTGCTGAGATCACTTACGCCTCCAAGCACTCCCTGGAGGTGCAGGTCAAAGTCTTGACCGAGAACATCCTCACAGGTGATTTGGTTTGATGCTTGACACTTTTACAACAGGCTCATACACATAGTAACATTCAGGCTCTCTCTAACTCTTCAGTAGTATGTTTAAGTAAATTTTGTTCAAGGCAAACATCATAATGCATGATGATGTTGATGTATAATGCTGGTTAGAATTTTAATGAGACTTTGCTTTGTTCTGTTTGAATCTGCCTGCTCACCTGTGCAGCACTGTTCACCTTTAGCCTCATTTTCACCCCCATCACTGCAGAATAGCAAAAAGAATGACAGATATTCAGGTGCATGGGTGTTCACAGACATACACAGACTCAGTGATATAATGAATGAACAACAAGAACTGAAGAAGAAAAAAAAAACCCTCCAGCATTGAGATCCCAAACTGATTTGAAATTTGATTTTCTTAAGGTGAAATCTTCACTGTAGCTGCTGAGCTAAAAGCAATAACATACACCTTATCTGAAGTGGGCAGACAAGCTCGAATGAATGTACATTCTCTGCTAGATGAGATCAACAAGAACTCAAAAAATCTACCTCATTGTTTACCTGCCTGTTATGTGGAAGCTTGCGTCACCCACAATAGAGTGTAGATCTGATTTGTACCAACAGCACAGCACAATGGATTACCTGCAAAAGTGCAAAACTTGCTCAAAATCTTAAGCTTTTCATAAAAGTGAATATTCATGTCAATAATCATATTTATGCCTTCACAGTGACCAGTACTTGTTTCATTGTTTACAGACAAGATAGCTGAACTGCTTAGACATTTTGTCAGTGCTGCATTGTGCTGTAAGTGTTTTCTGCTGTAAACAATGCCTCAGGCTTTGATGGCAATGGTTGAAAAACCTCAAGGCTGCACTTTCTCTGTATGGCGTATATCAGTTTCAACAGTACAAAGGTGCACGTTTCTGTATGTATTTTTGAATTATAATTTGTTGACAGACAACATCATTTGATACAGAGGCTTGCGTAATCCTAACCCTAAGGCAAGTGTTCACCCTAATATTTAATGATTTACGTTGGGGGAACTTGCATTTTGTCCCCATAAGTAAGACAGGTCCTCACAATGTGACTGTGTAAACCCATTCTTGTCCCCACAACTACAGGAATACCCCCCCCCCCCCACTCACATGCACAAATATTGAATGAAATCTAGAAAGTCTCAACCCTGAGGTTCACTGCATTCAGTCTTTCATGCTGAAACACGGAGTACATTTGCTGTAAAAGTGCTGCAATCATTAATCTAACTCTTATTGTCACTGTACACCATAGATTTTTCATTTTTATTTTAAGTTAACTAATCACTTTATCTATTATCCCATTGTCATTTCTTTGTGTTTCTGGTCAGAGGTTTTTAAATTAAGGAAAGTGTGCTTGCCAGGAGAAAAACAAACCCTCCTGTAATGTTCTGCTGTTTGTTCAGAAGAGGGCAGCACATAATAAGCAACACAGCCCCGAGACACATGGAAGATTAAACAAAGCTTTTATGAGGTGCTGCATTACAAGCTGTGACAGGGGAACAGAAACTAGAGCTCTTGGTTTCCAGTTTTAGAAGATTTACCAAGTGATGCAGTCTGTAATACTGAGATATGTGCACATTTAATGTGTGCTGTGTACGCATAAAAGCATGCACATGCATATACTGCATGTATGAAGGCTTACACGCGTGCACGCACACACACACGTGCACCCATGCATACACACGCATGCACACACACTGCCCAGAGTCCCTTGAGTAAAGACACAGGGAGGATCACATTGGGCTGACCTAGCATTATCTCTGAACCTTTAAATGCTAGTGGCAGCAGCGATGCCCGTAACAACTAAATGTAATGTGCTGACCGTACAGTAACTGCATGAAATGAAGACACACAATATATCACAGTAGTGCTGGTTGTAAATGAATATCAGTAACATAGAGTTTCTAAGTAATAAAAGAAACTTCACTTTGCATTTTTTAATGAATTTAGTAGTTTGAAGACACTGTAGCATGAGTGAGAAAGAGTAAGAGAGACAGAGAAAGATGCAGAGTATGGGAGAAAAATGGAGTGAGACAGATGTGAGGAGAGAGACAGACAGACATATCGATGGGCAAGAAGACAGCAGAGAAGAGCAAGAAAGAGTGAGAGTAGGAAAGAGATAGAAAGAAGGATGAAGGAAATGAGGTGTGAGAAACAAAAGAAGTATCCCCTAGACAGCCGTTGCCCTAGCAACAAGCTTGTACTGGTTGGTTGGCTGGTTGCTGGGCTGGAAGCTGGTTGACGGAGGCGGAGGCAGAGATATGAGATGACAGGTGGAGAGCAGTGTACGAGCATACAGGCGTCTGCACGGGCAACCCAATACAATACATGGCCTGTCAAGAAGGACCCTGAAGATGGGAGATCAGGAAGAACGAACACTCTCAGTGCGCTGTTTGGCTTGGTGTACTGTATATTGCAGGATAATATAATATAGAAGACATATTTGCTCCTTTGTGTCTTTTGGAAGCATATTTTAACAGTTTTTTTTTTTACTAATTTAGCATAAGTAAAATACAAACCTCAGCTCCACATTTCATGAATATGTTTTAGCATCAGAAAATGAACATTTTCAGTGCTGTGCATATATGAACTAAAAAATTGTGCGGTCTAAAGGTAGGTTTAGTGTCAGGGCTGTGTACTTTTCTGTATATGTCATCCCGATTCACAGTATGTAACAGCATATATTAACCATTACCTCAAGCTAGGAATGAATGAATGAATGAATGAATTAGAATGACAGTTTATAATAAGGATTATTTTCCAGTACTGTGTAGTAGAAAAGTTTATGTCCTGATATGAGAAATACAAGCAGCCTCAACATTAAAAGAAGAGTGAGCAGAGAGGCAGCCACTCAACCTACTAGGACACACTGTAGCTAAAGGAAGTAGGCCTCATTCGTGTAAGTGTATGGGTGTGTGTTGGAGTTGACATCACAGTTAATCATCTAAACGTCTGGATGCCTGTGTGTTTTAATGGATTTATTTTTATGCAACCCTCAAAGAAAATGTCAGTATGTGAGGCCGTGTAAATAAATGACTGCATGCATGTTTTGGTTTATGTGCATGTACAGATGATTTGTGCAGAGGCCCACTCATATGTCAAAAACTGTGGGAAAAGTCACGTTAGATATGTGTGTTTCTCTTTGCATCTTGCAGTTAGATGCGTAAGTTGATGTATGTTTATTTGCATGGAGCACACATGTGACACAGTATGTATATGCACAGCGAGTGTGCACGTACATACTGTATACGTGTGTGTGTGTGTGCATGTGAGATTTCATCAGTGTTTGGCCCTTTAAAAGGTTCCTGCGGGGCCGAGGGGGAAGAGAAGATAACGGGAGCAGACATTATTTGCTTCTGTCATGTCGGCTTAGCGTCAGGCCTCACACACTGTGGCCCAGTCAGACACAGATGCCAAGTGGATGTACCTGCACACATGCTCCTACAAGAAGCACACACATACCCAAGATAGACCGTCACACACATGCAACTTGTGCGCATAGAGTCTGATAAGCACATGCTGACACATTCTGCATAGAAAAAGTCACACACCTACTCATTCTCACACCCACACAGACGCACAGTGTGCATACACACTTCCCTTCTTTCTAAAAGAAGTCTCATACTGAGGCACGAGTGGCAGGCTTTTAATGATTCCTGGCTAAATTTTTTTGCCAGGCAAGAAACTGAAGGATGACATGAACTGAAACACAGAAGAAGGGATGTTAGTGTTTGGTTGTAGACTTGCAGACTTGGTTTCTGTTAATATTTTTGTATGCATTAAAGAGTCTGTGCAGTTTGTGCAGCACTGCATGCTTTTGCAGCTTTGCCTATGTGTAAACGTGCATACCCCTTATACTTTACTGCAACAGTATTTATAATACGTTCTGCATGTATCTTAGTATTTATGCATTCATGTTTGTTCCATTTGTGTGCATGCATGGGTGTGAGATTGTGTGCATGTGTGCATGTGTGTGTGCGTGTGTGTGTGTGTGTGTGTTGGGAGGAAGAAAGGATCCAGGTTCCACAGTCAGTCAGGCAGCATCTCGTCAGGCAGGCCTCAGTCATGGCCCCCCAGGGGAAAGCTGCCTACTGTGGGCACGAGCCGTGATGATTGTCCCTGCTGGGGGGATTGCACATGCGCACTCACATACACACATGCGCACTCACACATAGACCCACACACATGGGCACGCACAGATTTGCATATTCCCATGTTTGTGCAAATATGCATGAAGATACCCGTACATACCGAGAAAACTGCACATGTAAACTCTACATGCACTCTCATACACAAATTGTAAACTACACAATCACACTCACACACGCATAGCTTCTACATGACTGTGCACGCATGCTGACATACAGTCACACACACACACACACACACACACACACAGTCACAAAGCTCTGTAGTTACACTTGGGACAAATACACACATACACAAAAGTCCAACAGAGGTAATAATGCTTGTATTGCATGCACACTCAGACACATATTTGTATAATCACAGCATACACAGATTGTTCCCCCTCACCACGCACACACACAAACACACACACACACACACACACACACACACACACACACACACACTTGCATAGACTGAGCTGAGAACATTGCATTGTGGGTTGAGGCTTAAGCATCCTGGTGGGTCACAGAACTGTGTGAACAGAAAGAGTGCTATATTAACATACACATACACAAATGCAAGTGCACTGTTTTGGGTTTATGTTAAGCTCACTGCACACAACTTTGTCACTTTTATGATGTCTGATGTATCAAATCTAATTTGAACATCTTAATTTAAACACACACAGATATGCATGGATAGGATATACTGTTACATAAAATCTTAATATTGTGTCCATGTCTAAGTCCTGAATTGACTTGAATAAAAGATGTAAAAACAAACTACTTTAAGACCTTTAACATTAAGTATGAGGCTGGCTTGACTTTTGGAGCACAGAAGAATTTCTTGAGGGCATAACTGAGATCCGTAACAGGACAGAAAACTGTGGAATGGCTTTTTCTTTTACAGACAGATGAGTTTTCTCGAAGAAGAGATGCTCAGAATAACAATATTACGTCACAGTACGTCTGGAGCAGTAGAAATATACTGTAATGCTTAAACTGAACATTGGTTATACCTTTTCTGTCAAAATGCTTCATCCCAAAGCTCTACTCGTGGCATGATTACATCTATTCCTCACATCCCACAGTGGGGCTATAGTGTAGTTAAATGTAATGGAGCCTTGGCTCAGCGCAATGGAAAATCTGTGGTTTTCATCATAGAGATCAAGCACTAAGAATGACCCTCACTGCACTGTCTCTGAGTCTGGAAAAGGCCGTTCAGCGAGGAGAGAGGAAAACAAGGAAGGTTTTTCTGCTCAGAGGAAGAATGAAGAGTAGTGGGCAATGGGTGCAAGGGGAGCAAAGGGGTGAACGAGTAAGATACAGCAATAAATCAAGTGAAACTGCTTGAGGTGAAAGAAATGGATGGGCGGAACAAGAAAGAAATTGGGGAGAAAGAGAGAATAAAAGAGAAGGGGAACAAGATGAGAGATGACAGTTTTTGGGATGGTGCAGACTGGGACCTTAAGAACAGAAAATGTGCATTTAGGAAATTTTAAGAATGGTATGAAGTAATGATTGATGCCTTAAACTTAGATTAAAGGGGATTGGATGATGCGTAAGTAGTGCTGGAGGGATGTTTCCACACTTAAGCACCCATGTGAATACTCAAATCAGTGCCATAAAAGGCTCTTATTTATAATTAAAAATGACAGAGCAGAGTGTTTGGGAATTCTGCTGCCTATCAAACAGTTAAAAAGCTCAGTCTGCCTGTGTGCCCGCTCCATAACAGCTACTGGTGCTGTATGATATGCTGGATTTTGGTCTTGAAAGTTGAAAGTTTTGGGCTAGACACACCATGATGGATGGATTTTGGTTTGCATTGTTTTTGCTCGTGACACGGCAGATGGCCACACTCTGAGGCTGCGTCTTCCATTGTTGCTATGCTTACATCAGTATGTTTTATTACTGCTTATGCTAAATCGTGTTCTGTTTGCTGTTGTTATGTGACTCTGTAAAATCATCCAAGTGATGTTAGTTTGTCTGCTGTGCAATATCCTTCCACACACAGTCATGCAGTTGTCCTCTTGCATATTGGTGCGCTCACTGCACTGCTGCACCAATAGTCAGGTGCCATTTGTCTCAGCTGTCATTGTAGCTGCTAGTGTGTCCCTTTACCTTCATGGAGCTCCTTGTTCTAAAACTGCAACCAAATAGACTTGGAAAACCACATTGTGCCATCATGTGTGGAAATTCGAGTGAGCAAAAGAAGCCAAAGCCTTCTTATTCACTAATTCATTAATGCTAACTAAGTATGCCAGCTGTCCCTGCTGCTATCTGAGAACCCTCCTTTGCGACTGAATTCACTTCCTTCTAATCACACAGAATCCAGCACAAAAAGGAACCCATTCCTCAGTATTGATCACATTTTACAATTCAAACAAAACAAATTAAATGGAGATAGATATTCGATATTTAATAGTGAGCTGGATGTTTTGGCTGTAGTCTGTTATATGTGCCGCTCTTGTAGACGTGCTGTGAGGTTAGTTGGGTGCAGTCCAGGCAAGGACATGGTCAAACATTGACATTGTCTTCAATTGATGCAGAGGGATTTGAAATTCAAAGCCAGTTCCCTGGTTACATTCTGGTCATAAAGGTCATCAGTCGGACCGGGAATGGTTCTTAGCCAGCCGGTTCATTCCAGCACTTTACCCTCCGTCCCTCTCCTCCTCCTCATCCTCCTCCTTGTCCTCCCTCCATCCTAAACACAGTTCACTTGAAAGGTCCAGCAGGAGCTAATAATAGACTGGAGTCACTCAGTCTTGGTAGAGTCAAGGATATGTAAATATGCCTCCTATGGGCAACTTCCTGGTTGCTGGCATGGGTGGGAGCCAATGAGAGGAGGAGGATAGAAGCGCGGTCGACATGGCAACGCGGCCTGGCTGTCAGCATGGTTTTAATTCGGGTGTAGAATGCAAATGTTATTCCCCAAGAGTCGCCTGCCATAAGCCGCTGCTCCCACTCTCTTCTCATAGCTTCACATTTCCTTCTGCAAAGTCTCAGTCTGGCTTTACAGTGGATAACAGTGCACACTGTGGTGTCACAGTTCTTCATTTTCACCAAGTTTTTAACTTACAGATGACCTATTTTTATGTCCACGTAGATGCAGTGCACACTTATACAGCTACATGTGTCTGTACATCTAAGACAAGCAAGTACAATAAAAATATGGGCAAAGGAACAATTAAAGCAGCACACAGCAATTCCACAGCAATAAATAAATCAATCTGAATGTAAGCACCATCGGTCCAAATGAAACACATTAACCCACTGAGTTCATCAGATGGTGAAGCCACATGTAATAACCATTAACGTGTCAAGACTGTGATTTCATCTGACCCTGCTGTCCCTGTGCTCTCTTTAATCTGCTAGTCTCCCTTGTCTTGTGTGCCATAACCACACAACCTCAAAATAGACCCCCCCCCCCCCCCACCACCACCACCCTGTTAGTGAATTAAGAGGAAAAGTGTAGGCAGAATAGAACAGATATCTCTATGGCAACCTCTCCGTCTGATTGCTATGAGATGTGATTTCCACGAGTTTTATCTTCTGTTCTTCTGCTTCTTAACTTTCTGTAGGAAGGCAGAGCTCTGCTTTACATGGAAGTACAGGGAAATATCAGACACTGTATTTATTTACAGGAAGACTTGTGCATGTTTCAGTGATGAACTACTCAAATAACTGTACATTATTTTAAAAGGAGTACCAGACCGTTTCAACAATGAGCACTATTTGCATTATCAGTAAATGGCCCCTTTTCCCCAAAGGATTGGCTTAGACATGACTATGGCTGCCACTAATGATTATTTCCTTGATTAATTAGTCATTTACTCCATAAAATGTCAATAAATTGTGAAAGTTTCTCATCACAGTTTCCCAGTACTCAAAGTGACATCTTCAGACTGCTGCTTTTCTCCAGCAAACAGCCCAAAGCCCAAAGACTCTTGATTTACTATCATAAAACAGCAAATCCGTATGTTCAAGAAGCTGAAGCCATTTGACGTTTTTGTTTGAAAAATGAAATCAGTTGATAAAGTTTCTCAGTTAATTTTCTAATTAGTCAACTAATTGATTAACTGACTAATCATGGCAGCTCTAGAAATGACCTGTAGAAATTACTCAGGATTTCAGTAGTTTTATTCAGTGCTTATGCAATCAAACTAATCACTGATCCATAGCTGTCATAAACAACATGATTAACACCCAATATGTTATGGCCATATTGTGATAGATGGTGCACTGAAATGATAATTTTGTCAGAAGACTGACAAAAACTCAGTGAATATTTGTTCATGAGGGAGATGACTATGTGCATCCATTTTATAATTACACGAAAAATGCAAAAAGTTCAGGATTTAGGCTTTATGCTAACTTTGTACTAACTGAGGAGTTGGGTTTAGCCAATGTGAGCGCGTGTTGTTCTGAAGAGACAAGACTGATTGTCTCTGAACAAAGACCGTGTTTGTTTTTGGTTCCTTTGTTTGCAGAAAAAAGACTAATCTTCAGGCAGCGCCTCTAGATTTGTTAAAAACTGGATGAGCTTTTATTGGGGTGGTAATAAAAGCGTCTGTTTTGACAACAGCTATTTCAAAAGTGTTTGCTCCATTGTTGTTTTAAGAACGTGTCAAAACTTCTTGCTTGTCGATCAATAGTCACGAAACTCAGTGTCAGTTTATATGGTGGAAGAAAGCTTTAAAATTCCTGACTGACATTTTCCTCAGTGGAAAAATTCAACCTTTTCTCTTTGACTGCAGGTGCCAAAAAGCTGGCCAACAAAGCAGCGCTGTGGTACGTCCCCTGTTCTCTGCAGAATGTCGACAAGATCATGGAGGTGCCGCCCATCAAGGTACATGGAAACTTGGTTGCTCTGACCTTCATGGTCTGAAGTTTGGCATTTCACCTGTCAGCTTCTCTCTGTCTCTATCTGGCTCTGTCCCTCCCCATCAGAAATGACAGAGGAGAGGGAATCCATGAGAGAGGCCATCTGGTCAAGATAAAAATATTCACATTTAACAGTATAATAAGTACATTTCATGTGCTTTGTTTGAGCTGAATGTCAATTTGATAAAAAAAAAACTCTCTGCTTACACTGTGTGCATGAATACAGGGACAGGTATATCTGTGCATATGTTCATTAGGACTGCAGTGAACATTTACATTTGCTGTTGATTCCTTTGTTGATCACTTTGTTCCTTAATCTGTTAGCTGTTGTGTTCATAAAATGTCAGAAAATGTTGATTACTTCTTTCCAAAGCTCAAGGTGACTTTTTAAAATTATCTCGTTTTGTCCACAAACCAAAGACAATCAGTTTATTGCCATACTAAAGTACTAAAGAAACCAGAAAACATTAAAAGAATATGGATATTTATTTTCTAAGAAAAGAAAATTCAAAACAATTTATTGATTATCAAAATATTTAGCTGTTAATTTAATAGTTGACAACTAATCAGTTAATCATTCTAATGTTCATATTGTATCTGTCTGTAGTACATCAGTTCAGAGCAGGAGGAGGAGGGCAGAAAGCGCTACGAGGCTCAGAAGATGGAAAGACTTGAGACCAAAGCGAGGACTGAAGAGGTGGTGTCACCTCCACCCAACCCAGGTAATACAGCCAACATATGCATAACAGAAATCTGAGGTGCAGATAATGTCCTTCCCCCAATGTGGATTAAGAGATGGTGCAAATACCAGCTGATGTTCTTTCTGATGTCTGTTATTGATGCTAATATTTTAACTGAAAATGTCATTATGGTGCCTGCAAATACGTTAACACCTCCAGTTAACACCGAGACACTGCACAGATCTGTTTGAGCTCAAATGACTAAGTTTTTCTAATATCAGGAGAGCATTGACGTAACACAGAGCGCCATGTTCTATCCAAAGCTAATCTTCTTCTCTGATTGTTGTTAAAAATGCCTAAATGGTTTGGAAATTCATACAAATGAGATTTTTCTGAGAACAAACAATTATTTATGTTGACCTACTGTTGTTAAATACAGAGGTAAAATACAGGGTTTCTTGATGAATGCATTCATAGCAACGCTGATGACTGTTTCTCTTATTTTGTCATGCTTACTCAACCGCAGAGGATCTACCAAAAGGTATGTTAGCTTGACTGGCAGGCTACATGTCATACAGGAGCATACGGGAGCAAATTAGCATTTTTTTCACATTTCTATTGTTGTGGGTGTGTGTTTGTTTGCATTGCAGAGCAACACACAGTTGGCTTCAGCCAGTCCAGCCTGATCCATTTGGTGGGCCCTTCTGACTGCACACTACACAACTACGTTCATGGAGGTGATTCTTTCTTCCTTTCTTCCTTTTCCAGATTGTATGTCAGCAGGTCATTAAGTGGATGATTGAATTTCTGTCTTAATACCAAAAAGCTGTAAAGTCGGTTCCATAACATCTATCTGTAACATGTAGCTGAGACAAAGGAATCTTCAGGACATCAAAGTGTGTTCTACCTGCAATGTGAGACGGGTTATTTTACAGTAACACAGTCAAACCCTTGAAGAACTCACACCCAGCTAGCTCATTGTTTTGGTGCTTCTACCACAGGCTGTCTGGTGTACTCTCACAGTTTCCTTTTCAGCTGTAGGCAGTTGTTATGAGAAAACAAGCTCAGAGAAGCTGAAGCTGAAGGGCCACTGAATACTTGACAGCTGCAAGCTCATGTTCTGTCCGTTCCTGCTGGATGTGAAAGTTGCTAACCGATTAACACATGGGAAGTATCTCAGGGCTGTTGCTGTGTTTGTACTCGTATGTTGTCAACTCTGGACTCGGAGTGACATCACATCCATTAAAAACCGAGAGGAATGCGTTCTATTTGCCACAACACAAGACAGCTCATTTGCAACGTTATTCAGACATTGTGTTTATATTGACTGGTTACAAGCAGCACCAGTTGATAAACAACACATTACGCAGTATTTCACGCCTAACCAGACCACAGCTATTTGCCTATATATAAGACAGCATTGTGTATACGGCTTACTAAATTGGACACAAAAAAGACAAAAGCACTAAAAACATGCAAAACCACAGCTTTTATTTACAGTCGATGCTCTGTGCAGCCATCTTGGTTTGTGAACCCGGTTTCCTCTGAGGACGACCAAGTTGACGAGTTGGAATTCCGGGTGGCGTTCCTTTTGTCACCTCTGGCTTCAGAAGTCAGAAAACAACTTGGAAAGTGACTTACGAGTTCAAATCGAACGCAGCATGTGATTCTGAGAGCATGTTTTTTTAGTTTTTTAGTTTTTATGCCCCCTGGTGGTAGTAAGTCAGCTATGAATGGTGAACAAAGTGCTCCAATGCAAGAGGAGATACGATGCGAGACGAATCTAAGAAACTCAAAACGCACTGAAGTGTAGACCGGAGAACATAAATTTATTTGATACTCTTAGTATTCAGATTGGTGCACATGCTACTGCTTTCTGTTATTTTTTACAGACTATATTTATTTTAAATATTTTATTTATTATATTCAAAGTTCAAATGTACAACTGCACTGTGACTGATCAAGTATTAATAGCCGCTGACAAGCTGCTTCAGAGTTCAGTGTTTCCAAATGGCCCACTGCCACTGAGATTCCAGTATGTGTCAGATTTCCTTGTCATTCTCACACGTGAAACAAGAAGAACTCATGTACAGCATCAGGTTGTTTGGTATTCAAGGCAGGGATAGATGTGACAATCCATGGCCTCGGTACAGTATGGAAGTCCTGCAGAGAAGAGGATCAAACAAAGACACCTACAGCAGAGAACAAACAGAAAGGAGCTGAACGACACAGACAGCTGGGTGGAGGGAGAGACATAAAGGGGAGGAGATGAAGAAATATATTTCATTCATGTCACAGTCACATATACAGTCTATTCATGTATGTTTACTATATCCACCTTATTCCGTCTATTCTGCTCTACACCAGAAAGGTTTTTCTCAGTCTTTTAACCTTTTGCATAGGATGTTCTGTGGCAGCACTGCAGAGGCACAGAAGAAGAAATACTGCTTAACATAATCCAAAGTGAAACGTCCTTCAGAGACAGTTTTATGGATTTTTGCATTTTTGTTCTCCTAAATGAATTCATGAAGGATGTAAAAGTAAAAATGTGTGTCAGTTTCTGTAATGTCTCATAGTTTTTGGAGTAATTACTTGTAGTGAGTGATTGTTGTGTGTGTGTGTGCGTGCGTTTGTGCGAGTGTGCGTGTACTGTGTACTGCGTTGGTGAAGTAACTGCTTGGCTTGCTGTACTTATGTGTTACTTGCAATGACAGCACTCTGTGCTGTTATGAGCATGGCAGTAATGGTCAAGAACCGAATGACAAGGACGAGGCAGGAAATAGAACAACAAATGGAAAATAGAGAAATAAATGGGAAAGTTATGGTGCTGCTGCTGTTCCAGTGCTGCGCTCTGCTGACAAACTAGATGACTAAGGGGCTTAAATTGTCCCTCTGTGTCTTGACCTTGTTAAAATTTCCAACCAGAACTATTCAATCATCTTTAAGTAGAAAGACTAGTTTTATCATTAGGATGCACATATTCACACAGCCCTTTAGTTGAACCACATATATATATAAGATAAGATAAGATAAGATAAGAACTTTATTGATCCCGCAGGAAATTGTTGTGCCAGGGTTGCAATACAAAGAAACATACAAAAGTAGCAAGTAATTTTTCACATAAAATATAAAAATAACAGAGTAATATATTAAAAAAAATAACAGGGTACTATAAAAAATAACAGAGTATATACATGAGGTTTAGATAGATAACGGCAGATAAGGTGCAGAATGGCAACGGATAAAGTGTGGATACAATCTTAAAGTGTTGTAGTATTGTAGTGCAGGATAAATTGTTTTTGTCCTATGTGGAGAAAGGGGATCAGTTGAAGAGTGTGATAGCCACATGGAGGAAGGACTTCCTGTGGCATTCTGTGGAGCACCTCAGTGGTCTCAGTTTACGACTGAAGGTGCTGCAGTGGGATTCCAGTGTGGCATGCAGGGTGTGTGACTTGTTGTTTAGGATCCTCTGCTTAGACACCTATGCCAGAGACTGCACTTCCACTCCCAGGATAGAGCCAGCTCTCCTGATGAGCTTATCGAGCCTGTTGGCATCAGCTGTCTTCACCCTGCTGCCCCAGCACACCGCAGCGTAGAAAATGACACTGGAGACCACTGAGTGGTAAAACATCTGCAGCATTGTCCTGCAGACATTAAAAGACCTGAGTCTCCTCAGGAGGAAAAAGCGACTCTGCCCTTTCTTGTAGAGGGCATTGGTGTTGACTGTCCAGTCCAGTTTATTGTCTATGTGGACCCCTAGATACGTGTAGCAGTCCACAATGTCCACCTCAGTACCCCTGATGTTGATAGGGTTGTGGGGGGTACTCATCTTCCTGAAGTCCACCCGCAGCTCTTTAGTTTATATATATATTCCTCTCTGGTGTGTTTCTTCCTCAAGCTCGGGTTCTCTACCAGAGGCCTGGGAGTTTGAGGGTTCTGTGCAGCAGTATCTCAACTGTTCCTAGGACTGTGCTCTTCTGGACAGAGACCACCGATGTTGTGCCTGGAATCTGCTGAAGCCGCTCTTCCAGCCTTCCACTGGCACCCCTGTTGCTTTTACTTGCCACATCTTGCCTGGTATTTCATGGCACCTCATGTTCCTTCTTCTTGATGTTGCTGTCTCTTGGGATTGATGCATCCATCACCACTGCCTTCTTCTGGTGTTTGTCAACCACCACAGTGTCAGCCTGGCTTGTGATCACCATTTTCATCAATATATTATACATGTCTCTGGGCCCTTTCTTCTAGCTGGATTTAATCCAGATACCTAAAAACAAAATTTATGAAGTACTTTTGAAAAATGACACAGCACACAACAAACAGTACAGAAAGCAGCAAACTAAGATTAAAAGCTAGATAAACAATTTAATGAGTGTACATCCAGATTTGATGATTTAGCCAACTGAACCAAAAAACTGGTCATCTTATGTTCCAAGAGACATAAGAAAGCAAACCCTCAATGGAAACCTTCCTGGCTGCATCTGTAACAAATGCAACATTTTATCAGCACTAAACAGACGCTTTTTATCAGTTGAGGTATATTGTTTCTGGCAAGATATCTCTGTCTCATGCTGCCATTTATATTGAGGTCAGCTATGTAAAGAGGCCATCAGAGAGACACCAGATAGTAAGGAAGAGCAGAAGAGAGATGTCGACTTAGAAGGAGAGGCAATGAAAAGGAGACAGGACAGGACAGGATGGGAGGAGGAGGAAGGAGCAGGGCGGGACAGGTAAGTGCTGCACATGTCATGGCTGCCTTTCTAATTTGGTGAATTCGCAGAGAAATCTGTCCAATTAAAAACCAAATGTGGAACAAGCATGAGGGCCATTTAGTGCATACAAACACACTGCTGCTCTGGCTCCCTTTACGTGCCATTGCTCATTAGGCAATGTTCCCTGTTGTTCGCTGCTGCTGCTTTCACTACATTTATTTTGTTTACATAACGGTCAGGTCAGGCAGCCAGCGTGCTCTCTCTCTCTCTCTCTCTCTCTCTCTCTCTCTCTCTCTCTCTCTCTCTCTCTCACTCGCTGTGTCTTACTCTCTCTTGCTCCCTCATTCTTAATCTACTTTAGTTGAAGAAAAGCGCACTGACTTCCACATGACAATGCCAGGCTATTAATTTACTGTATGTCTTCCCTTTCATGGTGTGGAAATGTGATGTACTTAGTTTTAAGACGTGGATGCATGTTCAGATTATGAATGGACACAGTGAATGCATATGCGCTGTGCCAACGATTCTTTACTTCCTGTTTAAAACATCATCACATCTCATTAAATACTTCTCATCACTACTCATTGACCAGTCATCGACTGACAGCAGATGTAATATCAGAGCGAGAATGTGATATCATATCCATCCACTCAGAGACTTGATGATTGTTACTGATGCTAAAACAAGCTAATACAACTGTGTCAATGGAATACCATCTATGTGGTCAGGAGGGATGTGACAGTTGTTCTGGATCCCATTCTGTGTTGTGCGGGCATCCCATTACTTCCCATGGAAGTAAGAACAGGTGTGCAGTTAGATGTGGCATTCAGGAAAGGAGGGAAAGTCTGGCGAAAAAGGGGAGAAAGGCATTGAATGTGTCTCAAGATGTAGGAATGTGGCTGGAGGGACAGAGAGACAGACCGTGATGCATTCTTTATTTCTCTTACTTTCCTTTTCTCTGTTGCTTATTCTGTACCATGTGCCCACTTGTCCTCATTATCTCATGCACTCTCTTCCTTCTCTCCCTACTCGCTCCCTTCCTTCCTCCGTGTTCTAAGGAAGCGTACCACCTGTTTCCATGGAAACAGCAGTTGATTGCCACAGGTGGACAGCACTCAGGTCTTATTAAAACAAATAGACCAACAAATGAAAAATTACTTCATAAAATGTCATAAAATGTTTTGATCGGTCCAGTCTTTTTTTGTTTTCATCTGTGCACAAAAAATAACTGGCTTAGCTGTGAATGTGTGTGTTAAGCTTTATTTGTGTGTGTGTGTGTGTGTGTGTGTGTGTGTGTGTGTGTGTATGTGAGAGAGAGAGAGAAAGAGAGAGAGAGAGAGAGAGATGGATGGATGTGTGCCTATAAGGTGTTTGGTGTGCATAGATTCCATGCAGGATGAGTGTGTGTGTGTGTGTGTGTGTGTGTGTGTGTATGGGAGACAGAGCCTGAGTGCAGGAACACATTCATCATTGTGGCCCTATATTATGTGTCCTCTGCTCTGATCTGTGCTCAGTGGGTATATAAACATGTCACTGCCTGAGACACAGGAATTCAGAGAGACATGGATATGTCCACTGGAGCTTGTGTGATCGACCTTTCTGGGGTGTGTGGAGGGTGTGTGTTTGTGTGTGTGTGCGTGTGTGTGTGTGTATTGCTTCCACTACATCTACCGCTATCCTCTCTCTCCTCCAAAGTTAACATTGGTTTGGAAATAAAGTACTTTTATTTTCTAAATCAAGTCTTCAAATATCAAGACATCCAGGTGGGTCTTTCTACCCTGTTAAATTGAATATTAATTGACAGATTGACAGATCTGTTGTCTGTAACTGTCACTGCACTGTACTAAGCTGAGCTGAAGAACGAGGCAGTGCACGTTCGTGTGTTTTGATTGAGTGGCTTTGTAAGATGCCTGAAGGCATGGGGCGGGATTTTTTTTTTTTCTCAGCTGGATAAAATCTAGCTTACTCTTGCTGGTTTCTCCAATGTTACCAGCTGGAGCTGTACCTACCTCTAGTATACACCTACGTTTACAGTATATTGTCATGGCATATGGTGCAGAGGCCTGGCTGACGAACAACAGATATCAGGGCTTAAAAGATACCTCCAGATATACCTATAAATATATATCGTCAAACGTTGAAGTGTGGCTGTTGAACTGCACAATCTGGTTTATTGCTCATACACGAGTATTGATGTCAAGTTTGCTTTAAAGCAGCTTGCTAAACATAACCTTATCTATGGCATCAGTTTTTTCCTCGGCCCATAACGTGAATATGGTGTATAGAAAGTGTGGAATCATACTTTCATTTTTTTTCTTTTTCGAATTAATGAAATGGCCCTGATTTGACTCCAGTATTTTTATACACTCAGAGCCTCTCCAGTCTAAATTTTGACAATTGGAAGGCAAGAGGAGACTTTTAGAGACAATTTTTGAAAAGGGGTGGTGACTTTACCTGCTACCAGTTTTACCTACTAACTATATATAATTATATATAACTATAACATGCTGACATTAGCCAGACACAAAATGGACCTAATATTTTAGTGGTGAAATGAACATCACCCGGTTAAGAAGAGAATGGAAATCAACCATACATATTACTATTATGAAGGCTAAGATCATTTAATCTGAAAGTCCTTTATCTGACAGAATTTCCATTACAGGAATTACATATATTATATGATTTTCCCTGGCCTGTGGAGTGCATTGAATTGATATTTTAACAGTAACCACAATAGTGTTCAATTTGCAGAACTTAAGACCACACACAAATTTGTTTAGTACAACTCAACACAGCTGGAATGGTAAAATAAGAGACAAAAAATGCAGCCTATAGGACTTTCTTAGGGGATGTGGGTGGATTGCTGCTCGCCAGTAATACTAACAGGAGCTGTTTCTATAGTAACAGCTCATTAGAAGTCAGTTTGTGCCGTTTGATACTGTCCATGATTAAAGCACTTGTTGGGGAGGGGATGAGAAGGACAGAAAGAGATAGGGTATTGTCAGTAGTGAGAAAAGGTGAGCAAAAACAGGAAAGAGAGGGAAGAAATATAAACACAAAGATGAAAGGAGAAAGTTTCACAAGGGATACGAGAATATGTGAACGAGGCAGAGGTTACACATGCTTTGCTGTTAATATCTGTTGATATCCACACTCTCTCCTCCTTACATCAGTGGGTGTCTTGTGCAGTGTGCTTTGTCTGAGCTGGTTCTAATTAAAAGGGCTTGAAGTTAGTGGACAGAGTTGATGGGCAATGAGACCTGCCTGGAAGACTACCTTTATTGTTGTCATCCCTGTTGCTGATGAATGGCATTATGCGTGAAGATTTGGGGAAATCGTCAGAAGGAATCTAATCACAGATGTATTCCGCCCCGAGGCCAACTGGGCTGCACTAGGGACTTGGTTACTAATTGCCCTTTTTTCCCCATTTGGAGTGAGCTGTCTTTCCTTTTCATACACAGCAACTCCGAAACCCCACTCCTCCCCCCACCTTTCGAGTTCCCACCCTACGGCGAAGGGAGAGTCATAGTGTGCCATGTCACCCTGTGAATGTGTAACACCATGCCCAGGGCTGTCTTGGCCTTGCTTGTCCTCATTTGCAGTCTCACATTGCCACACTTCAGCCTTTTACATTGCCTGTACAAGAGGAGTTGCATTAGTAGTTCCACTGATGGAAGTGATTAGTAAAGACAAGCATCTTTGGTACTTAAAGACAGTGCAGTCCTCTGCTTGGTTTGGCTCAACATTTTAATACGTGCCCTGCATCTGCAAGATGAATATAGCACATGAAACATGGGGGCAGTATATAAGCAAGGTCAGAAACAGTACTGAAAAGAAACTAATAGAGCTTTCCCACAGTTATTTGCATGTATGGGATATCACTCCAATTTTAACAACCTTAACGATATTTCAGTTAGAGTTTTATCGTCTTTAGTTTTATTGATACAGAATCAGATGGTGTCAAGACAGTTGTGTCAGGTGTTGGCTATGAACAATGTGTCTCTTATCTCCCTCCTGGTAGATGTACCTTATAATGTTTCAGGTGCACACAAAGTATGAGAGTAAGCCTATGAGCAGTGCTGCTGCCATTGCAGACGCCTGTTTACACAAAAGTGTTGTTGGAAAGCGACTATGTAAAAGCTCTTAACTAAGTACTTACAGGTGAAGACAATTAAAATGCTATTTAGAAGGGTTATTTGTCAGCAGATGTCTTGTATGTGCAGTATGTTTACATTACATATTGCATTTTGTGTATAAATAACAAGGAAAAACAAGGAAAGTTTTTCCAAATGTGACAACTCCATAACAAACAGCCTGACATATAATTGCTTTCTAAAGTTGTTATAGCTATTGTTGACAAACAGTTGTGTGTATGGTCACCTCATGAAAATCAGTCTTTTGTTCTTCTAGATCTGGTTTGTGCCAACTCATTAGAAAAATGTTTGTCTCTTAAACTACTATATGTTTCACTTTCTATGCCAGTTTGGGACTTGAGCCAAGGAGTCTGTGGATCACATCTACCTTTGTCCTTCATTTCCTCTTAAGCTCTTAATGAAATGATAATATTCCCCTGAAATGAAGAGATATCTATCTATACTTGTACAGTCATTTTGCTACCGCCAATGGGGAATGCTAATGAACCATTTTGGGGAATGAAAGTGAAGCTTTCTCCCACAAAGTGACAACTGTGCAGTGAGGAAAGGTAAGCAACAAAATTCCAACAATTTAGATAATGTAGACCTTTATCAATGACATGCGTTACTGCCTGCTAGCGCTATACCATCAGAACTACTAACTAGCTAAACAGCAGTGGCTTCAAACACCCACACTTTCTACTACTTATAGCTCTTCATAGACTGTGGGAAGTCTCCCAGGGCATGAACATGAGCAAACTGGGGTAATCATTTCCCATATTCCCATCAGCCTTGTTTTCTCAAGGCATCTGGAGAGCTGCTAATGCTGGAGAGCAGGAGATCAATGGAAGCCATGGAAGCCCACTCTCGCTCCTTTGCTCCATCTCAAAATCCCTCAGAAATACACTGTCCAGTCCACAAATAACCACATCCTTAGTCCATTTCTATTTTTGCTTTTCTGACAAAGATACAGAGTTCATGTCATGTCATATAATGATACTCTTGACTGCTCCAGTCTAGCCATGTAGCACATTAGCATTCACTTCATACCATAGCGTGTTGAGCAGGGCTTTTTCTCCGTCCCTTATGATTGCTTTATTTACTCCAAAATGACCTAAAGATAATTTAATTCTGATGAGAGCCCTCATGCTATTACAGATAAAAAGAATGAAAACGGCATCTAATTTTTACTATGTGATATTTGCAAATGTAAGATCAAATAGGATGAAATGTCAAAAACGCAGGGTCAGTTGTTTCAAGTATAAATATCAGTGGATGCATGACTGATGTTCCCAGAACTGCGTTTTTGCACCACAGCTGTGAGGTTAAGACAGAAAACAGATGGAAAAAAGGTCACAGTAATACATTGTTTAGTATAGTTCACATGTCTCAGATTATCTGACTGAAAGCTACTTTTAGATTTAATTTGAAATTGTCACTTGTTGTTGTGTCATGACAAAATTCATAGTCTTAAAATGTACTTTTCTCCTCATATTATCAGCTTTTAAGTTGTTACAGAGAAAATGTTAGCAAACTTGAGATTTTTTTTTACACATCCAACAGATACAGTGCAACATTAACATTAATTTGGATTTGTGTGTCTGTCCACCAAGCAAATGTGAGTCCAATATTCACTCTCTTTTAGCTGTGTTTTGGTGTCTATCAACTCCTGAGGGAAATGTCTGACTCTAATGCTGCTAAAAGTTGCCTTGTGTTCACCACTCATTTTTCTGTCTGTCATTTGGTGCTGAGAAAATAGGAGATGGACACAGTGCTGATAATGGTCTGACTGAACCAAGACAACTGGCTAAAATTTGCTATAAAGTTCTGTAGAGTTGAGAGGAAGCACAGAGTTGGCTGATAACTCCTGTCACATATAGATAATCACATTGATTATTGCTAATTTAAGTCATACTTAGCTTATTGTCAATGTTTTGAAGTCAACGCAGTTTAAATATAACTTTAAATAATTGTGTCATTGAGTTGTGAAACAATTTCAGGCAGGAGTAACTATAACAAGTTCAAGCAGCATGCCTTTAAATGTAATCAAAATGCTTAGACTCAGTTTAGTGTAGTTCATTGTTTATGTTCAACTTCATCATCTTGTCAGGTCATGATCCATCTCCATTAAGTATTGCATGCTCAGACACGACCATTTAGGGCTTTGAATAGCAGCAGCCTGCTGTGCCTTTTACTCAGGGGAAATTTTCAATCTTAGGTGAGATCCCATCAATTTTCACAACATAGCAGAGATGCAGGGGAAAAAACATGATGGGTTTTGGAAAATACCTCACAACAAGCTTTAGGAAGGGAGTGATATATTTCCTTGCTCACACACATACTTTAAGTTTGAGATGCTGTTGTCACCTCTCTGACTATTGGTCACATCATCATCCTTAATCAGAGAGCGATTTTGATGGTTATGCTTCCCCGATCAACAGGGTTTTGGTTTGGAGCCTTTCATCTCACATCAAAGTCAGAGCTTAATTCAATTTCTCTAGCATAGAGTCAGTTTCTATTTTGAAACATCCTGTTGCCTTTTTCATTTTTGTCTTTCTTACCCCTGGATGAGCCTGGACAAAAAAAACATGAGTTTTCTTTCCAAAACAAACCTTTGTATACATCACTATTATCAGCAAAATGAAGTGGAAGTGATGCTCCAGCCATTTGGGATAAGACGATGTCAAAGTAATGGCATGTTTAATTCTTAATCAACTCAGTGGGCCCACTTTTACAGTGAATGCTGCATTTGGGAGCAAGCAGCACATTCTGTTTGTACTCCCACACATTTGGCTGTCATAAATAGAGCCACACAGTGCAGATGGTAGGAGCCTTTTGGAGCCAAACCAGCCATCAGCAAGAAGAATTATTGATTTTCTGTAGCATGGGAGGTACAAAAAAGCAACTCAGGGGGAGTGACTGGGGCAACTGGAGTGTCTAGTGAACATTTGAATGTCTTTAAATGAGCATGCGTTCACAAACATACGCACATCGCACATGCACGCACATTTTCGCACAGATGAGAAACAGATGCCACCCTCTTCCTCTCTTTTCTCGTCTCAAACCCACCCACTCCATCCGAGATGCTCCACTTTCTGCGAGAAACCCACAAACAACTGTTTCCTTCACACGACATGAGCTACAAAGGCTGTATGTATGGCACACACCGAGAAAAAAACTCTGTAAACTCTGCTGCTGTATAAATAATGGGCTTCAAGCCCTACTGTAATCTGCAGCTTTGATTTTAGGCTTAAAGTGTTTCTTTGCTCTTCAGCTCATTTGCAAGCTTTTAGTGTGTCAATTGGCAAAGTGTTCCATAAACTTTTTAAAGATGGATTATTTGATCTGTGCTCATATTTTAACAATGACATTGCACCCAAAGTGTATCTATTCATTTTCACATTCTCACTTACTGTAGGATTGAAAGATGGCTTTCATCTCTCCAACAGAAAAGCTTGGATTCATTTCATTCACAGTGAATTCATATCGTGATAAGTTTTTATGACAGTATAAATTGTCAAATAACCATTAAAATCTAGAAAGAAGGCCTTAATAATATGCAGTAACTAACTTCAGATGCAGGGCATGTGCTTCAGACCTCATCTGCTGAGAATCCTTCCCAGGACTCTCCTGCATTATGTTTTCTAGTGCACTTACATGTGCACTAATTTTATTCAGATTAGACTCAACATGCTGGTGAAACACAAGTGTTTAACTAATTGTGACTAACTAACTGACACATTTATTATTCCGACATGTTCATATACTTTTTTTTTTTTTTTTGCGAGAGTTAGATGAAAAAATTGATAAAGATTGACACCACTCATGTGCTAGACAATTTTTTTGGCCAGAAGCAGTGACATCCTGGACTCTGTGCTGGTTGCCTGCCAACCTCACTTTGATCACAGTCTGTCAGGAAGTTACTGAGGAAATTACTATCACATTGTGATGTTTTTACACTTTGTTTTTGTCCTCTCCCCTCAGACTCTTGACAAGACATCAAATAAGCAAACTCCTTGAAATTTTGAAATATTATTTCATAATAATATTCCTTTAAAAGAAACCAACGGGGACACTGGCTTCTTTTTGTGCAGGTGTAGCAACATCACGCTGCTTTCGTCTTTGCTGCATAGAGAGGACGGTTATCATTCACATGAGCACAACAGGTTGCTTTTAAGGAAAAAAATAATGAGGTCATTTTAAACATTAAAATAAATTACTAATGCTGTTGATGTTCTGATGGGAACACTTTTAATGGACAGTAAATAGCTGATATATTATGCACAAGGTTTGAAGCATTTAAATGTTGTCGGTTTGTCAGTCTGTTGAAACACTTCTGGTTGGCAGCCAGTTGATACTCTATCAACATTGGACTAATGACTTGTGAAGCTAATGTTGAGGAAATGGCAAGGAGACTCATTCATAATTTAGCTTCAGGTGGATAGTTTTCTAATTGCACCAGGAAATCCATTAGGTTTGATTTCAAACATTCTCATCTCAGTGAAATAGTGTGTCAAACATAATGACTACATTTACCCATAAAGGCTTGTTCTGACTTAAAGAGAAATGTGATGTTTTATTGGTGATGACAGGAGTGCAGAAAGCCAAATGTTTCTGTTGGTTGTAAATTCAACAATGTGAAGGCAATACAATTGTTTCATCAGACAGACCTAAAAGCTCAGTTTCATCTCTAGTCCCTGTGTGGAGGTCACTGTTTTTCACCAGATCGTATTCCCTCAAAAGTCATGGATCTGTACATGTATATGTTCACATTTTAAAATGATAATTTGATGACTGATAACATACTGTAATGGTATTTTATTAATAAGAAGACAGAAAATTGTATGAAGTTACATTGAAGCTTTTGTGTTTGTCTGCTGTGTCAGGGCTACTTTTTCAGTTGTCAGCCAACCAAAATACTTGAGGCTGTTTTGTGACATTATGTGTGTGTGATGTACATGACAGATTCTGTGTTGAGGTAACCTGCTCTTTATAATGTTGTGAAATCAAGGAACAAAGCAGAAATAAATAAGTAGAAAATCTATCCATTAATCTTCCAGTATATATCCCGAGTATGTCTTATATAAGGTAAACTGTGTCTCTGCAACAGGTGTGACCATGAAGCTGATGGATGAGGTCGCTGGCATTGTGGCAGCTCGGCACTGCAACACCAACATTGTCACTGCCTCTGTGGAAGCCATCAACTTCCATCGCAAGATCAAGAAAGGTGAGGATGATGTTTAAAAGACACTTTTTAAGCTTCAAACCACTCATACATAAAGATATTCACAGGCTGAAGGATACATTCCTCCAAAACATGTACTGCAGTGTTGCTAATAGGCTGGAGGAGGCTGCCTCTCCACCTTTCATGATGCTGCTTTTCTTATACTTTTGCCTCTTGCCCATTAATGAACATCACTCTCTCAAAACCCAATTACACTGTGATATGGAACAAGCTCAGCAGTGTACCATCTGAGCCTCAGATAGTGTTGTTTTAAATTGGGCTAGCTGATGTTAACAGTTTGTCACACTGTTGCTTATCAAGAGCAGTTGTGTTCTGTGGGGCTACTGCAGCATCTGGAAAAACACATCATTGTTATGACTGAACTATTTTCCATTACCAAGCTTTTCCTCTGAGCTGTTTCCCCGCTGTTAAAGTGAGGATTCATTTATACTGCGTTTACCACAAGACATCTTGGTCTGTGAGGTCCAGATTTCCATGTGGACAAATTCTAAGCCTCTTATTTTAAAATTCATTCAAGGATTTGGGGTTAATGAGTGGAAAAAGTTGGGGTTAAAGGCTTTATTGGCGGCACAATTTGGACAAAAAAGTTAATCCAAAGTTCTTGTCAGGACACTTAGTTACAAAGATAAAGTGCATCAGTCCAAGAAGGAACAAACTACAGATACACATCTACAGACAAAATGGGTCAAAGCAAGAGGTGTGTTAGAGATACAAGACATCCCAAGCACATTTCTTAAGTGATTAGTAATGCAATGAGGAATTAAATACTGCTCTCCTAGTGGGCATACGCAAATGCAGATAATTTTGTTTGCTCATTGCTGAAGTATTTTTCTCTAGAAGGACTGAGGATGGAATGAGTGGCTGACGAGGAAACCATGTAAAATGCACCTTTCTGGGAGTTTCAGGACCAGAAAACTGAACAGTACAGACTGGTTGAAATCCATGTCCACATCTTTCAGCTGCTTCTAGTCGTTTCAGCTGCTGCCTCTGTCTGTCCTCTGAGTTTAGGAGGTGTTGACATGATTTCCCCAGGCTTCCACAGTGGCTTAGGTGTTATGTCACCAGTAGATTTCCCATTTTGCTTAAGGTGGTCATGCAAAAAACTCAGAAGGTATGCTTAGGAAAATAAGGGTTAAGGCTCATAGCTAAAAGGCACCGAAAAACAGCTGGTGGCAATTTAGGCTGCACCTTTGGATTTATATTTTCAATTTATGTTTTATGTTTCATCATTTTCTACAGCTGGCCTACTATCAGTGGGAAGCATCAGGCTTTGGATGGAAAACTAAACTTTAGTTGTTCATGATAAAGTTGTTGATATCTGGTGGATGGCGAAACAAAACAGGAAATTTTACTTTAAGTGCCCATCGATGCTTTGCCATAAACAGTGAAGAGTATGAGAATGTTTGACTCATACATTTGCCATGCAAACATGTGAAGCTAGAAGACCACACAGCAGCAAACACACAGACTAAAAGAATAATAAAAAATAAAAATGAAGAGATGTGAAGTTAAGAGCCAGGAAGTTAAACAGCTCTGAGGTCTGTGTCTATACATGGCTCATGCTGAGGACGTTCAGATGATTTGTTTATGAATTTTTTCTGAGCTTGAACAGTCCACTTCACCAGTTGGACAGAATTTTGGTCACATGGGGGTTCAGCAGAAGAAAAATCACTGTAGAACAGGGAAGGTTAACAATGTAAACACACACCAGCAGTGAGGAAAACCACACAAGCTGTGCATTTAAAGAAAAGTAAAGTAAAGCAGATTTTCAGAATGAAAGTTTCTTGTTTTCAGAGATGAAAAAATATCCCAGATTTTAACTTGCCATTCTTGACGTGGCCCAGACTTGACCAATACAATATATGTACCGGATACAGCGAAATGCAGAGAAAGATGGCACCATGGCTCGAAACATTTGCTTTCATGCATTACTGACACAGAAACAGAATAAGTTAATGAAGTTCATTAATTCAGGAATGTATCTCTTAAGTAAATAACTAAACAAATTGGTGAGCGCAGTGTGACTGAAGGGTTAGTGTGAAGCATCACACTATGGCAGCGTGCCAACTTCGAGGAGGGTTTAATGAATTGATCCATTAACTGATACATTTCAAGACAATTTAGAAATTGATTGCATTTTCAATCAATGTATGCAATTGAAAACATTATCAAAAGCCTTCAGCATTAAATTCAGCATTGAATTAAGCTGTTATGATGTGTTGTAATTTTTCTTTATTCACTAATGTGTCTTCCTATCATATTCCATGTACCACCTCATTTGTCACTTAATTTACTGCTTACACTTTCTGTTTTGTCAGCACTTGAAGCTGTCCAGTGACTTGTTATACTTCATCACGTTTCTTTTTTATGTGCAGTAAAAACATGCAGACTGAGCGTGCAGACATGCTGTTTTGATTTGCTGTTGAAGACAGTGAAGGTTTTCCAAGATTAAGTCTGTGTGTTTGCACATTATCCTGTTGGCAACACTTTTCTTGTGCATGTTTTGAGATAAAATGCAGTCTCTGGCATAGATTAGATGTTCTATAATAATGCTTGGAGTGAAACTCTCAGCGTGAGAGCTAAAGCACCAGTGTCATACTGAAATGACACAAAAATGACATCTACGTTGAGTGGTTTTGATTTTCCTTTGCAGGCACATTTGAGTAGTTAACCTCAGTGTGTAACTTCAGCCCAGGTGGAGTCGAGACACTTCATTGTCTTTTAAAGATCAGAAAATGGCCACACTTGTGTCATAGTCACTTGTGTCTTCTCTTTTTCTTAGCCTACACTGTTTCATTTCTTCCCCCTCAACCACAGGCTTTGTGAAAAAGTAAAGCTGCCATGTCATACTGAACACTAATGTGAATTATTTGAACATAAGTCAGCGAGGTGCTGCCCATTGATGTACCAAAGCAGTGTTCAATCACTGCTCTTCTCCATTATGTATGCCCAGAGGTTTAAAGAATGAGAAGAAAGGCTTCAAAAGGTGAATATTGGATGAAAGAAGATTTTAGGGAGAGAGATGGGAGCGCTAAAGGTGAGAAAGAAAGTTACAGAGATAAAAAAGGGAACCATACTGCATAATGAATACACAGCACTGATTTTCACGTTCATTTCAAATTTAATTTAACTGATCAAGCACAATTTGCTCAAATAAGTAAAGACAGTAGATGGAAGGAATGATGTGTGATCCCTTGGTTTTGTTTCAGGGCTTGAACATTTCGGTTTTCTGTGTTTTCTGTGTTTCATCAGTGAATTATTTCTTTGAGTATTCAGTCATTGTGAGTATGTTTCCCACCTTCAGTTGTCAGGTGGTCTGCATCTCTTTCCTAGTCCTGCGTTTGTCACTTGTGTTCCTCACCTCACCTTGGTGCGGAGCAAATGTACAGTACAGTGTGTGTCTGAATATGAGACACTTTCTTTGATTCCCAGCAACAAAAGAAACAATCTTGTCTGTGTAATGTGTTTCTGAAGAAGTTGTCTGAAGTGGGGGCTGTTATTTCTGCCTGCATATTGCCATGTTTCCTTCCACTGTGTCCTCCTCTGGCCACTTGTTAATTCAAAAATGTGATTTCCAGGAATAGAAAAGAGAAGTATAAGACTTTACTCATGCAGACTGTAGCTAAAATGGTGAAACTTTGTCTCAAAGGTACAATCCCAGCTTAGTGCATACATCATGAAGCTCTGGCATAGACTCTGCTCCCAGCAGATTGGCTACTCAGAGATTGGATTCAGTGGCTGACCTTCAGTCCAACATCTACTTACAGCATAAATCAATTATTAATCACGAAGGTCTTTAAAAAAATCGCCCAGTTTCCTCAAGGCTCATTTTTTGTGTAATGCCAGTGAGCGTAGCATGCTTCACTGAGCCTAATACATGCGTGCCGGAGGTAGTTTACTTTAATGAGACTGGACTCAGCCCTGACAGTAACACGCAAAAACACTCAATGGACCAACAACAAGGAAAAGAATAAATACTTTCAGTGTGTGCTTGGGTTTTGAAAGCTGTATGGAAACAAATGGGCAGTTACTTTGCTGTAACCTGATTTCTAATGCAATTATTAGCTTTAATCACCTTGTCACACCACTTCACTCAGTGGAATTTCTATGTGTAAGCTCTTTCATCATGGTGATGTATTTTCATAGAATCTATCTGAAGGGTAGTAATAAGGTTAGTCATGTTAGATATTTTTTCTTGTTTCTTTCTAACCAACCAATCTGATTTGCAGCTGTCATGTTTTCCCCAGTGCACGCAATATATAAAGAGGAAAGGCAGCTGGGTGGAGTCAGGAATAGAAAGCACAGCTTTATTCCTGTTGATGGTCAGACGTATCCTCACAGTGTGGTTTTTAAAAGGTGCTAAAGGAAGTCTGCTGAAAATGAATTTTAAGAGCAGTAGCCAAGAGGATCAACACAAATTAATTACCACAAACAAATTTAGTAACAGTTTTTGTTACATCTGCTAACATTCGGTGATCACCACCTCACACTTGAAGAATGTGTGAAAGATGACGGAGGATTTTCAGTAATTATTGAGATACTATTGTGCACTGTCATAATTTCTCTCAAATTAGTATTTATTTCTTTTTATTCGCTCACAGCATTTTGCAAAACATGCACAAATGCAGTCACACGAAATAACTTTAGATAATGAGTTGCCTGCACGAGTACATTTCAAGCATAATTCTCACTGAAATTGTTTGCAGCATGTACTTTGATAAGAGCTCTCATTCCATTTCCCATGTATATCTTTTACTACTTATGACTGGCTGTTTTATAAGATCTCAGCCCCAGACTCCAGATGTGTCACTGCAGGGATAACACCTTCGCTCCTTGTCTCTATGGCAGCAGCAGTAAGAATACAGTACATACACATCAAAGAGAATAAAGAAACACATTGGCACTGTCCAGCACTATTGGCTGACTGTTTTTATTTTTTTTAACATCTTCCCTGCAGTGACAAAAGGACAGGAGCACAAATTTTCACATTAGATGGATTAGATGGGGCTCAGGTTAAAAATCAGAAACGGGATAGCAAATGCTCTGTAGCAGTGGAGATGATGGTCATAAACAATAAATATTTACAAATATTAACATCTAAAGCAAACACTAATAAAAACATCTCTATTCTTTCTGTCTTTAAACGCAAACAAGCTTTGTTTTCAGATGTGCCGATTAGCAGGAACCTCCTCTTCGGCCCGTCTCACTCCGCTGACCCTCTCAGTGAAACAGACTTCATGAAGCTCATGATGCAACAAAGTGAAGCAGACTGCAATAGCACATTCAATGTTTTCCTCGGCTGACTACGTCAATAGACCTGCTTGTTTTATGTTGTTCGGGTTCAAACTGTACGGTAGTTTGATTTTAGCTTTCGTTATTTAAAGTGAATACTGAATAACAACTGTGTTAATTCAGAGTTCTAACAAGATTTGAAACTTTTGGTGCAAGATAGATACAATGCAACACGTCTGGTTTTTATAACTCTCAAAACCTCTTTTTTATCCTTTTAAAAACTTTACCTTGAACTTTTTGAAATTTCCCCCAGTCATCACTTTTGACCCTCTAGAAGTGTGTGGTTCTGTCTGTAGCTGCCCTTTTCCTGTATTTCCTTATTTTATTCGTACTCTGTTGCATTGGAACGCTTCTGGGTGTCAGCCTTTGTGTAGTGGTGTGCAGCCCAAAGCCAGTAACTCTATGAAACCTTGCGACCAGGTTTCGGCTGTCTCCATTTCTCAGAGAGGCAGGATGAAGCCTACGCTGTGTATATTCACACAAAACCTAGAGGGTTGTGCTGAGGTTTGGGTGTGTTTATTTATCTCAATAAGAGTTCAACCACTGTGAAACAATGGGACATTTTATTTCTCTGATTCACTTCTCTACATTTTCTCTGTAGCTCACATAACCACCACATCTCTCTCTATATATATTCTGTTTATTGTGACTTTAAATAACAACAAAATGGATATTCTGTGAAGGACAAAAGGACAGAGTAGATTGAATCAAACAAGAGAGTTTAAGTTGGGAGATGATACTGAATCACAATGAGTTTTGATTTGATTGTTTTTCTGTTTTTTTTCTGTTTTGTTGCTGAATTGAAAATGTCCTTTATGGCAGCATACTTACGTGCTCTTAAGAACGCCAGTATCTGAACCAACAAACATATTTTTGTCTTCTTTTTCCTCTTCTCCCCAAGGCTGTGTGGTGACGGTGACTGGGCGGCTCACGTTTGTCAGCAACAAGTCCATGGAAATTGAAGTGTTGGTAGATGCTTGTTCGCTGGTGGAACCAGAGCAAGGGAAATATCGTGCTGTCTCTGCCTTCTTCACCTTCATCTCGCTGGACAAGGACAATAAGCCTCTGCCTGTACCTCCTCTTAAGGTTGGTGCCACCCTGTCTCCACTTTTAGAAGTCCCTCAGTTTATTTAAAACCTGAATTTAGAACTAATTTTATCCTATACATCACTCTATATCCACATAAGGCTGAATTGACTTACACAGTTTGAAAGGTCTCGCACAGACTGTTTAAATGAACTTTTTTGAGCACAGGTTTATTTAAACAGAGGTTTGTAGTTCCTTGTTTTTGTATGGTGAAAAAATCAGGCCATGGATTTTAAGCATTCCTTTTCTGCTGAGCCTTTACCTTTAAATTCTGTACAGTGTTTTCGGGTTTGTTTTGAAGAAGCGCAGATAAAGATTTAGCTGGAAACTTGTCCTTAGGCGACTTACTGAATAAAAAAACATGAAGAAACAAAAAATTACCTTCACAGACCAGACGTTATTTTGACTAGTCTGTATTTTTACCAAAAAGACACAAGAAAGAATTTTCACAGGCTATCAAAAATAAACTTTATATAAAAAGATTATCATTGTACTCACAGCAGCTTTATTATACTGAACTAAGATGAATGCAATTCATTGACTCATGATTTTATTGTCCAGTTAGTTTGCGGTGAAAGTGTTGAAGTCTTCATCCCACTTCAACATTCACAGACCCTGATATTAACATTCCTTCAGTTGGTGACACCCGTGACTTTTGGAAAGCTCACAGCGTGAGAGAACATTGTCTATTATTGTGTGCATTAAATTCTTTGCTGTGTCTGCATATTATCTGTAAGCACTGAGGGCCAGTTGCTAATATCTCTACAACATCCCCGGACATCAAAGTCCACTTGACTCAGCACTTATTGTCAGGATATGAAGCGTGTTTACCTGCAGACTGGAGAGAGACGCCTGCTGTTTGTTCTATCTCAGCAGTACACAGTGATCCAAACCCTGTTTATATGCAAACACTGTGCACACAGGCCATCTGTTTAACTCAGCATTTAAATTATTTCCTGGCACCATCCACACGCCCTGATTGTCTCTGTGATGACTGCCTCAAAAACTCATCCAACTTTGGTGTGGGAGTTGGATTTAGACAATTGAACACATTCAGAGCGCCAAGTAAGGCATTCAGAGGAGCATTCAAATAAGTTTTAACTTGAACATTTGTTTAATTTTATTTTATTTAATTTTAATTTATTTAATTTGGGGACAGCCGTGGCCTAAAGGTTGGAGAAGTCGCTTATGATCGGAAGATCACCGGTTTGATTATCCCACCGGACGGGCAGGAAAAATTTGGGTGTGGTTGAGTGATTAATGGGAAAAATGCTCACCCTCTCCATTAGCCAGCTGATGTGCCCTTTAGCAAGGCACTTAACCCCCAATTTGCTTCCTGGGCACTTGATGCAGCCCACTGCTCCTATGTGTTTCACTGCATGTTGCATGTGTGTGTGTTTCAATCAGTGATGGGTTAAATGCAGAGAAGTAATTTCCCAGCTTGGGATTAATAAAGTCAATAAAATTAAAAAAAATTTAAAAATTAAAGGTTATCACTTGGGACAATTCATATTGTATTTGATGTCGCTGGCCACATCTTGTTTGTGGTTGTGATGGTGCCTCGCACGACACGGTGTAAACCAGCAGACAGCACTGACTTTGCTTTTTAGCTGAGCAAAGTTCATAGGCTGGCAAAAGGCTGAGTGGGCAGCTTCAGTGAAATTTTACAGACCAACAGCAGGTCATTATTCTCTCAAGTGCACACTTGTACAAAATTCAGAGAGTTTGCACCTGAGCTAATCATTAAACTTGTGTGGAATACTTAGTAAGCTAGGAAAATGCATTAAAAGACCAAGCAGCAATATTTAAAGTAACACAAGTCAAGTCAAGCACAGTTATTTTCTGTATTAACCTGCTTCTAATCTCCTGCTTAAACCAAAATAACGAAACTGAAAGCTTGTAGAATAATGATATAGTGTTGGTTAAAGTACAAATAGCTGTCTAACTCACCACGAGATCTTAAAAATAGAAAATGTGGTGTCTAACAACATGTCCTGTCGTGCTTCAAGTCACACAAGCGTGTAATAAGAAATTTTCAAGAAGAAAGCCAAGCTCGGCAGTGTGGAGGGAAGCATGGAAAAGGGTTGTCATAGGTGTGTTGTCATGCCGCCAGGTGCCTCATTGACCCGTCTTGCCGCAAATATTCACACAACACTTAAAGCTGCAGCATCAGCCTTTAACACTGCAATATGACTGTTTGAAAAAAAGACGTCTCTGCTTCCGCCCCTGCCAGACAGCAATGTACATCGAATGTGTGTCTCGGCTTTTTAAAAGCGCCCGTCAGTCCCCCCAATTTCCATTTCACAAAACCCCACATTTGGTTTGCCCATTGTCTATCTCCCTCCATGAATTTATTACCTGGTTTTCCATCTCGCTCAGGCTGCTTGTGGCTTTTGTTTTAATGGCAGGGAATTGCAGCTATGATTATAGACATTATAATTTCTCTGCTCACCTTAATTTTATGAAAAGAAAGGCTAAAAAAAATCTCCCATTGATTTTAATAATTCATGCTCAACATTATAAATAGAAATCTAAATGGAGTCTGGGCTGCCAGGGATCTGATGTAGCATGTCAGATAAACAAGGGGAGGAATAAGGAAATTTGTGTGTGTGCATGCGTTAGCGAGACAGTGTTGGACAGAGATGCAACATAGACAGACCTCATGTGTTTGTGTGTGACAGAAAGAGAAGTAAAGCTCTATTGCATGTGTAGGTTTGTGAGAGAGTTGGCTTTGCATGTGGACATGCACATGCTTGAACAGATCACTGAACACAATTGCATTTGACGGAGCAACAGAAGGAGGGTGAGGCTCAATCATGGCTTTTTCTGCCTTTATAACTATTCACTGTTCTCTTGAATGAAGGTGGTGCCCATCCTAACTCTCGTTGAGTGGTGAACCTATTCATAGACACCAGTCCCTTGGTGGATCAAAGAGATGCATCACATCCAGGAAATAAGGTTTAACACGTCAATCCAATTAACACCTGAATTTCTCCTAACAGTGGGGATGGGACTGTGAGGGATGGAGGTGCAACGATGACATTAATTAGTCTACTAAGCCAGATAACACAGAGTTGAGCCAAGCGTGACAAACATTTGGCCTTCCTATCCTTCCATTTGAGTTCACCTGGTGCCACTACTGCCATCTATCATTGTAGTCATATCAAGTTGCATTTATACACAGGCTTGTTGTGATAAGCTGAAAAGACAACCAAACAAAAAATAAAAAAGTAAAAATCATAAAATGAATTAGCCTGTACTTCCATATATTTCTGTATCATGATGTGGTTGGATATTATTTTTGGCCAGCATGATTCGCTTATCCCTGAGGTATACTATGGTAGTGATTTCAGTGCTTTATTTTAAACTCTTCTTCTCATGTCTTGTCAAAGAAATAATTTCACTTGTGTAGTTAGTTAGAGTTAGATGAGACAAGACAAGACAACTTTATTAGTATAGCCCATTTTTACAAGCAGTTTGTCTCAAAGGGCTTTACATATGCGATTGAGATACAGATGAGAAGACTGATGTCACTCTGGGTAACAAAATGTGCCTGCTAGCACCTTTTAAAGAAGGTTATGTGTGTGACTAAAATTACTACACCTGCCCAAGAAATTGGTTATTCTCACACATCACCCCCATAAAACCAAAATTTGAATTTGTTGTCTTCAGTTTTTTTAGGGATTAAACAAACAAGATGTTAACTGTTTATCTGCGATTTTATAGATGCTGGTAGTCGGGTTTTACTGTGTTGGGACTTGGCGAAGTTAGCTGTTTCAAGTCTTTTTGCTAAGCTAAGTTAACTGGTTGTTGGCTGTAGCTTCATATTTACTGTACAGGCATAATAGTGGTATCAGTCTTTTCATCTAACTCTCACTGGCATCTGCCAGCAAATTAAAATTAACATATTTCCTTACACAGTGCCGAATTATCATGCTAAGCTATCTTGAAAGATTTTCTGGAAATAAATCTGCATTCATGCCCTTTCCTGCTCCCTCATCGCCCTTAGCCAAAAAGCCCTCCCCTCTTCCTCATATCATCTTCATCTGCTTGTGTTGAAAATCCTCATGTCTTACGATCAACCAAAAGTGTGTTTTTCTACTTTTTAATCCAGGTGTATCCTCTTTACCCAGGTGTGATTCTAGTGAGGAGGGTTTTCAACATGGAAGCCCTGACGTTTTCTTTGGTATTTCTCTCAGTTCTGCAGCAGAGGCTTCATGTTTGTTCCTGGATCCTCCATATAAAGCTCACATGAACCAAACCATTCAACTGAAAGATAAAAACACCCCCCATGTCTAATGTTCACTAATGAAATTTTCATGACATTGTGGCAGATTTGTGCAGTTTTGGTCTATAAATAGTCTGACTGAAAGGACAGCTTCTGCTATTTTTACTGCAGGTGCTTTTCCCCCTCATTCTCCCATCTTTGCTTTCTCTTGAGTGAGCCCATTGCATTCACTATTTTTAGATTTTCCTGATTTAGCTCAGTGGGGGGTTAGGGGCTCTGTGTAGGGGGTTGTAGTTGGGCTGTCACTAACGTTAGTGTACTGTGGGTAATGCTGAAGTAGGGAAAGAGGACAGCATGAGCACAAGGGAGGATGTCAGGGGGATGCCTTGCCTCTCTGCAGCAGTACCCTTGGAACGTACTGAAATAATATATGTGCACACTGGGGCATGTAGCATAGGAATAATCGAAAATGCCTTGAAGCACATTTGAGCAGCGTATGTCTTTGTTGCATTTCTGATGATTTTAATGGGATAGCAGTTTCCTGAAGGTTAGAAAAACTGGCTCGTTACCAGAATGTCAGCACTCTGAATCCTCAGCCAGTGGACAGTGTACTGAACACCAGCTGGTAGTGCAAGGATGTGGTTGTATTGTGGTCACACTGAGGTCTCTGCCAAGTGTGGATACAGTATAATGAAAAGGTGGTTGTGGTTTAAAACTCTGTGCACATTCAGCAACCCTTCTGCAGAGAAATGAAGGTTAAATTAAGTTAGTTAATAAGTGAATGTATACCCAATGACCATACAGTAGGTTTCATCCTTGTTCCGTTTTGCTTTCTCTTGATGTCTCTTCCTCTTTGCTCTTTGTTTCATCGCATCTCTCCTTCCTGCCCTCTCCTATTCCACCTCTCCCTTAATCTCTCATTCCATCCCTCCTTTCACCCCCCCCTTCCTCATCTCTCCCTCCTGCCTTCTACATCTCCCTCCCTCCTCGCTGGCAGAGACTCAGCTGGCCTCCTGTGACACAAAAACAAGCATGGTTGTCATGGCAACGTGCTGTAGTCCACATGAAGTAATGCACATTTATTTTTAGATGCCTCTCATTCAAGACAATCAGCAACGGGTTAACGGGTATACTCGTGCCAGAGTTGCAGATATTTCTGACTCTGTGCTAATCCAAGGCACAGCATGGAGAACATACCGATGACTTCTCTCATCACGTCTCACTTCATGAATTTCTAAACGATGGTTTATAATGAATTTTATGAGTTTTTCATCACATTTCTCATGAGTTTCCATACAAGGATATAATGTTATACATCTGTCACCCATAGGAAATTTCAGCTAGTTCTCAGTCTGCTTTGTGAGGAAACACAATATGGCACAATCCATTTGTAAGAGTGCCATTTGTAGTACACATAGAGCAAATACTGTTCTTTTTCACTACAGACAGACAAAGCATGAGAGGTGATGTAAGTTTTTGGTATACTGAATCTCTTCCTTTTCTAGGTCCGTTTTTAATTTCTTGCACAGCTTTGGGTGACCCTAAGCAGTGCCAGAGCAGGAAAGTGTCACTTTTAGGCAAACAACCGGAGTGAGCTAGTATTTGTACTCATTTATAACACAAAGTTCGATACAGAGTACAACATATACGATGCTGAAGAAGATTTTTCAGGTTATTATTAATTTTTGAAAATCAACTTTGAGCTGGGTAATTTAGTTCTTTGAGTATTGATAGCTGATCGCTGCCTGGATTCTGGCTTATTGTGCATTTACTTACTGCTTTGCATACCATGATGTCAGAAAAAAACAAAACCAAACTCTGTTATCACTTAAGCATCACTTCCACTGCTGAAACTGTGATGAAGACCTGATTATTAAACATGTGAAATGACTGCTGCAGCCTGAACTACAGACAGAAATAAAAAGCATAAAATATTAATGTGTTCTGAAGAGACAGATCCATGGACAGCACGGATCCTTTCAGCTTCCAGGAAAAGCCAGCATAGATTGTTCCAAATCATTCATTTTATGTCTACCAGTGAAACACCTTTCAGCATTGTCTAAAATGTCATCTTTTGTGTGAGTCTCTCTCTCTTTCTTGCTCTCTCTGTCACACACTAACATACAGGTTACACCCACGCCAGTACAGATGGCTATTATTTTTCTTGAGCCATTTTATGCTTACAGCTTAGTGCTACTTTTAAGACACTGGCATTTGGCAGTGGCACTGATGCCCCGTGCCCACTCTAATAACAGCTTGTGCCAACACAAAGGAACCCCTCTGGCATTTTGCTGGCATTGTCCGAGCAGTCCCTTTTACAAGCTTTGTCCCTGTTCTAGGTTTACACCATTTGTTTTGTCACACTTCATTCAACTTTCCACCTGATGGTCAACCAGCACATCAGGTGAAACAGCTGTTTTTCCTGGCTGTTAGCTCAGCCAAAGCTCTGAGGTCTGACTTGGTTCCCTGTAGACAACATTTGAATGGTTAATTTCAAGTATTCGAGGGCAATCTGTTGCAACGAACACTTCAAATATATATTTTTGTATTGTAACAAATGTGGGGAGGGTTTATTAGCCAAGCCAACATGGCTCTAGGGATACAAACATCAGTCTGTAGGTCTATAGGTCAGTCAGAAAACTTGGTGCACACATTGATAACTTTGGATTTATGAATATACACATGGTACAGATGGTGTTTGTTGTTACAAGAATGCCAAATTTGCAAGTTAAAGCAGAGTACAGAATTTTCATGTTGCCTGGAATGTAAATAGCAATGAGATTGGAGACAAATCATTCGGAAGACATTATAATACATGCATGGCTTCTTTTTGCAAAGTTGGTTCAGAGTCACCAGTCATAGTTGATAATTCTGAATAATCATAGCTACTATACTGGAGCCACTGTGGGAATACTAATTAAACGGGGACACCAAAAGGACATTTTGAGCCTATCACGGAATTGTCTCATTGAGTTATGCAAATGTTATTCGCATGAGCATTAACATATGCATGCACACGTGCAGCCTAGCAGGAATGCACACACAGTATAAGCAGGACAAATAATGTGTATGCATAGACAGACACGTGGCCAAAAAAAAGTAAAAACACTAGCATTTTGTAGACCTGATAGTTCTGATGTTACGGTTCCCTTGAAAGATAATCTTCTAATGTAAAAGAGTGAAGAAGCCACTTTAAAAGCTAAGCAATATTAACTATTTGTATTTTTTATTCATTTATACATATACTTTGTGTTTAAGCCAGCAGCTGGAAGTTATAGTGACAGACTGAATCCCCTCAGTGTCAGCACTATTTTTTCTGTATAACTTGGAATAAAAAATAGTCATAGGAAGATTAAGGCCTTTACTTTTGTTTGGCCAGTTTTATGAGTGAAGACTGATTTAATTTTAACTGCAGAAAAACAGTGTCTGGAAATATCTTCTTGGAAACCAGTTAACTGCAAATGAAAATGCAGCTTGAGCCAATCAGTAGAAATAAAGTCAATACCACAGAGAGGAAAAAGTTTGAAATATAATAGAGTAACTCCAGTATATTAATAGTCATAGCTTACATGAAACTGTCCTTCACTCAAACACACATTTCACTCCTGACCGACTCATCTGTGTCCTTTGCCTTGAAACTTTATATCACATTGTTATTAACAGTCATTCTTCATTAGCAGTAGTCAGGTGTCCCTTTTAATTGGCGCATTCATTAAACCATATCAGTTGAAGCTCACTGTGGCTTTAAAATGTGTAATTAAATCATGTTCAGGTCCTCAAGGGTTTAACCAAGAGGGAGGAAGAAAGTGAGGAATATGAGGGGTTTGACGCAGAGAAAGAATGGGAATAAAAAGTATAAAGAGCCTGACAGACATGTTAATAACTATACCATAAAGGTCAAAATGGCTGCTTTTTACAGTACAGTATGTATATTACAAATCCATAGCTACTCTAATGGCTTTGTTGCTTGTTATCATGTTATTCGGTGACACCTTGTGTCAAATGGATGTTTGTGGTGACTGCAGAGAAATGCAATAAACCAGTAACATTTTTAGCACGATTTCACTGTTTCCACCAGTCAAATGTAATCTCACCAGCTGACCATTTTTGTTTTATTATATATTTTTTTTCTTTATTATTACAGGCCCAGTCCTTCTTAACTATATTTGGGCTTGTAATGAAATACTTTCACCTCAGTGTTTTGTGTTAAATGATGGATGACTTGGGTGCGTGCAGCAGTCCTGCTGAAGTAGGATGATTAATAAACCTCTCTTTGGTATCAGGGCACCAAATCACCTTGCCTGGGCTTATTTTAATAATACTGTAATGACCAGCTCCCCGTACGTTTTGCTGTCTGCTTTCCACCTAGAAACTCATAGCCTAATATTCCTGTCTAATTACTATATTTTGTGAATAAAAATAAACATTGTAAAATTAATGTTATAATAATAGACGTCTTGTTTGTGTAGCCCTCTGCCTTCCAACATGGCCATGGGTTGGCAACCATTTCCAAAGAAAATACATTTTTGTGTGCAGTGATGAAGTAGGAAGTGTATGATGATTCCTCACAACATACAGAACATGAAATCTCTTTAATATGCCGCTTGAATATGTTAATATATTTGCCGTATATGAATAAAGGGCAAAACAAACTTCCAACACCATAAAGGAATACAACTTCTTTTCCTCAATACACCATTTGTAATTTGATTCCATACTTTAATTAGGTGTGTGACTTTACACATTTGATTTTTTTTTTTACAAAAATAGATAGAGTGGCACTTCTATTTAAAATGTACTGTGGCAAAACTTTCTTTATTTCCTTTCTTTCTTTCTTTCTTTTGGAAGTCAATGAACTGGAATTATCCATTACTTTCAGTTGAACGGCAAAAGTAAAATTGACTGAGCAGTATGTTGACTGTTATATAACCAGTACTACAGCCAAGCCTGCTTCCCTACAGAGAAGATATTATGACCTGTGCTGTGTTTGTGGCTGGGCATCACTATTTTAATATCCTCATCACATTAGAGTCGTGACCCCTGGGCTTGGCCCTGCCATGATGTTTTGTCATATCTTTTACCACCCTGCTCTCGCCGTTAAGTTAAGGCGCCATGTGTTAGCTTTGCACCCTGGTGTGGTGCTGAGTGGCAGGTGCTCTTGAATCTGTCCACCACCTGGTGTGTGCACAAAGAGCCTCCATCTGAACATGTCATTAGTGCTACATTTTACATACAAAAACAGAAACACATATATGTACATGTTTACATGCAACATACTCCCCTGCTCCCTTACAAGAGCATGCAGATGAGGGAGTGGGAGAGCGGGGAGCACCATAACAGTAAAAGACACTGGGGATGGGGGTGTTGACACTGTCTCTGGTGTTGGTATTATTGCTTAAGTCACGAGGTTGCCAGGCAATCAAATTAAACTGTGCAGGTTAGCAAGAGCTTCCTCCCACGAATCAGCGTGCAAACCGAACTAAGTGAAGGAGAGAGAGAAGAATTGTTCTTCACAGACTGGAAGGTGCTGCTCTGAATGAAAAGAGCTGCAAATTCAACCACAATTCCTGGATGTTGAAACCAATGGATTTTGTATACAGTATGATAAAACTGATTGAGACTACGATACGACGTTATAGAAGCAGAACAATACGGTACAGTGGCACAGCTGAAAATATTGGGATTCATTCAGCTGGGAAATGTGAATATTCTCATCCATTTTGATAGAAACATGCAAATTAAGAGTGATGAAAGTCCAGCAGTCACCAAAAACTTTTCCTAAATGCAGTCTACTGCATACTTATTGTATGCAATATATGTACTGCAATATTCAATCATTAATGGCAATTACAGTAGAGCAGACTGTTAAATTAGATCAGAGCTTCAAGCTCACGGTTATTAAAATAACAGCATGGGGAAACATTCCAGTGCACAATACATGTAAGTGATGAACGTGTCTGAAAACAAATCTTTTGTCCTTTTTCTTTTTTCGTTTCCTTCAGCTCAACGGAGAGGAGGAGCAGAGACGTTTCGAGGAGGGAAAAGCGCGTTACCTCCAGAATAAAGCAAAGAGACTGGCTGATAAGGAGCGCCAGCAGTGATGCCACTGCTCACCAGAGTTTAACGCCTGCAACAACAGTATATCAACCCCACAGAACACATTCAGCCTCCTGTTAAATCTAAACCCGTGATTATTTGTTCCCTGTGCTATGCACCAAAGTGTCCACATCTACCTGCATATGTATGTAAAAGTAAGAGTAGATATTTTTATTGATGTAACAAGACTATTTATGATCACTGTGCAAAGTGACAGTCTGACTGTATCTAGAAGTAAGAGTACCATTATATTTTAAGAAGATTTTTAAGTATGAAGACTTCATGATCAGCGTCAGTGTGAAGTGATCTGAGTCTGAGCTCAACAAAAATGATGAATAAGTGAGTGAATAATAATGAATAAAAGATCCAAGTGTGAGTCTGGGGCTCTTGCCTCGTGTCCTTGTGAGTTTTGATGATGGTGATGTCATTGTCTTGGGCATGCCTTGGCAGAGAGGGCACACGCTATCTATCTTTTCAGCACTGTGTCTTTCACAGGGAAATCAGGGGAGCTCGGGGGCTTTGACTCAACTTGCAGCTCTCCCACGCCTCCATCCCCCTTCCTCTCCTCCTCCTCCTCCTCTGCCTGTCTGTCTGTCACACTGACTCCAGTGTTGGCTCTGCCTTAACGTGCTCTCCTTTCCCTCTCCTGCTTAATGCCATGTCCTCATCTGTCTCCATTCTCTTGCAATGTCACTTTTCTTCCTCCTCTCATTCACTCCATTTGTCCCTCTGTCTCACCCAATCTTCTCACTGTCTCACTTCCCTTGTCTCCAGATGCGATCTGAGGACTCATAGGAACCAGAACTGTAAAGGGCATCTTTCTCTTTGCCTGTCTCCTGTGTTTGTGCATGCGTGCACAAAGAAAGATGAGAAATATGAATTGAGGTCAGCAGCATGCAGCGAGAAATCAATATCCATATGGCCATGTACGGACTGAAAAGGCTGTGATTATTAACCAGCCATAAAAAACTACTGTTCAAATATTTAGCAGGATTGGTTTTTCATTTGGGTTTTGACAACAGTCTAAGACTTAAACCTCATCAAGAGGAGCAGATAGGTAGGGTTCGGTCCTGTGCAACAGATGGAAACAACTATTTTGAGATCAAAACCAAAGTGAAATGAAAAGATTAAAGCCCAGTGAGTGAGCTCTATGAAGAACAGAGAGCCACATGGGTCTAAACCAACAAAATGCCTTTTTGTTTGAACCTTTGCTGCCCCTTGTATTGTTTCCTTACGCAGGCTGAAACTGATTTGTCATTGGCTCTTGAAGGTTATTGTTTTTTCCGTCAGTCCCTCCAGTGTGTGTGCTTTTCATTTCCCCCATGAAAATAAAGTTAGGCTCAAACTGCTCTGGGGGGATATGTCTATTTTTAACCCCAGTGAAGTCGAAGCATCTCGTGGGAGGAGAGAGAGGATAGGAAAAACACAGTACAAGGAGACAAAATCCATCTAAGATGGTAAGACAAGACTTTGGGAAAATATTAGCTTATTGAAAAGCATCTGACTAATGTACATCATGTGCGCAGGCATGCCTGACTGTTCCTGTCCTGAAATTATTCAAAAACAATATCATTTGTCATCATTCACAGCAATGATCATTACCGTCTGTGGCCATTTCAGCTGGTAGCAGCTGGCTTTTATACATAGCGATACAATATGGTAACCATGGTTACTTAATGTGGAAGAACAGACTTGAAATGGAAGAAATGGCATTATCAGAGATAGATGTTTCTCTTCAAGGTAGAGAGAAAAATGTTGAAATCTTTAAATTGCATAATTCAAGGCTCTCATGTACGTAAATTTTGTACCCGCCGGGAACTGCACTGTAGAGGCTATTCAGTACAAAGACTAACTGTTTTTTTCCCCATCAGAGAATATTGAAATGAAGGTATAAAGTTGATCTCAAATTTCCTCTCATGTCTTTGCATCTAAATTAGGGGACTAGCTGTCCTCTCACTGCTGTATTCCAGTGTAGAGACTGACAAGGCTACTGAGAAGATGAATGATCCCCTGCTGCAGGAGAAAAACCATTAAGGATTCTGACGGGAGGATAAACGATAAAGCGAGCCGGTGTTCAGAAAACTCGGCTTTTATTACGCTTCGAATTTTCTCCTTGTCTCCGTCGTCAGTCATTTTCTGACAGAGGGGGGCTTTACTTCCACACGTGAAACTAGACACAGAAACCTGAACCATGTTCCAAGGTCATTCCTGACAATATGTATGCCAATATTTGTATGAGACATCGATTCTGTGAAGTGAGTCGACCGAAGTTGCCGATGCTCAAATACTTGATCCTCACCCAGACAGCGGTTAGGCAATTCAACATTTCCCTTTCTTTTTTGTAAACGCTGTTTTGTTTGTGCTTCCTGGAACACCTTCACAGATACAAATCCTACATTCAGCCCTCCTCTGTTATCTGGGCTTGGAGCCAGCAGGGCTTTCCTTGCAGAGGAGTAGGTGATGGGCCGTTACTTTGTCTGGCCTGGAACCTCCCTTTCTTTCAGCCACAGGGGACCTTACTGAGAGTACTACTGAATTAGGCTACCTCTGACTGTAAGGCACACAAACCTGTCCACACAGAGAGGTGGCAATGCTGAGAGCACTGTCAGAGAGCACATCGGCAGGACATTCATGTTAAGTATTTAAGGACTGCTGTAAGTGTGTGTGTGTGAGAGAGTGAGAGAGATGTGGTATGGTGTGTGGTCGTGGAGGGGCAGCCCGGTGCCAGTGGAGCCAGTGGGCGGGAATGCCTTCTGTTGCTTTTTACTTCCAGGTCACCTAGCATCACACAGGAGAGGCTAGAGACGGACAGTCTCATTCTTTTAACAAACTCTCCTGCCATGCCCACTTCTAATGATGGTCTCATTTAAATCTGAAATAAATAAATATATAAGCACCCATAACAGACAGCACCACTTGTCTTAATCCATGCACCATCATACCCATGAAAGAATCTCTGCTCATTTTGTTACTAAGCCATTCATTAAGCATAGGAGGCCAGAATTAAATGATGCTCATTGAGATTTTGTAAATGAATTGCTAATTCATGCAGCCGATTTGCTGAAGCGGTCCTGACTCACTTTACTCTGATGGCTTAATAATGAAAATCAGTACGAGTCTCAGACATAAAGGTAGATTAGACTCCTGCAGAGTCATGCACATGTAAATGTAATACTGCTGATCACTGAAATGATGCTTTGAACACATTTGTGAATCAAATTGCATTATTTCCTTAAAGAAAAACCTCAAACATATTAAATCTGACATCATGTAGGGAAGATTTGTACTGATTTGCCTTTCTGCCTTTTGTTCTCTTTGTCACACACACACACACACACACACACACACACACACACACACACACACACACACACCCTATTCATTGCACACAAAATCAGCTTCTGTCTTTTCATCTTTTTTTCAGTCTCTCAGGTTCGGTTGCATCAAAAGGGTCTTTCCCTTAGCTTTGAATCCTCAAGGAACCCTAACAAAATGAGGGAAGTCTCTTTAAATATCAAACTGGGCCCTTACAAAATAAAACACAAAGGCTGTGCATTGCGGCAGTGTTAATAACACAATTGTAAATGATCTGGTTTTATGAGCTAAAAAAAGGATAAAAGCATCAACATGCTTTACCTCTGAAAAAGGTAAATCATCTTTAACTAAAGTGAGAATTGGAATAAGAAAAATTGTACCTGAGAGTAGATGACGCAGTGACAGCATTAGACATCACAGCCTTACAATAAAGTCTAGTAGGTCAAGCATCAAGACACAAATTGGAGTTTTACCTCTATTTTACCAAACTTATTTAAGCAACTTATTTTGAATGGAAAACAAAATTCTGACACTTGGAAAGCTGTGTGATGTAGCCGTCCATTGCGCACAATACCTGTAGGTAAGTTCAGTTCAGTTCACCAGAAGTGCTGTGGTAGATATGACAGCATTTGGTAACACTGGAAACATCAGTTTTTACACCTCAACATCTTTTTCACGCAGTTTTGTCTTTCTATCAACCGTCCCCAGCTTTTCCTCACTCAAAACATGGGTCTAGAAAAGGGGACAAAACTATGGGCCTAACTGAAACCTGTCCGAGGATTTTTAATGGCCGCTTTTGTAAATCTCATCAGTAAAGTTAACTGAGTGTAACCATGACTTAGGACCAGAGCAGCTTTTATTTTTAAGACACTTCAGTACTGTCCAGCCTGGCTGTTTTTTTTCTGCATGGTCAGCTCCAAGGTGCGGTGTGTGTATCTGTTTTAATGAATGGGAAGCACAAAGAGTGTGCACTGCACACTGTCCACCAAGTAAATGAAAATAATCCTTATAATAGTTGAAAAATAAAAAACAAGGCACCAGGGATCTCTGTGTGTCTGTGCTCTCATAGGGCCTATTAGTTTTCTCAGTGGGTACAATCTAAGCCCTGAGGGAGGAAAGCCGCTCTTACAGAATCATCCAGGGAAGTCTTACATAACAAGTCGTATAATGTCAATGAAAAAGGGCCCATTTAAAGGAGCATGAATAACATGAGAAAATAACGTGCGTTGGTGCGATTGACAAATATGAGAGAGGTTCATTGCAGAAGTCATTTTAAAAAAATGTAAAACAAAAACAAAAATACACATAAAAATAAAAATGAACACGGATGCTATGTCGCAAATTACATTCAGTGCAATTTAGAGACTACATTATCCTCTTATCAAGGCATTAAGTCAGTTTATAATCAACTCTTAGACCTTTGATGAAAAATGTGCCCTCGTGTTTATCAGATGACTGCGGGAATCAAACGGTTTTTATTATTCAAAGCAAATGTGCAACATGCAGGATCAGTTCTCGCTCTGTCAAAATGCCGACCTCTTTTCCATGAATTATTTCTTACTGCGGTTCACTCCCACGGCCACGGAGCGTCTGACCCGCGAACGAGCCTGTGCTGTCGTGAGCGCGCGGCAATCATGCCTCATCCGTTGCTCGCCTCGCCAGTATCGGAGAATAGAAGAAGAAATTGGTCTTTTACCTACAATTAGCGCGTCTTTTCGCGCTCATGCTGTCGCGCGACTGGCCGCTTCGTTGTGAAGAAGACATTTTTTTAAATATCCAGATTCGTCGGTAATTTGTCATTTTCTCCCTCCCCGTCAATGAGTCAAAGAGGGTAGAAGATAGGAGTAGCTACAGCTGTGGTGATGTGGTGTTTCGGGGCTCACCCTTCATTTCGCAGGTCATTCTTTTAAGTCGACGCTGTCGACACTTCCGACGCTGTTCAGTTTGGGGATGTAAACGCCGGGAAGCCACTTTACCGGAGCTGAACTGATGTGACTCAACGAGTGTTTTCACCCACCCAGCAACAATGAGCCGCTACGAGCCTAAGCGTGCTGTGAGAGGTAAGATAAAGACTCACACAGCTGATTATTAAAACGTCACACTCACTGGTGATTAGTTCATTTTGATTAGAAAACAACATCAAGGTTTCTGACAAAACAGGTGGTGTCCTGCAGCGCCGGCAGCTCAACTAACGAGAGGGGAAAACTATGTACATTTGAATTAAAACGTGAAATTGCCGTGGACCTAACGTGCACATCCGACCTGTTTTGATGATTAGAATCAAAATGCGCGCAAGACAAATGCGGACGAGGAAGTGGTCTGCTTGAAAAGACACACACACTCACACACTGTAGGCTCCGTTATAGCTACACTAATTTAACCGAGTGAGGAGGTAAATTTGAGGTTACATCACATCTGTGTGCGGGATTAAGAAAGGTAATTACAGAGAGCTGCAGAGTGTGGGATTAAAGATGGCCATGATTAGTCACTGAGTGACTTACCAGTGTTGGTAATGCATAGAAAAACGCATCACTTAATTGGAACAAACCTCACAGATAGTGTACTTTTACTGATTATAGGCAGTTGGTGTCATAAGAATACTCAGTATGATACAAGTGTATAACACATAAACAAAAACTTATGCAGATAATTCCTGTGAGCAAAACTTTACACCTCCACTTTTGTTTTAAGAAATACAGCGCATGTGTTCCTTGTTTCTTCATTTCTGCTTTGTTCTGATTGAATAGAGAATCTGATGTTTTAATTTGGAATATTAGAATGTGATTGGCCAATAATCCAAATGAAGCTGCTGCTAAAGTGAATTTCCCCACTGCGGGATCAATAAAGTTCATCTTATCTTATCTTAAAAAGAAATAAAAAAATAGACTACACTCTAAGTGTTGAGTATAGCTGCATATTGACACCTGCTCTTACATAGCACTTACAGTAATGGTGGACATAACCAGCCATAATTCACACTGATTAGGACATTTACAACTCCCACACGAGGCCAAATGAGTTACCCATTCAGTTCCAACGAACCAAATGACTGGTTCAGAGTCAGTGAAGTCCCGGTTTAAGTTCATTTACATTGTGTGCCTTAGATGTGTACTCGAATCAATAGCATTTTTTTTCTTTTACTGAAGCTCATATATTTTTAAAAATACTGTTTTGATAAATATCTCATTAGAGACATTGTGGTAGAACAGGACATGCCGTCACAGGTCAGAAAGTGGCAATGCAAGCCAATGATCGCATTCACTGCTCGGACAAAATGCTGTGGCCTACATGTGACAGTTGCTGCTACACCACAAACCCTCACAACAGATCTCAGTGTTTCGCAGGGCATATGTGACATTTTGTTTGTCACACGTTTGGCTCTGTCATTTTGTGACCGCGTTAGCCTGTCTTCGCACTATTCTATTTTTCACTCACACACAACACATTGCTGCCATCCCTTAGACAGTATCAGCATGACAATAATAAAGATTCTAATTCTGGGTGCTTTAAGTCACTGGAACCAGTTGAATTTAATATTCAGTTTTTTAAAAATGACACTATTCTACAACCTTAATTTACTTAAACTGTAGGCCTGTTTCCAAAACAAACTCTCAGCCCTCTGCCATATGGTGCCCAGTGATCCAGCTACAGTCATAGCTGGAGGTAGCTTAACATAAACAGGAAGAGAGCCTCTAGGGTTACATTTGTGATGGAAAATTCAGCTACTTACTCATGTGACATGTTGCTCAGCTAAGAAAAGTGCTGAAATTGTGCCTTAGGAACATCAAACAGCATGTTGAATTCTGGCGTGTGACCTTTTAAAACCTTTTTTAGTAAATTTCTGGCATCTTATTTACACTGATTTCACCAGTACGGCTGTTTATTTTAGGTAGTTACTGCAGCTTTGTGTGACTGCAAAATCAAGTGCAGGGAGGGAGTTATGGAAATCACAGGAGATATGACATGTCAGTGCTATGAACTCGCTTTTCAATGCAGTATTTAAGGAAATTATGTCACGCTTCCTTTGTTTGTCAATGCATTCTCACAGGCCCAACATAATAATAGTCCCTTTTGATGTTGATCGATCAAAGTCTTCTGAAACTACTTAGTTTTCTTCATACCAGCAAATTACAAATAATTCCCTAATTACCTGCACTATAGATTTTAGAAGTTTTACCCCTGGAAGCGAATACACACTGATGAGGTCTTGGTAAAAGAATGCAACAGACTCCATTTCACTGCGCTATGAAAGCCAATTCGAGCTGGACTATTTCATTTCCTATGTATGATTACGACTCCTACCATGGTGAAAGCACCTCAGTGTACACTACTATTGATAGTATCTGCTGGGTATTCAATCAGTGATATGTAACCTAATGCTCTTTGATATATTAAAAGGCATGCAGCATCGGTGTGATTGTGCTTGAATCGATGGTTGCAGCCTTAAGACAGTTTTCCTCAGAGGCTCTGACATCCCCTCCTAATCAAACCTGATTCATTAATGGTGATTTGGTGTTTTAATCAGCTTCCTGTTGTAAAGTAACAGGCTGGTGTTTTACTGTGTTTTGATACTGGTCCCATTATGATACTGAAATGGCTTTCAAAATGGATACAAAAAATGTTTTACTTATTTTACAGGATATTAACATGTTTCTTTTTCAAAAGTGTGCCATTTAAGATTGACCAAAAAAAAAGGATGTAAAGTACATTTACTCAACTGTATGTAAGTCTTAATTTCAGACACACTTCTACTTCTACTCCACTACAATTCAAGTCTTAATTATATGACGGTGATAGTTATTAATTGCTATACAAGTAATCTAATAGTGTTCTATACAATAATAAATAAATAGGCATATTATATATACTCTGATACCCTGATTTCTCTGCATTCTTTGCAGTACTTTAACTTCTTGATATTTTAGGAACATTTTCCTGATGACTCTTTTTTTCTCTTACATAAAGAAACATTTTCTTTTACTTTTACTAACAATATTTTTACAGTGTAGTATTAGATCTTAAGTAAAGAATCTGGATACGCTGGTTGGTTCTGGGGAGAATTTAAGTCATACTCAGAAAGTGTTGAGTTTAGTCAGCCTTTTGGCATGTTGATCAGGGAGGTTTCCTAGCATCTGATTGCTTACGGGTTTGATGTTGACGCTATAGTAGGAGGATACTGATTCAGAAGAGAAATTGTCTAAGCTTACCTCTCTTGACAGGAGGGTCAGAGGTCCAGGTCACTTGAGCACCTCTAGAGCTTATTATTTTCTGATGACTGGAGCTGATAGTGTTTCACTGGCTCAGTTTAGAGACTTCAGGGGGAGCAGAGCTGACACAGGCGCTTGAATCTATGTCCTCTGGTTGTAGAGCAGGCTGCCAACTCACTCTGCCTTCCTGCTGTGCCTTAGTGAAATACTGTGATTAAACAAAAGGTGCATTTGCTCACAACATGTTATTGCTTTAGTTCTTGAGTATAAGTGCTTGTCCGTATTTGCTGCTGGGTATCATATTCTGTAAGTGGATACTTTACAATGTTACTGACTAGGAAGATCATTATACAGATGTATAAAATGTAAGCTCTCGTTTCTCATGAAGATTCAGAAGTGTGACTTAACTACTCATATAAACTGTGTTTCCAAGACAATGTTTCATTCCTGCTTGAAAATGCAGAAGCTATTGCAAACTGACCCTTTAAGCAAAGCAGAATGATGCGGACCCAAAGCTGTGAGAAAATGGATTTGAGCAGCTTTTATCTTTCCCAGCATGCAACTGATGAATGTTTTTACCCATTCATCAAGTTTGAAAGACCAGACAGGATGTCAAAAGACTTACTGTTGTTATAGATGTAATTGAACTTTCATTGTGACGCAGGTTTGGGCTGTTCTGGGGCAAGTGAACCCCCCCTGAAGTGCAGTTCAAGATTCCTAACTGTGAGAGAAAACAAAAAAAAAAGTGATTGTAGTGATTTGATTTGGTACAGTATGTGGAAGTAGTGTCTCAAACAATATTGGGCAATCCTCTGTATAATTGAATCCAGGTGTGTTTTTTTTTTTTTTTTTTTTTGGTTGTACTGGGCTCTTTACCCCTTTACTTCTTGTGAAGGGAAATTTTACTGCTTCAGCATACCAAGACATTCTGAACAATGCTGGGCTTCCAACTTTGTGGCAACAGTTTGAGGAAGGTCCTTTTCTATTCCAGCATGACTGTGTCCCAGTGCACAAAGCAAAGCTCCGTAAAGACGTGGTTGGATGAGTTTGGTGTGGAAGAAATTGACTGGCCTGCACAAAACCCTGACCTCACCCTCACTGAACACATTTGGCATGAACTGGAATGGAGATTGCAAGCCAGGCCTTTTGGGCCAACATCAGTGCCTGACCTCACAAATGCTCTACTGCATAAAGGGGCAAAAATTCTTGCAGAAACACAGCCTTTCCAGAAGGATGGAAGCAGTTGTAGCTGTAAAGCTGTCTGTATGTTTAGAATGTAGTGTCATCAAAGTCCCTGTTGGTGTAATGGTGAGGTGCCCCAATACTTTTGTCTATACAGTATATTGACTGCGGTAAATTACACATACCAGCAAAGTAATGAAGTTGAAATTAAATCATGCTATATTTGAACAGAAAATATATAGAATCAACCAACTTCAAAAACAGCCTAAAATATGAATGATTTGTTGTTGAACATATTTTTTGCGATGAGAACTGTTTAGGCTGAACTCCAAACTACATCTTTGTTCATGCATCAAAAGAAGGAAACTTGGCTGTTTTGTTGTTGTTTGACTAGAGCTTTGTGAAAGTCAGTTGCCTAATGATGATGTCATTATTGTAAAGAAACTGACTCAGGGATCTTGGGAAATGTAGGGAAATGCAATGTGTTGTTATCCTGTAATTACCACATTGTGATATTTTGAAGTTACACTGACTTGATTTAGGAAGTAACACATGAGAGGGAGTGCTAGTAGACCAGCACAACAGTTCCAGTTTAACAGTTTAACATTGAGATACTATTTCACAATAAAACCTTAATTAAGGATTTATTTTAAACTTCTGTCCAACAGAGTGTAACAAGTTGACAATTCAGTCTGACAAATTTTACGATCCATATTTTTTTTTATGAATGTCTTTTTTGCCAAGACTGATGCAGTTGCTATGCAACATGCACAATAAGACATTCAGTCTGGTTCCAGTACAGCAGAGCCGTGTGCCTAATGTTATAGTAGTTTACTGGTGGCTGATCTTGTGAATAGATCATAAGAACATGTCAGTTAATGGTGACACAATAAGCCCCCTGACTGTCAGGTAAATGAAGACAGTGTTGCTGTGAAGGATGTTGACTGTGGTGGGAAGATCATATTTTTGCTTGAAAGTCGAGCTGGTCACTTGTGGTTGCTTTATAAAGTTTGTAATATTGACTGTGCTCACTCCTTTGGGTATAGAGCCCAGTCTGAGCACACTGAGAGAGGACAGACAGAAGAGGACAGACTTTAATTAAGCATCAGCCCATTTTGGGCTTTCATACGTGTGTATTCTTAATGGAACTACATATAATAACTTAAGGAGACAGATAAGTTAATTAATTGAGACCATAGAGTAGCTAGGCGATCCTGGATGACTCCAGCAACAGGGGTGAAAGACTTTTTTATTGTTTGTGTTAAACCCTGTGTTAAACCCGCCAATGCGCTGTTACCTGTTTTTCATTTTTCCAAGGAGCATTTTATGTTTAAAAATCTAAACAATCTATTTTTTGGGGGTCGCAAATATCAGCCTCCTGGCTGCTGAAGTGTTTAATCACCTTTGTTGTCAGAGAAATCACTTTCTGCAGGATAGTGGGTTAAAGCTGGTCATGCTGATGATTTGTCATGCAAGGAAGAACCTCTCTTGGACTCTTATTGATAACTAGATAATGAGCACTCACTGGAGATGAGTAAGATTGATAGTGTTTGGCCCCTGAGGGCCATTGTAATCCCTCATGGGGTAAAGGAGAGCTCTTCACTGCACCATGTGTAAACTGATAGCAACTATAATAACAGACTTAAAATATAATAAAGTAGTTGTAAGACTGTTTTATATTATATATACATTTTTATTGCTTTAAATTATTTTATTATTTTTTGAGTTGTTTTCCTTTTATTCATATAGAACAGCTTAAGATATGACAGGAAAGGGGGGCAGAGAGAGGGGATAACACACAGCAAATGAGCCATAGGCAGCAGTCGAACCTGTGGTCACCCCAGAGGACAGTCATCCTCAGTACATGGGTTGCATACTCAACCAACTGAGCTACAGGGGCACCCCTGCTTCTGTAAATAATTGAACAATATTGTTATTCCAAAATTAAAATGAAATATACATTTGGTTCTGTAAACCTTTATAAGTCGTTATCAATATGTGTTATAATTCTAATGATCTAAATGATAATCAATAATTAATTGTCATATCCTTTTTTTTATCATTTCCTTCTCACACTTGCATAACCTCAATTTGCTCTCAGCAGGAGGCTGAGACTGAATATTTTTTATAAAATTTAACAACCCCCTTTAAAAACAGAAAAGTCCCTCTGGTCAATCATCTCCATTCCTGAATGATCCTTCGATACATACAGCGAGTAAATGCAAAGCCTGCGGACTAAAACGTTTGCTTAACATAAAAGGCTTTGTGAAGGAGTAGAACTTCAGCAAGTAGGATATACTGTATGTATGTGGCATTTCTCCAGGCTAGTCGTTCAAGCCCACCACCAGCAGCGTGAATGACTGACGTCCAGTGGCACTTATATCTGTTGTCATGAAGTGCTTCGAGAAACTGGTCTGGAGTCACATCATCTCAGCCTCCCACCCACTTTGTACACACACCAGTGTGCCTACACAGCTAACAGGTTCACAGGGGACACCATTGCCGTGACTCTCCACACTGCTCTGACCCACCCAGAGCAGCAGGGGAAACTACATGATGTTCTTCATAGATTTTAGCTCTGCTTTTAATACCATCCTTCCCCCATGGACTGGTGACCAAATTGGCAGAACTATTCATCTACAGGACAATCAAAATATGGACTAAGATGATTGCCTTTCGGTAAGTATCAAACAAGTATGTATGTATTTTAATCGTAAATTATTGATACATGGACTTACAGGCAAAAGCCAAATAGAAGTAGCCAAGAGTCCACAGGTTACGAAAAGTTAGGCAGGGAAAAGGTGCAGGCAGAGGAGGTTGGGAAACAAAGGCACTACACAACATTGACAATCTGACAACCGAGGAATAAACACTGACAGGGTGAGGAGAATGAGACACAGGTGAGCAGGTGGATGTATGAGTCAGATGACTGGGACAGGTGAGAAAGTATGAGGGCATCTGGTGGAAAGAGGGAGAATGGCAATGACTACAAAACTCCATTGAAATGCAGGAACCTGGGCAAATGGAAATGTGGCTGAACAGAGGGACTGGGAGACAGAATGAACAAAACCGGCCTGAGGAAGTCAGGCTACAGTTCTGATCGCATTGGTCAATGATGGTCATCTGATCAACACTTGGACAGAAGAGTAACCAAGATATGTTATAGATAGGTTTGTGAAAAGAAATTTGTCTTTTTTAATCTATGGATAAGGTTTATTCACTTTTTTTAAGTATTAGCCTCCGTGATTTAGGAACATACTGTAAATCCACAATAATTCTAGAGATAGGCCAACATACGTAAGCAAAATGTAAACATGATGTTTACAGACAATAAAAAATATTTATGTAACTGTAAATCAGACAGCACTGCAGAACCTCTAGACATTTTAGATATTTTGTAACTGCTATTAAGCGGGATGGGGAGATAAATGGCCGCCCCTGACATTTCCTGTATTGGACACTTAACCCTCAAAGCTGCAGAGGGCTGTACTTGTACTGGGTAGCTTCCTAGCATTAATATTTGTAACTGTGTAAGTGTGGAGCAGGTTGCTACTGCAAAAAGCATACCTGCTGACTCGACTTTCAAAGTAAAGCACCTGTCAAATGTAAGCATCAGAGATGTAATATTAAACACTGGGGCTGTGCTCAGGGGAAATCTGTGCAGTCTCCACGGGCACTTCGTCACTATTTTCCTCTCTGACAGCGCCAGGGACGAGTGGCTCGTTGGGCAATAAGACCCCATGCATCACACCTGTCAACAGGGAGCTTATAAAGAGTCCAATCCCTTCGCCTACTCCAGCTCCTGCCAATTTGAAGCTCAGAGATGTGGACCGCACCACACACATGTGCCAGTTTTCACTTTGTACCACACCCAACACACTGACTGACATTATGCCTCTGAGCATGGTTACACTGAGCCTTAAAAATCGTCTTGCTCCTTGGAACAGGTCTCCATGTAATTACTGGTCTGATCTCACTCAGACATACTGTCATCCAGTTTGGCCTTTGTTGTAACAGATAAATCCATGTTGATGCCTGCCAAAATCTGTCGGGGCATACACAGAGGGCATACCTCTCTGTATCTCAGCAGAATATAGTTAGAGGTGGAGAATGAGCAAGTTTTTGATATCTTTTTTTTCAGCAATCCAGCAATTTATGTTACATAGACAGAAACATGATGGTAGAAAGTAACTTATGCTGTGTGTAGAAATGATAAAAGCAAAGCTGAGTAGTTGAACAAACTAAAGATAATATACTTTGACAACAGGGTAAAAAGTATTTGGTATACACAGGTAAGCCATTAGGAGTTCTTTTGGTGGTTTTTAATATTTTCTATAGCTTGATGTGGAAAGTTAGCTAAGAGAACTAATAGAAAAACAAAACACAAAACCATATATTACTTTTATCTTTAGTCAGTTCTCACTATAATGTGGTAAAACATTAGTGGTATACAATATTAAGAAGAGAAATTGGAACCACAACTTGTTACACCCAAAAGCATAATTCCTTTCATTTAGAATTTCAAACAAAAGCTCTTAGGTCTTTCGGTGGTTATAGGTAAAGAAACAAGCATTTTTGGTGGCAGAGGTTTAATAGGTCAAAATATAAATTCTAACTTAGTTTTGCTCTGAACTGATTCTTCAGGTTTGAATGCATGTGAACAGTTAGGCAAAGTGCAAAATATGTAAGCTTACATGACACGTTCCTGTTTCTCGATCCTCCTTGTATCAACACCTCAGTAAATCTGTGCTTCAGTATCTTGGTGTTAGAGAGAGAAAGTCTTGTGTGTATGTGTGTGTGTGTATGTGTAATTGTCAGGGCTGATTTGCCCTGTGTAGAGGACAAATTTGGCTTGGAGGCCCAGGGGATTGTGGGTGGTTGAGCTGTTAGTTCCACTATGGTTAGAAAGCCCGTCAGTCAAGTGTTTAAATAAAACCAGTGCTACAACTACTACCACTGCTATTCCTGTTACTATCACTAATACTCTGACGACAACCCCTGCTTCTACTTCTACGACTACTGTACTCTTAGTACTACTCATGTATTACTACTATCACAGCAAATAACAGCTTTGTCCTGCTTCCAAACGAGCCTGGAAAGCTTTCTCTTGTAGGGTGAAAGCAAATCAATCAACAACTAATCAATACATCTGCTGGTTGTGAAACTGGTTCAGGAAGCGATCTTATAAGTGATCTGTATGAGTCTTGTGTGTATTTATGCAGATCATTTTGTATTCCGTGTACTTTTTCAGTTCATGCCTTTTAAAAAGTGTGTGTGACAGCAGTCCCACAGTAATTAGCCCTGAATCAATAGTGTACAAGACACCTTGTTTTTTCATCCTGTCTGTACGTGTCTGTAGTCATTATTCATAACTGTTGATTGGCAGTTAAAGAATACTGATGATGCACTGGTGAATTGCCAAAACAGTCCAATCAACAAGTTACCTGTCAATCTGTGTAATTTAATTTTAATATTGTTGGGAAAACACCTCTGTCCTCTGCCAGCATTTTCTAATTTTCTTATTATTTTTGTAGTGTTTGGGGTGTTTATTTGTGTCAATGATTTTGTGGAAAGATAGTTGATAATGGAGTCCATACTGAAGTTTTGGGTTGGTGGCTATTTTACCTGGAAATGAGATTCAGCAGTCAGTAACCTTTCTTGTTTTCGGCTGTGTTTACAAAGAGCAGCTGACAAATTCTGCATAGTATACCTTGATACAACAGTGTTGGCACCACATATTTAAAGATTTACTAATGAGAGTGAGAGAGTTAATGTGCAGCCAAATCCTTCTTGACCTTTCATTTTCTGAGTCTTGTTTTTCTCAACTGTTTCATGTTTCCTTCAGTCTGCTTTCCAAGCAGAAGATAAGTTTTTATCTCAGCCTAATCCTCCCCTATGCTTTCTCCTCAGTACAGTAGGCCTAGTTGTTAACAATAGCAATAACTAATTGGGTAAATACATAAGTAAACATTATCACTGGTTTTCCCTCTGATGTTCTAATGCTGTTCTGCACTCTCTACTCTTGGTGATTTACAGAGTTTAAAAGAGTACAAAAGCTGTCAATCAAGCTTCAGAAAGGGTGTGCAAATGAGTATTCCTAAGAGGACGAGTCCATACCTCTTGATCTAATTCGCTGTCTAAGCAGGTGTTGTATATTTTTTATTTTTTATTCTATTCTATTCTATTCTATTTTTTAACTTTTTATCTTTTATCTCATGTAAATTGTATTTTTATTATTTTGCACAGTTGTAAAAAGGAGTGTTGTTTTTTTCATTTCACTGTGGATGCACATCCACATGTGACAAATAAAGAATTCTGATTCTGATTCTCAGGTTGTATTACAGAGTTTGCCCAATACATCGTGGTAGACTTAACAGACTGTGTCTGCATTTTCCAGTTCTGATATCTGAGTTTGTGTTGTGGAAACATCATTTTGAAGGCAGTGCAGCACAGCACAGTGATTTGATGCATTTCAATCAACTTTTCCTGCATGTTTTGGGGTTAATTTTAGTCAGAATGATGTTGAGTGTAAATGTGTACAAATAGGACTGATAAGATGCAGGAGACTTGTGCTCTGTATCAACAGTGATGTTAATAGGCTCACAAACAATCATGAAGTCTTCTGTGTGAGTTCTGAATCTTGCACTGTAACACTCCTACCCCCAATACCCGTAAACAAATCTTATTTCTGAATATGTGAACAAAAGGTGCATGTTAACTAACTCAGTCCGAGGTAGAGAGAAATCTACACAGAGGCTGGAATGATCAAAATGAGAAAAAGACACAAACGGGATCAAAGTTCACATTACCGGTTAAAAGTACAATCCATGTATCTTCACAGTACCTCCAGCAGTTCTCAGAAGAAGGAACACTGCAGTTCCTTGCAAACGTCCTGGAATAACATTGTTAGACCTTATTGCAATTTCTTGTATTAATTGAAAGCTGCCATTGCTCCCCTGGAGCCTCATGAGTCACCCAAGCAGAAGGGCTCTCACTGTATTTTCTGCTGCTCTCTGCCTGCACTGGCAAATTACAAACACAGCTGTACAGATAGAAAGGGAGCTGGTTTTGTTTTGCCTATGCTGAAACGTGACTTGGAGTGTGCACCCTGTTCATTAAGCGGTCCTCTCTGTAGTGTCTGGCAGCAAAAGGTATTATGTGACATTTTTTGAGCAATTTCAGAACAATAGACATGAAAGTCAGTAGCACAGCTTCTGATTGGTCGACAGACTCAACCAAGGCATCGTAAGCTGGCCAGTGGACGCCTAACATGCTAACAATGACAATAACTGTTTTCAGCACAGAAAATGGATAATTGATTGTTTCAGCTGTACTATGAAATAATTCCTTAAAGAGTGGGCTTCCAGTGCAGAAGTTGGTATAAAGCCTGTGGAGTTGAGGTGAGCTTATAATTCTGTGTTGGTTTGTCGCTGTGAACATACAACAAGTCATGTGATAACTACTTTATACATTATGTGTCCCAATGTACTCATGTTGAGGGTTTTAATGGAAAAAATGTTGAAAGGGTTGGGTACATTGAGCTTGAATGTATGTAGTGCTTTTCTGGGGCTCAGTGAATCTATTTCATGCTGTTCACTAAACAGTTACCTGGACTGAAGATAATACTGCACATGCATTAGGAGAAAAGGGTCAGGGTGACACGTCATCCTCCCACTGTGGGGAATGGAGAAGAGGAGTGGGTGGGGTAAACGACTGAGAAAACCCAGGCGCTGCAATACTGGCAGCAGCTGTCTGGTTGCAAGAAATATGAAAAGGTGAAATTATGTTTTATCAAATAATACCAAAGGCTGTGATGAAGCTAATGATCCACTCCAGGTCTAAGATCTAAAAAGACTGAGAGTCACACAAATACTTCCCAATAGCTTCACAGTTTGTTAGTTTACCTACACTAATTTGTCTATCAATCAACTTCCTATTCTGAAATAAAATTCAGATAATGAAAAACATTTCTGAATTTTTGGTGTTTGTGACAGTGTATTAAAAACAGAAATATAGCTGTTTGTTTATTGAGTTTGGGCCTCAGAAAAGGATTTATGTTGTTTCCTAGTAGCATATCATTAGTAGTAGTAATCATTTCATATTATGAGTCAAATAAAAAAGAGGACCCGTTCGTGACCTGTGCTTATTTACAGACTGATCACAGCCTAACATGTAACTCAAATATTTGTAGAATTTCAAGCCTTTTCCTTTAAATTCCATATTTTGATTTTTATTTGTCATTTCAGAATAGGAAATTGAGATCAGAGGAAAGCAGATGAAGGTACACAGATTTACACTCTGTTGTACTACTTGAACAGATTCCCTGTGTTTGTCTTTTAGATCCAGTTAAGGTGTACTTGGGAGAGATTTGGTTCAAGCTGTGGTGGGTTGTGTGGTACTGTTGTGTTTTGTGTTTGACTCAACTAGGGTTTCAGTCCACGGTCAACAGACAGACTGCAGCTCGGTCCATCCCAGCCACCCGGGGATTCCTGGATCAAAGCTGTGAATCGTTCCTTTCATACCCCAGCTTGGTTTAATGTGTTTTTTATGGTTTTTCAAAAGTGTGATAATGCTTCTTAACACAGTGTGTTTTCTCTTTTTGATTGTCCCCATAGTCAGAAGTTGCTTTATTATTTGGTTTGTACAGTTGAACATTTGAATATTACAGTTGGACAACTAGTTAACAAAAGTCACATGGACCAAAAGTAGCTTGTTTATAAGACAGAGCTGGTAACCTGTTTTTGGTTCAGGTTAGGTTCTGGTTTGGACGTAATGAAATAAGACCAGAAATTAGATATTATGTGTATCATTTGGCAGACTGGCAGTCCGACCAGCAGCCATAATTAAGTTTTACGTTTTTGTTCAGTAGTACTGCTCTGTTAACTAAAAGTTGTCTAGTTGACGATTATGATGAGGATGAACCTATAGACCGTTTACTTTCAAAATGCCAGAGGTCCAAGGATGTGTGGAGGAAAATGACAGGTGATGGTCTTAATATTAATGTGAATTATAAAGCAGCGATATATAGTGTTTTTCAAGGAAATGGAAAATTAAAGTTGCATGGAAACTTTCACTGGATGACAATATGCCTTGTTGTCTCAAATATATGGAAGATGAGGTGTGCAGTGACTGTTCTGAATATTGAGTGATGCCTGTTTATTTTGTGGTTTTCAAATTTTCAAAAATGAGACACTACTGACTGTCACATGTCTTTTTGACCTCATTTTCAATAGAAGGCCTGATGGTGCACAACTGTTTTTCACTTCAAGCAAACTGTGCCATACCCAGACAGACAGTGTGTAGGGTTTAGAGGGATTTGTTGACAGAAATGGAATACATTATTCATAATTATGTTTTTGTTACCTTAGAATGAACCTTTTATATCTACAGGTATGGTGGAATCTGACATGTTACACCTCCGTATTTCTATTGTAGCCCACAACAGACAAACCAAACGCTGTCTCTAGTCTTTTGTTTTTTATATGGTGCCTGAAGGCCACCATAGGTTCTCATACACACTGTGAAAGGAAGGGTTGAAGGGAAGGGTATTCCTTTGCTTGCAGTCCACTAAATCGTCCATACTGGACCTTTTATTGAAGCAGCTCCCCCTTTGCCAAACACTGTTGTAAAGTTGGCGTCAGATGCTTTGTATGAACGTGCAATATTTTTTCAGTGATTTATAACTGCCTGCACTAGCAGGTCTGTATCGGACTGGCTGACAGGGTTTTTCGGGTGCAGTCGGAGGGGAGAGATTTAGAGAGGAGGATCAGATCAGTGGAAGTGAGAGCAGGGTGATGATGATGTGGTTCTTGTCATTTCCACTGTCCCCTCTCAGGGGTCTTGCCTTCAGCACATCAGTGTTTGGACAAGCCAAAAGACAGGAAATAGATGTGACAACACGCTTCAGCTGTGCCAAGCATTTTTCACTCCTCAGTGGGGGAACTAAAGTCATCCTCTTCTGACGATTCTCTGGCTGGAGCTGTGTTGTGCTGGAAGTGGCCTTAAAAAAAAGAGAAAGAAAAAAAAAGACCAGAATTGTAGCTCTCTATTTTTTATTCTTTTTGATGTCTCCTTGTAACAAGATTGTGTAAGAGGTGATTTAAAAGCAGCAAATGTTTACATTCCAGGAGCTGGAAACAGATCATGTTTTACATTTTGGGAGGTTTCTTGATGAATGACTTAAGTAACGAATTGATTGTCAACATTTTTGTAACTTGCTGTTTTTAACTGATTAATTGACTAATTGTTTCACCCCTACAGATCCTATAGGACTGCAATTTATGGTTTCTGTTATTTTGTCCAACTCCGGTAGTCTATTGGTTCCCATCATTCAGTATTTCTTTCTTCTGGCACAGTTGTGGCTATTAGCAGCAGTGTCTGTAACATAGCAGTTGCATGTAACTGTAGCTTTGTGCTATTCTCTTTAATATTGCTTGCAGTATGTTTAAAATAAGTCCTGCTGACCGATTACTGTTCTGCCTTCCCTTAATCACATGAAATGGATGACTTTCAGTATTACAGTAATTGTTCAACTGTTGTGATAACATAACCCTATTAGTTCACTGGAATGAGGGATTATGTATGATGAAGGATTATTTTGAATTGGACTGACTCATAATTTTCTTTACATTCTCTATCCCTCTGTCTCTGATCACTGTGCCTCCCTCTTCTCTCTCTCCCCCTCTCCAGCCTCAGGCTTGTAAGGGATCTGGCTCGGCTCTTCCATCGTCCCCCTCTAACATCCCACTGTGTCACATCACTGCCATGTCCTTTCCCTGCTGTGCCCATCCCATGGAGAGTGCACGCTCACCCAGATAGGATGCCTGCCTTGCCCGACGCCCTGCATCCCCTCCTGCCCATCACCACCTCCTCCTTCTCCTTGTGTGTACCTGCTTTTACCGACAGTTCCTTGCGGCCCCCCAGGCTCCGCCCTGCCCCACTCCAACATGGGGGATGAGGTAACTACCATGAAGGATGATGTCATCAACGCCAACACGCTGGCTTGGCTGGTCTGCTCGGGCGTGTCCATCTTGGCCAACACTTGGAGCATCCTTAGCGTCAGCGCCAAGCAGAAAAAGTGGAAACCACTGGAGTTCCTCATCTGCACGCTGGCAGGCACGCACATCCTCAACATGGCCATCCCCATCACCATGTACTGTGTCATAACGCTGCGCCGTCAGCACTCCAACTACGAGTGGAACGAGGGTCTGTGCAAGGTGTTTGTCTCCACCTTCTACACTCTTACGTTGGTCACCTGCTTCTCCGTGACTTCGCTCTCTTATCACCGCATGTGGATGGTACGCTGGCCTGTAAACTACAGGTAAGACAGCTGAGTCTGGTGTCTGTTAATTGTTCTGTAATCGCCTGTTCAGATTATGCTTAATTTAGGTGGTACAGTTTCTTGAAGGGTAATTTCACCTATAGTGCACTTTTAAGCCAGGTATCATACCACTAGTGATAATTTTGCTTATGTTCAGGTTTTGAGATATATGTGTCTTGTATTTTGAGATTTCTGTCTCCACTGCAGTACAATAAAAGTGAATGTCAGTGAATGCAGTTTTTTTAGTGGTGCCCAAAGCATTAAACTGGAATTTAGAAGATTCTACAGAAGTAAAATCAGTCTGTGTACTAATCTAGATACTGATGTACTGTAAATGAAATACCTTTTTGTAGATTCAAATCAGGCTACTGTACTTTTGCCTTTTTTACCTTCAGTACCTTCATTGGCAGGAGAATAAATTTAATCTGCCACCATCTGCCAAAGTTCCTTCAAAGACAGCAGTCTGACATTTAAGCTGCAAATCTTGAGCCCCTTGCTGTGTTTCTGAGCAGGTCCCTCACATGGGATGGGGATGGTGTTTATATTGGTGTCACTTGTCAGCCTGTTTACACTGGTTTTCTAGAACGAAGCTCTGCATCAGGTGAAATCTCTTTCTGCTGCCAACACATCTGCTGGTTGCAGTTATTTGGGGTAACACCATGTAAAACCCTCCAGACTGAGCATCTGCCAGCTCCAGCTTCCAGCTTCATTTGGCTCCTCACAGCAAGTGATATATATCACTAAGTAACACTGAATAATAAAGATTGTGTTCACCTCATATTACCAGTCAGCATCCTGCTGCAGTAACACCATTTTGGTCTCGTTAGACTCTCAAGACATCTGCTGTTCACACTTAATCAGATGTTCTGAGGAACATTGCTGCTTCCTTTGAAACAAGATTTTGATGCTCTTCCTGTCTGTTTTTATGTATGTTCAAGTGCCGATATATCGTTCCCTTTTTTATGATTATTGTTAACAAACAGCTATTATTTTGTTCTTATGAGATCCCATGCTTTTTGCTACTCTATGATTTAAAAATTACATTTAATAACAAAATAATACTATCATGTTGGCATTTATCTTGCATCATTCTCATGAAGGAAGATGAAACTATTTCTATTGCTTAGATTTCAAAATTTTTGCATTCATTTCTCATTTTAGAGCCAGAAATTTGCTATTGTCTTTGATTCAAGCTTGGAAAAATTAGAACAGTAGTTGTACAGCAACCACCCTAAAAGCATACTGATCATACAGTGTTAAGAGATTAAATACCAGTTGGTGATGTGGGCATCTCACCTTGAAGCACACCTTAGGGGTCTTGGCTTTGCTATTTTCTGGTCAGAACAATCATTTGCAGATGAATGCATTTTTAGGGCAACTACTGTGGCAAATACAGATGGGGCGCAAATGAAACCTGCTTTCATTTTTGCACAACAGAAACACAATGCTATGTGAGCTATTGAAATGATTCAGAAACTGGCACTGTGGTATATGTGGTGAGGATCAGTAGTGTGTTGCCTCGGTTTTCTTCCCCTGCAGAAAAACAAAGAGTTGTTACTCTTTCAAGAGTTGTTAGTTGCCTGCATCAGGCCTACAGATGAACAGCCAGCAGCCAGCTTGGCCAGTTTTGCAGATAAGCAGATGTTCAAATAGATATGCAAACTTCCATTTAAATCTCTTCTCAGTCTTGCTATCTGTATTGATTGCACATCTGCCATTATTGGCTGATTCCCTCACAGAGATATCAGGCTTTACACCAATGCTTTTATCTTCCTTGTCTGTTCTCTCACCCATCTGATTGTATTCTTTCCCGTCTGGAAACAGAGACTTTCCTCTCAGCATCTTCTCTTCTTTTTTTTTTTAGTCACTTTTAACAATGATATGGTGAAGTGATAGCTCAGGCGATGCACCATGTAATTGCTGTTCATCTTTCATTTAAATCGTTCCACGTTTGCCCTGCTGAGGTAGCATGGCTGCCTTGTCTCTGACATTAACACACACCGAAGGCCTGAATTATGAATTCCAGCCTTGTACTTCGGCAGCTGCTCTCATCACCCTGCGCTCACTATCTCTTAGGAGCTTTTTCCCTCACAACATTCTCTCTCTCTCTCTCTCTCTCTCTCTCTCTGGTAATAGATTCAAGCAGTTTGGTGACGTAACCTCCCCATCATATGTACCCCAAGCACATTCAGGAAAGGCTAGCATAATTACTCACAGTGACAACAAGACCTACTTGTCTTTGCACGAAACCATAGTGCAAAGAGAGAGATGAGGCTAGAGAGAGGGAGGCTACTGCTGCCCCCTTTGTGCCACTCATATTGTTTCAGCACATGTAAACTAATGCATTACTAGTTACAAAATGATTCAAAAATAATATTTATATGTGAGGGGATATGTCCTATATCAAGCCAGGGCTCCAGAAGATTTTAATGAGTAGAAGAAGAGGATAGCTGACATATCCTCTGGCTCTCTTGAGGAAGACAGATTGAGTTTCCTGCCAAAACTGCTAATGGACAACTGATGCTTAACAGAGAATTTACTGTATTCATTTCCAGCACAAGTGAAGGAGGAGAAGTACATTTATGTAAACTGTAGCTTTCTGTCTCCATTTTCCATAACATTATGTCACCTCTTGAAGGAGGCATGTTTATAGATTCTGGACTGAAGTGATCCAATTAAAAAGTTTCAAAAGTCATTCAATGGACCATATCTAGATGTTCTCTCTATGTATGATTTGTTGCTGATGCCTTGGAAAGTTCAGCACGAATTGAAGTGCAAATGTTTTAGCAGGATATCACAGTCGTTTGTCAAGTTTGAGAACACCCGAATCTGCCTGCCATATTTTTAGATGTACGTGTGCTGTGGAAAACCTTGAAAAGTGCCGCACCGCCAGAGGACACAAACGCATCCAGCAAATTGCTCGACTGTAACAATTACTTGGAAGTGAGAAGAAATAGAAATCCCTTCCTCCTGAAATAGGTCTTGCTGACAAATAGTCCAAGGGACATGAAAAGCAGTCTATTGCCATCAGCAAAACATTGGGTTCCGACCATTCAACTCCAGTTTACCTAAGTAATGACTATGTGAGATTGTAGGAGTGCTTTTTTCACCTCATAGGTGCAGGTCTGCCATTTTGTGTCATTTACAGCATTTTGTCATAGCTGAGGTGTGTAGTTTTGTTTCCATTCTTTCCACTGACTTTCTTGGTCGGATGCATTTTTTACTCAGTCTGTTTATAAAATATGACTATACTGCCAGAGTTGTCATTAGTGCCTATTTGCACTGATTTGATTTGGAAGCTATTCAGCTTACTTTATGCTAAAATCCGTGGTTATCTTTCCAGGTTGAGTAACACCAAGAAGCAGGCAGTACATACAGTGATGGGCATCTGGATGGTCTCCTTCATCCTGTCCACTCTCCCAGCAGTGGGATGGCACGACACCATTGACCGCTTCTATACCTCCGACTGCCGGTTTATTGTGACTGAGATTGGTCTGGGCTTCGGAGTGTGCTTTCTCCTGCTGATCGGAGGCAGCGTTGCCATGGGCGTGATCTGCATCGGCATCGCTCTTTTCCAGACCTTCTCCATTCAGGCGGGCCACAATGCAGACAAGAACAAGTTCAACGTCCCCACCATAGTGGTGGAAGATGCCCAGGGGAAACGCAGGTCATCCATCGATGGATCGGAGCCTCTCAAGACATCCCTGCAGATCACCTACCTGATCAGTGGTATCGTTTTCATCTACGACTTCCTGACTGGCTTCCCCATACTGGTGAGTTCACTGACTGAATATGATTACAATTAATAATGAAGATGATCGAAGAACCAGGTAGTTAAAAGGTCTGGTTGATGAAGCAAAAATTCTGAATGGCTCCTTCATACCGGCTAACAGGTCAAAATAAAGACCAGGATTAAACTGTTGGATCAATCATGAAGCTTCTGATTGTCCCTATCATGTTTCCTCATGACATTTAATTCTCAGAGCTGCTTCTGTTTTTTTCTAAAACACTAATCCTTAGTGATCTTTCAAAAATCCAGAAGATTGTCTAACAACACTGCCTGCTGGTTTGGAGGTATTTACAGAACTCTGAGATTCCTCTGCAAGATAATGTGCACTTACCCTCCAAATCAACATGATGGCTGCAAGAAAAGATACCTCCTTGCTTGTTTCATTATCCTGAAAAAAAATGATAAATGCAATACATCCAAGATGAATTAATTTTAGCACACCTATAGACTAAGTTAAGTTAGGACAGCTTGTGTTATGATTATGACTTACCGCTACTCACAGTAAGAACTTCTGTGTACTGCATTTTCATGTTAGTTTTTCAGATATTGTGTGGATCAAATTGTTGCCATCCTTTAAGAAAACAAGAAACACTAACATACAGCGAGGTCAGGGTGATGGCAGCCTTTTTTGTGACCTCTTCATCTCTCAAACTTGTTAGGGTGAGGAAGGTACTGCAGAGAGGAACAGGATGGCTTGGGGTAAAAATTAAAAATTAAGGTGAAAATAGCAGTTTTAGGGTATAGTTTATCCACTGTAGCTCCTGTAACCATGCCATGCTGTTTTATTATTTATATGAACTTAAATATTTCTGCTCATCTGGGGATGTAAGTAGGTCAGGCTAAGCATGTGCAGTGTGACTGGTATATGTGTGTGTGTGTGTGTGTCTTTATATTCAGTCTATAGTACGTGATTATTGGAGGAGGGGTAAGGGGTGCTTCTTGCATTCTGTCTATGATAATAACAGAAGAATATGTTGGCAAACACAATTAGAAAAAGCCTCAACACTCTCATGTATATAGGGTACAGATCTGGCCCGGCTGTTCCAAGTACATATTACAGCTAAGAATCATCCTCCCTCAGTTGTCTTTTGCCGAAATCCAGACTTTAACAACAGAGTGTAACTTCTCCCTCTACTCCCTTCAAGTGCATTATCAATGGGTGAAGGAGTGAGCTCTGTTTCAGTGTGATGCCATTTGGTTTGCAAATTCCACCCCCAGGTTCTCATCCATTTTTAAACAATTCATTGGTTTTCTGTGCAGACTTGAGAGGCTGTAGAAAGCTCAAGGCTTATTGCTTGTAATGCAGCCAAATCAACCGTCCTGTCATCTTAAAAGCAAGTCACTTTGGGAGAGCTTTTTCCGTAAGGAAAATGTCCTTTTGACAGCTTGTGTTTATGTTAAAGAAAGTACCCTCTGCTTATGTTTAAGCCACATGTCTGTCCACAGTCTGAACCCTTTTGTTCCAAGTGTGTTTTAATGGTAGAGGTTCTGTTAAATGAGATTTGACTAGTATTTTGAATCACTCTATTACATCTAAGTGGGAGAACATTATGTGTGACAAAGTGCCTCAGTGTCAGTTTATCTATAATACATTGCCTCAGTTCTGTTATCATTTGTACAAGCCATCTGTTAGTAGTCATTTTCACATTAGACAAACCTTTTTAATTAAGAGTTGCACACCTCAGGCAGGCCAAACAAAAACTTCTGCACAAAGCATCACAATCTGCACAAGCCTTTAATACTGAAACATGAAGCACACAGCAAGATATCTAGTGCTTTGCTGCATAATCATAGGATATATATGCAAAGTGCAAAGAAACACCTCACATCCTGCTGTGGGAACTAATCACAGACCTCCAAGCAATGTGGCCATTTGAGTTTCACACAACAACTGCTTCAAAGATACACAGATGATTGTATTGTTATTTGTGTTTTGTTGCCTGAATGAGAACAGGAGTGCTGGAGAATCCATAACCATAATATCTTATTCACAAGCAAATTCATGTAATTCATTGTTTTATATTGAAATAAAGTGTTACACTTTCTCTCAAAAGCCTCCAGTGAGATTCTGATGTTACTGATACATGAATTCTCACTAAGAAACTATTTTGGCTTTAAAACTGATCTGAAATTATGCCTTAAAGTCATACCTTCTGTTTTCTGTAGAAATATGCAGATCTGTTGCCATCTGCCCCACAAGAGATGACCTATAACAAACCTTCCCAAAAACTCAAGAATGATCTCTCTTTTAATAAAGTGACGAGTCGACTGCTTTTTCCATGTCTTTACTTCTACCGCAAACCTCGTTGTCTCTTAGTCTTACCAATGTAGTCATCCCCAAAAAGAGGCTTCCGAGAAAGAATGAACTCCATTATTAAATGCAAAGAGCAAATTATGCAACACTGATGAGCTCACGGGCACCACAGCTGCTGTTTGCTGTTCAGAAAGAATCAGAACACTGGGACATGCTTTTTATGAATTAGTGAATTTAAGCGTGAGATGAAACATGAGTAGTAGAAATTCATAGGTCGCCGTGCGCTACTTAATTAATGCGTGTCAGATTTTTACCTGTAAGCTTTAGCAACAGCATGCCTCCATACTGAGATGTTTGAATTCAAGATCAGAGGTGAAATTGCATTCACTCTGCACAGTGGGGTATCACTTTCATAACAACATCCTATTGGTTTTGGTATGTGTGTACATAGAGAGAGGGTATTATAGTACTAGCAAAAGATCACATTTAGAGTGTTGTGGCAGAAACAGCAAAAGGACTGCTAGCAATCTTTATGACATGATGTAATGAGCTATTTAAATGCATGGAAAGCTTTAACACACAAACAAATGTATGGTATTACACAGAGAAATACTGAAGAATAGATATATATGAAATGGACATAATAAAATCACCAACATGGAAAAACCATATAGATGCTAAAAAACAAAACAAAAGAAGAACTGTTTACATGAACATATACTCAAGCACTGGTCAGTGAGTTGCTGTACTAATTCTCCCAACATTTTCCTATACAAGTGAAAGTCATCTTTAAGCAAAATGGTGGCCACCATATATGTGTTTATCTAAGAAGTTACAATTATGCAACACTCATTACATAACTCAGAGAAGTAGTAGTAGTTACGTCATTAACTCTGCAAATAGTCTCATATTAAAGTTCATACAGGTCACTTTGGCTTTGCACTGATAAGAGCGTAAGGATTTGTCATTGAAAAAGTAACAGCTAATGTAATGTTGTTTTTCCAGAAGCGTAATGTGTTGTAATACGTTCCGAGATTTCCGTCATAAAACTGATGTGTTGTAACTCTAATGTTCATTTATTCTGAAAACAAAATCTGTGTTGACCAGCAACGTCTTTTGTAGTCTCCACTATCCATGGTTTGCCTGGCAGTTTTCAGATCGGGTCTGTTCAGTGGTCAAACTGAGATCAGTTTTAGGGTGAGATTTCATGGCTGGTGTTTGCGTTAAGGATGTGACTAGAGGAGATGACACAGTGAGACTGAGTTAATCAATCTGATCAGTGTGCTGGATCAGTGCATTAGAGCTGAGGATTTGTCAACTGTAATGACCAGATAATGCACTCTATTAATTCACTGAGGTGAAGAATCCACGTCCACTCTAATGCTAAAACAGGTTATGCCAAAAACAAGGTCACCTTTCCTTACACGTGCGGTGAAAATGAACGAACCTGATACTTAGTCGCAACTACTTTCAGATAAAATCCAGCGGTGTCCTGAATGCATCTGTACCACTTATGAGAATTGTTAGAAAGCACAATCACAAAGCATCTGAATTTTGTATTACTCATTTCAGTGGAGGCCTGTACATAAAGCTTTCAGCTGAGACCTTGCTGTTTCTAATCAGTATTCCCTGAGCTCTATGAATAGGACATGAGTTTGCTTTTCGATACACAATATGAAACCTATAATTCCTCATAATTGGTTCAAATCATATATTTTGATTGGGAGTTTACATGCAGCTTAGTATTCATTAGGTAATTAGGTTACATAGTCAGTGGTGGAGCTCAGTCGTGATGTGAATATATATTGCATCTCACGTTTAGTCAAATTTCCAACTTGCTACTGAGGGCTGAAATGATTAGTCAATTAATCAATTAGTCAGTTGTTAGAAAAATATTCACTGACTGTTGTTGACTGTTTTGATAGTTGATTATTTGTTGAAATCTTTGCTTTGCCAGCTTATCACATCTGAGAAGTGTGATGCTTTAATCCACTGCAAGTAAAATTTTGTGACATTGTCAGTGACATTTGATATTTTGTTGACATTTTGTAGACCTAATGATTAATCCATTTATTGAAACATTAATGACCAGATAAACAGTAAGTAAGTAAGTAAGTTGTTAGTGCTCTTGCCTTTACATTGTCATATTTGCTGTAACACAGATCTGAGGGATTCTCTCAATTGGACCATGAGCCACTTTGCTGAGTAGAAAAGTTATTAGATGCCCTAAGTAAAGTAGCAGGAGTAGGTAATTAGTTTTGCTTATGATCTATTAATGTACAGAACGTTGCTTTGCTGTGGTTCAGTCTCTGACCTTCTCAGTGGGCTCTTTCACACAGTGAATGACCTAACTGATATATGGATGCTCTTACACTTTGCTTATTTAACCTTATCAGTGATATGATCTGGTGATCCCAAAGACTGACTCTAGTGCAAAGTCACCACTTTATTATAGTGTGTTATTGTCCTCAAGTCTGATGTCTGATTTTTCTGTTCTCTACCACGTCTGTACTAAATTACAACCTACTCAACTACATGCAGCAGGGAGTTTTGGAAAGTCATCGTTAGGGTCATCACTGAAATAACATGATCCATTAAAATGAAATAATGCAATCCATTTCAATGCAGTCTTTTTGCTTGTCGATGAGATTTATTATTGCTTAACTTTTAAACAGAACATGCGAGTTTTTCTTAGAGCATCAATCGGTGTATTAACTGTGTTAGACTGCCTGATTGTAGAACAGATTTTAATGAGGCTGCATTTTAGTTGTCATACAGTGTAATAGCTGATTGTATTTTTTATAACTCCTCGCTGACCCTGTGCAGGTGGTCAGCTTTGCCAGTCTGAAGTTTGACCGTTCCTACAACTGGATGGTGTTGTGTGTGCTGTGGTGCTCCATTGCCCAGTCCATCCTGCTGCCCATGTTTCTCTGGGCTTGTGACCGCTATCGGGCTGACATCCGCATGGTGTGGGAGAAGTGCGTCGCCATCATGTCCAACGACGACGTGGATGAGGGTAAGCAGCATTCAGGTGTCTTCCTCCTGTCCTTCCTGCCTCATTTTCCCTCCTCTTCACCTGATGATGTGAATGTGGATGTTTATTCCTATTTCCCAAGACAGCTGAAAATTTATATAATTAGCAAAGGTGGTTCCAAAGATAATTTTGTATATTTTTGCAGACACACCCTGAAGTAAATTGCCTGAGTTTACAAAATTCAAATGACAGTTAAAGACTTGCCATAACACTGTAAATTGAGGGTTTGAAGACCCAAACTCGTTTGTTTGGAGAAGTGTCCCGAACTGTCTTTGGCCATAGGAATGACGGTGTCAAATGTGATTTATCAACCTAAATAGTTTGTCTCTTAGCCTAGGGAGTAATAGTACTGGGGAAATAGAGGGCAGCAATATTGCAGGAAGGGAATAGAGGTGAGTATCAATCGCAAAAATCTTTTGTTTATAGCCTAATGTGTGTTAAAGCTCTTCACCGCTGGTTCTTGAGGTATAGTAAGGTGTCAGAAGCAAATTTATTCACACCACATTTGTTCATTAGCAGCCAAGACCAGCTTTACAATAGCAATTTCCACATAACTTATGGTTGAGAATCCAGTGGTCATGATGAGGCATGTGAAAAAGTAACCTCATAAAATCATCGGACCTCCGAGTAAGCCAGTTGACATCAAAGATTTATGACGAGAAAAGCAAACTTTTCTGAATGTTGTGAGAAAAGGTGCAGTGCTGTGCCTTTCTCAGTGTGTTTGAAGATAACTGAGATATCGCAATGTAACTTTGAGAACAAGATGTATGTCAGCCAATCACAAGCACATTATGTACAAATCTGGATGTACTTTGAACCAAGTTGTTCTTTTGACAGCTGAAGAATGGTTTTAGGGAGTTTCTATTAATGTTTTGGCACTATTTTTTGTCTCTGTCCCTCTTTCTAGTCTACAGAGGGCAGCAGATGGTGGTCTTGTAATAGCTGACTGACTAAATATAAGCTAGGATTCTCAAAATCAGAGGTTTAAAATCTCAGTTTAATTCAGATTTAGAAACTGAGATATTAGAAGGAAGATGGAAGTTGGAAGTGAAGGAAGATAATGCATTCTCAGCTTCTGCCTCATGATACGGATTTAAATTGCTCCTTGACTCTGAAGCACCCAAGATTACTGCAGCTCCACATCTTCACTCTAACACAGTATTAAACTGTGCAATTAGACTCTGTTGCCGCTATTTTCTGACAGATCAATCAAGCCGTGAATTGACTGATGCTACATAATTATTGTTGTGAAAACTTTAAACTGGCTGTGTTAGTGTTATTGATCTTAGCTTGTCCCCAGTCTTTGATCTGAACTGGCTTTAGCATCACACAGCATGACCTCAGTATATCATATACCTAGAAAAATGCTACAAATCTCTACATTGCAAAATACTGAAATTAGTTTTTGAAGTGTTTTTTTTTTAAGTGATTGAGTGACTGTATTTATATATATTTATAATACAGAGGCTGAAAATAACAGATAATTATGAATAATATTTTATAATAACGATAAAAGATAAAAATAATCACAAAATGACATTTATTACATTTCCAGCCATTTGGTTAAATATTATGGATCTTTTTACCAAAGCAATCATGATTTTGGCTGATACATACGTAGTTTCTTCTCATTACTTATGATGTTTGGTTGTAGTTTGAGGTCTGAAATCGGTGGTCGAATGTTATCATGTGACCTATCATGTGACCTTTGTTGTCAGGAGATGAAACTGAAATGACAAGTGTCTGTGTAACAACTTTCTATATATGAAAATATATTTTTTTGTGTTTATGTTCATGTGTGTGGTTTATAAAATGCTTTACCTGCTATGAGATTGATGTCATTTCAAAAGTATATATATTTATTTATTGCTGGACAAAGGACTCTTGCAGCAGTTTTTTTTTTCTTGGTCACTCCAATGCATTTAAACTGTGCAATCTTCCTCTAGAATTTCCCGGTGTGAGAGAACCATAAAATAAATGGCTCCTCATTTATTTGTAAGGATGAACTGAAATGATTGCATTAAAGCTGAAAAGCATTTTCATGTCACTATGATGGTCATATTTCCCTCAAGTCACAATGGATGCCCCAGTTTTTTTTTGACTGGAAACACAACTGAAATAGAGATATAATTAATTATTTTCACATATGTTTATTTTGATTTGTTTTTTCTTTTGTTGATTTGTTTTAATTTCCTTTAATTTGTGTGATGTGGGCTCACACCTAAAGGTCAGATTATAGGGACTTAAGGAAAATTATGGTCTATTTTAAGGCAGAGGTCTTAATGAAACTGCATGTAGTAAATATCTCACCAATAGGCTGAAGAGGAAGAAAGTGGTCCAAGACTTGCGACTTCCAAATAAAAATGAATTCCAAGGGGGATGAAAATGAAACATTTCGCCAAAGAATCACAGACACTTCAACAAAATTTGGTCCCAAAATTAGGTCACATGATAATCAGAAAGGCTTATGGACTGCATCCATGACCAGATCTCCACAATTCATGTGAACTGTTGAGAGTATGAACAATCTGTCTTTATTTTCTATTGGCACTGTTTAAACTCAACCCGGTCTGAACCCCTTTTCTCCCATTTCTAACCCTCCAAGCCTTTTGATCCTCTCCCTTTGACACCCTCCCTGATAACTGCTCGTTGTCCAGCAGGAGCCATAAAACAACACAGGGCTGTCCATATTCTGTGTGATATTAACACTGCCAGTTCTCTGCTTTTTTCCAGAGGGCTTGCCATGTATAACTCATCTCAGTTGTATGTATAAGGATTGTTTCCTGTTTTTCCAAAGCTACTGACCTGCATGTCAAGCTGCCTGTGCAAACAGCCACTTTCATCTTTCATTTTTTTTGGCCAACATTTTCCACAAGACCAGCATTTTACACCCATCTCCAATTGATCTTTTATGAGCATGAATGCAGTAATTGGAAAAATTATTTTGGTAGATGGGTATTTATATACCAAGAATACTTGTATTATTTTGTTGTTCAGAAAGTAAGCCCTGCACATTCAAAGATTTTTTATGCAATATTTGGCATAGTTTCTGAATTCAGAACCAGTTGGGAGCTTTTTTCTATCCCTTGTTTAAACTTTTAAATTACTGGTCATTTTTCTAGCCAAACATTTTGATCTAGAACTCATATTACTGAGCAAAACCATTGGAAAATTCAACAAATCAGAGAACAATTGAACTTGTCTCTCTTATCTATTCGTCTGTCTGTCTGTCTGTCTTGTGTATTGAGTTCATTGCACTCTAATCCTGACGCTCGTGCTTTTCTGCACTTTGCAGAAAACAGCCAAGATGGAGGAATTCATGCCGACTTAATATATGACAGACCATATGACTATAGCTCGGCGCCTGAAATCGTGACGGTAGACCGTAATGCCAAGTATGAGTTCTCAACCTTAGAAAGGGGGGTTCTGCAAGGGTATCCATTGAGGGAACAACAGGAAGATAAAATGCAGTATTTGCAGGTATATTTTCATTGATTTTCTTCATTTCTTTTACTTGATCAGTTGAACTATTTTGACACTTCATTGCTTATGTGCATGATGAAATGGCCTCGTGGGCCTTGACAGTATCTTGTTTGAATTCTCTGGACTCAGCAGACATTTTGTGAAACTATCTTTCCCGATATGGCACAAATTTTTTGTCTTTTTTTACGTGAATCAAAAATATACTCCTGCTGACTAATGTTTGGTAAATATGACCATCGGCAGATCCATCAACATATTAGATGTGCTTCATTTATTGACTAGTGTGTCCTAGCCATGCAATTGATGACTTTTTTTGTAAGAAGGTAACAGTTTAATAACTGACTTACCTTCTACATTTCAGGAATCCCTCAAGGTTTCAGGAAAGCATTATACACATGTGCTCATGTTCTATGCAGAAGCATTGTGTCCATGTATCCAGCATCCATCCCTGTCAGATGCAGAGCTATGAAATGCTCCTTTTCATTCTGCATTAACACAACAGTCTGTTCTAACAATGCAGCCTTCTAGGGCAAATCAACAAAGTCTTATTTTCTGCTTTGGTTACAATACTGACTTAACTCTGTAAAGTAAAGTAAAATTCTGGACCAGAATCAGATATTGAATCAATACTGATAAACTTTATTGATTAAAGCAGTGGTGATGATAAAAATCATGCTGGACTTGGCCTGGAAGACTGTGGTGAGGATATGTAACTTTAGAGTCAACCGATGCAACCTACACAACATTAACTTTTACAAACACTGTGTCATCTTTGTCAGAAACAACTTAACAAGGGCTTCAGTTTTCTCAATACGACCTGCAGCCCAAACAGTTTGCATTTACTGGAATAATTTGCTTTGTAGATGTCCAGCATTATAATGGACATTTCAAAGACCAAAGTTTATACAGGATTGGCTCTGTATTCCGTATGACTTGTTAAGAAGCCTAGAAACAGAGATGTATACAGTAGCTATCACCTCAAGACACCGAACCATTTTCCACCCATTGTTTTGTGTCCGATATCCCTCTCCACATGATACCCATGATAGTATACTAATTTGATTGTAAAGTAATATTTAGCTGTGTTCTTCCTGGCTGTGTATGGGTAATGGTGAAATGAATAAGGTGTGTTTTTGATTTCAGTTACAGGAAGACTGGCTGAGATATGATACAGTCACACTATTTGTGTTGCTGCTAGAAGGGTTAAGGTCCAATTAGACCATGAATCAACAAAACCCTTCAAATTATTATCAAGTAGCACCACTATTTGTGAAGTGCTGTGTCACTTCTCAAATGGTTTGATTGTAGAATAAAGTCTCTTTGGCTTTATGAGTTTGTTGTGTGTTTGTCACTATGTGTTTGTCTCTCGCACACACACACACACACACACATACACATTTATGTTTTCATGCCCTATGGGGACATTACATAGATTTACATTTCAAGGAGAATTACTCTAACCATAACCATGACCATTACTTGCCTAGCCCTAATATTTACCCTAACATTAACCTAAACCTAACCCTAAAATAATGAAAATTGTTTGAAAATTAATAATTTTCTTATGGGGACTTGCATTTTGACCCCAAAAGGCAGGTGAGTTATCACATGTAACTGTGTAAACAGGTGTTTGTCCCCGCAAGGTAAGAAAAACACAAGTACACACACACACAAACACACACACACACACACACACACACGCTCCCTGCCAAGTCTGTCCTGCATCTTAATTCATTGTAATGCTTGTGCTGCCCTCTGCTGTTAAGTCCTCTCACTTAACTCACTCAATGCTACTGTATCATCTGCTGTCTCATTTTTCTGCATTTACTAAAACCCACCACAGGGGGGCAGGCTGATATCAGTCTTGTGGCTCTTGACCTCACCTTGACAAACCCTCTCTCTCTTGCATAGTTGTCAGAACAGAATGGAATGTGAGTATAACATATAGCATAACATGCTGTTTTGATCTCCAAGTAATGGAGGTGAATAATAGTTAAGTCATGTATGTTATCATGGTAAAAGTTTCATGTTTGAGGAATTAACTAGAAAAAATAAGTTTACATCTTGGACAAACAACTTAAATAAACAACATGTAGGATTTTCCCCAATGTTACAGAAGAATTAGGGAACCATAAACAGAATGAATTCTGAAACTGTGCAGACATTGTAAAAAGAAAAACTGAATCTAAATATTAACACAAAACAGTTGATTGGGATCAGTGCAAATTATTGTTAGTGCTAAAATTGCACTGTATCGCAGTGGCATTTACAGCCACGTAACCTTGAAGAATCCTACATGTAATATCATATTATAATGTAGGTGTAGTAAAACCTGTAATGATGTTATATGGCCAAACGTGCAGTGCCACAATGCTTATTGATTCTGTGTTGCTGTAGAATTCTAGGTGAATGAAAGCCAAATTTATTGATAGACTGAAGGGCTTGGTCTGTGTGTTGCCTCCAGGTGCCCCCTACAAGAAGATACTCCCACGACGAAACCGACATGTGGACCAGCGACCGGATCCCCTCATATCTTCACAGATGGGGCTCCACCGAGGACATGATAGTGAGTGCCCACTACAGCTCCACCTTACCGCGCCACGAGAGGCGCAGGAGCAGCCTGGTCTCCTACCACGAGGAGAGCCATCATCACCATCATCCACACCGCAAGCGGCGACGCTCTGAGGACAGCATGCACTCCCTCAAGCATCTGCCACGTGTGGTCTGTGGTGGGGAGTGCTATGAGGATGAGCTGCGGTGTTTCAGCCGCGATGAGGTGATTAACTTTATAGATGAGACGCCACTGCCAAGCCCTAGGAAGAGTCCGCGGCGCACATCCACCATCTCACTTATCCCCAATGTGTATGAACAGCAGACAGTCATCCTTCCTCACTTCCCGCTCACAGACTTTGAACGTGAGCCTCAGGCGCTCAGGCGACTCTCAGAGCACAAAAGGAGCAGTAGTCGGGGCAACACGCCTGAGGGTTCCCCCAAACCAGACAGACCTGGTGGAAAGAAGAGCCCCGGGGCTTGTGGCTCTGGTAAAGGCTCCCGGGAGCGCTTGCAAGATCTGAAACAACAGCGTGAAGTGGGCTCACCTGGGCGCAGACAGCAGACTCCAGGACACTCGAGGCCAAGGACAAGTGGTGGAGACGGGGCTGGTGCTGGGGGTGGAGCTGGAGCTGACTGGGGGCATCACAAGCACCTGAGCAAAGCTGAGAGTAAAGGAAGCACAAACAGTTTTGTAAGCACACCTTCTGTATCATCCTCGGGATATATCACCTTTCACTCTGATTCTGTCGGCTCCACAACCTAAATGCAAGTTTCCCCTTGTTAATATCAACATTATACTAAAGTTATTATCTTAATGAAAACCACTGGAATATTTGCCGTTATGAGAAAGTGACAGACTTGATTATTTGGCCTTTTTACGTGTGCCACTTTTGCGTTTTATTATATATACCACCAATAGCTGTTATGCTAAATGGCCTTTGGAGTTTTCAACTTACCAGGCCTAACTGCAGGATGGTGAAAAGGTTGAGTGGTCCTGTTATTCAGTTTTCACAGCACAGAATATCCACTGAGGATACTTTTTCCAGCACTGGCACAAATAAGCATTATAAATGGCGTGAACATTCCCACACCTTGTTTTTGTTGTTTGATGTTGTTTCTTAAGAAATGCTGAAAGAATTGGAGGAGGTAGTTTTTAGGGAGGTGTTTCTTTATTTTTTTTCACTTAAGAACTTGAACTTAATTTGCATTTTATTTGACATGTAATGGATGTTTGTTTTGTTGTATGGACACATTTGCTTTCAAACTAGATCTTCCTGAAAACTGCCCATTTACCTTTAGACTGACTTAAGGATATCACACGATGCATATTTCTTTTATTTGATCATGACGTACAACTTTTTTTATTCAAAACACATTGAACGCTTTTTTCAAACACCCTGTGCTGGAGTAAACTGAAAGTGGTTAATCCAAACTCTTTCCAGATGTAATGCCTAATAGTTTTACAGTTAGTGTGAGAGATATTGAGATATAACATGAAGGCCCCTAAATTCTTAATGAAAATGTGAAGTTAATTTTGAAGGATTGACATGTATATATGAAGGATATTGGGTGTATGGTTTTGGTGTTCTTTTTTGTTTAATGAAAATTTTGCTTCTAACATAGTTCACAGTCCTTAATATTCCAGTGTTTGTGTTCCCTTAGAAGATCATGAGGCACAACAGTCACTCAGCACAACGGATATTTACATACAGGACATCAGAAATGAAATTATTCTCTGTCTTGCCCAACTGAGTGTGTCAGCCTGACCTCCTCTTATTTGTTTCGGCAGCACCAATAGCGATTTTCTTTAAAAGAACCAACTAAGAGAAACCTTCAAAAGATGTTAAAATGCCTGATAGTCTAATAATTACAGACTTCAGACTGACTACATGTAGCTTAACTGAAATGCTGATGTTGCACCTAAATAAAATTAGGAACAAATTAAGGGACATTGAGAACTGAATGGAATTTGATTAGAATTGCACATTGTATGTACAGCCATGTTAACCAAATTTAAGCATTCCTATAGCCCTGAGGGAATGCTGTTTGGAAAATTAAGGTTTAGTTTCTATAAATGCAGCCTATATTTGGAGAGAGAATGTGATTACTTCACATCATAGCAAGACATAAAAGATCATGGACAAAAATAGTACTACTAAATTATGAGTGAAATGCCCTCCATTGCCACATAAATGCCTCATAATTTTGAGAAATTCTCGCTTAACACACACTAACAATGGGCACTGGAGTGAACGTTACAATATCTTTACACAGCACACTTTTAAATTGACAAATTACTTATATTTACCAAATGTGACAATTTGCTGGCTAAAAGAGGAAAATTCTTATTGAGATGTAACAGCAGTAATAGCTTTGGGCTTTGACCTCTCATAGACAGTAACTGCTAACATGAATGTATTTGCACCAATTAGGTGTATGTTTTCAAAGAACTTTTTAAGACTACAAGAACAACATGAAAGGAAAATATCCCCTTTGACAGTTTTATTAGTTGTGAATCCTCTCTGCTATTACCATTCAAGTCATAAAGTTGCATATACATTTTTGCTCATCTATGGTCATTTAAATTTTTTAAGTTTAAATTTTCATGTATTAGTGTACCTCGCACTCATTGCAGCCCTTTTCAGTTGTACAAATGAGTTGAACTGTATGTTTCTGTGGAGGCAAAACATCACATTCCCCTGTCAAACTTTGCTATGGCTGAGATTTTTGCATTTTGTTGTGTTTACAATATTAAAATATAATTTTGTAACATATTCAAAGATTTACAACTCAAATATGAATGATGTTAAATATTATGATTTTCTTGTTCCAATGATGACTTTGTTAAAAGATGTGACTGATTAAATTCACAAGATGATGCTTCAGAGTGTGTTTTTAAAATTTTACAGCAGATGCGCTTTATTTGTTACTGTCAAATGCTTGTTGAGGAGAAGTAGCATGAAGCAATCTGAGAGTCTGTCTTTGCTTTATGCTGATTTCGTAGCAGCAGTCTGCGCTCACCATGACTGACAGAATGAACGTTCTTCTACTTGTGGCCACATGAAAGTGAAGCCCAGCGATGTCCCCAGAAGAGACCAAGGTTTGCTGTCTTCCTAAACGCAATATGATCGATCAACCTCCATTTTGGTAATACAATGCTTTCAGTAGGATAGGACAAATTTTCTGCATTTACCTTTAAACATTTAGGATAAACTCTAAAACCCTAGTATATTTTCTCTTATTTGTCCCCAATTTCCATGGCAACACTGAAGAAAATGAATGAATGAAACAACAATGAAAATTTAATTATTACTAAAGTTTCCCATAAAACTTCTAAACACCAAGATAGATAGATAGATGCACTATGCTGATCAGCCACCAGACCATTACACCAACAGGGACTTTAATGGCATTGCCTTCTAAATACACAGACAGCTTTGCAGCTATAACAGCTTTCACTCTTCTGGGAAGGCTTTCCACAAGATTTTGGAGTGTTTCTGTGGGAATTTTTTGCCCATTCTTGCAGTAGAGCATTTGTGAGGTCAGGCACTGATGTTGGACGAAAAGTCCTGCCTCACAATCTCTGTTCCAGTTCATCCCAAAGGTGTTTGATGAGTTTGAGGTCAGGGCTCCGTGTGGGCCAGTCAAATTCTTCCACACCAAACTCATCCAACCATGTCTTTATGGACTTTGCTTTGGGCACCGGAGTGCAGTCGTGCTGGAATAGAAAATGTCTTGGTATGCCCAAGTATTAAGATTTCAATTCACTGGAACCCCTGAAAAGCAGCCCCATTCCAAAACTTTTGTCTTTATAGTGTAGATACTATCTATACATAGTCTCTTATCTTTGTCACATGAGCAAGGTAGAGACACTCGGGCAATTGACAACAAGTGTTGTGGCGCCCCCTGCAGTAAGTTGAGTCCAGATTGTAGCATTCCTGGATAGATTCCAGCCCGGGCACTTTGGAGCATGACATCTCCAGTCTCTCTCTCCTGTCTTCATGTCTGTCTTCAACTGCCTTAAGCTCATCTAAATAAAGCAGAAATACCTAAATAAAAACTAGTGTTTTGGCCTTCGCTACATCACAGTTATGATCCCCCATAAACATTTTTCACAGAAAAGGAGTGTCGGTTGCTCTTAACAAGCTGTTAATTACTGACAGGTGGAGGTTATTTGTTCCCTGGTGTGTTAACAAGTAGGTTAGCTATGTTACAGCGTTTCACGTCGTTGTTCTCCCTGCACACCGAGGGAGAATGTTTTGTGTTTGTTAAGTTTATGTATCATTAGTCTTTATTTTGCTTCAGAACACACGAAGTACAATTCAGGTCAGCTCCGTTATTTAATGTGTTTTTACTTGAAGTGTATGTGAAGTACTGTGAAGTACAAATACTGTGAATGGATAGCGTCATCACGCTAGCTAATGGTAACGTTTCAGTAAAAGGCTAACATTCTGTATAGGGTAATGATGCTTTAACATAACTTATAAGACTGACATTAGCTATATAAAGAACTGCTTGACCAGTTATACTGTTAACCTGTTTATTTTTAAATGGAGTTCCCGTCATCACACAAAAACACCTGCGAAGATTAACGATATTCATATCCGTTTTTACCAATAACTTCTTAGTTATGTTATGAACATGAAGCAACACGTGTTTCTCTTGTCAGTAGGCTATGTTTTATGCTTGCAGACACGGGCAATAAAAATCCAATGGATAAAGTCATGAAATTCAATGGACCGCTTTTCAGGGTGTTTAAGTGATACTGGGAAGGTGAAGAGAGAGCAGGTGTGCAGCAGAGTGGCGCAGAGGAAGCGTGCTGGGCCCATAACCCAGAGGTCGATGGATCGAAACCATCCTCTGCTATAAACGAATGGTGGCTTTTGCGTTTCATCCGGATAAATTACAATACGTTTACCAGTTCATCCCTAAACTAACGTTGACCTGTCTGCACGCCTGGGAATATTTGTAGGAGTCCATTGGATTTCCCCCCCAAGAACTCAATTAGTTGCTGCTAAGGTGGTTACTAGTGATTTAAACCTGTAGCTGTTTTTTGAATTATGAAAAGTGAATGGTGAATACCTAAATTCAGTTACGTGATCTGTTCTTGTCGTAGGCACTTTGGACTACTGTTTGCAAAACACAAGATGAATGTTTCAATTTGGTGTAAGGATAATATTATTCACGTTTAAAGGAAGAGCACAGTGCTATGTCTTCTGTTGTTGGTGTCTCTAATCAGTGCAGCCCCTAGAGCTTTGTATGGCTTCAGTGAGCACGGACACGGTTCTTTCTGCGTGCCAAAAGGTAATTCCACGGTGTGCTGTAGGTCTAGCTGGAAACGTCACGGAACCAAAGCTCTTTTGCGCAAGAGTCACTCGTAACCTAGTGAGAGCTGCTGTATGTTTCAGTTGCACAAGTCACTGAGTGATGGTAACACTGTATGCAGCTGCGGCAGAGGGTGTTCAGCAATTGTGCTCAATCTGTCTTGGCAAGGACACACCAGCAAAATAAGCAGGGAACGAAATAGTCTGCAGCGCACTCCATCCACGTCTGCTCTCTTAAGAACGCCTGGCTGATCCCACTCTGATGCTAATAACTTATTCTCTTCCTCCCTTCGCTTCTCAGCTCTGATATGTGTCGCTACAATAGTAGCAAACCAAACAATGTTGAGAAGAGTTCATAGAGATTCCTAGAAAAGGTTTAAGGGCATTCAGTGTCGAAGTCACGTGGCATTTTCTTTCTTGGACAAAACAAACTTTTCTTTTGCCACAGAACTCTGTTGGTCACATCAAAAGAGTAGCTTTGACTTTGCGGGAAGAGGTTATTAAAAAGATTTACAGGCGCAGTTGATGAGCTGAGCAGACTAAACGAAAAAGTTGCAGTAACAAATACTCCGCATAAGGAGGGGTTGGAGCTGTGACTTTATTTGTTACTTTGAGGGTAAAAAAACTTGAACCAGTACTGTTTTGTCCTTTTGCACTGCACAGGAGCCCCGGTCCTCCACGGGACAGCAGTGTCTCTTCAGCATGTACCATCTGAAAGAGCTGTGGGCGTTTCAGCGATTCTCCTCGCTGCAAGGTGCCATCCTTTCCAGCGTTGCTCCTTAAGAATGGAGAAAGCACTTTATGACAGCCCTGCCAAAGCAGCGGAAGAAAACTATAGGGCACTTCAAAAGAGCTGAATGACAGACAGGTTTGCTGTCTTGCGCATATGGCCCATGTAGTGTATAACTGCCGTACAAAGACGTACAAATGCTATCACTATTATACTGCTACACAAAAATATAAGTCGGCTATGGTTTTATCCAACAAGTTGTTCCTTGTAGGCCTACTCCAAGTTCTCATTTATTAGTTAAGTTAGTTACCCTGGTTCTGGGGCTGCAAAGTAGTTTACTGTGGACTGATATCTATGCGCTTTTGCTTTAATTTAAACAAACATTACATGACATGAAACCTATTTACTCCTACTTGATAGGAAGAACAATAGTTAATGAGGACTTGGGTCTTGCGCGCCATGCAGGGAGTAGGCTTAATATGCGGTTAATACGAGGTTGCTTTTGTCACGAGTGTGGTAGGCTACGTGGGCCCATAGATGCTGAGCTGTTATAAACGACGTTCCAGACAAGCCTAACATTGGCATAAATGCATTCAGGTTCAACTTCAAGCTGAAATTTTAACTGCATTTAACAACCCGTCTTTTCTTAAATTATAGCCTATACGGCGTGCAGTCGTCTCCAAGTCCAGAGGAGACAGAGAAGACAGACACGGTGTGTCGTTGGCAGGGGGAAATTGTGCTGTCCGGCAAGGATCGGATTTTCCCGCTACTCTTGCGGAATTTATGCGCGAAAACAGGGACGAATAGTGGAAAAGACAGCCAACCAATCTTCCGAATATTTTTTTTCCTCATAACTCAAAAAATGATGGAGTTTATATAACGAATTCATGAAAACACATTTTGAGAAACATCAGATAGAATTAAAGTCCATACCCACACGTCTACTTTGGTTCTACAAAATACGAAAATGCACACATAGTCTTTTGAGACAGGTTTTGTTTCAGTTTGACTGATTCAGTAAATCAGATTAGTTTCTGAGGCCTATATAACGGGTACCCAACGATAATGACTTGCTATCAAACTACCACATGTTGTATCAAACATGCCATTTTCACAGGATACAGGAACAATACACAGCTGAATAAACAGACAACGTGTTCTTTCTTTCGCCATAATTTTATTAAGAAAATAAAACATATACAGTGTTTATAGGTAATAGCATATTGTGGAAATGTATAGGCTACAGTGCAATTGTAAACATTCAGTCAAGCTATGACTTAGGATATCTACATGTTTTCATCAGCTCCAGGCTACCAAGGTCGCCACACGTTGTTCTGAGCGTTTGCGGCTTCATTTCTGTGACTGACCGAGTGAAACTTCTTGTGACTGGAACTCTTGTCCTGACTATTTTGTGTGGGGGCCACAACAAGGACAGCCTGTTTGTTTCCAGTAGGCTGCCGTGTGTCTTCACTCGGTGAAGAAGGAGACGTGTTGGGGCAACTGAGTTTCAGAGCTTTAGATGTGGCCGTTTTTCTCTCCTCAGGTGCCACTGCCGATGGAAAGAGATCCCGCTCCTCCTCCTGTGTGTCCGCCTGGCACTGGCCGCTGTCCGTGGTGCTGAAGACTTCCTCCCGTCCCCGGGAGCGGTGGAGTTTATTAGAAAGCTGCGATAACGTCCAGCGGTCGCTCCCGTTCAGGTTATCCGCCATCAGCAGATACTGGTTGACATTCGCCAGGCAGCGGCGGAAGCCACTTTGGTAATCAGAAAACTCGGAAGCAGCGGCAGTGCCTGAAAGCAAGGGAAACACATCACGAGGTGAGAAAAACTCAGGATATGTCCATTAAGTTGTCTTTGAAGTATTCATACAGTAATCTTGAGTCAGACGAGTTGGTACATTTTACGGCTCTGGGGTTATAACTCACAGCTGTGGATCTTTTGGAGGTTCCTTAGGTGGTTCACGGTGAGCTCCAAGATGTCGGCCTTTTCCAGTTTGCGCTTTCGAATCTGAGTAAAGAAAATCAAACTTGTTTTGAGATATTTTCTCTAGATCTAGAAGCATCAAAAGTGATAAGTCTGGTCAGTATAAAATGTTTATGTTGTGATCGAAATTCGAGAGTTACGGCCCACACGCTTACACTGGTGCTGTAGTAGCTCTCCAGAAGAGATTTTAACTGGTCCAAACTCTTGTTTATGCGTGCTCTTCGTTTCTTTTCCATGACTGGTTTGGACACCTGTAGGAAGAGGGTAAAATTAATATTGCGAAACACTTCAACACGTCATTTTGTCGTATTTAATGTCCTACCCAGTTCCTCCTATTGCGGTATTGTACTTACCTTGTTTCCAGCGAAGGGTTTGGATTTTTCTGCGCAGTCTGTCGTCGCCACCATTCTGTTTTCCTGAGTTCCTTGAAGTTAATCTCTTTCTCCCCTTCTGGCGCACAAGTGAAGGAGTTGACCCTGAGTGGATTTATATAGAGACAGCCCACTTAACATCTCAATGCAAACAGTCCCGCCTGTCTCTTGCGCTCAAATGAGCAACACTGGCGTCATTTGACAGCCAGAACCATCCAAAGGCTTGGGAGCGCCATAGGAAAGTGAAAAATGCTGTTTTAAAAAAGATTTGAAAATTGCTAAATGTTTTGTAATGTGTAACCTTCATTACCTGGAAGGTTTTTTTTTCTGAATTTCTTCAGTTGTTTATTTTTTTCCAGCTAAACACAACCTGTAACTTGTAACCCCTGCAGACTGACATCACAGTTTGCATGCACAAAAATGTAGTTTTCCCTTTGGTATCTATCTATCTATCTGTATTGCTTCAGATTTTAAAGCACAAAACATACACAGACTACAGTATTTGGCCTAGTGCCTAATAGATAGGACCTATAGGGTACCCAATAAACAACGTGTGGGGCAAAAAACTGGAAAAAGAAGCGTAAAAATCATAAACAGAATGTGTAATCATAATGGTTCTGCTTGGTAAGCATGGTGTGGGCACTATTGACTCCTGTATTCAATCTTTTATATGTGAGTTTCACGCCACCAGGGCGAAGGCAGCACCGTGATAATTCCCTACGTGTCCCCACAACATTTCGATTTTCTGGTGGCCACTTGTGGTAAAAGTGTCACACCTGCAAAATGTCAACTCATCGGCTAACCTACACTCTTTAGGCAAAGGGTGCAGCTACGCTTATGTTTATACACATCAAACACCAAACGTGTAAAGCACGAAAACCAAAGGAGATTTTGAAAAACTGTTAAAACTTTGGGATTCTTTGACTATTGTGCGTCCCCAGTTTTTTGTCTTCATACCAGGCGCGGTGAGGCACCGAGGAGAATCGCGGGCCGCCCCTTGTCCTTGGTCCCTCGCCTCCCGATTTTCCACACTGCTTCCTCAAAGGAGTGAAGGCTTGGGAAAGTCATACCAACTGAAACAATGTATTGACTATAGGCAGTCCGCGGCGCATCTTGTGCTCACACACAGACCTTCTGAAAATACTGAATGGAGGTCAATTAAAGCTGTAGACACTTAACTCCACATATGTGTTATTTAGAAGTGGAGAATGAAAGTTGCTTTAAATTACGCGTTTTGGAAGACACACAACAACGCCGAGAAACGTTTTCTTAAATTGTCCAAGTCTTCTTGTTTGAGCCGGTCCTCAAAGCGTGTGTGAAAATGATCGAGGCTCTGCGTAAAGGAGGCGCATTTGGACTCGGCCTGGGCGAGCGCGCATTAGAGGCCGGTGCATGGTCTTTTCTTTTCGTCTACTTTGTGACCGCAAACGTGTGGGCATCAAAAGATCCCCTCAACAAAGTAAACCAACGTAACAACTGTAGCTCAAATTGATAATTCTCTTTATTAAATGGTAGATGATTGTTCTAACATTCATATGTTTTTCTAATATTAAATATTGATTAGCCCCGAGCACAGTTTCACTTCGAGGCTATGATAATTCAACACTACAACAACAACAACTACAATTGAAGCCCAGACATGGCAGGCTTTTGTCAGAAAACACTAATTGCGTAAAATGTACCGAAAACCTGCCGTGCACAATTGTGGTGCTATATACTGAAGAATTTAATTGGTATGAAATTTGGCCGATGTGCTGTGGTGTAAGTGAGCTTTCTGGTGTCTTTTGTCCTCTATGGACGCCACATTATCTGCCTTTTCACGCTTGGTTTTAACACAAGACCGTGGAAGGCTGATTCCAGCATGGAGTCGTGGCATCACAACAGTCGCCTGTCTTGTTATTCTGTGCCACAGAGTAGAGATTTCACCGTTGATTATTCGCTATAATTCCAATTAGTGTTTGCTCTCTGAGGTCAAAAACGGCAACGGAGATTTTCAAAATGAAAGGAGGGGTTGGTGTCTCTTTCTGGTCTGACGAAATGCAGCCACGCTTTAAAATTGTTTCCCTCCAAAGCCACCTCACTTCTCACAGAAGTTGTTATGTCATCATCTATCCATAAGAATGGCGCAACGAGAAACTTGTGTCCCAAGTGAACATGATAATACAAGTGCCATTAAAGAACAAGTTAAATGTATGTTTATAAAAGGGCTCGGGCTCTCGCTCCACTTTCACTTTTCAGCCCCAGGTCATTCATTAACCCTATCGGACCTTTGTCATGGATGCCTGCCGGCGGAGACCTGACAATGCTGTTGTAATAATTGGACTATTGGGGAACTTGTTAACAACAATTAGTGAAGCAATTATGCAATTACTGCAATAAACTATTTTCTCTTTAGAGGGAAACAGATTCATTTGCAAGCCAATGGTCTACACCCAAATGGTATAATACAAGTATAAATACAGAGGTTACCTACATCTTCAATTTAGGATACTTCTGAAGAAAACTATTCTTCAAGACCATGCAAATTCCCCTCACTGTAATCACTGGCTATAAAATATTATGCATTCTGAAGGCATCCATCTAAATATCAAATAAGAAATATGTATGAGTTGTAGGCTGCAGGTCTCATTTTGCAAAGCATATTTTAAATTGACAAGTGTTGTAAGGAGTTTATACCATGTCTGCAGGCCGTAGCAGAACGCGCTTCAAATATGCAAACGCAGTGCCATAATTTGGCACACCGTGAGCGGAGCAAATCGATGTACCGCCTTCCATTCAGACGGACCTGAGGCAGCACTGGTGTGACCAAAACGCTCATTGTGAGTAACAAGGTCACAGTAACAAAAAGAGCAGGTACATGGACAGATGCGCACTGGAAAAATATTAGAAATATAGACAGGATTTTCTGAAAAGCCACGCGACGGACCTGTTGACGAAGCTCTGATCAAACATCAAAAAGAAATCGCATCATGAATTTCTATAGACTGGTCCTCGGGTTATTTAAAGCCTTCTTACTTTGGTTAGAGGACACAAAGGCCGCTGTTGGCCTGTGTGTGCCGGGGTTACCGCATGAAAAGACTAGAGGTGCACATTAACATCGCTTAGGGTTTTCTCAAGGGTCGAAATGAACTGACTGGAAAGTAACTTTATAACTCGCTGGAGGATGAAGCCTTTGTCGAGCTCTGAACTGAAAGACACAAGTGCCTAACAAAAGGGGAGCGCCATTGTTAAACACTAAAGCGCATGGGTATTGATGCGCCTTGAATTGCAAAACATCTGCCATTTACTCTGAACCACTCGAGCAAGATTTGAATGAGAATAACCAAGTACTCTTTAGCAGTAAGTAAAACAACAGACAGTCTACCAGACATATGATCAACGTGGAAATGAAACGTTTGATATGAGATTAAGAGCATATCAACCTAAGAGGAAACTATCTAGTCTTTTCCCCATATTGCCACATTACCTCAGTGCTGACTGTGGCTCCAGATGGATGGACGGACGCCGTTCTTCCTAAATTGCTTGGTTGCAATATCAGCGTTTACGTGTTCTGGAAAAGTTATATTGTCAAATGTATTTTATTTTCGGTTTGGTGGATTTATGACTATGAACTATACAGATATCGCTCTGTTGTGGTGAGATCCATCCCTACGCACAACGCCAGCCTCTGTAGATAAAACCCACCTTTAGCTTTGAACAAAAGCACTGGACTAAAAATTAACTCCATCTGATTGTCATTGCTGAAAGAAGTCCGACTGTATTGACAGTGAGTATATGCAAAGATACTCAGGCCCACTTAAACATGAATTTATCTGATCATTATCCGTTCTCTCTGTTAATAATTACACAGATGTTTTCTCAAAGGGAGGGCCAGTGCTTTAGTAGTGTTTCAAATAAATTGGGCCTAAAAATTATGTTTCACAATTACTGATCATTAAATGTGGAGATGGGAGCAATAGAGGCTATTTGAATTGTAGCGATAGGAGGCCAGATCTGTCAACATCATCTTCTCTGACCGGCGAAGGACCTGTTAGCCCATTTTACTGATTGAAAAGAAGCCCATTTTTAAGGCGAATCCCGTATGGCAACCAAACGCAAATGGCCTCCACTTAAAGTGCGTTTTGTTTTTGCTTTGGACCCAAAAGGAGGACCAGTTGCCGGGCAAGATTTCCCAGGGTTTTCTCTTTATCTGACCAAAGTGGAAAATTGAAAGGTACAAGTGAAAAGCCATGGGGCGTTCCTCCGATTTTCCTCGCTCCATATTTTGTTAAACAGAAATATGTGTCCCCTCAACAGAAATGCTGCCTCCCTCGACTTGAACAGAATAACAAATTCTCAAAAAATAAAACTATTCGTTTTATTTAAGATACGTTGGCCGTTATAAAACACAAAATTACAGTGTTGTAAGTCTCAACAATATATGAGCAGATACTATTATTTCGCATGTTTTGAGTCTTATAAAGTCTGAACTATCTATCATCACGTAACTTTAAATAGCTTATGTTGTTTTAATTACGCCATTGCGGGCTTCACACAAGTGGATACACCAAAATCCTGCGTGACAACGTGTGTGGCGAATGTAACACTGAAATTGGTATGAAATTGTCAATTTGTTGGTGTCAGCGTTCAGCTCTCCAAACGTGCCATATGCCATGCTAAGTGGCACTATTTACCAATTCGTTCCTAGTTTCACGGTCCATCCTCCCCTTCTCCCTGCCAGGAAACTGAATAGCCACAACAAAATGGCAATTTACCCTCTGGAATTGTCACATACCCCCTGCGGTAAGGCTCTTTCCGTTTCACTTTGTGGGGCACACCAGCCCAACTGAGCGTCACGGCGTGAAACTTTCACTTTCAAATGGAGACAGAAAATGGTCGACTTAGGTCAGCGTTTATGACGCTTTCATTTTGCCTCCGTGGCCTGCTGTCAGCCAGCGTTAACTTCATCTCATTAGATACACGAATTAAAGCGAGGAAAATGTGGCAAGGTCGACATAATATAATATAACAAAAAAATTTGAAAAATGAATTTTATGTCAATGTGACAGGAAGCCCCTGACACTTATTTGAGGTAAAACATTTTCCTATTGGAATCAGTAAAGGGGGTCACTATCTTTAAGGTCACTCAGATGAACACAAAATAAATGACAATTTCAGTTCAGCATTCAAAACTTTTTTGTCATATGCACAGTAAGGAAACGGGCTTCCCTGTACAATGAAATTATTACTTTGCCATCCACACTGAATGCCATAGAAGTTTAAGGTATATTAAAAAATAGAATAATTTAACAAAATAGGCAATTTGAAAAGAGCATGCAAAAGTAAACCTAAAAAAATAAACTATTAGTAAGTAAGGTAAATGTGCATGTGTGCTACATCAGCTGTTGTGCAAAATTCAGCAGGGAATGCATGCTTGTGCAAAAACTGTCAGGAGGTGAATAGCATGGTACATGTGCAGTTATTGAATATTAAGGTGCATGAACAGTAGACAATATTGCAGTTGCTGTGTTACTGGATGTAAACAGTCAGTGTGTGCAAGCGTACAGTCCATTGTTACAGACTCCTGTCAGTTGTTGAGGAGTCTGATGGCAGAGGGAAGGAAATAGTTCCTGAGTCTGGTGGTCTCCTGTACCCCCGGCCCGAGGGGAGGAGAGTGAGCAGACCTTGCTGGGAGTGGGTGCGCTCCTTGATGATGGAGGCAGCTCTCCTGCGGACTCTGCGCTGGTAGAAGACATAGTCTTCACCACTCTCTGCAGGCGTTTGCCGTCCGTGACTGTAGATCTGCTGTACCACAGGGTGATGCAGCTGGTCAGGATAGACTCAACAATGCAGCTGTAGAAGTTGCTGAGGATTTTTGTTGACATGCCAAACTTCCTCAGCCCTCTCAGGAAGTACAGCCTGCTGAGCTTTCTTCATAAGCCGTGTGGTGTTGAGAGTCCAGGTGAGGTTCTCGCTGATGTGGACCTCCAGATATTTAAAGCTGCTCACCCTTTCCACTTTCAGTCCCTGGATAAGCAGTGGCTGATGAGGGCTCCTCTCCTTCCTCATGTCCACTATGATCTCCTTGGTCTTATCTGTGTTGAGGGTGAGGTTGTTGTCCTCACAACATGTCACTAGAGTGGCCACCTCCCTCCTGTAGGCCGCCTCGCCTCCACTTCAGGATGATGTTGTCCTTGTGGGAGGCCAAACAGTCGTGGGTGAGCAGGTTTCACTGATTGCAGAGGTATTTGATGCTCTAGAGATGTATTTCACATGTTTTCACTTTACTATATTTAGCATTACTGCTCCTGTGGCTTATACCAATGATATCTGTGACAGGTGGTATAGTTACCTGGTAGCTTGTTATGTCGGACATCATTTGTAATTTACTGAGAAGAGTCAGAAGAAATCTGTTCCAACAGTGAAATGACAGGTAATAAACTCGGATAACTGCACTTAGCAAAGGAGGTTCATCATCACTTCAGGCTTCCACAAATGGAGATTTAATCTGTCCTTAAGGGTACCTCACCACCACACTAACTTGAACCTCAATACAGCAGTTCTTCACTGAGTGGTGTTAGAACTGATTTCTCTTCAGCGTTTAATTTACATCATCCAATTTGATGTATTTTAAACATTTTCTTTGTCAAAGCAATGCCCTCACAGAGAGTATGGCTTAAAGGTAAAGAGGTGAAAATAAAACTATATGTTCATTATTAGGCTTTAACTTTGGTGGATACTGACAGAGGAAAATTAAGTCATACAAGTGTGTGTGTGGAAGTGTAGTCCAGCCCGTAGAAAGCATCAATACGAAGTGGTGCCCTCATGTGGTGATAGTGGTGTAACAGCAATCTCAAAAACCAATTGAACAGATAAAAACACATTCCATTTATGTTTTTATTGCATCAGTCTCACTGTTACATAACTACTGAACATGTGCATGTGCAAAGAATTGTTCTGCTTGACACAGAATTTATTTTAGCATTGACGTCAGTGAAAGGTATAGCATGAGGAGACATAAAATGGTTGTTTCATCTTCATTTAGTTTGTTAAAACTGTCTAAACAATGTGGAGGGAAACCATTAGAGTTCATATTCCTCCTATAGCAACATAACTATATCTATAATACAGCCTGTCTACTTTGTAATGATACCCAAACAGTTAGGCAGTATCATCAAATATGACTTATTTCATCTTGATTAATGTCTCTTCTTGATTAATGTCACTTACTGAGTACAGATTTCAGCAATATACAGGCTATTGAAAAGGCTACTGGATTAATCATAAGGACCTACCAACTATCTCTGAAACAGTAATTTTATTTATTTATTTTTTTTACAATTCTTTTTTTCAGTTGTTTGTGGCTAAGTTAAAGATTTTGTCATTGTCAACACATTCTTTGTAAGTCAACAAGATAAATGTTCAGGACTATTTATTTAAAAAACAAAACAAAAACAATTAGCAGTGTACTGAAAATTTTCAAGAGTTCCAAGGCACCGCACCATTCTCTCTGTAGAGACAAATATCTACTGGTGGCAGCTACTGGCCAATTGTTTTGGTATAATTCTGAATGAGACCTTGGAAGTACTGCTTTGTGTTTTTGTGGGGTTGAAAAATGATGATGTAACATTTTGGGAGGAAATACCACAACAGAAAGGAGTAGAGACTGCAGAGTATTGCCAGGGCGTTAAGAGTTTGGATGTGCTTTCCATGGTAAAGTGCATATACAGTGGCAAACATGATCCAGGTGAGGATCAGCAGGAGCAGACAGAAGGTGATTGTTTTGGCCTCATTGTAATTTTTTGGGAGGTCTTTTCCCATGTAGGAGAAAATGAAGCAAAGGGTACACAAAGACACAAGAAAAACCACAGAAGTAGAGGTTGCTTTAAGATTAATGTCACAACCAAGTATGATTTTGTCTGGGTACCAAACTGTTCCGTTGTAGGGCTTGGGAGGGTCATAAGAATAACCAATAACAAGTAAAAGTGCCTGAGTAACAAATGCAACAGTGATGACCAGCCACTGGCCGTGATATTTCAACCACCAACTGTGGAGCCCGGGGAACTTGGCAGCTATTTTGAAAATGCAAACAATTTGAAAAGAGCGAACAACAAAACATGTGACACACACGGTGTAGAACAAAACAAATGGCAAGAACCTTAAGATACAAAAGGAAACTGTTGGCTTGTCAAAGTAAAAGAACACACTCAGACTACTCAGACTGAGGCAGCCTAAAATTAGGAAGCACATTGGTCCCCCAGCAGATCTGACAACAGGTGTGTTGTAGTTGATGGCAAAGAGAACAGACGTGATTAGTGTGAGTCCCACCAAAGCCCAGGCCCCAACCATGATCAGTATAGCTCCGCTGTCTGTGAATGGGATGTACTCCACCACCCGTAGTTTACATGATGTACTTCCTACTGCAGACCACTCTGTTTCCTTACAGTTGATGCACTTGTAGGGATCTTCTGTTTTACGTGAGAGATCGGCAAGTTAGTAATTTTAACTTAATTAAAGTTAAAATTTTGAGAAAATATCATATCGCTGAGACAGCAGTGTTTTAGTCCTTGATAGTATATGTTCTCTTAAGGTAAGTTTTTAATTTTAATAAAAAACAGAGGACAAAATCTTGAGTTTATTTATTCATTTAGTCTGTAATATAGACATGAAAGCAGACAGATAGGGTGCCAGGCTACCAGTCTGACTGGATCGCAGGTCAGCTTTCATTTTCTAACCGGCTTTCTAGATTTTCTACCTGTTGGCAGACAAAATTGCAAAGTGAAAGTGAGCATCCCTGTTTGCGTGCTCCTTCTCTCACCCCTGCCCCCAACCAGACAAGGCAGATGGCTGCCCACCTGGAGCCGGGCCAAAATTTAATCAAAGAGTTTGGTCTACACCTGCTCTAATTGATCATTGCCATGAGATAACTTTGAATTGGCGCTATGTAAATAAACTAAGTTGAATTGAATTTAGTTTTGTAGCTGTGCCCAGTAAACATGAAATGGCTGTTACTCATTTTCTTGTAATAGTTTACCTGTGCTGTTGACATACGTTCCATTTGGACAGATTTCGCAATTGAAGCAGCATTTGTGGATTCCATTTTGCTTTTTTGCATGTCCTACAGGACACTCTGGGGAACACACTGAAGTAGGCACCTGTACAAAACAATTATTTACCAACAAATCAATTATCAATAAAGCCAAAAGGAATACTGTGCAGGGTGGAGAAAAAAGACAGAGAAGTGTCAATAAGCAGGCCTGCATAGAATTTAAAAACTCGGAAGACATCTTTTAGAATGTAACTATATTATTAGACATTGAGTATTATATTTGGATGCCCCTGCTCACTACACTATTAACAAGCACCATTGGCTTCCTGCTATTGCAATTTAACCCTGTCACAGTTCATTACTAAACAAACATGCATATCTTTGGGCATATGTACAACTCACACACACATAGTCACAGATCTCTTCATATACTGTATTATACTATACATAATTTAGCAGGGAAAAACAACTTACATCTCCTTTCATATGCCACTTAATTTTGCTGTTGTTGATGAAGAAACTGATTGATGGATGAAAATGATAAAAGCCAATGTCCTCTGCATCACCACTGTGGTTCCAGAAAACTATAGAATAGGATCCAAACTTGGGGTCACCATTTTCATCAAACTGAATACTCTGGTTTAAAAGTGTAAAGTTGGACTTCTTCAGCTCTGCTAGAACCTGATGTGGGTACACAAATTTCAAAAACAAAAACAAACAAAAAAATCCCTTAGTGCTGAAGGCTGAAAATTGTCATTTTGTCAGGATTTGTCAGGGCTTTGTTACATTATTTAAGTACTTACCACATGTGGGTACACTGTAATGTTGCTGTTACAGCTGCCAGTTCCACATTTTAAGGCATTGTGTAAGGCATGTGCGATAGCATACACAGCAGAATAAACTGGAAATGCGTAAGTTGGGTCTGCAGCAATGACATCTTCTGCACTCAGGTTACTGCAGTTGCAAATCTGGTCACAAAACTTCTGTTGTTCTGCATTTTCATCATGACTCTGGCTTTCGGTAGAATAAATGAAATCACTGTAACCAGGTATTGTCACTCCGGGTTGAGACACCCCAAGTACGGTTCCAATATTTTTTATTCCTTTCTCCTTGGGAAGCCTCTTGTTTAAGGACCATGATTCTCCTGCTATCCACACTTTGTTTGTGATATGCAGTTGCATTGCTGAGTCAATGAGAGCTTCAACAATCTTTTCAGCAGCAAAAACAATAATGATACTTATCCTCTGTGCCTCGATCTGTTTGAACATTTGAGGGTAATTTGTATCATCATCAAGACCTTTGGTATATGCCAGGCAGATGTCAGTATCCTTAATCCTCTTTATGAACAATTCCTGTCCGTCAGTGCCAAAATCATTATCACTGTTAAGGAAAGCGACCCAGCGCCAGTTGAAGTGCTGCAAGATCTTAACAATCACTTCTACGCTGTTTTTATTCGGGTTTACTGTTCGTAGGAAAGAGGGGAATGTTGTTTTTTTTGAAAAGACAGAGCTAGAAGCCCCATAACTGACCTGTTAAAATAATCAGAGATAAATTCACTGTCGATAAATAATAAAAACTGTTTCAAATCAAAGAAATGCTAATGACATAAAATGATAAAATAAGACTGAAAAAAAAATGTACCATCGGAATGAGATCCACCATGAATAATGGAGCTACAGTCAGGGTGCTAGTAGTTGTAAAAGGACCGACTACTGCTTTCACTTTGGACAGTTTTTTGTCTGGTTCACTCCAAGGCTGGATCAAATGATTGACTGAGATGAGGTTTAAAATTCCAGGAAAACCCCGTGTATCTGAGCAGTGGTCAAAAATTTCATAGCCAAGAGACACATTTGGCAGTAGATTGGTAGAGTTATTGATTTCCTCTACAGAGAATCTCATCAACTGAAACCTCCGATAATTTGACAGCATGAAGGATTGACTGAGGACCGAGAATGACAACAAGAGAGATTATTAACTTTAAGAATTTGAAGTGTAGTTTCAAATCCTCTTCATTGCAAGTGTTGGTTCAGTGCTTTATGCATTAATAAGATTGAAATAGCACTATCATTTTAGGAACTCCTGTAGAGAAACATGTTATGCAAGGTGAATTTAATGAACAAATAGTCAGATTACACTTAATGTTGCTTGTGTAGCAATTAATTGGGTTGATTTAAATACTATTTAAAGTACTGTATTATTTTAATGTTCTTAACTTCATAAGATATCAACCAAGATTTATCTTAAGACTTACCTGGAGCACTCGATGGCTTCTGGCCTGTCATGAAAAACAGTTTCACTGACTTGATGAATATCAAAAAGTCCACCGATTATATAATCTCCTTCCAGCTGAAACTGTGATGCTGGGACAGTGTATGGAGCCAGGGCTTGTAGAAGACATCCCAGGAAGCAAAGAAAAGAAAGACATTGTTTCATTGTTGTAGTTATTGTTTGCTGATGTGAACTTTAATGTGATTTGACTCTTCCTTTAGTAGTTTATGAGACGTTGGTGATGACAAAGCCTCGGTGATCATTTCCATGCATGTGAGAATGTGATAAATACATCCCTATGGTTGGAGGAGAATTCACAAATCAGTATGCAAAAGCATGTAAACAGCTGCTGCATAATCTCCGTGTGATGACTGCACTGAGTTTAACAGCCATAATGAGCAAGCAAGTCAAATACTTTGGTCAGTAATAAATCTTTTAATTCTTGTAAACAATATAGATGTTCCTTCCTTCAGTAACAATTACAAATTCACTTGAGTTTTTCAGTTCACTGTGTGACAGATATGAGGATGACAAAAAAAGAGAGAAAACACAGAAAATACATGTATATTTAAAAATTCTGGAGACATGGCTCCTTTGCTACAACATTTGTGTCAGGAAAATGCGTCACTGATGCAGAGGGCTGAACCCCGATGCAGAGTCACAGAGAGGCTGGCAGGCAGTGCTTCAAAATAATAGTCTTTTAATAATAAAAAACTCAAAATCACACACTTACTGTGGCAAAAGGATTAAGAAAAACTGTGGTGACGAAAAACTTTGACATGACGTGGCAAGACAAAACATGGTATGACAAAAAGCATAGCATCCAGACGAAAGAAAAAGCAATCAGGATAAACTAAAGCAAAGCTACATGAAACTGACACACAGGGGAAGTGACACTTTCAAAATAAAACAGGACATGACAAAAACCTGGAACATAATACATTAAACATGACATGAGGATTAGAAAGCAAAAGACAAAGCATAACCAAAACTAACACAGTGTGACAGTTTGGTATACAACTGAACTTCCTTTGATATAGTCCCCTAGTTTGAAGAAGTAATTAATTTCAGAAACAAAAAAATAGTAACAATATGTCATTAGGCACTTGACCAAAGAGCAAAGTATATGAATAACTAATAGTTACTAAATAATAACTAACCAGTTTTAACCTGTGCATATCATAGTGCAGAACAAATAGCAGCTGTTATATTATTTAGAGAACATTAAAAATATTATCGCATTTTGACATAACGAACAGACTCAAAGGAAATAGACTATAAAGATATAAAGGCATTAAAATAACAAAATCTGTTGCATCTCAAATCATGAGATGCAATGATGTCCAATCCAAAGGCACAACAAATTAAAAAATGTTTATAAAGAAGGGTTTCTATTTCAAAAAAAATAAATACAGCTGTTTTCTAACACATTGGTACATTGTTTTTCCTTTATCCTCATTTCACATTCATCAAACTGTTTTTATCTTGATATGTCAGTTTTATAATAACTAAAACATTTTAAGGCTCTTAACCAACAACTTTTGCTGTTGCAAGGAATGTTTCATACTTGAATGGCCTTCTAGAATTAAGTTATACAGTAAGAACAATGTCACAATAACAAATGAGCCTATAAGATCAGTCACAACCAAATACACACAGATTAAAATAATTCAACCCATAACTTTGGCTGAGGCTAAAATGTCACCTCCTCTTACAAATGATCCCTGCACAGCTGAACCACAGAGGAAATTGAAATAGGAAAATTTGTAGTCACTCTGCAGATGAAAGTGATAAATGGCTACAACTCACCAGAATTTGAATTCAGGCAACCTGAAAGGGCGGAACTGGCATGTGTTGTTCTGCATGAAGGGATAGGCCTTCATTAAGTAAGACAAATTGAGACACTGAAGTTAGTAAAAATGTGAATCAGCTATGAGCTTTAATTCATTTGATTCAACATGAAGTAAAAAAAAAAACACTAAAAGTTCACAAAAGAGTGTCTCCTAAAAAGTAAACAAGATCATGTTTTAATTTTTATAAAGGTCCCAATTACTGTATAACTGACATTATTCTGAAAAATGGTCACAATCTGCACCAATAGGTTATGTTATTAAGAAAGTTAAATGGACAGTACCAAATGGATCATTTAACTCTAGCCAGGGTGCAGAGAACCTGGTTAGGTTATCCCATGTTTCACTGAAGCAACAATTATAGGCAGTTCAGGCTTGAATGAAGCAACAGGCTTCAGCAAATCAGACTGTTTCTGGTTGTGTGGCAGCTCTGCTCTCAAAATGGCTAGCTCTCACAGTACCTCGCAGCATACACACTCACTAATGTCTAACAGCTGCATTGCTACTAATTGTTTGGCAAAGAGTGCAAATTTAAAATAAAATACATGAAATTCATAAAATTTTGAATGAATGAATGAATATATAGTATTAATTTAATATTATAAAATTACCAGTTTTGCTCTGAGTGTGTCATGTGTCCCATGAGCTGGTGTAATGGATTTGATTTAATCTACAGACTGCAAACATAGATTAAAAAGGAAGATACTACAAGGATTTTAGTAATGAAGTTCACTGGAGCACATTCCTGCAGTGCACTGAGTTTCCTTTGGAGAAAATGTTGAGCCCTCATGATTGTCATTGTATAAATCACACTCTGTGAGAGACGTTATATTTGAGTAAAACAATGCTTAGGTCTTGTGCCAAATAGTGTGTTATCATTTTTGCAACCCACACAGGAATCTAAATCAAACCTAGACCTAATGTAGACCAAAGGTGCATTTAGAAATGTAATTTTAAACTGTCAAAAAGATGTGTTTTTTTTGTTTTTTTTGCATGAACTTATAACTTTGAATTAAGTGTTGATGGCATGGATTTCACCATTCAGTTCTGTTTGCGATTAGGTATGCAACCTCCACTGCGTATGTAAACTACCTGAATTTTTCATGTTAGATACCAGCAGTACAGTTGTAGAATGATGTTACTGGATCACCAGACTGGCACAGCAGATGATCAGTTTACTTGTTCATATGAAAATCAACAAACAGAAAATAAGTTCTCACTGTTCCAACATAAAATACTGTAATATGATAGCATCCACAATTCATTTTACTCAACATACACCAACAAACTTCTAAATGCTTTCGTGTCTGTCTCTGTTATAAACTAGATAGCCCAACCTAGTAAGTAATACAATTATTGATATTAAAGTAAATATGAGCCATTCAAGTATATCAGGTATGCTTGTTGTCAAGCCTGGAGACAGTCAAGTGGTGCCATCATGTGGTGAGATCTGGCAGTACAGCAATCTCACTAAACAGGTGAACAAAGAGAAACACACACATCCCATTTTATATCTTTATTGAATCACTATTAAGTACTATATTTAAAGTATAGTGTACATTTAATCTTACAGTTTAAAAAAGTTTATCCATACGCCAACAAATTTACAAGCACGGGTTGTCTCGGGTTTAGTTATTCGTGAACCGATGAAGTAGTTCAGTAATGTAGAACTTTCAAGTAACGGTGCAGGAGTGCAGAGATTTATTTTTCTCACCAAGAATTTACATGAATGATTCAGTCTATTAAGGTCTGAAAGTTTTGGCATGAGGACACATGCAAGTGTATCCACTATAGTGTATCAGCTTTATCTATATCTGTTTGATTATTAATTTGGTAAAATACTTGGCAGTTCCCTGTTTCAGGAGACTTTGGACATCCATTTTTGACATTTCAGAACATGTGCTTACTAGAATGTTTGTTATTGTGTACAAGATCGTGTTATTGTTGCTTATTATTGCTTATTGATGTATAACTTAGAAAATATATAGCAACAGTCAAAAACATGCTTCAGATTTATATCTTGAGGAAGAAAAGGACAAAAGTGACAAAAATTCAAACTACTTTGTGTATAGAATTGCATTGTAGATATTCAGAGGGCCTAAAGCACAACAGTTCTTCTGTCAGTAGAGTATATTTTCTGAAGGCAGCTATTGGCTAATTGTTTTGGTATAATTCTGAATGAGACCTTGGAAGTACTGCTGTGTGTTTTTGTGGGGTTGAAAAATGATGATGTAACATTTTGGGAGGAAATACCACAACAGAAAGGAGTAGAGACTGGAGAGTACTGCCAGAGCGTTAAGAGTTTGGATGTGCTTTCCATGGTAAAGTGCATATACAGTGGCAAACATGATCCAGGTGAGGATCAGCAGGAGCAGACAGAAGGTGATTGTTTTGGCCTCATTGTAATTTTTTGGGAGGTCTTTTCCCATGTAGGAGAAAATGAAGCAAAGGGTACACAAAGACGCAAGAAAAACCATCGAAGTAGAGGTTGCTTTAAGATTAATGTCACAACCAAGTATGATTTTGTCTGGGTACCAAACTGTTTCATTGTAGAGCTTGGGTGGGTCATAAGAATAACCAATAACAAGTAAAAGTGCCTGAGTAACAAATGCAACAGTGATGACCAGCCACTGGCCGTGATATTTCAACCACCAACTGTGGAGCCCGGGGAACTTGGCAGCTATTTTGAAAATGCAAACAATTTGAAAAGAGCGAACAACAAAACATGTGACACACACAGTGTAGAACAAAACAAATGGCAAGAACCTTAAGATACAAAAGGAAACTGTTGGCTTGTCAAAGTAAAAGAACACACTCAGACTACTCAGACTGAGGCAGCCTAAAATTAGGAAGCACATTGGTCCCCCAGCAGATCTGACAACAGGTGTGTTGTAGTTGATGGCAAAGAGAACAGACGTGATTAGTGTGAGTCCCACCAAAGCCCAGGCCCCAACCATGATCAGTATAGCTCCGCTGTCTGTGAATGGGATGTACTCCACCACCCGTAGTTTACATGATGTACTTCCTACTGCAGACCACTCTGTTTTCTTACAGTTGATGCACTTGTAGGGATCCTCTGTTTTACATAGGCAATAGGCAATTTGTCAGTAAAGTTAAAGTTAAAGTTAAAATGTTTACTGGTGAGACAGTAATGCTTTAATCCTTTATAATGTATGTTCTTTTAAGATTAAAAAAAAATAAATAATAATAATGTTCTTAGAGGCAATTTTATAACGTCAGCAATGATAACAGGAAGCTGGTTCAATGTTAATTTGAAGAGAGCATTATATACATGGCAGATTTATTTAATAACCACTGTTGACTCAACAAGCTCAGGATTCATTGGCATATTCCGTCATCAGAGTGCAAACAGCAATCTATAGGTGTGTGCATTTTACTTCTTTTTAGCCATCAGAAAAAGTCATTCAGCAGCAAGTAAAGAATGACAGCACTGCTTTTATTTATTTTCCGCCACTTTTATACAATAATTTACCTGTGCTGTTGACATATGTTCCATTTGGACAGATTTCACAATTGAAGCAGCATTTATGGATTCCAATATGGTTTTTTGCATGTCCTGCTGGACACTCTGGGGAACACAGTGAAGTAGGCACCTGTACAAAACAAGTGCAACATGTAAGCACTGTGAAGCACTGAAAATAATGTAGACAATACCTTCTTGTGCTGCAAAAAGGAGGAACGTGCATTTTAAATCTATGAACAGGTTTTGGAACCAACCTAACAAATGCTTTGTGTTTAGACATCCCTGCAAACGGAACCATAAAGAATCAACTGATTTGGTCTTTTAAACTAAACAAATGTAACTTTCTACATGTCTTCACCGAACATAAACAAAACATTTTTGGTCAAAATATATTGTAGAAACAGTTGATGTAGTATATTATACTGCACATATTATAATCAGGAAAAAATAACTCACCTCTCCTATTGTGTACCACTGAATTTTGCTGTTGTTGATGTAGAAATTGACTGATGGGTGAAAATGATAAAAGCCAACCTCCTCTGCATCACCACTGTGGTTCCAGAAAACTATAGAATAGGATCCAAAGGTGGGATCACCATTCTCATCAAACTGAATACTCTGGTTTAAAAGTGTAAAGTTGGACTTCTTCAGCTCTGCTAGAACCTGATGTGAGCACACAAGTTCAGATGATCTTTAGGCTACTTATATGTGTCCACAATGGACATACGATGTATTTATCAAATAGTTTTTTTTTAATCTGTAGGGAGTTACTGCGATGTCATTAGACCCACTTTAGAAGTTTTGGGAAGACGTTTATCAGATGATAAATTGAGGTGAACACAGCATTGAATGCAGACATCCAAAGATCTTTTGCAGATTTACAAGTACTGGATCAATTAACTGGACTGGTGGAAATGTTTGCACATTGTGGTTTTAGCTTTCGATAAAGTAAATTTTAACTGTAGCATGTTAATCTGTTACCTGAAAAATTAAAAATATTTAAGATAAAAATATGCTTCAAATGTTATGTTTACATCTATTATAACATAGCTTAAGAAAATAACATTACCTTCTGAAAGACTTATCTTTAAGTTAAACAGCCAGAAACATAAATAATCAAATTAAGAAAATTCTCTGTATACTTACCATATGTGGGTACACAGTAATATTGCTGTTACAGCTGCCAGTTCCACATTTCAAGGCATTGTGTAAGGCATGAGCTATGGCATATACAGCAGAATAAACAGAAAAAGAGAAAGTTGGGTCTGCAGTAATGACATCTTCTGCACTCAGGCTACTGCAGTTGCAAATCTGGTCACAAAACCTCTGCTGTTCTGCATTTTCACAATGCCTCTGGCTTTTGGCAGAATAGATGAAATCATTAAAACCAGGTATTGTCACTAGTGGTTGAGACACCCCAATTACAGTTCCAATATTTTTTATTCCTTTCTCCTTGGGAAGCCTCTTGTTTAAGGACCATCCATCATCTGCTATCCATACCTTGTTTGTGATATTTAGTTGTATTGCTGAGTCAATGAGAGCTTCGACATTCACTTTTGTAGCAAAAACAATAATGGTGCGTACTTTCTGAGCCTCGATCTGTTTGAACAATTGATAATAATTTGTTTTTTCATTAAGATCTTCTGTGTACGCTAGGCAAATATCTGTATCCTGAATCCTCTTTTTGAAAAATTCCCGTCCATCAGTGCCAAAATCATTATCACTGTTAAGGAAAGCGACCCAGCGCCAGTTGAAGTGCTGCACAATGTTAACAATCACTTCTATGACATCTTTATTGGGATGGACTGTTCGTAGGAAAGAGGGAAAATTTTGTTTTCTTGAAAAGACAGAACTAGAAGCTCCATAACTGACCTGTTAAAACAACAGAAGAGAAATTAATAATTTTAAGTGACAAAAAATTGTAAAAGTTGTCTGAAAAAATCACTAAAATACAGTGATTAGCAAATTTACCATAGAAATAAAATCCACCATGAACAATGGGGCTGCACTCAAACTCTGAGTGCTTGTAAAAGGACCGACCACTGCTATCACTTTGGACACCTTGGACAGATTCTTGTCTAGTTCACTCCAAGGCTGGATCAAGCCATTGACTGAGACAAGGTTTAAAATTCCAGGAAAACTCTGTGTATCTGAGCAGTGGTCAAATATTTCATAGCCGAGAGACACATTTGGTAATAGGTTGGTAGAGTTATTGATTTCCTCTACAGAGAATCTCATCAACTGAAAGTTCCGATAACTTGGGAAAAGGAAGGGTTGACTGAGGACAGAGAAAGGACAACAGGGGAAAAATGTATTTGCAAGTTTTACCACATTGCTTTCAGCATTACTGTTAGGTAATTGTAAAGGTTTAAATAATATATTTCTTGAGACCACTATGAACAGGTATGGATTGCATGCTTAATTTGTCAGGCTTAACATCATACAGCAACATTAGGGATTAGGTTAGGGGGGGAAATGTAAAGTAAACTGCCACATACTTAGCTCATGTTTGTGGCAGTTTTTAATGTACATCAGATATGTTACACTAGTCTCCTTAGTTTTAACTTCAGAAGATACCCATTCATATTTGTTATATGACTCACCTAAAGTATTCAAAAACTTGAGACTTAAGTTATTCAAACTTGTTATCAGACTTACCTGGAGCAGTCGGTGGCTTTTGGTTTGTCATGATAAACAGGGGAATTAACATGATGAATATCAAAAAGTCCACCTATCATATAATCTCCTTCCAGATGAAACTCTGAAACTGGGACAGTGTACAGAGCCAAGGCATGTAGAAGAAGTCCCAGGAGACAAAGAAAAGCAAGAAAATGTTCCATTTTTGCAGTTGCCCTTTACCAATCTGATGTGAACTCTAATGGGATTTGCTTGGTAATGACTAAGCCTCAGTGATCATTTCCATGTATGTGGGAATTATATACATATCTTCAAATGGTTGGAGGAGAATTCACAAATTAGTATGCAAAAGCTGCTGCTGCACAGACTCTTTGCAATGTATATATGGAGGGTTTAACATCATCATGAGCAAATTGTAATGCTTCAAACAGCAATGAATTTAGTAATTGAGCCACCACCGTTTTCAGTGGCTGCTAAAAAATATTATAATTAGATGAATATTAATAACAGATACTAACATAGAATGAGAAAAAAAGGAAAAGAAAACAAGAGACAGAGGAACAGAAAGAATGGACACAACAGTAAAAGGAGACACTTAGAGGAGGGGAAATACCTGCTCAATATTTTGTGGGTACCCTTTTTGCTGCAAAAACAGCCCTGACCTGTTAGGGGAAGGGAAACAGGATCAGATACAGTGGCTTGCAAAAGTATTCATATCCCTGGAACTTTTCCACATTTCTACATTTTTTTCGCAAATAAAAAACTGCAAAGTGTGGCATGCAAAGGTATTTAGTCCCCCGAGTCAATACTTTGTGGAACCACCTTTCGCTGCAATTACAGCTGCAAGTCTTTTGGGGTATGTCTCTACCAGCTTTGCACATGTACAGACTGAAATTTTTGCCCATTCTTCTTTGTAAGACAGCTCAAGCTCAGTCAGATTAGCTGGAGAGCATTTGTGAACAGCAGTTTCAGATCTTCAGATTCTTGATTGGATTTAGGTCTGGACTTTGGCTAGGCCATTCTAACACATGAATATATTTTGTTTTAAACCATTCCATTGTAGCTCTGGCTTTATGTTTTTATGTTTTTTACGTCGACGGGTTTTCTTCCCAGATTGCCCTGTATTTGGCTCTATCCATCTTCTCATCAGCTCTGACCACCTTTCCTGTGCCTGCTGAAGAAAAGCACCCCCACAGCATGATGCTGCCACCACCATGTTTGACAGTGGGGATGGTGTGTTCAGAGTGAGTGTTAGTTTTCTGACACTCATAGCGTTTTGCTTTTAGGCCAAAAATTTCAATTTTGGTCTCATCAGACCAGAACACCTTCTTCCACATGTTTGCTTTGTCCCCCACGTGGCTTCTGGCAAACTGCAAACAAGACTTCTTATGACTTTTTTTTCAACAATGACCTTCTTCTTGCTACTCTTCCAAAAAGGCCAGATTTGTGTAGTGCACGACTAATAGTTGTCCTGTGGACAGATTCCCCCACCTGAGCTGTGCGTCTCTGCAGCTCCTCCAGAGTTACTGTGGGCCTCTTGGCTGCATCGCTGATCAATGCTCTCCTTGTTCAGCCTGTAAGTTTAGATGGACAGCCATGTCTTGGTAGGTTTGTAGTTGTGCCATACTCTTTTCATTTCTGGATGATGGATTGAACAGTGCTCTGTGAGATGTTCAAAGCTTGGGTGGTCTTTTTATAACCTAACCCTGCTTTAATCTTCTCCACAACTTTATCCCTGACCTGTCTGGTGTGTTCCTTGGACTTCATGGTGCTGTTTTGCTCCCCAACATTCTCTTGACAAACGTCTGTGGCCTTCACAGAATAGCTGTATTTATACTGAGATTAGATTGCACACAGGTAGACTATTTAATCATTAGGTCAATATTTGAACATTCAGCAATCATCAGGCAACTTCAGACGGCTATTGGTTTCACTCAGGGAAAAGGGACCTGAATACTTTTGCACGCCACACTTTTCAGTTTTTTATTTGTAAATAAATTTGGAAATCGTATATAATTTTCCTTCTAGTTCACAATTGTGTGCCACTTTGTGTTGGTCTTTCAAATAAAATGCCAATAAAATTTATTTATGTTTGTGGTCGTGACATGACAATATGTGGAAAAGTTCCAGGGGTATGAATACTTTTACAAGCCACTGTAGTAGAAGAAAACAGAAGTATAGTAATAAGTGATGAAGGTAAAATTTACAATAGAAACAAAATATGTAGACATACATAGAGTATGGCTGTGATGTATTAAATACTAAATAAAAACAAAACAAACAAAATAAATCCCAAGCACAAGCTGAATTGCATTTAAGGTGGAGTGATTCTGCAGAAAGATAGGTGGTTGTCCAGTTCATCAAAAACTGGCACACTGCAGTGGTGATTAATGGCATGTGTGGTCTCAGTGAATCGTTTTTAAACACACATGATATTTGACTGGAGTTTCTTACCTTTGTCCAGAATAGATATGTCTAGTCTCGTGGACTGGCACAAGCGTTTTCTAATGGACACTTTACTATAGACCTCTTGCACTTTGGATCCTTGTATCAATCATATTTAGGGGCAGTCCTAGCCCTAGAGGAGATTTCTGAGGAGTGGAAGCAACCACGGCCTTACCGCCAGCAGAGTAATTTTCGTTCCATACCATAACCCTGCTGACACACTCACCCATGTAGCCTTCATTCTGTCACAAGGTTGGTTATGCATGAAGAGTGAATTGGTTCAGGTAAGAATATCAGAGTAAGTCAATCAGAGGGAGAGTAGATGCATGAAAAATAAGTTCAACTGTTTTCTGCACCAGCACATTGATGCGTTAATGTCTCTTCACCTTGAAAAGACAATTCTTGCCGTTGCAGGTAATGTTTCATAATTGAATGACTCGTATACTGTAAGAACAATCTCATTAAGTACAGATTAATTTGTAAGATCACACAGGATGTCACAAGCAAATACCCAAAAACATTAATTCTGTGGTTAAGGCTAAGAGGCCACCTCCTCTTACAAATGATCCCTGCACAATTGAACATTGGACCACACCGGTAAATTGAAAAAGGAAAATTTGCAATTGCTCAGCAGGTGAATTGGACTCTCCGCAGAATTTGAATTCAGGCAACCTGCTGGTGGGAGGGCGGAACTTGTCGTTATGGTTGGTCGAAAGGGATAGGCCTTCATCAAGTGAGACAAACTGAGACACAGTGACTTTAATAAAACAGGTGAATCAGCTTTAAACTTTAACCATGACTGAGCATTAGTACCAAAATCCTCACTAAAGCACATTAGGACTACAAAACAATATACATAAGTTTAAGTCAAATTTTCTCTCTTTGTAAGACTCAGTTATGATAAAACATACATTTGTCTGGAAAATGAACAAGAATTCCATTACTTTCTCTGTCATATCATGCTCTTTCCAACCATTCATCCATACAATAACGGCATAATATGCAGAGTATTTTGGTTGCTGTTTAAAAAACAATTCAACGAGTTTGCCACTCGTGCATGGCCAAATGGTCGAAAAAGAGAGAGCAGAGGTGATCAAGTGAGCGACAGAGTGAATGAAAAGAGAGAGCAGTTATTATTATGAACAGAGCAGTGAATTAGAGAAATAAAACATTGTATAACCTCTCTGCTTCTGACTGTGTGCAGTTCACACAGACAGACCCAATTGTTGCCTCATAGTTTTACAATTGATTTTAAGTTTTTACAATTTTATTTCTGACTTTTAAGCTAGTAAGACTGTATAACTAGCCAACGAACAAAAATACCAAAAGAAATGTAGAAGTGAAAAAGACAGGTGCCCTGAGCAAGAAGGGCACCTGAGGAACCTCATGAATGCAGGACACAGCACTCATGAGGTTCCTCATATGCCCTTCTTGCTCAGGGTCGACTCTGGATAAAACAAGTAGCCCGACAAACTATTAGTAAGTTGCAGCACATTGTTATCTGTTGTAGCCATGTTTCTCCTGTGCTCTCCGGTTCCTTTGGAAGCCGGAAGCTGTACTCGCATAGGCACACCTCCCGGCTTATTAGCATTTAAGGTGACGGCGCTCAAAACTACTTTTTTAGAGGGTGTAAAAGGGAGGCTGTTTCTCAAGGGTAAATACATTTTTGATCTGGTAGTAGTCATGAACTGATAAGTAGTACAATATCGCAGATTGTTATTCTTCACTAAAAAATATATTTTTCATATGAACATTGTGGATGATTCAGTACTTGTCAAGTAAGGCCACAATAGTCAATATCTGTAATTTGCTTTCTAATTTAGCTAAATTGGCTAAACACTTACTATTCACTCCATCTATCAAGAAAAATTTCAACAGAAGATTGATAAAACCACTATCTGTTTATTAAGAGAAACTTAGCATATAGACTGGAAGTATTGGGAAACAGCTAACATGGCTCTGTCCAAAGGTCACTACCCCGAAAGCTCACTACTGAATATATTTCAAATAAAATTAAGTATGAACATGACTGTTGTAGCTTCATATTAAAAAAAAAAAATATGAGAGAGTTGTATAGAGCTCAATAAGCAAACAAAGTTTACGATACCTGTCCCAAAATACTGAAATATTCCTTAAATGAACATGATTGAGCTGTGTCATTAAAAGTGACTTATCCTTTCACAGTAATTGTTACAATCACAGAGAGGCAACCTTCCCCATTACTGATTAAAAGCCCTATGCATAAAGGCTGATAGTCACAGCAAAATGTTCTGTTTAGCAATGGGAAATGCTGTTTTTTTTAATAATGGTGTATTCATTAGTTGATTCATTAGTGAACAAACTGGAATACACATGGACATAAAACATTAGCATTAGCTTGGATAAAAACACAAAAAGTTTAATACACTTTTGAAAGCAGAGTTATCGGCAGAAGATCTCAGCCACATTGTCTTTTCAATCGTCAGAAATACAACAACTGAAGGCAGCTACTGGCTAATTGTTTTGGTATAATTCTGAATGAGACCTTGGAAGTACTGCTGTGTGTTTTTGTGGGGTTGAAAAATGATGATGTAACATTTTGGGAGGAAATACCACAACAGAAAGAAGTAGAGACTGCAGAGTATTGACAGGGCGTTAAGAGTTTGGATGTGCTTTCCATGGTAAAGTGCATATACAGTGGCAAACATGATCCAGGTGAGGATCAGCAGGAGCAGACAGAAGGTGATTGTTTTGGCCTCATTGTAATTTTTTGGGAGGTCTTTTCCCATGTAGGAGAAAATGAAGCAAAGGGTACACAAAGACACAAGGAAAACCACAGAAGTAGAGGTTGCTTTAAGATTAATGTCACAACCAAGTATGATTTTGTCTGGGTACCAAACTGTTTCATTGTAGAGCTTGGGTGGGTCATAAGAATAACCAATAACAAGTAAAAGTGCCTGAGTAACAAATGCAACAGTGATGACCAGCCACTGGCCATGATATTTCAGCCACCAACTGTGGAGCCCGGGGAACTTGGCAGCTATTTTGAAAATGCAAACAATTTGAAAAGAGCGAACAACAAAACATGTGAGACACACAGTGTAGAACAAAACAAATGGCAAGAACCTTAAGATACAAAAGGAAACTGTTGGCTTGTCAAAGTAAAAGAACACACTCAGACTACTCAGACTGAGGCAGCCTAAAATTAGGAAGCACATTGGTCCCCCAGCAGATCTGACAACAGGTGTGTTGTAGTTGATGGCAAAGAGAACAGACGTGGTTAGTGTGAGTCCCACCAAAGCCCAGGCCCCAACCATGATCAGTATAGCTCCGCTGTCTGTGAATGGGATGTACTCCACCACCCGTAGTTTACATGATGTACTTCCTACTGCAGACCACTCTGTTTCCTTACAGTTGATGCACTTGTAGGGATCCTCTGTTTTACATAAGAGATAAACAGTTTGTCAGTAAAGTTAAAGTTATATATATATAAAAAAAAGATCACACAGCTGAGAAATCAGTGTTAAAGTTTTACATGAGAAAGGGATGAATTCATTAAACTGACATATGATGAATGCTCTTGGGGGGAGTTGTACTTTGATGAATAACCAGTCTAGTTCATTTTTACAAGAGAAGAACACATCGTATGCAATCATGCATGTGATGCAGAAGAAAATATATATATATATATTTAAATCTTTTACTGAATAAGCTCACAATTTATCGTAAATTCACAAAAGACTGGACATTAAAGCATAAACAGCTCTGTCCAGTTAACACAAAAACTGTTAAACTCTGCACAATGTAAAAATCCTTTAAAACCGTCTAAAATGAGATATGAATGGTAGCCATGCTTTTACTTATTTTCTTCCTTTCATGTATAATAATTTACCTGTGCTGTTGACATAAGTTCCATTTGGACAGATTTCACAGTTGAAGCAGCATTTATGGATTCCTTTTTGGTTTTTTGCATGTCCTACAGGACATTCTGGGGAGCACAGTGAAGTAGGCACCTGTACAAAACAATTATTTACAAACAAGCAAAATATAAATGAAACATTGACAATGAGGTGAAGGATTGAGGCAAAGAACAGAGAAGTCACTACTTCTTACGCCACTGAAATTTGTAAAATTTGTATAATATGAACATCTTATTAGACGCTGAGTAATATGTTTAGATAACCCCTGAAATTTCACCAGTGAACAACTATCATCTGATAATGTGTGATAATGTAATTAGCCACTGCCACTGCTATTACCAAGCCAGTGTGTATTTGTGTACACATGCAAAGATCTCTGTGGAAGAAGGAGGAAGGAAAACATTTTCAATCACAATATACTTGATATACTGTATTACACTGCATATAATAATGAAAAGACAACTTACTTCTTCCTGTGTGTACCACTGAATTTTGGTGATGTTAATGAAAACATTTGCTGACTGGTGAGAGTCATAGAAGCCAATCTCCTCTGCATCACCATTATGGTTCCAAAAAACTATAGAATAAGATCCAAACTTGGGGTCACCGTTCTCATCAAACTGGATACTCTGGTTTAACAGTGTGAATTTGGACTTCTTCAGCTCTGCTAGAACCTGATATGAGTACATGAAGTTCAGATGGCCATTATTTCTTTTGCTTTCATACTAATGAAATAGATTGTTAAAATATTTGTGAGCATAGAAATCATCTTCATTTTTCTTTCTCTTTCAGAGGTGGTTTTGAACAGAATAGATTTTTCTATTTTGGAAATGTCTTGTCTGAGACTTCAATGCCAAGTCATCATTTGACAAGAAATATAACTTTTTATTGGACTTTGAGGGTATGAAGTTTAATATGATATGTTATATTCAGTATTTATGTGATGACAGAACAAACTTTAGACCAATATTTTGTGTTATGATGGACTTATTTTCAGATCAGTAGACATTCATAGACATAACTACTTGTCAACTTATTTGCTGTCATAATTATACATTTGAATTGTTTAGTTGGTTAAATTAACTGAATTATCTGTATACTTACCATGTGTGGGTACACGGTAATGTTGTCATTACATTTATCCACTCCACATTGCAAGGCATTGTGTAAGGCATGAGCTATAGCGTACACAGCAGAATAAACTGGAAAAGAGAAAGATGGGTCCATAGCAAGGATGTCTTCTGCACTCAGGTTACTGCAATTGCAAACCTGGTTACAAAACGTCTGTTGTTCTGCATTTTCACAATGCCTCTGGCTTTTGGCAGAATAGATAAAATCAGTGAAACCAGGTATTGTCATTCCTGGTTGAGACACCCCAATTACAGTTCCAATGTTTTTGATTCCTTTCTCCTTGGGGAGCCTCTTGTTTAAGGACCAGGTGTCCCCTGCTATCCACACCTTGTCTGAGACATTTAGTTGTATTGCCGAGTCGATAACAGCTTCAGCAGTCATTTTTGGAGTGAAAACAATAATGACATGTATGTTCTGGGTCTCGATCTGTTTGAACATCTGGAAACAATCTGTGTTGATGTTGACGTCTTTCGAGTACGCAAGGCAGATCTCAGTATCCTGAATCCTCTTTATGAACAGATCCAGGCCATCTTTGCCAAAATCATTATCACTGTTAAGGAAAGCGACCCAGCGCCAGTTAAAGTGCAGTATGATCTGAACAATCACTTCTATGATGTCTTTATTGGAATGGACTGTTCGTAGGAAAGAAGGAAATCTCACTTTCTCTGTAAAGGCAGAGGCAGCAGATCCATAACTGACCTGATAATTGAGTAATAGAGGGAAAGTCATCATCAAAACATCAAAACTCAAATGTCAATTTAAAAGATCAATTTTAAAAAGTTTAAAAATGTCAGTACTTATATTCAGTATGGTGTTTAAAACCCACACAACTGGCAAACTTACCATAGGAATGAGATCCATCATGAACAGTGGGGCTACAGTCAGTGAGTCAGTGCTTGAAAAAGAGCCGACCACTGCTATCATTTTGGACAAATTCTTGTGTGGTTCATCCCAAAGTTGGATCAAGCCATCAGTTGAGATGAGTTTCAAAATTCCTGGAAAAATATCTGTATTTGAGCAGTGATCAAATATTTCATAGCCGAGAGACACATTTGGCAATAGTTTGGTAGAGTTATTGATTTCCTCGACAGAGAATCTCATTAACTGAAACCTTCGATAACTTGATGGAATGAAGATTTGACTGTGAACAGACAAAGAACAGTAGGAGAATAGGATTACATTTCCATCAACAGTATCAACATTCAGAGCTTTACACAGATATGGATGTTAGAAATGGGGATTTCATTCAGCAAGCACTGGAGTTATTTGAAGTTGAACAGGGACTTGAAAAATCAGCAATCAAGTGGATCAAAATAATCTTCAGTGTGCTACTGAGCAGTCGGTACTTTGCATTTAGATAAAATTCTGAAGTGTTTAAAAATGTAAGACTTAAGTAGGTATTTATTGAAATTAATTATGAAACTTACCTGGAGCACTCGATGGCTTCTGGTCTGTCATGATAAACAGGGGAATTGACATGATGAATATCAAAAAGTCCACCTATCATATAATCTCCTTCCAGCTGAAACTCAGAGGCTGGGACAGTGTATTCAGCCAAGGCATGTAGAAAACATCCCAGCTGACAAAGAAAAGCAAGGAAATATGTCATTGTTGTACTAACCATTTCCCAGTCTGATGAGAATTTTAATTGGATTAGCCTGTACCTTTAATAAGCAATGCAGAGCGTGAAACAGCAGAGCCCCAGTTTTCATTTTCATGTTCACTGGAATGCATGACTTCAAAAGATCAAATACATATTTGTAAATGGTTGGGGAGAACAAACAAATCAGTATGCAAAAAACATCTAAGCTGCACTCATTCTTCGTGGTTAGTTTAGCAATATATTATTATGTACCATGAAAAAAATCTTATTGTGAAATGATATATTTTAGAAGTACTGTAGAATTTTGGTCTTTTGTCCATATTTGAGTACCTGCAGAACACTGTTTAAACTAAATGGGTGTTAAGATAACAAAGTTGATGTCATTGTTTAATTAACAGTACAGTCTCTATAGAAAGAATGCACTGAGTCACCATTCATTCATTCATTTATTTGCAGGCCAGAAAAAAATATCTTTCAGTGCTTTATACTGGGTGTACATCAGGGTTCCTTCAGAACTTCCTCAGCGGTTTGACATCATACTTGATCAAAACTGTTCTGTTGAGAAATCAGTCTAGAAAGAATTATTATCATATCCCACTGACAATTTGAGATGCGGTTTTCAGTTCAATTTGATGGCTGAAATGAAACCTTTTAATTAGATCGTTCTTGTGCTTTGGCAAGATCTCTGAAAAGGAATTCTAATTCTAATTCCTCTACCATCTCCTCCATCTTGTCCACTGTAGGATTTATTGTTTCAGCAGCAGTAGATGTCACCTCTGGTCCAGTTCTGGAGTTTGGTATTTGGCTGCCTGCCAAGTGGTGTTCATGGATGATATCATAGTAACAACTTAAAACATATGGGACGATGTTGCACAGATAGATATGCATTGCAACAGCGATAATAAAAGAGTACTCGAACTATAAAGAAACAGTAATATTAATAATGATGATAGTAGTAGTAATAGTAATAGTAGTAATAATAACAATGTAGAATATAAGAGGTGGTATTAACAATCGCTGGTGTCAAGCAGGAATACAGCAAGAGGTCTAGACATGATCCATGGGAACCTGTGAAACAAGAATATAAATGTCTGGAAAGCACAATATATCTATTCATACCCCAGGAGAATGCCAGCGATATGTTAACTAATGCCAAATCAAATTTTATTTGTAACAAGTAAAGCTCTGAAACAATAACTCATGGTTGTCAGAGTGAAAGTTTCAAATGTCTAATAAAATGTTTTAAAATTGTATCAATGTATACTATAGCATTGTATTTGCTATAGAGATGATCTATGGATGACAGGGAAGAAGTAAAAATAAAGTACAAATGACGTGCAAGATTAGATTGGGTCATAAACAAATACACACAAATTAATTAATTAATTCAACCAGGTTTTTACTATGCTTCTTTGGTGTGCTATGCTAAAATGCAACATCCTCTTACAAATGTGCTCTGCATGACTTGTCCTTTGACCACACAGTCCATTTGGAAGGAGATGATTTGCAAACACTGCGGATGAAAGTAATACCCACACCATGAGCTGGATTCATACAAAAGTTTGAATCCAGTAACCTTTGGATGAAAGGACAGAATGTCATTGCTGTGAAAGGTTTGCACTGTGCTTCTAAGAGATCCCTCATTCATTAGTAGTTTAACCTGTAGTGTGGCATTTTGCATGTTAAAGGTGTAATTTGTACGATCTGTTCAGAATTTTTGTTTGAAATTATCAAAATTGAAACAAACATTGTCAACAGAATATGGAGAAGCAACATTGTCGATGTTACCATGTTTGAAAAAGTATTGGGACACCTGAACATTACACCAGCAGTCACTTTAATGACATTTCCCACTCTTCCGGGAAGGCTTTCCTTCTTTTTGTTTTTGTGCAATTTTTTGCCTATTTATGCAGTAGAGCATTTGTGAGGTCAGGCACTGATTCGCACTCTGCGTTCCAGCTTTTCACAAATGTGTTCAATGGGATTGAGGTCAGGACTCCCCATCAAACTCATCCAACCATGTCTTTATGAACCTTAGTTTGTGCACTGGGGCACAGTCATGCTGGAACAGAGAAGGACTTTCCCCATGTCGAACATGTTTATGTTTTGTCTTGCGGAGACAGAGGCGGTAGTCCAATAGCCCACCGTTGTTTCAGATGGGAAATATATACAAGCAGCAAGATGGCCAAGTTTCACAAGCTTTCTTATCGTCAGTCTAATAAGTAAGCCTAACTAAACAAAAAATACAACCAAAACCCACCCTCTGAATTCAAGTTTCTCTCTTTTATTAAACTAAGACAAGTTTAATTGCCTTGTTAACTAATTGTGAAATACAATTCAGATATAGTGATATAAATGAAATAAAACTCAATTATAATGGGGTGAATTCAGATGGGGAGCTGCACTGTCTGTATCTGTAAGGTACACAAACAGGCAGTGCACAGAGAGACCAGAGTGATATCCACGCAGGCTACAGACATGGTTGCAAAGGGCCAGAGAACAAAAAGGACTGGGTTAATTAGTATGTCAAGTGGCTACAACTAGGTGATCAGAATGAGATACATGGTTGAAATACTGTTAACAGGCCTGCATTATGTAAATGAAAACACAAAAGGGAATATAAGTACAGATTCAAAAATATGTTTAAAAAATGTATGTATGTATATGTAAAAGAAAACATCTAAAACCATGCAGGCATATTTTACAAGAAGCATGACTTTGACCAATGTTGCTTTTTTTTCATGTGGTGACATACTGTTATGGCACACTCAAAAAATTGTTCAACAGAAAAGAAATCACACACATTCCATTTTATGTCTTTATTGAATCACTCGTCCTTGTATATGATGTATATATAAATTAGTACTGGGCTTAACAGAATAAACCATGTGGATTATGACTAAATGTCCAGAGGCCATCTAATAACATAAGCCCTATTAAGATTTTAAAGTGTATGTTTAAAGCATAGTGTACACTGAATTTAACTGTTGTAGAAGTTTTAAATCTACGTGCGCCACTTTCTCTTTGATGTAGTTATAAGTGCAGAGGTACTTTCTCATATACAAATACATTTGTGACCTGTTATGATTTGAAGTAAATGAATGGAGATACTGTTTTTCCTCCCCATAGTATGGATGATGATACTCTAGAGGGTCATAACTTCATAAATTACCATGTTAAAATATGCTATATAATATCCACCTTCTCTTTAAAGAAGCCTGTACACAGAGAGTCCTAATGCTAGCAGCTCTGAGAGGTTATACGTATGTACAGGGCTGTTTTCCATTGAAATTCTGAAGTTAGCATGTTACATGGTAACAGTGACATTAACATTAGAAAATGTTGCCTTTCTTAAAAATTACTATTTATGAAGTATAGTATAGTATTATAAACTACTAAACTTATTGTTAGTTTTTGATTTTTATGATTATACAAAAGGTGATATCAGTAGTATTTAACTTAAAGGGAGGCACTTTTCTACACTACTTATACTAGAGCCAGTAAAATATCTCAACATCTTCTAGATGGATTAGCATAATATTTTGTACAGGTGTTCATTGTTCCCACAGGATGTACCCCAGAGACTAAGCATTCACAGTTGTGGTTTAGAGCAAAATGTCTCAACTACTGATTACACTGTATATCAATGTTCACCTCAGAAAGAATTTTAATTACTTTCATTTTCCTTACAACTTTCTATGTAATGCTAACACTGGTCAAAATTTCTTGGTGCATGACTCAGTTGCTCTAATGACATTCCTATCAGCCTTGGTGCCTTTTAGCAGATATTAGCATGATAACAGGCTGAACCAAGATGGTGGCAAAGTAAACATTATACCTGCTTACCATCAGCATGTAAGCATTGTAATTGTGGGCAATTTAACATACTGATGTTAGAATTGAGTTCAAAGCACTGCTGACCAGATACTGTAAGTATCACAGAGCCACAAGCAGGGCTGTAGCTGTAGCTGTCCTTTTTAGTAATGTTAATCACAGTATATCACAGTATATTCTTATAGCAATATCAAGCTTATTAATGCATCCTTAAGTAAAACAAGCTAATAACCAATAAAAAGTGTTTTAACATGATTAGGTTACAACAAAAAAAGACAAAAATTACAGTACTGTGCACTTTTTTGAGCGTCTACTCTAAAAAGCCAAATTATTATCCTCTCATTGAAAATATTCTGAAAACCTAAAGCACATCAGTTCTTCCTTATACTATATATACTGTATACTGTAACAGCTACTGGCTAATTGTTTTGGTATAATTCTGAATGAGACCTTGGAAGTACTGCTGTGTGTTTTTATATGATTGAAAAATAATGATGTAACATTTTGGGAGGAAATAAAATAACAGAAAGGAGTAGAGACTGCAGAGTATTGCCAGAGCGTTAAGAGTTTGGATGTATTTTCCATGGTAAAGCAAGTACACGGTGGAAAACATGGTCCAGGTGAGGATCAGCAGGAGCAGACAGAAGGTGATTGCTTTGGCTTCATTGTAATTTTTTGGGAGGTCTTTTCCCATGTAGGAGAAAATGAAGCAAAGGGAACACAAAGACACAAGAAAAACCACAGAAGTCAAGTTTGATTTAAGATTAATGTCACAACCAAGTATGATTTTGTCTGGGTACCAAACTGTTCCATTGTAGGGCTTGGGTGGGTCATAAGAATAACCAATAACAAGTAATAGTGCCTGAGTAACAAATGCAACAGTGATGACCAGCCACTGGCCGTGATATTTCAACCACCAACTGTGGAGCCCGGGGAACTTGGCAGCTATTTTGAAAATGCAAACAATTTGAAAAGAGCGAACAACAAAACATGTGAGACACACAGTGTAGAACAAAACAAATGGCAAGAACCTTAAGATACAAAAGGAAACTGTTGGCTTGTCAAAGTAAAAGAACACACTCAGACTACTCAGACTGAGGCAGCCTAAAATTAGGAAGCACATTGGTCCCCCAGCAGATCTGACAACAGGTGTGTTGTAGTTGATGGCAAAGAGAACAGATGTGGTTAGTGTGAGTCCCACCAAAGCCCAGGCCCCAACCATGATCAGTATAGCTCCGCTGTCTGTGAATGGGATGTACTCCACCACCCGTAGTTTACATGATGTACTTCCTACTGCAGACCACTCTGTTTTCTTACAGTTGATGCACTTGTAGGGATCCTCTGTTTTACATAAAAGCAGGACCAATTGTCAATAAAGTTAACTTTAGAAAAATGCTGTATGGGAAAATACAGATCAGGTTAGGAAGCAGTATTAGATGTTCAATCTGTGTAATCTGTGTACGTTCTCCTAAGATAAACTTTTTGTCAGACTTGATTTGTACTTCAGAGTGGTATACCCTTGAGGTAACCGTAACAAGATGAACAACTTGCTCTAGATCATCTCAGTTGCTTTGGCTTTTTTCCACTGGTGTTCCTTATGTATTCAGATTCAAATATCCAAATATGTATGTTTTAGCATCATGTGACTTCACAAGTTTCTGATGATGACATTGCCTTTTGTGCACAGCAGGTATGAGTCTATTTGAACATGGCTGGATGCATGGTTTAATTACAAGCACAGACACTTGAGCCATCCACACACAGTGGACAGGATAAAATGTGCACTTTGGCTGAATTCACACAGGACCCGGCAATCTAGCGCCTTCCCACAAGATTGCTTTTGTGCTTTAGAATATAATAATGTTGTTTTAATTTCACTAATATTAATGGTTCATTTCTCTCCCTCCCTCCATTCACTCTATAACTCAGTTAACCAGTTCTGTTGTCTGCCTCTCTGTCTCCCTTGTTGAGCCTTGTTTAAACTGTCAGTAAACTTCTGTGTGCATAAAATCCTGGAATAACATGTATGGATTCGCACTGTAATTGACATATGCAGTATTCACAGTAAAAATGTATAGCTGTGTCCAGTCAACATGAAATGACTGTTAAACCCTCTTAGTCATAATAAATGCTGAGAAAATTAATGAGCAGCTCTCATCAAGGCCTCTCAGGTATAACAATTTACCTGTGTTGTTGACATAAGTTCCATTTGGACAGATTTCACAAGTGAAGCAACATTTGTGGATTCCATCTTGCTTCTTTTTATATCCTGCGGAGCATTCTTCAGAACATAGTGAAGTAGGTACCTGCACAAGGCAATTATTAATTATATTATTATTATTGTTAAGTATTAATTTATCAGAATAGTAAAAGTAAGTGGAAGATTATGCTGTAGATGCAAGTAATAGAAAAGTAACAGCAATTAGGCCTATGCAACTTTTGTACCTTTTTAAACTTTTGTAACTTTTGTATATGAACTCTTGGTATGAAAAAAACAACTCACTGTGTCATTTGTGTACCACTGAATTTTGCTGTTGTTGATGAAGAAATGGAAAGATGGGCGAAAATTATTAAAGCCCACCTCCTCTGCATCACCACTGTGGTTCCAGAAAACTATAGCGTATGATCCGTACTTGGGGTCACCGTTCTCATCAAACTGAATAGTCCGGTTTAAAAGTGTAAAGTTGGACTTCTTCAGCTCTGCTAGAACCTGATGTGGGTACACAAAGTTCAAATTATTTCCGTGTGTTTACAATGAAAATATCAAGTGTTGATTAAATAGGTTGATTAAATAGAGATTTTGATACCAAAGTAGAATTTACAAGGTCATAAGAGTAGAGATAAAACATTTGCACACTGTGCTGGTAGCTCCAGTTAAATTACATTTGATACAGCAATGTTTCAAATAGGCAAAAAGGCTTATATGTAAGATAAACTTGCCGCAGACACAAATAGCAAAGAATGAGATTGTGAGAATCAATTAAATAATTTCTAATAATAATTTGTTGTATACTTACCACATGTGGGTGAACTGTAATGTTGCTGTTACATCTGCCAGTTCCACATTTCAGGGTGTTGTGTAAGGCATAAGCTATGGCATATACAGCAGAATAAACTGGAAATGAGAAAGATGGGTCTGCAGCAATGACATCTTCTGCACTCAGGCTACTGCAGTTGCAAGCCTGGTTACAAAACTTCTGTTGTTCTGCATTTTCACCATGACTCTGGCTTTTGGCAGAATAGATAAAATCAGTGAAACCAGGTATTGTCGCAACTTGCTCAGCAACCCCAAGTACGGTTCCAATACTTTTGATTCCTTTCTCCTTCGGGAGCCTCTTGTTTAAGGACCATGCATCTCCTGCTATCCACACCTTGTTAGTGATATTTAATTGTATTGCCGACTTAATGAGAGCTTCAGCAGTCCATTCAGGAGCAAAAACAATAATGATACGTATCCTCTGTGCCTTGATCTGGTTAAATACTGCTGAATAATCTGTATAATAATTGAGGCTTTTGGTGTATGCCAGGCAGATCTCAGTGTCTTTAATCCCCTTTATGAACAAAGTCAGTCCATCATTGCCATAATCATCATCGATGTTAAGGAAAGCGACCCAGCGCCAGTTGAAGTGCTGCACAATGTTAACAATCACTTCTATGACATCTTTATTGGGATGGACTGTTCGTAGGAAAGAGGGAAAATTTTGTTTTCTTGAAAAGACAGAACTAGCAGCTCCATAACTGACCTGTTAAAATAGTCATAGAGAAATTAATGCTTTCAGTGACAATAAATTCTCAAATTGAAAAGCTTTTATATATCTAACTTTATAACAATAGTTACCATGGGAATAAGATTCATCATGAGCAGTGGGGCTACAGTTCGTGTCGCAGTGCTCGTGTAAGTGCCGACCACTGCTATCACTTTGGACAGATTCTTTTGTGGTTCATCCCAAGGTTGGATCAAGCCGTCGACTGAGATGAATTTCAAAATTCCAGGAAAACTCTGTGTATCTGAGCAGTGGTCAAATATTTCATAGCCGAGAGACACATTTGGCAGTAGGTTGGTAGAGTTATTGATTTCCTCTACAGAGAATCTCATCAGCTGAAACCTCCGATAACTTGACAAAATGAAGGGTTTACTGTGGACAGATATGGTGTAAGAATTAGTTTAATCGTCAAAGTATTACTGTTTGTGAAGGCTGTAGATATTCAGAAGGATTTCATGGAAAAAGGACTGAAGCTGATAATTTATCTTCTTCAAATTACTCTTCAAGTTTGATAATAGGGCAATTAATTAAATTGGTTTGGGGAAAGCTATGCATGAGCAACATTCAGCATCCACTGAATGAAATTTGAAGCAAAACTTGATGTTATAATGTGGTACCCTTCATTAGTTAAATCTTTAGAAGGTCTCCATAGGATTAATTGTAAGACTCACCTGGAGCACTTGATGGCTTCTGGCCTGTCGTGAGAAACATTTGCACTAACATGATGAATATCAAAAAGTCCACCTATCAAATAATCTCCTTCCAGCTGAAACTCTGATGCTGGGACAGTGTATGGAGCCAGGGCTTGTAGAAGACATCCCAGGAAACAAAGAGAAGCAAGACGGTGTTTCATTGCTGTAGTTATTGTTTATCAGTCTCATATGAACTTTTAAGTCACCTCTGAGTCTAAGAGACACAATTGATGACTGAGCTCCAGTGATCATTTCCATGAATTTGGAAGTGCATAGAGGGAGAGCTGGCTGGAGGAGAATACACAAATGAGTATGCAAAAAACATCTAAACTGTTTCTACAGTATTATCGGTGTTGTGAGCAAACAAGTTTATTTTATTTCAAATTTATTTATTACAAACCTGGTAATCCTGGAAATTACACATTCCTTCTTCCTCAAATAACCAACCCAAGTTTTAAACTTATGTATGACAAGTATTAAAGTTAGAAATATGTTTAACAAGCACAAGAGACACTTTCAAAACAAGTTGAGTTCGGCATTTAGATTCCAATATTTATCCAACATTTAAACCCAGAGAAATCCATATTTTAATTTAAGGTAAGGGTGTGCTTCATTCGGCTGCTTGTTGCCAGGACTTCCAAGAGAGAGCCAGAGAGTGAGGAAGGGAGTTGGCCAAGGTGACTAAAAGTAACAAAAATTCCACTTTAAAACATTACCTTGTCCATAGGCATTTCAGCCTTAATCATGTCAGAGAGATTTTCACTGGCAATGGTGGTTGTTCTCTGATGAAAACAAGAACTCCCACAATCCCTCACACCTTTGCTGTCATCAAACTGCGTCTTTTGGTGGCAGAAATTACATACTGTGTGTTTAATGACTTTTGTCAGTAGAAACAGGAGGATGTTGGCTAAACTTAATATATTTTGATTTTTCAAATTGAGTTGACACATTAATGGCATATTCAGACAGAATGCGAAGCGCAATTTCTCCTAATGTTAAACATTCTCATTTCATGTGAATAGTGTGGATAAAGTGAATCTTGCATAATTTGCATTGTGCTGTCATTCGCGTCACCCAGCATGAAAGATGCACATTCACTTCCCAATAGATCATTACATTAACTTTGTATGCAATCTAGACAAGTGAAAATTTAAGTTGCTTTTTGCGTGGACACACCATAAATCTTACAACAATTGATGAATAAACTGTTTGGTACCATTACAGTTATCTCACAGTTTTTGAAAACGACATGATCATGTCTTTGACAGTGCAAAGATGAACCATATGTAAAGAGGAACCAAAGATTATCTTAAAATAACACCAGGCAAATGTCATCTGTGTGGTGACTGATGCAGAACCACTGTTCTATCTTCCTGCTTTTAGCACACAGGAATACACAGAGTTTGCATAAACACCTGACAGACAGGAAAAAGCTTTTGGTCCAGACCTCCTGGAGAGATAGGTTATAGGGTGATGTTGTGGTTGATAAACAGTATAGAGTTTCATGAAAGCCACACGAGGAGGGTAAATTTCTTTACAATGTTTGCATTTTACTTGGGCAAGATGCATTGCTAATCAATAGTGTGGCAGACCCTGTGACGTGTTTCCCTGTACATTAAGTTTAAGTTTGCCTTTCTAAATGCAGTGCTCTTTTCTTTGTTTGTGTCTCATGACCTTTATTCTGTATTCTAAATAAAAGATCAAGATCAAATTATATTCTACTTCACTTGTCCTCTGCCTAACTGACAAGTGGAGTTGGACAATCTGATGGTCAACTTCCCACTTTTTTTCAGTGCCAAAGCAAACACAGAGTACAACAATAAGTGAAATTTTCATAGAACAGAAGAATATTACTTCTAGGAAACTGAAACAAACAAAAAAAATGACTACACTTGCATTACACTGGTGTTGTCCTGAGCTAGACATGTAAACATTCACTTCACATTTGTAGTGGTCGTTTTCAGCTTTCATATTAAAGTACCAAATTCCCTAAGATTCTGGTAAAAAGGAAATACATAAACCAGATAACTAGATCTCCAAAGTGTAAACATAAAGGAAGGAGAGATGACATGAACGTCTCTGTCTGGGCAGCATCAACATGATCAATTTATTCAGAAATTCAAAATGAAGGTACCAAGACATAATCCATCCAAAAACAACCATTAAACACTGAATGTTGTCTTCACAGCTGTATCAGTGTACAATGACAACATAATCAGTATCAGTATTATATCAGTTATCCAGGGTCACCCTAGTAGAGAATGTTGAGTGAATGATGAACTCTATCAAAAGGGAGCCAACTATAAGGAAAGGTGTCATAACACCCTGGACCCTAATCAAATTGTTTGTCTTCTAACTCTCTGTGAGTACTTACAAATCATGAAGCAGAGACACCTATGTACTGTTTGGAGGAACACGGCCTTTTTAATAGCATTTGGAGTGAAAAAATTACACTTAAGTTATTAAAATCATGTTTTTGTTGATATCTGTAGCACAAGAAAACAATGACATGCAAATCCATGGGAAACAATATTTAATCCATCAAATCTAGAACCCAGTTAACCAGTTCTGCTTTCACCAATTTCAACAGAAGTGGATTTAAACACTTGGAAACAGTATGGTGGCTGGAAGAAAAACAAAAAATAAAAATAATCTAAAAAAACAAAAAAAAAAAAACAAAAATCATTTTAAAATATATATATATATATATATATGTATATATACACAAATCCTCCAGACAGTCTTTTGAAACACAAACTTTTTACAGGAAAATGTTTTGATCCCTTACTGCAGTGCTGATCAAAGTTTTGTAATGACAGATAATCCTCAGCATGACAAAAATGGAGGAAAAAAAAAATCAACAAGTTAATAGTAAAGAAAATGTGATCACCACCCACTTCATCCATTTGTTTTAATAAAAGCTCTCAATCTCTGTTTTCTTATGTCTCCTCTGCAAAAGAAAGAGAACAAAGGTTTGCTTGGAATGACTATATTTACTATGACTTTTTTCAAAGTAAACACAAATTAGAGTACAACAGATGGTCTACACAAATCAAGTGGACCCCAGGCCTTGAAACACAGATGGTTAGATATTTCAAAGTCAGAAGGTCATTGTGGTAAATGTGTGATTGCTTTACTATTATCTCAGATTAGACCACATTATGACTTGGCCTTGAATACTGGTTGTGCAGTTTGAAGAAACATTACATCTTGAATAATTATCCACATAATGGTGTGAAAATCTGAGGTAAAGCAAAGTCATTTATTTGCCATTGCAAGCTAAATCCCCCCTAAAAGAATGAAGAAGAAGCCTGGTTTATATGGGAGTTCAATGACACAGTATCCTGTCTGTAAAATATAACAAAGGCGCAACAGTGGAAAGAACAGATTTAAAGTTAGACTACAGGCTATAGGAGACTAAATAGGGTTAGGGTTAGTAACACTCATTCTAAATTATGCACTGTGATGTGGTGGGTGGCTGAAGATTCAAACAAAGTCACTGAAAATCAATGATACTGATCTTATTGTAGTCAGAATCACGTAATACATAGGGACGCAGTTGCCAATTCAAGATAAACATTGATTAAATATTATTTGTGCTGAGTTTAATCATTCAAGAGATGAATTATGATAGACATTTTTTTTGACTATCATGAATGTATATTGAAGTGAAATGTGATTAATTTATGTGTCTGCATTTAGGACAACTGACTGAGACATTTGTAAGTCAGTGCAGCCACACACTTTTATCACAAAAGATGAAATGATTCAACTTGAAGACTGTTGCATTTCCTTCATTTCTTCTTACACATCTAATCATGTTATTTTGCTGCTAACACTACTGACTTTCAATGTTTATTATTATTTTTTTTTTTTTTTACAAATAAATCAGTACCAATATATTAAATCAAAGGTTGGCAGATTTATCTCACTTGTGTACTGGGATCAGAAGAAAAAAAAATTATACTGCATTTTTTTTTTTTCCCCCAGTGTGGTTCATTCTTGATGACTTTATACTTACCCCATGGGGTTAAAAAGGCAAAAGGCAGCACTGAGTCTCACCTACTACAGAACAAATCCAGACCAATCCTAAAATGAGGATAGTGGTCCTCACAAAAAAAAAGAAAAAAAAAAGAAAAGAAAACTACCCTAACAGACAAAGGCAATATTCCCCGATCAATTTGATCCGTGCTGCTCCTCAACCTTCACTGTGAACCACGGATCAAAAGTTGTATTTTTCAAGTTATGTTTTCATGTAACTGTCCGGCTTACAAAAAAAGAAAATAAAACTCTAACCCTGGTCACTCCTCACTAGCTGTGACAGATAAATTTCAAATGAGAAGGAGGGGGAGGTTATGTGGTTTTTAACTAGCAAAAGCTTTCCCTGTGTCTTCCTTGCCTTTGTATGTCCTCTTCCCATGTGTGAAGGGCAGGTATCTGTACTTGATCATGTGCTAGAGACAATGGGGAAGAAAAAGAGGACAAATTAACAACAGCTATTTCTATGGTATGCTCAAATATTGAGTCATCTCTACTTTAATTCCTGTATTGCATTATATGGTCTGGTGTTATTGTAGACTTTTTTACCTTGATCTGCCTCTTCATGGTGATGCAGAAGAGCATGATGAAGTACATGACAAGTATAGGCCAGAACACTGGCACATTGAAGGCATCAAAAAATGTGCAAATCATGGCGATGACGATGCCTTTTGTCGCCGAATGCCTGCCAAGGAAAGTGATGTAACCTCAGTTAAAACAGTGTAACCATCTTTGTGATGTTGTTTACGCATAAATTAACAACATCCTCAACTCTAAAAAAAGTAATTTCCAGGATGTCTCATGTCTAGACCGATAGCAGATTTTCAAAGGCCCACATAATAACAACAGGTTTTAGCAAGAAAAAGGGGATAACCAATTTATCAACCGATATCACCCGCCAACCCCAATGAAAAAATTTGATACTGATGGAAAAATCTTTGACTTAATCAGAAATTGAAAAACTGTTGAACTGAACATTTAAGTCAAAGTGTTCAATATGTAAATCATATTTTTTTGAGCTGCTGTTTTCCCTCAAAGTCAGCAAAGCCAGTTGAGAAGTTGATTGGTGGAGGCCGTGCAGCCTTTAACAACTACTAAAACCAAGTTCCACTGATACTGATTGTACTGTTTGTAAAATGTTCTATCTGTGTTGTTTAATTGGTCAACATCAAGACAAGACTAAAGGATATTTAATTTTTCAATCAATGTGGCAGTGAGTAATTTGAGGAAGTTAATACATAAACCCATATAGGAAAATGCAAGAAAGTACAAATGGAAAACAAATTTAACTAGCTAAATAGTGGAGATTAAGATGACATGAGGATGTAAGATCACATACGGTCACAATTAAATACGAACAGATTAATTCGATCCAGTATCTTTGGTTTAAGATAAAATGCTACCTTCCTTTTAGAAATGAGCTCTGTATGACCTAGACTTTCAAATGAATGTGGATGAAAGTCTTAGATATCCGGGGCAAAAGGTGGACTCACCAGAATTTGAATTCAGGCAACCTCCTGATGAAAGGGCGGAACTCCTCGTTCTGCTTGGTAGGAAGGGATGGGCCCTCATCTGCAGGAGAGAGATTAGTTGTAGGGTAATGTAGAAGTAACTCAATTGAGGAATCAGCATTATCAATCAAATCACCAACAATTTCTGGGCCAAAACACACACACACAAAAAAGATCTGATCTTAATTCTAAAACGTTTTCACAATATAACAATTTATGTTCTAATGCCACGTAAGGTGAACAAACTGTTTACTAATAGGTTTTGGAACAAAACAATCATTGCTGTGATATATTTGTACTTTCATTTCAAATGATCACTTTCTAAACATGGACATTTAATTATTATTGATATTGAACTCAACTGCAAATTGTCAAAACCATAAATGAAATGTAACCTACTGACAAGTACACAACACTTACGAAACACTTACACAAATAACGAATCTGATTTAATTGTGTCAACTCACCTTCTTCAAGCAGTGAAGGATCCACTTTTGGCGATAGAAAAGCAATGAACAGGTTGAGATGGTAGATTCCCAAAGCATATGTTACTATATACCAACCCTGAAAAGAAGCATAGCAGAAACATCACCACATTAAAAGGCTATAAGTGCACCTTTGTTTGTAAAAGTTCCCTTTTGTAGCAAAATGCATCTAGATGTAACTGTATTATACAGTCAGTTTGATTTCATTAAAGCTGCTTTGTAAAGGCTTGCAATTACATACATACATACATACAATACATTCCTAACAACCATGGCTGGTGCCATAATGAAGAACTGGCTGTATAGAAATACTGTCTATATAAAATACAACTGGAGAAAGACATTACCTGGAAAGGCTCACTCAGACGGTCTCAAAAACTTGGACATGGAAATGCTTTTATTGCGACTACTGACATTCTCTGATTTCCGTGAACAAAGAAGAATATTGTAAATTGGAAAAACAATATAATTTACCTGTAGTATGTACACTCTGATCATGTAGACAGCAGTGAGTAGTAGAGTTGCTGCCCATCGCACTGCATAGAATGGCGTTGACTTGTCTAGCCATGACTGATAGATCTGTCACACAAAATAAAGGAAACCTCTGAAAAACACTTTGTTGAGAGACAGTGATACTTTACACTATCAGTGCCATGATTACAACTGATAGAAAATGAATATTTGAAGATGGGCACTGTGATAACAGGCAGAGCAGCACTGGCCTTGTAACATTGCAGTGCAGAAGCATTTCTGAAAGTAAAATGCCACTGGCATAACTAATACATTCCATAGAAATGACTTTCACCAACACCAGTTTAATTGATACTCTTTAAAACTTTAGCAGCAAAACCCCTTATTTAAAGCTTTGCCTTGTTATGCATATAAGTGGTTTGGTTGCTTAATGGTCATGCGATACACAATTCAGTGTTTAGGTAATAGACACCTCCCTTATGATGAGTGATGTGACAGAGATATTACCTGTCCAATCCGTGTGAAAAAGACAGCGACTACAGATGGTTTCCCATGGATTGACTCTCCAACACTGTCCCCTTCTGACATTCTGCCAATAAAGATGAGGAAAAGACATTTTGTTTAGTGCTATATTAATATATGCTACATGACTAATCTAATTGAAACATACTAAAAAGCTGAGGCTTACTTCATGTTTGTAGAAACTGCATAGAGCTGTTTCCAGCAAACACAGTTTTGGTGAAGAAACACTTCACACATATCAACAATCACTTCATTTGTTAGTCATTATCCTTTTATATTACTGTTTGACTTCTTATCATGTCTAAGAGTGTAAAGCCAGTCCTTTTAAATATTTGTTTTTCCCTGAATTTGAGCTATAAATTACACTAAACTGCCCTAAAATATAATGGTATGTTATCCTGAAACTGTAAAGTCTGAAACATGTATCATTTCTGGCCTCATCTATAACTTTCTGTATGCACTAGCATACTGGGTGTTTTCTAAATTTCAAATATACTTTCTTTTGTTTGCTTTTTACTGAAAGTAATGTCAATTAGCCTGCAGTAAGACTGGTTAAGAATGGAATGTGTCTATTAAAATAGCGATCTGCTTTAAAAAAAAGAACCAGTTATTTGCAGCTGTAAAGAGCAGTCTCTATATGATGTGCTCTTTCAGACGCGATGAAGTAAATCAGTACACATGGCCAGCGGACGGGGACATCAGAATGATGTTCATGTAACATTATATTGTTTATATGGGGTAAATGGCCAAATCTGGTCGTCTTTCAGGAGAAAATTAACATACTTGATAACGTCTTTCCAGAGATACACTGGCTTCGTAGCGAGTAGTTCATGGATGATTTAGGTAACGTAAGGTGGTTGTTCACCTATACCATGATAGTTTGGGATAATTTTTCAGATATTTAATTACCAGCTTTCACGGTGTTACTGTAACAATAAAATGGCATTTTAGTTAGTCGTTCTGATACTCATCGTTAGCTAAAAAAGACGGTCTACAACTGTTTGAGGTTATGGCTAACACTAGCTACATAACTAGCCAACAGGCTTAAGTTAGCCGTTGGTGAGGCTGCTAGTATATCATATTTACCAAAACAGGTTCTCTGTGAAAACCACAATATGGCTACGGTAAAAACAAATGTTGTAGTGACGATCATTAATGTTTCGTCAGTGATCTTATTTGGGAATTACTCACGTTAGCTTACAAATTAGCCCTCAGAGTAGCTAACAAGTCAACCTTTGGCCCAAATTACCGCTTCTATGGGTTATGTAGTTTTATTGAAGCTTCAGTTAACCTGCAGCGGCCCTAGCATGAATTTATGTAACTACATTTCCCACAACTCAAGCGAAGCGCGCCTTAAATCCTGTCATAAGAAAATGTAGTTCATGACTCAAGCTCTTTCTATTACAATCATAGTTTAACAGGAAAACGTTGAACTACAAATACCAGCAAGAATTGGCTAATGTGACAACTCACTTCCGGAGATACAGTACTACTACGATGCCAACGGCTACATGGCTAGTCAGCTAGCCCAGTTACAAATGAAACTATTCTCTAATAACCATATACTTACTAACTGAATAATACAGTTATTTTGAAATGTGCTTCCTACTTTCAATATCTGACAGCACCTCTGCATTATGCTTACGATTACACTGAAAATAATTAATGGCAGTCCTTTCTTACCTGATACAGCCGCTGTGTCACTAACCCGGCACTACCTAGCTAGCTAAACTAGCCACTTCTCATGAAATCTGGTATGAACACGTCAGTACTTCCGCGAGGATTCGAACATACGACAGGCAGAGCAGTCGATCCCCGAAAACGAAACTGTGTAGCTGATATGACTGAAGGCTAGAGAAAAGAGCCCACCAAACCACACGAGCGAATGTACTTCCCTGTTCGAGTAAAACAAATATGTTTTAGTGCATGTCTTATTAAGTAAAAATATCTAGATGCAGGCCTTTCCCTAGACTTAACTGTTGATTTAATTAAAACTCAGACTGGTATAACCTTTACTGAATTTGACAAAGAGACAACAAAGAAAGGCAAATGTTTTAATCTCCATGATCCATGAAAAAACACAACTTTACAACCTTAGAAACTAATGGATTCTGATGAACAGCAATAGTTATACAAGAACACATCTTAATAATCTTGACAAAACCGATAACAAAAAGCTCACCAGTAACATCAAAACAAGCACGATTTCTATTTACATCGTGGTAATGCATAATACTGATCCTAAGCACAAATAACCCTAAATTATTTTACTTTTAAAGCATTAAAGTGCTTTTTCTTTGACCAGTTGTTATTTTCTAGGTGAAAGTATGTATGTCTTTGTAAGTAAGAAGGCCTTTATAAAAAAAAGATCGCTGCAAGTTAAGCACAAATTATTATCATGGTACAAAGTCATGTAGTTACTACAAACAGTTTTGACACATTACTAGAACTGCACCATGGTTAATCATGCTGGATGATAATCTAGAAATTAAACTGGAATGTCATTAAATATACACAGACAAGTGCCATGAAGATAGGCTACATACTAAGTACATCACTAACTATAATCAATATATGAGAACCTTGCCCTGCAAGGTTTTTCAAAATGCAAAGAGGAAGAAAATGCTACTGTATTGTCTTGTGTCTTGGTAAACAGGGATGTGATTCTCAATTTATTATTCACTATTCTGATTAGATCCCTGCTATTAACTTATAATACTGATTTTGATATTTTGTCTCTCTACTGTTTTGCAATGTGCATCTATACAAGAAGTAACACAGTATTTCTGTGACTTAATAAAAAAGTAATGGATGCAATGTCTTACATATGATATTGCATGTGCATGACTGTGATTTCCATTAGGAGTTTTTATGATTACACACTATTAATACCAAAACCCACTGAACAATTTTTTTAACAATGAAATGATGAAGGCATACTGAACTAGAGGTCATCACATTATCGAAGTCATTAAAAATATACAGAACTATATGTTCCCTTAGCTGTGAGTTTGTGTTACCATTCAATTCTATACATTTGGGTCAATTGGGAGATACACCGTTTTGAATATGAATACCCCTTTTCAACCACATCTATTCCAAAACATTTACAAGATATAGTATATACATTTTTACAAGTAAAGGAGAACGGGGAGAACAATAAATAAGTCAGCTGAGTACCTATTTTGTAATCAAACACAAAATTGCAATTAGTGAGTTATGAAATGGTGATCTACATCTATTGTGACATTTGTGCGATTGTGCAGTTGCTACATTTTATTTCCACTATAAATGTAATTAGAGGCTGAAAATGTGTCATGTATTATTGCACAGTGCAACCAAACAAAATCCTGTTAAATGTATTTCCCTGTTTAACACGCACTTATCGGAGTCCCCAAAGGTATAGTCCATGCCATTTGTGTTTAGCACTGCCTTGACAATGCTAATGTCATAGTGGTGTTTAGGATTGAGAACTCCTTTCATTTTCAATATTCTGCATGGAGCAAGTGTTGAAGCACAAAATAAAGACAGCACACGAAAGTGCATCAATATACTGAGAATGTGCCACACTCAAAACTAAGTTTGATTCTCTGCAAAATCAGTGAAATTTCATTCACGACTGAAATATAACAGCAACACTTAAAAGCACATTTAAAGACCCTATCCACATGCTTTTACTGAGTAAATAGGCTGATGCTGACAATAATATTGGCAAAACAGTCCAAAGATTCCTTTCGGGCTCAGTGAACATCACTTTCCATGAACTCCTCTTTGATGGAGTGCTTGCTCCGTGACAGCTTGCAGTCGGGCATATCAAAACCAAAATCAGCCCACTCATCAGTAGCAGCCGCCATCCCTGATGTCCCAACAACACCTGACCTGTTGGGGATGGTGATGGTGTGGCGGACACGAAAGTGCACAGCCTCCATGACACGCTGGCGTTGCAGTTCCCCGCCTGCTCCAATGGCTGCCATGGCAGAGGCAGCCATGTTGCTGCTGGAGCGAAGAAGCTGCTGGCCATGATAGTCATGGTGATGAGTAGAGGCAGGCAGTTGAAGGGAAGCACTTTGTTT